>NC_058521.1:473750675-474950675 GCF_904849725.1 Hordeum vulgare subsp. vulgare | reverse complement strand
AAACATACTTGCTTGGCAATGAAATATTATTAGCAACAGTGATATGGAAGTGATGGTGGCAACAGAAATAATAGTTGCAAAGCAACGAAAGTAAAACGGTCAAAGTAAAGCTATTTGTGACCAGCAGGATTAAAACACTGTAGGCTAAGGAGATGGATGGTTGGTCATGGATGAGAGATATCATGTATTTAACTTGGGGCAAGGCACACCGAAAAGTAATGATCATCTAGGCATATATCAAACATTAGGCATGTATCCCGAGGTAGTCGTACGTGCTTGCAATAAGAACTTGCATGACATCTTCTGTCCTACCATCCCGCTATCAATGGGGCCAAATGGAACTTATGGATATTAAGGTGCTCATGTCAAAGAGCATCGAAACAAAGCATTAACAACCAATGGATACATGGAATCCTCAAACTATAGCCCAACCCCATTGGTGTCCCAAGCTGTGACCATTGGGATCGCCGGTTCCAGACTATAATAGGTGCATACTACTCATAGTGGATCTAGAACACGAATATATTCATGAAAACATAAGGTATTCAGATATCAAATCATGGCACTCGGGCCCAAAGTGACAAGCATTAAGAGTAACAAGTAGTAGGAAAGATGATAAACACCATAGTAGACGATAGGCAACATCCCCCCAACAATCCGACGAATTATTACATGATCTAACTCATCCAATCTCTCCCATACCCTTCACCTACATCAGGGAATTACTCACACATGCTGGGAGAAGCACTTGAAGGATGATGGAGTGGTGATGGTGATGACGATGGCGACGATTTCCCCTCTCCGGAGGCTAAAACAGCCACCAGATTAGCTCTCCCGAAGAAGAACCGAGGGTGGCGGAAGCTCTGAGTCGAGAACTTGTAAAATGACTTATGTTCTGGAATTTTAACGAACTGAACGCGACAAAGAAAACTTGACAAACTCTTTTGCTTCATCAGATGTATATAAGCATCCACTACGAACAAGTCCAACAAGTATTGAACTAATGCTACAAAGACAATGCACGAAGCAATCCTTCGATCATGTGAAGAGTTTCAAACAACTAAATGAATAATGTGTAACTGAAAAGTATAACGATATCACAATGCACATGACTTGGATATACTAGAGTGGTATCTCACTAGCCCCCATGAGTGAAGAAAAACATAAATGCACACGCTCCTTTGGAGTTTTAAAGGAGACTAGAAATTAATATTTCAGAATAAGCAATATCACAATCATGCAGAAGACAATGTGGTGCTTTGGGACAATGCACGTTACACTCAGAATGACAATCATCCTCTCTGTAGTTGGTGCTTTTATGAGAAGAGGATGACTCAACAGAAAAGTAAAATAGATAGGCCCTTCACAGAGGGAAGAAGTGATTTGTAGAGGTGCCAGAGCCTGTGCTTTAAAACATAGATAAATCAAAATTTTGGCTGGTATGCTTGCATTGTCAATGTAACAACTAAGAGATCTCAATATCTTCCATGATAAATACATTATAGGCAGTTCCCAAACAGAAAAGTAAAGTTTTAACTTCCCCTCCACCAATCGATCACATTCCACGGCGGACCGAATCCACGGGTACCGTCCATACAAACAACAATCCTGGGGGAGTTTTGTTTCATTAAATTTGATTTGACTCTGAGCATGGTACTAGGCATCCCGATTACCAGCCACTTTCTCATGAATGATAGTGAATCGACACATATCTTGAGAATAAACTACTTAGCATGGAAGATACTGATAGCTCCTAGTCACTACATGAGCGATTCGGGCATACAGAACAAAAATATTTAATTGAAAATTTAGAACACGGCACATGCAAATTTACTTAGAACGTCACATAAATACCGCATATATGTAGGTATGGTGGACTCATATGGCGCAACTGGTTTCAAGGATTTTGGATGCACAAGCAGTCAGTCCGCTTAGTACAGGTGAAGGCTAGCAAAAGACGGGGAAGCGACCAACTAGAGAGCAATAACGGTCATAATCATGCAGAGCGACAAAGCAACATTGAATCGGGCATGAAAGCGATATAACTATTCTGAAATAAAAAGATCATCAAGGCTTGATAGACTTCTCGTCATAAACATGTGTAAGCATGTGCCAAGTCAATCCAAAAACTCTCCAAAGGGAAATACCACTCTAATATGCCAAACCATGAACAATGCAATGCATGCTAAACATTTCAATAACACATTATGCACTCCAGCTATTTGAGACTAGTCACAAAGAAAGCATGAACTACTGGGAAAACATTGTAATCATAGCACTATGTCGCTACAAGCTGGTCTCTAGGTCATAAGTACAGGCATACGTACAAAAGTAGAAACAAATAGAGTTCATATCGGCTTTCCTTGTTGCATTCCTTCCATCGGTCTTCATCATGATTGCATCGTCACTTGCATGATCGAACGTAGAAACATATAATCAAGCACAATTGCAACCATGGACATGAGCTGAACTCTGCAAACAAAGCAAACTAAAGAAAGAAAAGAAATCTTTTGGGGTTTTCCAAAGGTTAAGCAGAAGCAAAAGAAAAGAGAAATATTTTTGTTGTTTTTGCAAAGAGAGAACAAAGAAGAACATGCAAAAACTCTAAAAAGATTTACAAAGGATATTATGGATGGTACAATGAAAGGGGAGAAGGATATGTACTCCCCCAAGCTTAGGCTTTTGGCCTAAGTTGAGCTTGGCTACTGCGGGCTCCAGGAGCTTCCTCCGACTCCGGAGTGGTACTGGTGGCTCCAAGAATCATATGAGGCCTCGGGCGCGTACACTGATGCCCAGCTGCCTCCCAAGGAGAAGATTCTTCTTTCTCGGGAACAACCTCCTCCATGGGGTTGTGGAACTGCTGCTGGATCACGAACTCGTCCAGCTCAGTCGAGGTGAAAGACCACTCGTTTCTTCTAGTGTAATCAAACAAAAGTGGTGTAGGAAGACGGATCTCGCGAGTGGTAAGCTCGCCAAACCTCATAATATAAACAAGGTTACCAAACTCGAAAGTCCTAGTAACAAACTCATGCCTCTTCATAGCGGTAAGATCAAAGTTTATGTATGGAAAAGGCACATCATCCGCATGTACAGTGCGCCCAAGGTGCTCGAGGATAAGCGTGGCATAAATGCCACCAAAGTGAGGCCCTTTGCCGCTGTTAGCAATGAGGCAACGAGCAATCAAAGCACCAATATTATACGTGTTATCTCCTAAGAGGGCGGCTGCCAAGATAGTGAGATCCGGAGTCGAAATGTTACTCGTGTTGTCACGAGCTAACACCCCTCGAGGAATATAGTATGGGAAATACCTGATGTGAGGAAACAAGATGCTGGAGATTTTTCCCCGGTGAATTTCTCGCGGGTCCTTACTCCAAAGGGAAGCGAATAGAGATTTCAGCTCGTAGGGCTGAACGTTCATTTTGGTCGTCTTCCCGACATTCCGCACACCTATAATATCACAAAATTCTGCGAAGACATGGTAAAGACATCCTCATATAATCTGAATTCAATCATAGAAGATTTATCATTATATCTAAACTAGTTGACAAAATAATAGGTGAGTTTTGGATACTGTTGTACACGTCGTGTTACGAGATGTGTCAAACAGACAGCTGCAGAGAGGTTATCAAACTTATCCTTAATACATGCCGCCATAAGGAAATCTGAACACAGGTATGCCATGGCACGTGTCGTGTCCGTCTCGTGGAACAACTCCGGTGGCGCAATATCATCATTGTAACTTGTCCTCACAATGGAGATGAATCTGCAGCTCTAGTTAATCTATCGGTAGGCTCGGGTCTCTTCTTCCCAAGCCATCCCTTTGCTTTTCCAAACAAGCTCATTTCTGAAATTTTTGGTTCATCACAAAAATGGAGGTCTAAGCAAAAATGAGTTGTAGCAAACTATTCTACTCACTCCGCTTATACATAAGCTTGCATCAAAACTTCACAAATAAATTTGTAAACATGCATGCAAGCTCATTTGATCAACACCATGAACTCCTAAATACTCACAAATAAGACCACCAATCAAAATTTTAATTGGAGGAGTGGAGGAGTCACATACCAGGGAGCAAATGCTCAAATTCTCAATGCAAATGATGGGCTGTAGAGAGAGATCGAAATTTTCCACCAAGAAAAGCAAGAAATCGAGCTCCAGCAGAAAAATCGGAATTTTTGGAGTGAGAGAGAGAGAAGGGAGGAACAAGTACCTAGAAAGGGGCCAGGTGGGCCCATGCGACTTGTGGGCGCGCCTAGGGGGTAGGTCGCGCCAGCTGGCCGCCTGGACAGAGGGTGGCCCCCTGGCTGGCCCCAGGTGCCCCCGCGTCACTTTTTCGATGGAATTTTTTATTTTAAATTTTCTGGAATTTTTCTGACAACTTCACTTTTGAAAAAAAATCGAAATATTGAAAGGTGCAGAACTTCCGATAAGCTGGAAGCAGTGGCTAAATATATGAAGTTTCAAAACCATAAACCTTTGGTACAACACGGAGGAAGAAAGATAAAATAAATGAAAACATAACAAGCTTCTCTTTTTACTCATATAAAACATATTTGTTTGCAAGGTTGATCAAGTCTTACTACCAAATATGTGTTATATTTGAGAAAAAAGTTTCACTTCTTATAAAGCAATCATGGTACCTTTATTTCAATTGATATTGTCCCTAACATAATGGTTTTGTATTTGTGGTGCACATGTAGAGGACAATCCCACTCTCCAACCTTCACGGTTCCAATATTCTCAATAGAATTATGGCCATGCCTTTTATCAATCTTCTTCGGAAAATATACCGTGTTCTCCTTCTCATTAACATTGAAGGTCACCTTTCCTTTATTGCAATCAATAATAGCACATGCGGTGTTAAGAAAAGGTCTACCAAGAATAAAAGACATGCTCTCATCCTCGGGAATGTCAAGCACAACAAAGTTAGTAAGTATCAAGAAATTAGCAACTTCAACGGGAACATCCTCGCAAATACCTCCAGGAATGGTTGTTGACTTATCAGCCATTTGAAGAGAGATATCTGTAGGGATTAGTTTATCTAGACAAAGCCTTTTGTAGGGAGAGAAAGGCATAACACTCACTCATGCACCAAGATCACATAAAGCAGTTCTGACATTATTATTTTTGATGGAGCAAGCAATGGTGGGAATACCTGGATCACCAAGCTTCTCAAGAATCTTGCCATTGAAAGAGTAATTAGAAAGCATGGTAGATATTGCCTCATTAGGGACTTTTCTTTAATTAGTGACAATATCTTTCATATACCTCGAGTACGGAGGTAACTTAATAGCATCGGTCAAAGGAATTTTAAGAAAAAGAGGTTTCATCCATTCACAAAAATTATTGTAATGCTCTTCTTCTTTAGTTTTGAAAGACTTGCGTGGGAAGGGCATTGATTTTTGTACCCATGGTTCTCTTTCCTTCCCATGTTTTCTTGCAACAAAATCTTCTCTAGTATACCTCTTGCGCTTTTCGGGTGTTTTTTCTTCTCGTATCCCAGGAGGATCAATCTTCTCACTATCTTTATCAGGTTCAGCACCATCCTCAGTTTCAGCATCAGAAATAGATATACTATTAGGATCAACAATAGGTTCTTCCTCAGTTATGGGACCATTAGAGTTGTCAGCTTCCTGATGTTTCTTCTTCTTCTTCGGGGAGCTGACAATGTCTTCTTCCTGAAATTGAGAATCTTTCTTGATCCTCTTTGGATGCCCTCCGGATAAAGGGGATCCTCGGTATGTGTACCTCCTCGGGTCTTTATACCATATGCCTGCGTATCAACTTGTTTGGCATTGTTAGCAAGCAAATATTTTTGCACATTAGAAATTTGTTCAAGCTGAGTTTGAACCATATGAAAATGCTTAACAAGACCTTTAACATCATTAACAGTTCTACTTAAAATATCAAGCAAACTTTTGATAGCAAGGGAATTATCATGCAATTGGCTTTCAATCCGCTCATTAAAGTGATTTTTCTTGACAATGAAATTATCAACCTCATCTAAACATTGATCAGGAGGCTTACCATGAGGGACGTCACTTGCATTGAATTCTAAAAGAGAGTGTACCTCTACCATAGGTGGGTGAGTGGTAGGCTCACATAATTGCTCAATAGGAGGTAGATTCTTCACATCTTCAGTTTTAATACCTCTCTCTTTCATAGACTTCTTGGCTTATTTCAGAACTTCTCGGCTCAAGAAAAGCATACCCCTCTTCTTGGGTGGTGGAGGTGGTTCAGGAATGGACCAATCATCATGATTCTTGGGTATATTGCCCATTAATTCTTCGGCATCGTTTGGTGTTCTTTCCGTGAAAACACTACCAGCACAACTATCCAGATAGGTTCTAGATTCATCAGTTAGACCAGCATAAAATATATCAAGCAATTCATTCTTATGAATTCCATGTACCGGTCTAGCCTTAATCAAAGTGCAATACCTCCCCCAAGCTTTAGGGAGGTGCTCATCCTGCAACTGTTTAATGTTATAAATTCTTTGTAAAGTAGCATGTTTCTTATGAGAAGGAAAATATTTAGCAACAAAAGATTGAGATAAATCTTGAGGACTCTTAATAGAACCACATGGTAGTGCATCATACCATGCTTTAGCATCTTCCTTCAAAGAGAAAGGAAGTAGCTTAGTAACTTATTAATTTCTCTTCTTGTCCTCTGTAGTGAATAAGCCACCCAACTCATTGAGTTTGGTAAGGTGTGCAATAGCATCGTCATCTTCTCTGCCATAAAAAAGGGCCAGCTTCAACTGTGGATATAAGTGAAAGATCAACAGAGAAATCAAAATCAGCATCCTCAATGCAAATAGGAGATGAAGCAAACTTAGGATCAGGAGTAAACTTGTTCTTCATAGATTGCTTTTCAAGCAGCTTCTTAACAGAAGCAGGGTTAGAGTCAGCACACTCTTTCTTTCCCTACATAAATCATCATCAAGTTCAATATAATCATCATCAAGAATTCTTTCCTTGAGACCACTCAAGTCTGGGTAACCAAAAGATCTACCAATGGGGTAGCGTGTAACAGGAAGTTCAATTCCAGACTGCTTAGCAGCCTTAGCAATCTGAGACTCAATAAAATAACCAAGTAAACTAGGCTCATCAATAGTAGTGGAAGCATCATCAACAGTATCAGGCATAGTAATAGACTCGGTAGAAGCAGCATGTGGTGGTGGTGAAGCAAACTTACTTATAACGGAAGGTGAATCAAGCGTAGCGCTAGTGCTCAGAACAATACCTTTTCTCGTAGTGGATGGTAAAATTAGAACCTTGGGGTCTCCTTTCTTACCCATAGTGAATAAATCACAGCAAGCAAAATAACTCCAAGTAGACTTGTAAATAAAGCTATGCTCCCCGGCAACGGCGCCAGAAAAAGGACTTGATAACCCACAAGTGTAGGGGATCGCAAAAGTCTTCGCTGGTAAGTTAACCCAATTTACTGATTCCACACAAGGGGAGCCAAAGAATATTTATAAGATTTAACAGTTGAGTTGTCAATTCAACCGCACCTGAAAGATACTTGCTTGGCAACGAAATATTAGTAGCAACGGTGATATGGAAGTGATGGTGGCAACGGAAATAATAGTGGCAAAGCAACGAAAGTAAAATGGCAAAAGTAAAGCTATTGGTGACCAGCAGGATTAAAACACTGTAGGCTAAGGAGATGGATGGTTGGTCATGGATGAGAGATATCATGTATTTAACTTGGGGCAAGGCACACAGAAAAGTAATGATCATCTAGGCATATATCAAACATTAGGCATGTATCCCGAGGTAGTCGTACGTGCTTGCAATAAGAACTTGCACGACATCTTTTGTCCTACCATCCCACTATCAACGGGGCCAAATGGAACTTATGGATATTAAGGTTCTCATGTCAAAGAGTACCGGAACAAAGCATTAACAATCAATGGATACATGGAATCCTCAGACTATAGCCCATCCCCCTTGGTGTCCCAAGCTGTCACCATTGGGATCGCCGGTTTCGGACTATAATAGGTGCATACTACTCATAGATAGGATCTAGAACACGAATATATTCATGAAAACATAAGGTATTCAGATCTGAAACTATGTCACTCGGGCCCAAAGTGACAAGCATTAAGAGTAACAAGTAGTAGCAAAGATGATAAACACCATAGTAGATGATAGGCAACATGCCCCCAACAATCCGACAAACTATTACATGATCTAACTCATCCAATCTCTCCCATCCCCTTCACCTACAGCAGGGAATTACTTACACATGATGGGAGAAGCCATGGAAGGACGATGGAGTGGTGATGGTGATGACGATGGCGACGATTTCCCCTCTCCGAAGGCCAAAACAGCCTCCACATTAGCTCTCTCGAAGAAGAACCGAGGGTGGCGGCGGCTCCGCGTCGAGAACTTGCAAAACGACTTCTGTTCTCGAATTTCCTCGTCACGGGTAAAAATAGGAGCCAGAGTTGGGCACCAGAGGGGGTGGGCCCCACCCAGGCGGCTCCCGGCGTGTCCAGGGGGCAGGCCGAGCCATTAGGTCGCCTGGGGGGCCTGTGGCTCCCGTCTGGCCCATATTTTGGCCCATGGTCCCTCCCGATGCATGGATTTTCTGTATTTTTTCTGGGAATTTTCCGGGACGTCTAAATATCCATTTTCCTGCACACAAGAAAACCATACAGGCAGCCCTGCTGAAAACATCGTCATTCTGGGTTAGTTTCATTCAAATCATGCAAGAATGAGTCCAAAACAATAGCAAAAGTGTTTGCAAAAGTCGATACGTTTGAGACGTATCATCTATCATGTTATATTCAATTGCCTACGGACAATCTTTCTCTTGCATTACAAAAAGCTTTCGACTAAACGACTAACTAAATTAATATTTATCTAAAACAGTACCTAACCTTTATTTTTGTGTTCTTAATTACCTCGCAAACCTATCTATTACACCTACTAAGTACTTCTAGTTTTATTCCCGCAAAGTAGTTTTATACTGGTTCTAGGTAAAGTAAGCGTTAGCATGCGTAGAATTGTATCTGTGTTTCATAGAACTTGAGAGAATATTAATTCTACCTTTATCTCCTCGTTGGGATTGACACTCTTACTTATTGAAAAAGGCTACAAATGATCACATGCACTTGTGGGTTATCAAGACCTTTTTCTAGCGCCGTAGCCGGGAAGCAATAGCGCATCGCTTGATATTCTCGTGTGTGCTTATTTGCTTTCTCACTAAGGATTCTATTTTCTATTCTGAGTTGTTTCATATGTTTAGTTGTGGATATGGAACACGAAACACAAAAAAATAGTTGTACTTGCTACTCATGGAGATGGGGAACCTCCTAAAACCCTCGATGTTGTTTATGTGAAAAACATTCAATACTACTTTGATAATCCTGAGAAATCCCCATTCAACTTGATAAAGGGAGACACATTGGATCAACATGAGTACTTTAGGGATTATCGCTTGTCTCAAAAAGGGAAACACTTCTGGGATCAAATTAAAATGTTGCGTGGGTATGCTTGGGATTTATGCGTGAGATGTGATTATACTTGTTAATCTAGGATTAAGGGTCTACAACTTCCCTTTCAGTATGAATTTAATGATAATGAAACCTTGGCTTCTTATGCTAAGGGCATATATTATTACTATGATGTGGAACAAGTAGAAGAACTTGTTGCTTTTAAGGGTGCTTATGAAATTGAATTGTTCCTTGAAAAGTATGATAACTATGATGATGCTGTTTGCAAACCTAAAAACTTTGCCATACTTAAATATTTCTATGAGAATTATGAATACAATGTCGATATCAATGAATTTATTGATATAATGTCTACTTCCTTGGAAAATACTAATATTTTGCAGGAATCTTTGGAGGAATAAATTGTTGAAATTGTGAGATCAATATATGAGAAAGATGAGGAGGAGAGCCCTCAACAAAAGGAGGAAGAGCAGATTAGCTACCCGTGCCCACCTTCTAATGATAGTAACTATTTTACTCATTGTTTAATTTCCCTTCACACATACCGAAGGGTGAATGTTATAATGATTGCTATGATCCCTTTGATTCATTTGAAACATCCCTTTTTTATTAACTTGATGCTTTCTATGCTTGTGGCCATGATGCCAATATGAATTATGCTTATGAAGATGAACTTGATATAGTTCCTTATGTTAAGAATGAAATTGTTTTTATTGCACCCACACATGATAGTCCTATTATATTTTTTAATTCTCCCAACTACACCATATCGAAGAAGTACGCACTTATTAAGGATTATATTGATGGGTTGCATTTTACCACTACACATGATGATTATGATAGATGTAATATGCATGTGCTTGCTGCTCCTACTTGCAATTATTATGAGAGAGGAACCACTGCTATGTATTGTCCTTTACTTGATGTGCATGAATTGTTCTTTTATGATATGTCAATACATAGGAAGAGAGTTAGACATTGGGTGGATCAATTATTTGAGCACTATATGCCTAGCTTAATGGCTTTAAAGAAAGCACTGCCAGGGAGACAATCCAAAAGTTGTAGGGAGTCATATTATTCTGTTGTGTGCTTTAAATAGTTGAAAAAAAGTGGGGAACCTAAAAAAATTCAAAAATAAAAGTGAAAGTTAGAAGGACGGGCACCGTTGAAGTGGGTCTAGCTTTGAACTTTGTTCGTGCCCATGGAAACTTTGTGAATGTTGATTACAACAAATTTTCAACAAAAATAATTATCCCCTTGTACAAATACATTGTATTATAAAAATAATGTGTCAACATTCACCTTTATGACGTTCGAATTGCTTGTTTGATATGTGGTGTCCAAAAGGAGAAACTTCCTTTGTAGTGTTTGATTTTCACATTTTACTGGAACGTCAAAAGTTACTGAATTTTTTCACACTACTTTTATACAAATGTTTCACCACTTCCTATTTTTTCAGAATTTTTTGAGTTACAGAAGTATGGTATTCATGTGCATCTTTATAGATTGTCCTGTTTTTTCATAGATTGTGGTTATATTTGCTTTGTGTGCTTATCTTTGAGTTCCTGTTGAGCCCCATTGAATTGGGAGACATAGAATTGTGATATCATACAGTAGGTAATGTTGGATTATAATTATACAATAATGTGATGGCAAGACATGATGGGATTTGATGTTATATGTACTAACCTTTCTACTGAAAGTTATGTTAAGTTTTGTGTGGATGAAGTGTTCAAAGATCAAGGAGGTACTGATATGAGAGGAATAAGGAGAGGCAAGATCTCAATCTTGGGGATGCCCAAGGAACCCCAAGTAAATATTCAAGGAGACTCAAGAGCCTAAGCTTGGGGATGACCCAGAAGGCATCCCATCTTTCTTTTTCAACAATTATCGGTATGTCTTGGTTTTTGTTTTGTTCACATGATATGCGTAAATTCTTGGAGCGTCGTGTGCTTTTTATTTTCCTTTAGTCAATGTATCATGCTAGTATAGGACAGTCCATGGTCGATTTATAGAATGCTCTTTGAACTTCACTTATATCTTTTGAGTATGGCTTTATAGAATGCTTCATGTGCTTCACATATATCATTTGAAGTTGGATGTCTGTTTCTCCACTTATAGAAAACCGTTATTTGTACAATTCTATTTTGCTTCACATATATTTATTAGATAATGGTATTTTGTATAAAGAATTAAACGCTCTTGCTTCACTTATACCTATTTAGATAGTCAAGACGAATTGGTTATTTACATGGTTAGTCATAAAATCCAACAAAAAACTTGTAGATCACTTAATATGATATGTTTGATTCCTTGCAATAGTTTTGCACCATTAAGATAGTAATATGTGGGTGCACTAGTGGATGATTGTGTATTAGTAAGAACATTGATGTTAAGGTTGTGATTCCCTAAGCATGCATGTCTAGTCTCTAGTTATGCGACGAAGATTGGAGCATAATTTATCCTTGGTTGAAATCTTTTGTGTTGTTACAACCGAAGGTGCGCGATGATTAACTCCTACCAACCTCCTCCCTAGGGGCATGCAAGTAGTGCTTTTCTTCAAGAGAGCTAATAAAATCTTGCAATAAGTATGTGAGTTCTTTATGAATAATGTGAATCCATGGATATATGCACTCTCACCTCCACATATTTGCTAGCCTCTTCGGTACCATGCATTGCCCATTCTCACCTCGAGGATCAGGGCAACTTTCCCTGATGCATCCAAACCCCGTGACATGATATGCTCTCTTGCACATAAGCATCATTATATCTTCCTCAAAACAACCACCATACCTACCTATCAAGGCATTTATATAGCCATTCTGAGATATATTGCCATGCAACTTCCATCATCATCATATACATGACTTGAGCAATCATTGTCATATTGCTTTGCATAATCGTAAGATAGCTAGCATGATATTTCCATGACTTGTCCATTTTTAAATATGTTTTGCTATGCTAGATCATTGCACATCCTGGTACACTACCAGAGGCATTCATATTGAGTCATATTGCTACATAAGTTTTCGTATCGACTTGTAAGTAATTAAAAGTGTGATGATCATAATTATTAGAGCATTGTCCTAGTGAGGAAAGGATGATGGAGACTATGATTCCCCCACAAGTTGGGATGAGACTCCGAATGAAAAATGAAAAATGGGGGAGGCCAAATGAGCCCACCACAAAAAAATGGGAGAGGCGAAGAAAAGAAGAGCCAGACATGAAAAATAAATATAAAAACAAATAATAGATGAGAGAAAAAAGAGAGAAGGGACTTTGCTACCATCCTTTACCAAACTTATACCTCAAAGGGGCATCAGGTTCTTCATATAGAGAGTCTCTCATTTTGTCACTTCCATATGCTAGTGGGCATTTTTATTATAGAACTTGGCTTGTATATTCCGTTCACAGCATTCCTCAAATGCTCAAGATCTTCATGAGCAAGCAAGTTAGATGCACACCCACTTAGATCCAGTTGAGCTTTCATACACTTATATCTCTAGTGCATCCGTTGCATGGAAATCCCAACTCCTCGCATTGATATATATTGATGGGCATCTCCATAGCCTGTTGATACACCTAGTGGATGCGAGACTTTCTTATCCACTTTTACCCCTTTGAAACCTACCACCATATTCTATTCCACCTTTATGCTATATCCATGGTTCATGCTCATGCATTGAGTGAGTAATAAAAAGCTGAAGCATGTTAAAAGTATGATCCAATTGCTTGGTTTGACACCAAGATGCTCATGATTTATACTTTATGTTAGGAAGACCAAGCATGACAGGTTATATGATTTTGTAGGGATAACATTCTTTATCATTGTTATTCTGAATGGACATAATTGTTTGTGAGTAAACCTGAGTATGGATGTCTTTTTGTTAAATGATAGAATATTGCCTTGAATCAATTATATCTTAATATTCATGCCATGATTAGACATTTGTTCATGATTATGTTAGGTAGCATTCCATATAATTTTTTTATATTTTTATCATTTACCTACTCAGGGACGAGTAGGAATTAAGCTTGGGGATGATGATATGTCTCCATCATATCTATAATTTTTATCAGAAATAATATGCTACCCATGGTGGTAGCTACACATGGCCCCAATTTTTATTTCTAATTAATTTAATAAATTATTTTCAAATATGAAAAATAACTCTATAGAAAAATATCGTGGTTTTGGACCAGCCGGGCTAGTAAACATGCAATTATGCCAAAAGGCAAGGAAAAAAGACCGAGAGAAGTGAGAAACGCCCTTTCTACACAATGAAAGGACACATGTGTCAAAAAGGTAAGAAAAAAGAAAAATAAAAGTGAGAAAAGGTAATTCATATACAACAAAAATGCACTTGTGCCAATTCCATTGAAACCCGACACCTCGTATATGAAAAAACGCACTTATACCAAAGGGTGTGTAGCTACCATCATGCATAGGAAATCGCCTCTCAATTTTTTATTGTTTCATGCCAATGTTCTACAACTTTCATATACTTTTGGCAATATTTTATATTTTTTTGGGACTAACTTACTTATCCAGTGCCCAACGCGAGTTCCTTTTTTTGTGTTTTTTGTGTCGTAGAAATTCCATATCAAACAAAGTCCAACCGCGATCAAATTTATCGAGATTTTTTGCAATATATGTGAATTTTAGGAAGAAAAATCAACGCAACAAGGTTCTCGAGGGAGGCACAAGCCAACAAGGTGCAACAAGGGGGGTGGTCGTGCACTGATGGCTTCTATCTCCCCCTTAAGTTTGCTGGGGCCTACTTTCGCCACAATAAAGATATTTTGCGATAAAAATCCCCTCAAAATTTCAGCCTGCTCGGCGTTATGGATCTTTGGATATTTAAGAAATGGTGAAGGTCTAGAAAACAGTCACGAAAAAAGGAGAGAAACAAAGAGAGATCCAATCTCGAAGGGGCTGCTGCCCTCCGGGAGCCATGCCAACCGTGGACATGAGGGGGAACTCTCCTCCCACATAGGGAGACCAAGGAAGAAGAAGGAGGGGGACATCTCCCCCTCTCTCCCGTGGTGCCGGAGCGCCGCCAGGGAAACCATCCTGACGGCGGTCTACACAAACAACTTCGCCGCCATCACCACCAACTCTCTCCTCCTCTATGCAACGGTGTAAAACCTCTCTTCCTGCTGTAATATCTACTTAAACATGGTGCTTAATGCTATATATTATTATCCAATGATGTGTGGTTACCCTATGATGTTTGAGTTGATCTGTTTTGTCCTAAGGGTTAATTATGGTATGATGTTATTTATATGAGTTGAATGTTGATATGTTCTTGTCCTAAGGTGCCTTGTGTGAGGCGCACACTTGAAGGATTCACACTGGAGGGTTTACAATATGTTCATGATTCGCTTATAGTGGGTGGCTAGAGTGATAGAGGCTTACACTCGAGTAAGGGAGTTGTTTGCGTATGGGAGTAAGGAGGACTTGATATTTAATGGTATGGTTGGGTTTAACTTAATGATTTCTAGTAGTAGTGGATGCTTTCTGGAGGTCCAACCATAAGTGCATATGATCCAAGTATGGAAAGTGTGTTAGTTTATGCCTGTCTCACATTGCATATGACAAGTATCTATCATGTTATATTCAATTGCCTATGGATAATCTTTCACTTGCATTAAAAAAGCTTTCTACTAAACAACTAACTAAATTAATATTTATCTAAAACAATACCTAACAGTTATTTTCATCTTCTTTATTACCTTGCAAACTTATCTATTACACCTACGAAGTACTTCTAGTTTTATTCCCGCAATGTAATTTCATACTTGTTCTAGGTAAAGTAAGCATTAGTGTGTGTAGAGTTGTATCGGTGGTCGACAGAACTTGAGAGAATATTAATTCTTCCTTTAGCTCGTCGTTGGGTTTGACACTCTTACTTATTTAAAAAGGCTACAAACGATCCCCTACACTTGTGGGTTATCAATGGTGTTGACAAAAGCAGCCCACATAGGATAGATACCGTCAACCAGGTAGTAGCCCATGTTGTACTCATTCCCACTAACATGTTAGTGGAAAGGACGAGCTTTTAGTTCAGTCAACCTAGCAAATAATGGTGATCGCTGCAGCACATTGATGTTATTGTGAGACCCATGCACGCCAAAGAAAGCGTGCCAAATCAGAAAATCATGTGATGCAGCTACTCCAAGAATGATTGTGGGGTTCTTAACATGTCCCTAATATTGCACTTATAAAGCTTTTGGGAACTTCTTCCATTTCCAATGCATGCAGTCAAGAGATCTGAGCAAACCTTGCCGCCCTCTTGCTTCTAAGATTGCCAAGATTTTCTTGGTTTCTGATCTAGCTGGTTCCCTGAGGTAATGAGGTCCAAACACCTCGACTAAAGTAGTTGCAAACCGGACCATGACATCTCCCCATGTGCTCTCAAACATCTATAGGTACTCGCCCCACAAATCAGCGGGCGTATCGTATGCAAGCAGTCGTAGTGCGGTTGTGCTCTTCTGGTAACCAAAGAGCCCAATCCTTCTCATGATGTCATTCTTCAAGAAGAAGTAGTCATCAAAGTACCCGATCCCATGGTAGAGACACATTGATAGAAACTGTAAGCGAAGAGGGTAGCGGGGGCAAAGTAGTTGTCCGTACCTGTATGGTACATGTGCGGCAGTCGGAGCAGAGGCGTGGGATGACAATGGCGGAGGAGAAATGGCGTGGAGCTAGGGTGTATCGTCGAAGGTGAGGGATTCGTCGAGTTCTAGTAGTGGTGTGGTGTGGTGTGGCGCTCGGGGTGATGGAGCGGCAGGGAAGGCAAGAGAGAAGAATGGAAGGAGAGAAAATGCGAGGATGGAGGCACGGTTCCGAAAGTGGTTTTGGGTGGGCCGGAGTATCCAAATCCTACATGGTTGTAGTTTGGATTCCCGCAAATATCCCCGAGTTTCTCTCTGGTTTACGCGAAAAATATGCCCAAACCGCCCGATGGACTGACACACATCGCGTTGGATGTCAAAACACATCTAGACCGGGTAATTCAGATGAATGCAGACGATTTAAGGGTCCGCTTCAGAGACGTACTAGAACTAATCTAAACGTTCTAGCTCCTGCCCTCCCTACCTCCCTCTCCTTGATATTTATTGGCCATTCTTTATCAATGTGACAGACCTGCTTTGTTCTCTAGTTTGCCCATAATTTCTTTTTTGAAAGAAAGGGGTCTCCCCCTATCCCATTTTATTAATGAAGCAACAAAGAGAAACAGGACCGAACAAGTTCACAGACTATGACCAAATAGGTAAGAACAACAACAAACCCAGGAAAACAATTCGAGGAATTGTCTCGATAAACCTAAGAAGACAGCCAAGTAACGCCACTACAACTTCCAAACCCGGCAATACCTGCCAGCGAAAGACTCTAGTGAAGTTTATTACATCACCAAATTACATGATAGGAAATCAATCACAGGTTCACATCCATGCTATCTGCATAAGCTCTGCTCGATGTTTGTCCAGCAGGAAGACAAAGCACTGTAGGAAAGCAATCAGTTTTTTCCACTCATTATTATTGTTCTCAAAGAAACGCCTCCCAAAGGATGCCAAAAGATCCAAGTTAAAATCTCTCACATTGGGTACGCCAACACCCCCAAGGTTTTTCTTCCTCGAGACCAGCCCCCAATGTGCTAAATGATACTTATGTGACCCCCCATATCCCCCCCCAAAAGAAGTGCATCATTTGAGAGTTAATGGCATTTATTACCCATTTGGGAAATTTCAATATAACCATCAAGTGTGCAGGTATGCTTAGAATGCAAGCACATGGCGCAGTTAATTTACCTATGTAGGTGAGATATCTAACCAGCCAACCAGATTTTTTCCACGATTCTATCTATGATAGGCTGCAAATCCTCCCTCCTTAGTTTGTCATAGTGCGAAGGCGCTCCCAAGTATTTAATAGGAAAATAACCCAACTTACAGCAAAAATTATGTGCAAATATCTTTGACCTATCTTCACCAACATTAATGGTTAGCAAATCACTTTTATGAAAGTTGATTTTCATGCCAGACAAGTTTTCAAAACAAGACAAAATCCATTTAAAATTCCTAGCTTTCTCATAAGAATCCTCCAGAAAGAGGAGAGTATAGTTCGCATATTGTAGACTTATCACCCCACCAGGTATCACATGTGGGAGTAACCCCGCGATCAGGCCATGTATGTAAGCTTTAATTAAGATCTTAGAAAAGACATCCACAATTAAGTTAAAAAATAATAGGCGAGACAGGGTCTCCTTGTTTAAGACCCTTTCCACCCATGAAGTAAGGGCCAGTAGTGTCATTAATCCACGCACTAAAGGTACTTTGAATTAATAAGATCTTGACCCAGAAGATCCACTTTGTCTCGAACCCCCTCGATTCTAGCATCTCAAACAGGAAATCCCAACTTACTCTATCATAGCCCATCATTTAAGCAAAGAGAAATACTTGTAAGGCTCTCACACAAATACTGGAATACTTTCTTAGTGATCTAAACATGTTTTATATTCCCAAATGATAACGCCCACACGTGTGATAGTTTAGCAACTCGCCCACACGGGGCAATCAACCTTCGTTGAGTTTTGCACGAATCTTGGCAATAGGTGGATAGTTTTGTGTGCCACGTAGGCATCGACTGATGTGTGGGCGTTACACACTTCTCCCGGATGCGTGTTTTTTGCGCATGGAGAGCTGCAATTGCCACCTTGCTGTGCGGTAGATCCACCGTCTCGCCCGCACGCCCCCGCACAACTCATCTTTCTCTTTGTTTCCCCTCTCCACTTCCTCACACGAGTTGTAGTTCCCCCCACCCTGCTCCAACTCCTCTTCCCATTTCGCCACTCTTCTCCCTTATCCGAGAGTAATGACATGTCCTAGACGGAGCAGAGGGAATTCCAAGGTGAAGCAGTTTAGAGGCGGCGACAGAAGTTTCGAGGGAACTCGTGGTCGTCGTTGGCTGAAGCGTAGGCAACCGGAGCATCTTCGCCGGAGCCTTCATCGCACGGAGGTAATGGTTCTTCAATTTGGTCTCATTCTGCCTCCACTCCCCCGTGTCCTCTACTTCCAATCCATTGAGATTTGAGTGGATTAAGGAGTGATCGAGTGCTGCCCCGTCGGTGGGGAGTCATCGGTGTGATATTAGGCCACCATTAGCAAGTTCCGTTGCTGCGGCAGTGGAAGTCACACCAGCAAGGCTCGCCCTTTCTGCGATGATACACTCTGTGTTTTCAGATATTATGTGTCTCCAAGTCTGAGTTTCACCGATTGTTGTCGATTTTTCTTTGTTTGATGGCCTCGAATGCAGTGGATTGCTGTTTTTTGGGGGTGTTGTTTTGATTGAAATCCGGACCTAATATTATGGAAAGAACCCTAGATATATATTGATGATACTCACTAATTTTCTAAGTTGATATGTGCAAGAAGGGCAACTTCAATCTACTGTGTTATCTACAGTTTGCCATGCTATTTATTTAGTAGATGGTAGTTGTCTCTTTAACCCAAACTGTTAGTTGCCATGTACATTGCACTAATACAATGGCAATTGCCCATTTTGCCTTTAAGAATACGCCAACTCTCTTTTTCCCCCAAGATATTATTTGCCATGTCCTTTTTGTAGTGTTTATGGCAACTTCCTATTGTTCTTAGGATCCAATGGCAACTCCCACTTTCCCCCAAGATGTTATTTGCCATGTCCTTTTTGTAGTGTTACATGACGATTCCCTATTGTGCTTAGTAGCATGTGGCAAGTCCCACTTTACTCCAATATATTATCAGCCATGCCTTTCAAGTGTTACATGCCAATTTGTCTAGTGTATTTTAATTTGTAGGTGTCAACTCCATCTGTTACCCACTGCATTATTTGCCATTTCTTATGTAGTGACGAAGAGCAATTGCCTAGTGTGCTTTAGGAGTATACGACAACTTCGACTTACAATGAGACAATATTTGCTTTGCTTATGTACTGTTACATGGCAACTGCCTAGTGTATTCTTTGTAGCAGGTGGAAACCCCCTCTTTTCACACCAAGATTTTTTCGCATGTCTTCTGTAGTGTTACAAGGAACTTTATAGTTCACTTAGTAGGTGGCAACTTGTTATCCTTGTCCCAAATCAATGCATGTTTCCAAGTTTTTTTTGCACGGCCACATTGCAAATGGATCCTGCTCAATTTGTATGTTGCAATTATGGCAACTTTTGATGTGTAACAAAAATACCAGTTTTGCCATACTGCTTTAGTTTGCAGATTGCAACTTCCTACTTTCGTGTGAGGCAACTGCCTTTTTTGACTTAGGGTTTCAAAGTAATAACAACCATGACAAAAAACATTGTGGACCTAATTTGTGTTGTTTGCCATCATGCATTGTATATTCATGGCATTTGTCATTTGTATGACTAGTAAACATGGTAATTTTCATTTGTCGTCGACGTTCTCCATTGCATTCTTACTTTATGCATCCATTGCAATTTTTCACTGTGTTTTTATTTATACTTACATGTACTTGTTCTTATTACAACATCATGGTTCGCGACCACCAGCAAGACGATGACGATGAATTCATGGAGGCACGACCACGAAATTGTGCGGCCGGGCGTACAAAATACGGTGATGACGTTATTATTTCCCTTGCTCATTGTGTTATAGAGATTACAGTTATTTTCAGTAGTACTTTTTAGCATATTGTACATGGAAAGAATGACCTTTTTCTGTTTTGCAGAAGAAGAAACGCGTGTGCAATAGGGCATCGCAAGAATGGCTGACTAATTTGACCAAAGGTTTTAGTGATGATCAGAAGAAAGCTGCCCATGAGATGGGGATGCGGGTATTGATGGAAATCTGATGCCCAAATCTAGTGAAACTTGTGTCTGGTTGGCTGGCTGGAATCTATGACCCTGCGTCGAGGGAAATTGTTATTCCGGGACATGGAAGACTCCCTTTGGACAAGGAGTCTTCTTCTACATCTTGGGTGTCCCCCGTGGGGAAATCAAAGTTCCTTATGAGGTGAACAACGAGATTGAGGAAGTTTTGTTCCCCCGTTTGTTTTCTGGCAGTGCAACCATGCCTAATACGATTGCACTTGCAAGTTTGTTGGAGGGCATGACAACCCATGTTGAGGCATTTAAGATGAAGTTGCTAATGTACTTGATCTTGTATGTATTTGTGCCTACCACATCGCTACGCCCAAGCAACAGATGCTTCCCCGTCTTGGTGATTGTTCTTTGTCTATTCTTTTCTTACCGTCTTTTGTTTTTGATGTCATGTAGTAGCATGTTCCTGCGAGCTAAAGTTTTTTTTACTGTTCATGTGTCCTTTGTTTTTTAATCTTGCGCACGCAAAACTGAAAGATGTTAAAAACATGAGTTGGTGTAAATTCATTGCCGACTTCCTGCATGATGCCTTTGTAAACAAGATGTATGAGAAGAGTTGCCGTCTACACCTAATGGTAATTTGTCTGTTCGCAATTGCTTTCAACACGGTTCATTGATTGCTCATTCACATTATAGAGAACCTAATATTGTTAGTATAGGGCATTCAAGCTTGAAATATACTTCATTTGAATGCCTTTTATGAATTGAATTAAAATGGGAGGTGTATTTGATTATACATGGCAATTTATAGTTGTTCATATGGGGCAACCAAATTGGGAATTGTTTTGCACATGGCAACTCTGCTTGATCATACATGTCAACTCTAGTTGATTCTACAAGAGATTTTTCATTGATTCCTCATGGCAATCCTTGTTGATTGTGTACGACAACTTTTGTTTTGGTTTTACATGGCAAGTCTACTTTGTTGACACATGGCATCTATAGTTGATGCTACATGACAATTACATTTAAAACACACATGGTATACACTTTCTCTCCGCCGTTCATTTTTTATTTGTAGTTTCTTCGTTTGATAACTGGTGATACATGGAAAACATATGTCTATGTACATGGAAAATATTTCCTATTTAGTTGACACATGCAATAATGTATTGCCGATCACGTGTCAATCGCAATCACTTTGCATCAATGGGAACCTTCCTACATGGAAGAACGTATCCCGTGTCGACATGACGCTAGGGTTCTCCTTATCCCCTGGCGACTCGACGCTAGGGTTCCCCGATTTACCACTTCCCTAGTCGCTGCTTTGGTGATCCCCACGTGACTCCCCTTCTCCAGCTGCATCGGACGAAGCCTTGCATGGCAGCGAGGAGCGCACCATCGGCGGCCGGCACGGACGGAAGCTGCAGCGGCGGCGAAAACAGCCCAACTAGGACCAAAAAGAATCTGGCAGACATGTTTGTGGGACTGAACCTCATGACGAGGAAGAGTATGAATTGTATATTTCGGGAGAGATTGAGGATCTCATAAGGGAGACACGATGGATTGCCATCTTTAGGGTTCACACCTCAAAACTCTCCAGCCATGTATCATTATTCAAAACGACGAGGAACGCATAGATTCCAGCACAAGGGGTTACCTTCAAAACAATAAACCCTAATCGGTTTCTTGCGAATTCTATTGCGTGGGAAACTGGAACCGGGTCATGAGGGGCGGGTCGTGGTTGTTCAGGAACGCGACAGTTGTACTAGAGGAATATGATGGAATCACCAATGCTGAAGAGTCCAAATCCGACCGCATCCTGTCGTGGGCAAGAATTGTGGGAATACGAGACGGATTGATGAAGAAGAAAGGGATTGCTGAGAAGATTGCAAAGGAAGTTGGAGGCCCACCAATCAGAGTGATAGAAAATGAGGGGCGTTTGAATCCAACGAAATACATTAAAGCTTGTGTATTCCTAATGCTTGATAGGCCTTTGGTGATATTTGTGCCACTGACGCTGAAATAAAGTAAGAAATACCCAGTTGAATATGAGAAAATCCATGATTTCTGTGACTTCTGTAGGTTGATGGGGCATGTTGTAACTGAATGTGGTGATTATATACATAACCCAGATGACTGTGAATGGGGTGAGTGGCTCCTTGTTGATTCTGATTGTCCGGCAGGAAGAAGGGGAAATGGAGCTGGTCATGGAGGCTCAGCTAGCACAGGAGGCTTTGGAGAGAGGATGAAGGTGAGAGGGTGATCTGAGTCCGGAGGAAGAGCATGACATGGACCTGGATGCTGCTAGGGAGACCAATGCAGTTGCTTTGGTGCCTTCGGTTTAAAAACATGTGATAGGCCAGGATGGTAAGATAAATGCCTGTGGTTCGCTTTCTGTAGGCGGTCTGGGGGGGGGGTCCTGCTCCATTACCCCTGGATATGGATCAGATCAAGTTAATCTCTTAGAAAATAATAACAATACAGGGGTTGTGGATAAGAGTAATCTCAGTGCTCCACAGAAACTCCATGACACAAAGAGGATCAGAGCTACGACCTTTGAGAGCAGCAATGCTAATGATATATCGGCAACTCCCCTAGAGGGTATTCGTGAGGAGCAATGAAAATCATTTGCTGGAACTGTCGTGGCATGGCCATTTCCAGAAGGAGTGGGGGACGGATGTCGTCCTTCTTTGTAAGGCACATCTGAACACACCTAAGGCAGAAAAACTTTGAGAAAAGTTGAAGATGGAAAATATGGAGGTTCAGGAAAGCAACGGATGAGTGGTGGCTTACTACTCTATTAGCAGACATCGGTGGCAATACAACAGACATACAAAGATAAGAATTTTATAGATGTTACCGTTGGGGATGACATGGATGAGGCTTAGAGGTTTAGAGGGTTCTATTGTGAACCGAAAAGGGAGGACAAGCACCGCTCATGCTCATGTTTGTGTGACTTGCATCAGCGGATAATTCTCCCTTGGATGGTAGCGGGGGACTTTAATGAGATTTGATACTCCCATGAGAAGGAGGGTGTAACATCCCAATTTTCCTAATTGGGAATGTTCTACAAATGTAGCTAAGCATCTATGCATTTTGTTTGCAATAAAGTTTTGCATTTGATTTCCGTCAAATACTTGCTTTTGCTTTTCTATATTTTCTTCCCACGAGAAATGCCCCGACAAAATTCTTGCAAGCAAGAAAGAGCGGAGGAAAATGACCCTCCACAATGTGAGGCATTTTTGAAATTATTTGAGCCAAGAAAAACCCAAGTTTATGGGGAAAATATTTTGCCAAAAGAAAATATAGCATAAGGATTTTATTCTGAAAAAAAACATTTTTTAAAAAGTTTTATTTTTGTCTTGGAAAAATGTTAAATGGATAGGGATTTTTTTTCTGAAATTTTTTGGTATATAATACCCCTATATCTAGATTTTATTTTATCTTTTTTTTGTATTTACTTGCTGTTTTAAAAGAAAGTAGAAATAGGAAACATATATATTTTTTTTAAAACCGCCAGCAGGCGTTAGGAAAGGATCGGGCCGAATCCCCTGGCCCAGATCCGAAATCCCACCGGGATCTCCTCCCCACGCAGCGCACCCACCCCCTCTTCTTTTCTTTCTTTTTTCTTTTTTTCCTTCCTTCTTCTTCCTTTTTCCTTTCTTTCTCCCGTGCCTCTTTCCTTTCCCAGCACACCCATGGCGTCGCCCCTGCCTCGCCGGGATCCGATGGATCCGCCCCCGATTTGGCTCCCCCTTCCTTCCCCCGAGCCCCCTCGCCCCTATATAACCGCCGCCTCCAGCCCCCCCCTCGGCCCCTCCTCCCCATGCCAGAACGCCGCCGCACCTCGCTGGAGCCCAAGCTCCAGTAGAACCATCGCCACCACCCCCACGCCACTACCGCACCTCCCTGCCCCAACCGACGCCGCCACAAGCACCCCCGCCTCCACCGCGTTCCATTTTTCCACCAAAACCCCGAGCTCCACCGCTCTACACCACCGCACCGCCTCACCGGAGTCCGAGCACCACCACCACACCCCCGGGCCTCGTGCTGCTCCTCCCGTTGCCCCCACATCACCCCGACGACACCACTTGACGCGGAAGGCTCACCGCCATCACCTGGAGCCCTTTCCCTTGCCGGAGACCCACGGGTCCGCCATCCCCGTCGACCACCGTCTCCCTGCCTCGCCGGAGAAGAAGCCCGTGCAGCCCCCTCCATGTGAGCAACCCCATCTCTCTCCTCCGTCCGATCTGTCATATACGGCTAGGATTAGATATCATGTAACCCTTCGGTTTTAGATAAAAAAACCCGAACGGTTTTCCTTCACTTATGTTTTAGCCGAGGGACTTTGTTTAGTTTGTGGGCGTTTGCTAGCTAGTCGACGCAGTGCACATATCCAGGCCAATCACGAGCTGCCACATACCCCCTGTTCACTAGTAGTTTTTTTTTCTTTTTTTCAGTTTTAGTTTAAAAACAGAGAGAGTTTCAGTTTTGTTTCTTTTAGAACTTTTGATCTAGAGATCCAATGAGGTTGATTCTTTTTCCAGTAGATCACATTTGTCCTGTAGTTTTCAAAAACATATTAATTGTCTATGTTTGAAATTTTCAAATTTGAATTAGATCAGATTTAGTTTAAACCTTGTTTTGCTTATTCCAAGAGTTTAAAAATAGATTTTTATCTGATTATTTTTGCTACTGCTTCCTAGTGTTTATATCATGCGGTGGTATAAGTTTCAATTTTTTTTAAATACTTTTACTTGGGGTTTTAACAGAAACAATTTCTGCCTTAGTTAGGTGAAGTGAATTCTTTCACTTTATGCCATAGCTACTTTATTCTTGTGATGTTATTTTATTTGTTGATGATTGTAGTGCTTATGGTGTGTATTTTTTTGTATCGGTAGATCACCCGGAGTGCAAAGCTTGTTACTTAGAAGCGCTCGATCAAGACAACTATCATCAAGGCAAGTCATTTTGATCATACTATCTCCTATGTTTTTCCATGCATGGTAGTTTCACCTTTCTATGCCCAATTGCATGCTAAGTAGGTACTTGGAAATTATAGTTACAGGTTGTAGTATCATGTGGTAGGCACACAACAACCCCGATACTTGGCCCGGGACGACAAATTTCATATTTCTATGCTTGAGTAGACGGGATTCTGGTTGAGTGCATAACACGAGTGATGCGAGGATAATTAAATAACCAAGACCGGTTACGTCAAGATTTTCAAGACCTCATGAAGCAATGCAACTCTGGCTGAAGGACGGTTTGACGGGCTCCCTAGAGAAACCAGTGGACGACCCCGGGATATTGGAGACGCGCCATGACATCTTGCGGAAAGCTTCACCCAGGCTCGAACAGACGGACGGAGGCTTCAAGTCCTAAGGCTAACCTGCACCGCCACAAGTCATTATGGGCTCAGGCTTGGTTGGACAACGCGGCGACTCTGGACAGGCGGTGCTAGCAGATGTAGACGAACGGTAGGAATGGATGGGCACCGACAGGGATTTAGAGGGACCCGTTGAAAGACCATGTTTTGATCATCCGGTCTTCAAACACCCTGAAGTGCGAGGACATACTCGGAGGCGATCAAATCTTGTGGGGAACGTGTGCAAAACTCTACAGAGGGCCCAAACCTAATCGATTAGCCGTGTCCACGGTCATGGACAACTTGAGCCGAAGGCATTGAAATTTCCCTGAACTCTCGACACAACTTAATAATGTTGTGGGAATTATCAACAACTCGGGTACAAGAATTGGTTGGCAGAACCATCTCGTTAACAAAAAACAATGTAGTAATATTTTGCTTTAAGCCCTCTCTTGTTGTAGGAGAAAATTGGCTTTATGCAAAACTTATAGCCCCACCTGCCAAATATGCATGTAGAGATAGTTGGTTATTATTTTTTCCCCTCTCTTTGATGACTTGCCGACATATTCCATATGCTGACCTACACGGCTGCAACGTATCATGTTGTAGAGTACTTTTCCGACCAGGAGTGAGGCTACGATCTACGCTCAACAACATGCCCTGGAGTCGGATGGACTCGTCTATCTGATGCTTCCGCTAGTCTTCGTTAGATATCTTATGAGATGGCCTTCAGCCACTTTATTGTAATTCATTATTGGAATAAAGTACTCGATATGAGATTTCGATTAATAAAGTTGTGTGATTGAACTCTTGATATATACATTGATGTATTGAGTGTGTACCAGCATGCTCTTGGCATGGTACGGAAACACCATAGGCTTGACTCGTATTGAGTCGGGTCGCTACAGAAATGGTATCAGAGCACACGCTGACCGTAGGACGTAACCTCTAGGAATGGAAAAGCCTTAGGAAGAAAACTATTTTCTTATGTCTATAAATCCTCTATTTCCTCTTCTGATCATTTCTGACTTCTCTCCGATTTTCCAATGTTTTAGATGGCCACCTTCATCCCCGTTAAGTTCACGGAGTTCTGCCAGCCCGACGCCACTATGCCTTTCGGAAAGGAGCTGATACAAATCACCAAGGATTTGAGGATTGCTCTGTCGACTATCACAGGGAAGCCTACTTTGTCTTACTCGGAGGATTCACGCTACAGGATTGAGATGCACGTTCCCGGAAGGACATTCGAGCCGCGCACTGAGCCTGTGGATTTCAAGTTCATCGCACCCAACTGGATTCTCGGAAGGGACATGGCGGTCCATTGTGCACTCGGACGTATCAAGGAAGTGTACAGAGGCTGCCCTATTTCACCGGACCTATTCACGGTATCCCGGAGAGGAGAAGACGGAGAAATCATCTCAAGCAAGACCAAGGATGCTCTCCTGTCCTATGCGCAGACCTTGGAGAAGCACAGCGGGACTCGGGAGCATCGTGTGATCAAGGACGCCAGGAAGATCAAGCAACTGTCGCTCCGCGAACTCGAACTCGAAGAAGCAGCCCGGGAAGCCCACTATGAGCACGAATTGGAGGTGAATGATTTTCTGGAGAGGATCGAGAAGCTGAAGACTCGAGTCGCATACCTGAAGGAGGAATTGGAAATGGGCGAGAACCTTCATCCCGAAGGAGACGTAGCCCCCTTGATCAGCAATGAGGAGGACTATGAAGAAAGCTCCACTGAAGGACCCACCACCATGCTTTTCTGAGGAGGACACTTAGACTAGTCCACCAAATTTATCTTATCGTTAAACGCTTAGGCCGATGTTTAGGTTATCGAATTTTGTATCCCTGCGTGTGAACCTTTTGTGATGGTATTGAATGAAATGTGTGGTGTGATACTTGTTTGTTGCATTTCATATGGGTAGTGTAATTACTCTCTAGACCATTGTTCTATGCTAATCTCACCCCTGTACAAACACCAGATGCCTCCGAGACGTGCCCCTGCTTCCAACTTCCCGCCGGAACTCACTCAGTTGATTCAACAACAGAATACCCTGATGCAGCTGATCATCCAGAACCAGAACAATAACAACAACCATCATCCACCCAAGGCCGACAATCTCACCCGTTTCCTGAGGTTGAACCCTCCGACTTTCTCCAGCAGCATTGAGCCCATTGTGGCAGATGATTGGCTTTGCAAGATGGAGTGGGAACTAACCACTGCTGGTTGTACTGAAGCTGAGAAGGTGCGCTTTGCCGCGCATCAACTTGAAGGCCCTGCTGCTGCATGGTGGGAGAACTACACCACCACATACCCCATTGCTGGAGTCACTTGGGAGCAGTTCAAGCAAGACTTCCGCACCTCACATGTCTCAGCTGGTGCAATGAGTCTGAAGAAGCATGAGTTTCGCTACTTACGCAAGGGAAATCGCTCTGTGGTTTAGTATGTCGATGAATTCAGCATGCTCGCCCGATATGCACCTGGAGATGTGGCCGATGATGCGGCCAAGCAGGAAAAGTTCTTGGAGGGACTCAATGATGAGCTGAGCATTCAGCTGACCGTAGCCAACTTCAACAACTACGAGGAGCTGTAGATAAGGCCCTCATCTTGGAGGGGAAACATCAGCAGATGGAGAACCGCAAGCGGAAGTATGGCAATGGAAAGTTCAACTTCGGCACTCAGCAGAAGCCTCGCTACACCCCCTATTCAGGGAATACCGGGACTGGATCCGGTAAGTTTGGAGGACATGTCCAGCATAACCACCCAGTGCACAACCATGGAGGCCACAAACATGGAGGAAATGGGAACCACTGCAACAACATCAACTTCAAGAATGGCGGTACCGGCACTCAGCATCATTCAACTCCAGCTCAGAAGGATCTGAATCACATAACCTGCTTCAAGTGTCAGAAGACGGGACACTATGCCACTGAATGTCCCCAGAACAAGCAGGGAAATGGAAACGGCAACGGCAACTCTGCAGCAAAGAAGCCCAATCCTTTTCCTCGAGCTCAGGTGAACCACATTGATGTTGAAGAGGTCTATGATCACCCCGATACTGTGGTTGGTAAGTTTTTGCTAAATTCACGTCCAGTATTGGTAATTTTTGATTCTGGTGCAACACATTCATTCATATCAAGGGTAGTTGTGGAAAAGTATAGTTTGCCAACTAGAACCCTCAACCAGCCTATTAAGGTCAGTTCCCCAGGAGGCATGATGACAGCCGGGATAGGATGCCATGCTTTGAGTCTCAACATCGGGAACCACAAGTTTCCCACCGACCTCATCGTATTAGAGTTTCAGGGATTGGATGTAATCCTAGGCATGGATTGGTTGGCCAAGTACGAAGGAAATATTGATTGTGCCCTTAAGTCTATTTTTCTCACCACCCCCGAGCAAAAGCGGATTAAGTACGTGTCTCAGCGCCCGACAAGGAGTAAACGAGTAAACTCTCTCACGGGAGTAGTCCATGAGGAAGTACTGATTGTACAAGAATACCCAGATGTATTTCCGGAGGAATTACCGGGCATGCCAGCCGATAAAGAGATTGAGTTCCTGATTGAGCTATTACCCGTGACAGCCCCGATATCCAAGAGACCCTATCGGATGCCCGCAAATGACTTGGTAGAAATCAAGAAGCAAATTAAGGAGTTGTTGGACAAAGGGTATATTCGCCCAAGTTCTTCACCTTGGGGAGCCCCAGTGCTCTTGGTTGAAAAGAAGGATAAGTCCTTGAGAATGGTTGTCGATTATCATGCTTTGAACGAGGTGACCATCAAGAACAAGTATCCCTTGCCGATGATCAATGATATGTTTGACCAGTTAGTTGGAGCCTGAATATTCTCCAAGATCGATCTTCGATCCGGGTATCATCAGCTGAAGATTCATGAACAGGATATACCCAAGACATCCTTCACCACTCGGTACGGCTTGTATGAGTACACGGTCATGTCATTTGGACTGACTAATGCTCTGGCATATTTTATGAATCTGATGAACAAGGTATTTATGGAATACTTGGACAAGTTTGTCATGGTGTTCATCGATGACATACTGATATTCTCCAAGAACAAGGAGGAACACAAGGAACATCTGTGTCTAGTTCTGGAGAAACTTCGAGATCATCAGCTGTATGCGAAGTTTAACAAATGTGAATTTTGTTTGAAGGAAGTCGGATTCCTCAGACACGTCATTTCAGGAGAAGGAATAGCAGTGGACCCTGCCAAGGTCGAAGCAGTCACCGAATGGGTAGCACCCACTTCAGTTAAGGAGATCCGCAGTTTCCTCGGACTTGCCGGATATTACCGGAGGTTCATTGAGAATTTCTCAAAGATCGCCAAGCCCATGACAGAGTTGTTGAAGAAGGAGTCCAAGTATGTTTGGACTGAGGAATGTGAATCCAGTTTTCAAGAGTTGAAGAAACGTCTGGTTACAACCCAGTACTGATATTGCCGAACATTCGGCAGGATTTCCAGGTTTACTGTGACGCTTCTCATCAAGGACTCGGAGGAGTGCTCATGCAAGAAGGTAAAGTTGTAGCCTATGCATCCAGACAGCTCAGACCCCATGAGTTGAATTATGCCATGCATGACTTGGAGCTAGCAGCCGTAGTGCACGCTCTCAAGACCTGGAGACATTTCCTGATCGGAAATAATTGTGATGTTTACACCGATTACAAGAGCCTGAAATATATCTTCACGCAGAAGGAGTTGAACCTCAGACAGAGGCGATGGCTAGAATTGATCAAGGACTATGACATGAGATTGCATTATCACCCAGGCAAGGCAAATGTTGTAGCCGATGCGTTGAGCCGCAAGAGTTATGTGAACACACTCATAGTAGGGGGATTACCCCAGGAGTTAGCCGATGATCTCCGAGAGCTCAAATTGGAAATAGTTCCAAGAGGATGTGTAGCCACACTGGAAATTCAGTCCACTTTGACAGAAAAGATCCGCGAAGCACAGAAATCAAACAAGGAGATAGATGAGATTAAGCAGAAAATGAAAGATGGGAAGGCTAAAGGTTTTCGTGAGGATGAACATGGAACTTTATGGTTTGAGGATCGCATTTATGTGCCCAATGATCCCGAACTCAGGAAGTTGATACTTCAGGAGGCCCATGATTCCCCGTACTCGATACACCCCGGAAACACCAAGATGTATCTATGTCTGAAAGAAAGTTTCTGGTGGACAGTAATGAAGAAAGACATTGCCGAGTTTGTAGCAATATGCAATGTTTGTCAACAAGTAAAAGCCGAGCATCAGAAGCCAGCAGGTTTGCTTCAACCTCTGCCGATACCCGAGTGGAAATGGGAAAAGCTTGGTATGGACTTCATCACGGGATTACCCAGGACCCGTTCTGGCTATGATTCTATTTGGGTTGTGGTCGATCGTTTTACCAAGGTAGCTCACTTCATTCCCGTGAAGACTACTTACACGAGTGCCAAGCTGGCCAAGATATATATGACCAGGATCGTATGTCTGCATGGAGTACCGAAGAGTATTGTGTCAGATAGAGGGACTCAGTTCACATCAAAATTTTGGCACCAACTGCATGAAACCTTGGGAACGAGATTGGAGTTCAGTACAACTTTTCACCCATAGACAGATGGACAAACCGAGAGATTCAACCAGATTTTGGAGGACATGTTGAGAGCTTGTGCACTAGACTATGGGTCTAGTTGGGATGACAATTTGCCTTTTGCCGAGTTCTCATACAACAACAGCTACCACACTAGTCTGAAGATGGCCCCTTTCGAAGCTCTATACGGAAGGAGGTGCAGAACACCGTTGGTGTGGGATGGAGTTGGAGACTGACAACTTTTTGGTCCTGACCTTATCCGAGATTCTGAAGAGAAGGTCAAGCTGATTCGTGACCGACTCAAGATAGCTCAGTCCAGGCAGAAAAGTTATGCTGACAGCAAACGCAAGGAAGTAAGATACGAAGTGGGAGACCGAGCATATCTTCGGGTGTCTCCACTTCGAGGAATCAAGAGATTTTGTGTGAAAGGAAAGTTAGCACCCCGATTCATTGGCCCCTACAAAATTCTTGAATGTAGAGGCGAAGTTGCTTATAAACTGGAACTGCCGGAAGGATTGTCCGGAGTTCATGATGTCTTCCATGTTTCCCAGTTGAAGAAATGCCACGCTGAGATGGCTGATGTTTCGTTGAGAGATACAGTGCCCCTAGAGGCCATACAGCTTGACAGTGATCTTTCGTATGAGGAGAAACCCGTCAGGATTCTCGAGACTGCCAACAGAGTTGCCCGCAGCAAGATCATCAAGTTCTGCAAGGTGTTGTGGAGCCACCACACCGAGGAAGAAGCCACCTGGGAACGAGAAGAAGATCTTCGTCGAGACCACCCGCACCTATTTTCTAGCCAACCCGAATCTCGAGGGCGAGATTCATCTTAAGGTGGGTAGGTTTGTAACATCCCAATTTTCCTAATTGGGAATGTTCTACAAATGTAGCTAAGCATCTATGCATTTTGTTGGCAATAAAGTTTTGCATTTGATTTCCGTCAAATACTTGCTTTTGCTTTTCTATATTTTCTCCCCACGAGAAATGCCCCGACAAAATTCTTGCAAGCAAGAAAGAGCGGAGGAAAATGACCCTCCACAATGTGAGGCATTTTTGAAATTATTTGAGCCAAGAAAAACCCATGTTTATGGGGAAAATATTTTGCCAAAAGAAAATATAGCATAAGGATTTTATTCTGAAAAAAAAACATTTTTCAAAAAGTTTTATTTTTGTCTTGGAAAAATGTTAAATGGATAGGGATTTTTTTTGTGAAAATTTTTGGTATATAATACCCCTATATCTAGATTTGATTTTATCTCTTTTTTTTGTATTTTACTTGTTGTTTTAAAAGAAAATAGAAATAGGAAACCTATATATTTTTTAAAACCGCCAGCAGGCGTTAGGAAAGGATCGGGCCCAATCCCCTGGCCCAGATCCGAAATCCCATCAGGATCTCCTCCCCATGCAGCGCACCCACCACCTCTTTTTTTTTTCTTTTTTTCCTTCCTTCTTCTTCCTTTTTCCTTTCTTTCTCCCATGCCTCTTTCCTTTCCCAGCACACCCATGGCATCGCCCCTGCCTCGCCGGGATCCGATCGATCCACCCCCGATTCGGCTCGCCCTTCCTTCCCCCGAGCCCCCTCGCCCCTATATAACCGCCGCCTCCAGCCCCCCCCCCTCGGCCCCCTCCTCCCCACGCCAGAACGCCGCCGCACCTCGCTGGAGCCCAAGCTCCAGTAGAACCATCGCCACCACCCCCACGCCACTACCGCACCTCCCCGCCCCAACCGACGCCGCCACAAGCACCCCCGCCTCCACTGTGTTCCATTTTTCCACCAAAACCCCGAGCTCCACTGCTCTACAGCACCGCACCGCCTCACCGGAGTCCGAGCACCACCACCACACGCCCGGGCTTCGTGATGGTCCTCCCGGTGCCCCCACATCACCCCGACGACACCATTGAACGCGGAAGGCTCACCGCCATCACCTGGAGCCCTTTCCCTGGACGGAGACCCATGGGTCCACCATCCCCGTCGACCACCGTCTCCCTGCCTCGCCGGAGAAGAAGCCCGTGCAGCGCCCTCCACGTGAGCAACCCCATATCTCTCTCCTCCGTCCGATCTGTCATATACGGCTAGGATTAGATATCATGTAACCCTTCGGATTTAGATAAAAAACCCGAACGGTTTTCCTTCACTTAAGTTTTAGCCGAGGGCCTTTTTTTAGTTTGCGGGCATTTGCTAGCTAGTCGACTGTCGGTACCCCGATCCTAAGCCATAGGAATCCAACCTATAACACATCGCATCCCTTTGTGGTCTCACGCACGGTTAACCCCACGGCTGCAGCCTTACCTTAGCCGGGACCGTTTGCGTCTTTTGACTCACGTATGCAATTGTGTCGCTAGCAATCCAATGACAAAGAACCCGGATCGACATGTCTAGTCATAAACCGAAGTGGCAGTTCCGCACAAGGACATGCATACATGACCCAGCAAAGCAGGTGTCGGTCACCAGCGAATGTACACGAGTCGTAGCAAGCTACAAGGACTCCATTACATCGCGTGACATTTCCCGAGAGGGGACAGACACAGCAGCTAAGAAGGACACACGCCAGTCAACCAATGTGTCCGGAGCAGTAGCGAACTACCATGGCTCGATGGATCACAAAGGGGCATTTCCCTGTAAGGAGTGCTACTAAAGTTTACGGCTAGGTAATCGAACCCCATACATATCAAGTACAACACATGTACGCATGACATACCGATATGTATAGATACATCGATGGCATCACAACATAACCATAAACATACAAGCTTTATTTAAAAGGCTCGGAAGAGACACACACATAATATTACACAGTAAGGGTCTCACGACCCATCATAGCAGTCATTCAGTTACAAGCCAGCGGAAGTGTTTAAAACTGTCTGAGTACAGACAGGTGAAACTAGAAGGCACAAGGCCTGACTATACTACAGACCCAACCTAGGGCCAGATCGTAGCTGGGACACAAGCTACTCGTCGTCGTCGATGTCTAGGAAGAACCCTCCGTTAGGGTCATTAACAACCTCTGCAACAATTATTAAACAAACATGAGTACGAAGGTACTCAACAAGACTTTAGGATAACTATCTACTCATGCAATGTATCAATAAGGAATTGTGGGGTTTCATGCGGAAAGCCAGCATTTGACTCGTGGCTAGACAACTTACATTTTAAAACAATTTTTGACAACTTGATTTCTCGCACACGAGTCCACTAACACCACAACAATACTCCATCGTGGAATCATTCCGTCTCCATACGGAAATGCCGTCCACGACACTCACGCTTATCTTGACAATATTATGAGTAGCCATTGAAATTATCTATGAACAACATATGTCTCCAAGTAGTCCATATCCGTGGACGCGGCTATTCTAATAGATCATAACCCTGCAGGGGTGTAATTCGTCACACACGCTCTCGCCACTTATCGCCATGTGCACGTCATGCACCTCGGCAACCTTCAAGCGGAAGCCCAGCGAGGGAGTCGGCCACAACCGTTAACCACGCTAATACCTAGTCCAGGTCTATCTCCTATCTGAGGGTAACCCGCGCGGAAGTCCGGCCGAAGTTTCCGCCACGACCCCAAACGATGTGCGCTGGGTTTCCAAGCCCACCATCCGGGTGCCACTTGGTACACCGTGCCACTGCCCACCGCATCATAGCCCACCTCTCAGATCAGCGCTATGCACGGCCTCCAGCATGACTATAAACACCAGAAACTACTTGCAACTCCTGGACCGAGTACTAAGCGATTAATAAGTCGAGCGGGGTCATATTTCAGGGCCCAGCATGTGGTAGTATCTCATCTTGGTTTACATACACGGAACTCAGTTCCTAAGGACGGTTCCAATGAAACAACCCGCCATGTACTCCTACACAGCCTTTCATCGGTACCTTTATCAAATCAGGTTCAACACACAACCTTTGCTTACCGAACACATTCTCACAATTCTGTTCATCTCCGAGATGACAGACCATACACAACTCTAAGCATAACATGCATAGCAGGATAAGGCACATCATGGCTCAAGCAACTACCAGGTATGCTAGGTTGCAAGGTTCAGCTATTTACTGTGAGAAGGATAGGTCATGCAAAGGAAGTGGGTTCAACTAACGTGGCAAAAGCATTTGAAGCATTTGATCCTAATGCAATAAGTAAGTGCAGGAGCGAGAACATGGGATTTATCGGGATGATCAAAATGGTTGCTTGCCTTGTTGCTCAGAGGAGGGACAATATCCGTCAATCGGATATTCGGTGGAATCCGGAGGAGCGGAGCCTACCGAAAGGAATGACAACAATCAATAACAATCATGTGCAACAAGATGATGCATGATCATGGCATGAGGATGCAAGGCGGTATACTATTATAGCTAACATTTATTAGGTTTGAAGTTGATTTGAATCAAATTCAAATATCACTTCAAACGAGGTATTCTCGAATACCATTTTAATTAATTCGACCTGATGCTCAGATCAACTTGCTTCTAACATGCATGGAGATGGCATGTTAGGTTGCCGGTTTGTAATTTGGACAATGTTTGATCATAACATTTGAAGTGGAATTTAAATAATTTCCAAATTCCATCTCCAATGTATTTATGAAAGTTAACTTATTCCTTAATCTATATGTTTGGGTTCAGTAACATTTTCAAACATGTTTAAAAATGACATATTCAGATTCCTTGAATTTTTCTGATACTTTTTCATATATAAATTATTTTCATTGGAGTTACAGATTAATTTCTATGATTTTTAGAAGTTTTGGCATTTTTTGGGAATTCTTTTAAATCAGAAAACTCTTTATCGCATCAGCATGACATCAGCAGGTCCAACTGGCCGTTGAAAGTCAAACCTGACCAGTGGGACCCACTGGTCAGTGACTCTAGTCAGTTTTAGATTAGTTTTAATCTTAATTAGCTAATTAACCTCACTGGACCCACATGTCAGTGACTTATTAGTTTATTTAATTTTATTTTTATTAGTCCAAATTATCCAGAGGCTGGCCCCACATGTCAGTGGCTCAGGCCAGCTGAGATCCACCGGCGGCGAGGTCGTCCTCGCCGGCGGGGAGCCTCCGGCGACCACCAGTACGGCGGAGGGCATCGGAAACTCGCCTCCGTCGACCAAATGCACGGCGGAGACCACGGGGAGAACGGCCACTCGACGGCGCGCACGATGGGGCAAACCCCAGGGGCTGGGGTGGCCGGAATCGACGCTGGCGAGGAGATCGGCGGCGACCAAGTTCGGCCATCGTCCAAGTCATCGAACACAGGGTCAAATCTTGCGGGGCTGGGCTCCTAAAGCATCTACGTGACGTCCTGAGGCTGCTGGTGGCTTCAGACGGACCAACCCTTCACCGGAGGGCTACCGGCGACGAGCTGCAGCGGCGGTCCTCGTCTGGCTCCGGTGGAACTAGGCCTAAAGGAGGAGATCGATGGGGAAAACTTAGGGGAAAGCTGCGCAAGCTCACGAGGAGTGCAGAGGAGGGCTTAGACGGCTAGGGGAAGTGCTGAGGGCGACGAATCGGGCAGAGCTCGCCGGCGGCCGAAGGTTGAAGACGACAGTGCCGTGGGCGTTGTAGGGCCCGGGAGGCTTCGGCTTCTGCAGGGAGGACCAGCTCGTCGAGGCGGAGCTAATGGCACACCCGGGAGGAAGATCCTGTGGCTAGGGGCACGGGCAGCTCGAGCTCGAGCTCATGTCAATGGCGGCAGTGGGGATCGGAAGAACCGAGAGGAGAGGGGGAGATGGAGCACGGAAATGGATAGATACGTGCTCGGGGAGGTTATCCCGCGCTCGCTAGCGCAAGGCGGCGGCCAGGCTGGCAGAGAGCTGCGTGGAGGCGCGCGGCGTCGCGGCGGCCACCTCCGTCTCCTACTGGCGAGGAGGAAGACGACAGCGCGACTGGGCCTGGGCTGAGGTGAGCGACAGGTAATTCTTTCCTCCTTTTTTTCTGTTTTGTTTCTGTTTTGCTAACTATTTGATTTGCTATTTATTTCAGCTTCAAAATAGTTTGTAAAAAGTATTTTGAACACACCAGAATATTTGTTGGAATATATCCAACCATTCCTGGAGTTTCCAACATTTTTGAAAACTTAAAGTTTTTGAATTGAAATTTTAAACTTGAAACCAGTAGCTTTTTGCATTTATTTAAAATGCCAAAAGTGTTATGAAAATGGTTTTCTTCATTGCTTATTTGCTTCCATGATTTATCAGAAAAGTTGAACTTTTCTTGAGGCCATTTTGGGATCATTGATTTGAATAAAATTTATAATTCCTTTGAATGAAGAAGTGGCCAGGGTTTTGAGTTTCCCTTCACCACTTACTTTCATCTTGTTGCCATTTTCTTGGATGCAATGCAAAGAAAATATGAGCACAATGCTAAACCTTGGTTAGGGTTCCAGGGATGTGACAACTCACCCCCACTCAAAAGAATCTCGTCCCGAGATTTAGAAGTCCTCGGGAATAACGCAGGATACTCAAGTCGGAGACGATCCTCTCTTTCCCATGTTGCCTCTTTCTCAGAATGATTTGACCATTGAACTTTAAGAAACTTGAGGTTTCGATGTCGAGTGGTGCGCTCAGTTTGGTCGAGAATACGAACAGGGTATTCTCAATAAGAAAGGTTATCTTGGAGATCAAGCGTTTCGTGGTCCACTTCACGGATAGGATCCGAAAAGCAACGCCTGAGTTGCGAGATGTGGAAGACATCACGGACCTTGGAAAGATGCGGAGGAAGTTCCAACTGGTAGGCAACTTCTCCTCGTTTGGCAAGAATGCGAAAAGGACCAATGTAACGAGGAGCCAACTTGCCCTTGATACCGAATCGATGGGTACCCTTCAAAGGTGTAACCCGAAGGTAAGCCTTCTCATCAACTTCAAAGGTCACATCCTTATGATGACGATCATATTGGCTCTTTTGACGAGACTGGGCTGTTTTCAACTTTTCACGAATAATGCGAACTTGCTCTTCTGCATCCTGGATCATATCCGGGCCAAAGAGTTGCCTCTCTCCGGTTTCTGACCAATTAAGAGGTGTTCGACATCTTCGTCCATAGAGAACTTCAAAAGGGGCTTTGCCCAAGCTTGATTGATAACTATAGTTATAAGCAAATTTGGCAAATGGAAGGCACTTCTCCCAATTCATACCGAACGATATAACACAAGCTCAGAGAATATCTTCTAGGATTTGATTCACTCTTTCTACTTGACCACTTCATTGAGGATGGAAAGCAGTGCTAAAAGATAAGTGAGTCCCATGGCATTCTGAAAACTTTCCCAGAAGCGAGAAGTAAAGATACTCCCACGGTCTGAGTTAATCTCCAGGGGAACACCATGAAGAGACACTATTCGAGAGATATATAACTCTGCTAGCTGGCTAGCTGTTATACTCTCACGAACTGGAAGAAAATGAGCTATTTTGGAGAGATGGCCAATGACCACAAAGATAGCATTATTTCCTTTCTTGGTCTTGGGAAATCCGGTAATGAAATCCATACTAACTTTATCCCATTTCCATTCAGGAATAGCTAAAGGTTGAAGGGTGCCAGCAGGCCTTTGATGTTCTGCCTTAACTTGACGACAAACGTCGCAGTTAGCAACGAACTCAGCAATTTCTCTGTTCATCCTAGTCCACCAGAACCTCTGGCGTAGGTCCTGATACACCTTAGTACTACCGGGATGAATGGTGAGAGGAGAATCATGAGCCTCCTTAAGAATTAACTGCCTTAGATGTAGGTTCTTAGGAGCCACTAGACGATTCTGGAAGAACACAACACCTTGATCATTCATGGAAAATTCTTTAGCGTTTCCGCTAATAATATTCTCCTTGATCCGTGATATACCCTTGTCACGCTTCTGGCCAGCTATAATTTGATCCTTAAGGGTAGGCTTCGCCACTAGGGTAGAAAGGAATCCTTGAGGAACAATATGAAGATTCAACTTCCGAAATTCCTCATAGAGATGTGGTTGACCTTGTTGTAGCATCAAATTGTTACAATAAGATTTACAACTTAGTGCATCAGCCATAACATTGGCCTTCCCCGGGGTGTAAGTTATCCCTAAGTCGTAATCCGAGATCAACTCAACCCACCGTCTTTGCCTGAGATTCAGATCCGGCTGGGTGAAGATATATTTCAGACTTTGGTGATCACTGAATATTTCACAACGATTACCCAGAAGGTAATGTCACCAGGTTTTTAGTGCATGGACCACTGCTGCAAGCCCAAGGTCATGTGTGGGATAGTTATCCTCATATGGACGCAATTGTCGAGATGCGTATGCGACCACATGACGATCTTGCATAAGAATGCAACTAATCCTTGTCGCGGGGCGTCGCAATAGATAACAAAGTCCTTAGGAAAATCTGGTGGTAGCAACACAGGTGCAGAAGTCAGGCGTCTTTTCAGCTCCTGAAAACTATTCTCACACTGTGGTGTCCACTCGAACTTTTTATCCTTCTTGGGGAGTTCAGTTAGAGGCTTTGCAACCTTGGAGAAATTCTCGACAAAGCGGCGACAATAGCTCGCTAGACGAAGAAAACTCCTAACTTGCTTAACCGATTCAGGTTGAGTCCAATCAAGGATGGCTTGAACTCACTCGGGATTGACAACAATACCCTTACCAGAGATTACGTGACTTAGATAGGTCACTTCTGGTAACCAAAATTCACATTTTGAAAACTTGGCATAAAGGCAATGCTCTCGAAGTTTCATCAATACCAGCCTTAGATGCTCGGCATGTTCTTGTTCGTTCTTCGAGTAGATGAGAATATCATCGAGGTATACCACGACGAATTTATCCAAATACTCCATGAAGATTGAATTCATCAGACGACAGAAGGTGGCTAAGGCATTGGTTAAACCGAAAGACATGACGGTGTACTCGTATTGGCCATAACGAGTAACAAAAGCCATTTTTGGAATGTCCCCGTTCTTGATCTTGATTTGATGGTAACCCAACCTCAAATCCATTTTTGAGAAGACTGAGGATCCAGTGAGCTGATCATACAGGTCGTTGATCCTGGGGAGCGGATACTTGTTCTTTATGGTGACCAGATTAATTGGTCGATAATCTACAACCATCCGATCCGTTCGATCCTTCTTCTTGACGAAGAGGACGGCGCAAGCCCAAGGAGAAGAGCTAGGAAGAATGAAACCTTTATTCAAGGCCTCATCTAGTTGCTTCTTAAGTTTGGCTAGCTCCAGGGGTGCCATCTTATAGGGTCTTCTGGCTATTGGGACAGTTCCCGGAACAAGATCTATCACGAACTCTACATCTCTGTCAGGTGGAATTCCTGGCAGTTCCTCTGGAAAAACATCCGGGAAGTCACGGACAATCGGGATGTCTTCAAGTTCCGGAAGAGGGTTGGCATTTAGGGAATAGAGTTGGCATTTGGCAACTCGAGTAGAGACATTGACTATCTCACCCGAGGGATGGGTAAGCCGAACATTTCTAGAATGAGTATCAATCTTGGCATAGTGAGCTGACATCCTGTCCATACCCAAGATGATATTGATATCCGAAGATTTCAAGGCTATCAATGTGGCTAGAAAAACTAGCCTGTCTACTAGAATTTCATTGTCATAGGTTATCCTAGAGGTTTGCCATTTACTACCAGGAGTTTGGACAACCAATGGAATTGGCATATCACAAAAAGACATGTTATGCAACTGTGCATAACTTTCTGAAATGAAGGAATGAGAAGACCCAGTGTCAAAGAGAACAGACGCTGGGTGATGATTAACAAGAAGCGTACCTAGTATGACGTCGGGATCCTCTGCAGCTTCTTCTGCTGAGACATAGTTCACACGGCCATGTGCAGGAGTTGGCTTCACATAGTAAGCTTTGCCCGACTTGCCTTGCCCGACGGGCTTTCCGGGTTGCTTGGCACCCACATTTTGAGGACACTCACGGGAATAGTGCCCTGGTTCTCCACACTTGTAGCATATCACTTGGTTGGCATGTGGTGCGGCATTGCTAGCTGGACCACCATAAGTTTTTGCTGGAGGGTTTTTCTGATTCGTCTGAGGCGCCACGTAGGATGGCCTCGGAGTGTATCTTGGCGGCAGAGAACTGTTTGGAACCCACAGCCTGCGTTTTGGAAACGCGGAACCAGATGACGAGGCAAAGTCACGGGAGTGCTTCCTTGTGGCTTCAAAGTCGGTATGACCAGTCTCGGCACTGATCCCCTTGTTAACCAGGGCTTGGAAACTTGCACACTCGTGGAGACGCTGATCATGACGAAGCTCAGGGCTCAGACCCTTACGGAATCTTGCTTGCTTCTTGGCGTCAGTAGATACCTCCTCTGTTGCATAGTGGGCGAGGTTACCGAACTCGCGGCTATAGGCATCCACGGTCAACTTGCCCTGGGTGAAAGCACATAACTCCTCTCTCTTTCTGTCCATCAGGCCCTCTGGAATATGGTGCAGACGGAAGGCTGCACTGAAGTCTGCCCATGTGGTTGCTAGTTCAGCAGGACGCATAGCTTCAAAGTTCTCCCACCACAGATTGGCGGGTCCTTCCAGGAAATACGCCGCAAAAGTCACCTTGTCGGCCTCAGAAACATTCGTAGAGCGAATCTTGCGTGAGATGCTGCACAGCCAGTCATCAGGGTCGAGGGGATCGACGGAGTGATGGAACTTTGGAGGATTCAGCTTCACGAAGTCATTGAGGGACACTGCAGCATTCCTAGGCTGAGGAACCGTATTCTTCTCAATACGCTCTAACAGTCGGTTGATCTCCCTTTTGTTTCTCTTTGCCTCAAGCATCACTTCTGCCAGAGAGGGCGGGTGAGGCAGGTCTTCCTGCGACGCTTGACTACCCTCGCCTTGCTCATGAGCAGGGGCACGGTTCAACCTGGTGAACACCATCCTGGCAAACAAACTCACAGCTTAGACCAATATCATATCAATACTAGCTATGGATTAAGAATGTACTCAACACACGGAATGCTGAAATGAATATCCGAACAACATGGTAACAAGCATCTGCTATAAATACACCATGGTTCAAACACACCCTTACATAGTTCAGTACAACCTTAATCGAAAAGCAAACTACTGAAATTATGAAACTACTCATCAGAGGCTTACAAGCTTCCTATACATTATTTATCTAGGCCTCCGGAATTCATTTCACATCACAGGCATACTTCACAACTCACGCAGGACTGTGAACGCACGGCTACTACCATACTATCCCTCCACACACAGCTCAGGCATCCGCATAAAACATCTCATAGAGATTGCCTCCATGGCCTGGAAGCTCAACCTGCGGATCAGGAAACACTCTGGCCTGAGATTCGTGGGATCCATAAGGACACGGATGTGGCCTCGGTCCCCTGACTGGTGGTAATAGGGGTCCCCGAAGAGGGGTGGCTCCTCCTATAGCTGGCAGTCAACATGGGTCGGAAGATGGGTCCTAACAGGGTTCGGCATCTCCATATCTCCGTACCCTGTCTGGACTACCGGTGCCAGTTGCGTCAAAGCCGTCCACAGACGGGCACGGGTAGCATAAAGCTCCATGCGGAGAGCACGAGCATCCCTGTCTCTGTTCTCTAGCATCTCAGCAGTGGACTGCAGTAGCGGATCCTCCATAGAAGAATCAAAATAGACTCCGCTGAGGTATCCCTCTTCACCAGGCTGAGAGGCAGGAACATAGCAGAACTCTGAATTCTGCAACAGTGCATGTCTCGCCCTCATAATGGTCAGCATTGAATAGGAAGCATCTTGTACTACCATGTCAACAGTGACTCCCAACCCATAGGACCAATGGATTGGCTCCTCAGCTCCAGGGTAGTCTGGAAATACCCTAACAGTGCAGATATACTGGCTCTGGTTGAAGTCTCGGTACTGTTCCTCCACTGTGTACTCGGGGTACCAGCGGTAACCGCACACCGACATCACCCTGACCAGCATGGCCGTATGACCCGGCACATCAATGCACCTGGTCAAACGTACCACCTGACGAGAAGGACAGCCAGGCATCTGAAAATAGAGAGTAATGCAAAAGCATTAGAGCTCTGAATGCAGAATTGGGCAGCATAACGGCTGTAAATGCTCAAAAACAAATTTTGAGACAACCCAAAAATAGGATGGTGAACCCACTCAACTATCAAGTTCAATTCTCTGATAATCAAACTTACTTCCTTTTTCCTAGGAATAAAAGGAACCCAATATAACTCTCGACCCGTAGTCTTATAATCTATCGATCAGAAACACGAGCCTAGAAGAAGATGAGTAACCTAGTCCTTAATTCCCGCAGAAAAGACGAGGATGACCAGAATAGAATAACTTGAGAAGAGAACAAGAGTCTTATGTTCCCTTCCACAAACAATTCCCTTATATATAACTAAAGCAGTTCTAGACTCAACTTCGACCAGTTTGGCTTAGTAGTCCTACAGTCAGTCAGGCTGTGATACCAACGTTGTCTGGACCCCGATCCTAAGCCATAGGAATCCAGCCTGTAACACATCGCATCCCTTTGCGGTCTCACGCACGGTTAACCCCACGGCTGCAGCCTTACCTTAGCCGGGACCGTTTGCGCCTTTTGACTCATGTATGCAATTGTGTCGCTAGCAATCCAATGACGAAGAACCCGGATCGACATGTCTAGTCATAAACCAAAGTGGCAGTTCCACACAGGGACATGCATACATGACCCAGCAAAGCAGGTGTCGGTCACCAGCGAATGTAGACGAGTCGTAGCAAGCTACAAGGACTCCATTACATCGCATGACATTTCCTCAGAGGGGACAGACACAGCAGCTAAGAGGGACACACGCCGGTCAACCAATGTGTCCGGATCAGTAGCGAACTACCATGGCTCGATGGATCACAAAGGGGCATTTCCCTGTAAGGAGTGCTACTAAAGTTTACGGCTAGGTAATGGAACCCCATACATATCAAGTACGACACACGTACGCATGATATACTGATATGTATAGATACATCGATGGCATCACAACATAACCATAAACATACAAGCTTTATTTAAAAGGCTCGGAAGAGCCACACACATAATATTACAAGTAAGGGTCTCACGACCCATCATAGCAGTCATTCAGTTACAAGCCAGCGGAAGTGTTTAAAACTGTCTGAGTACAGACAAGTGAAACTAGAAAGCACAAGGCCTGACTATACTACAGACCCAACCTAGGGCCAGATCGTAGCTGGGACACCAGCTACTCGTCGTCGTCGATGTCTAGGAAGAACCCTTCGTTAGGGTCATTAACAACCTCTGCAACAATTATTAAACAAACATGAGTACGTAGGTACTCAGCAAGACTTTAGGATAACTATCTACTCATGCAATGTATCAATAATGAATTGTGGGGTTTCATGCGGAAAGCCAGCACTTGGCTCGTGGCTAGACAACTTACATTTTAAAACAATTTTGACAACTTGATTTCTCGCACACGAGTCCGCTAACACCACAACAATACTCCATCGTGGAATCATTCCGTATCCATACGGAAATGCCGTCCACGACACTCATGCTTATCTTGACAATTTTGTGAGTAGCCATTGAAATTATCTATGAACAACATATGTCTCCAAGTAGTCCATATCCGCGGACGCGGCTATTCGAATAGATCATAACCCTGCAGGGGTGTACTCCGTCACACACGCTCTCGCCACTTATCGCCATGTGCACGTCATGCACCTCGGCAACCTTCAAGCGGAAGCCCAGCGAGGGCGTCGGCCACGACCGTTAACCACGCTAATACCTAGTCCAGGTCTATTGCCTATCTGAGGGTAACCCACACGAAAGTCGGGCCGAAGTTTCCGCGACGGCCCCAAACGATGTGCGCAGGGTTTCCAAGCCCACCATCCGGGTGCCACTTGGTACATCGTGCCACTGCCTACCGCATCACAGCCCACCTCTCAGGTTAGCGCTATGCACGGCCTACAGCATGACTATAAACACCAGAAACTACTTGCAACTCCTGGACCGAGTACTAAGCGATTAATAAGTCGAGCGGGGTCATATTTCAGGGCCCAGCATGTGGTAGTATCTCGTCTTGGATTACATACATGGAACTCAGTTCCTAAGGACGGTTCCAATGAAACAACCCGCCATGTACTCCTACACAGGTTTTCACCGGTACCTTTACCAAATCAGGTTCAACACACAACCTTTGCTTACCGAACACATTCTCACAATTCTGTTCATCTCCCAGATGACAGACCATACACAACTCTAAGCATAGCATGCATAGCAGGATAAGGCACATCATGGCTCAAGCAACTACCAGGTATGCCAGGTTGCAAGGTTCAGCTATTTACTGTGACAAGGATAGGTCATGCAAAGGAAGTGGGTTCAACTAACGTGGCAAAAGCATTTGAAGCATTTGATCCTAATGCAATAAGTAAGTGCAGGAGCGAGAACATGGGATTTATCGGGATGATCAAAATGGTTGCTTGCCTTGTTGCTCAGAGGAGGGACAATATCCGTCAATCGGATATTCGGTGGAATCCGGAGGAGCGGAGCCTACCGAAAGGAATGACAACAATCAATAACAATCATGTGCAACAAGATGATGCATGAGCATGGCATGATGATGCAAGGTGGTATACTATGATAGCTAACATTTATTAGGTTTGAAGTTGATTTGAATCAAATTCAAATATCACTTCAAACGAGGTATTCTCGAATACCATTTTAATTGATTCGACCTGATGCTCAGATCAACTTGCTTTTAACATGCATGGAGATGGCATGTTAGGTTGCTGGTTTGTAATTTGGACAATGTTTGATCATAAAATTTGAAGTGGAATTTAAATAATTTCCAAATTCCATCTCCAAAGTATTTATGAAAGTTAACTTATTCCTTAATCTATATGTTTAGGTTGAGTAACATTTTCAAACATGTTTGAAAATGACATATTCAGATTCCTTGAATTTTTCTGATACTTTTTCATAGATAAATTATTTTCGTTGGAGTTACAGATTAATTTCTATGATTTTTAGAAGTTTTGGAATTTTTCTGGAATTTTTTTAATCAGAAAACTCTTTACCGCATCAGCATGACATCAGTAAGTCCAACTGGCCGTTGCAAGTCAAACCTGACCAGTGAGACCCACTAGTCAATGACTCTGGTCAGTTTTAGATTAGTTTTAATCTTAATTAGCTAATTAACCTCACTGGACCCACATGTCAGTGACTTATTAGTTTATTTTATTTTATTTTTATTAGTCAAAATTATCCAGAGGCTGGCCCCACACGTGAGTGGCTCAGGCCAGCTGAGATCCACCGGCGGCTAGGTCGTCCTCGCCGGCGGGGAGCCTCCGGCGACCAACAGTACGGCAGAGAGCATCGGAAACTCGCATCTGACGACCAAACGCACGACGGAGACCACAAGGAGAACAGCCACTCGAAGACGCGCATGATGGGGCAAACCCCAGGGGCTGGGGTGGCCGGAATCGACGCCGGCGACGAGCTTGGTGGCGACCAAGTTCGGCCTTCGTTGAAGTCATCGAACACAGGGTTAAATCGCGCGGGGCTGGGCTCCTAAAGCATCTACGTGACGTCCTGAGGCTGTCGGTGGCTTCAGACGGACCAACCCTTCACCGGAGGGCTACCGGCGACGAGCTGCAACGGCGGTCCTCGTCGGGCTCCGGTGGAACTAGGCCTAGAGGAGGAGATCAATGGGGAAAGCTTAGGGGAAAGCTGTGCAAGCTCACGGGGAGTGCAGAGGAGGGCTTAGACGGCTCAGGGAAGTGCTGAGGGTGACGAATCGAGCAGAGCTCGCCGGCGGCTGAAGGTTGAAGAGGACGGTGCCGTGGGTGTTGCAGGGCTCGGGGAGGCTTCGGCTTCTGTAGGGAGGACCAGCTCATCGAGGCGGAGCTAATGGCACACCCGGGAGGAAGATCCTGTGGCTAGGGGCACGGGCAGCTCGAGCTCGAGCTCGTGTCAATGGCGGCACTGGGGATCAGAAGAACCGAGAGGAGAGGGGGGAGATGGAGCACGGAAATGGATAGATACATGCTCGGGGAGGTTATCCCCGCGCTCGCCAGCATGAGGCGGCGGCCAGGCAGGCAGAGAGCTGCGTGGAGGCGCGCGGCGTCGTGGCGGCCACCTCCTGCTCCTACTGGCGAGGAGGAAGACGACAGTGCGACTGGGCCTGGGCTGAGGTGAGCGACACGTAATTCTTTCCTCCTTTTTTCTGTTTTGTTTCTGCTTTGCTAACTATTTGATTTCCTATTTATTTCAGCTTAAAAATAGTTTGTAAAAAGTATTTTGAACACACCAGAATATTTGTTGGAATATATCCAACCATTCCTCGAGTTTTCAACATTTTTGAAAACTTAAAGTTTTTTAATTCAAATTTTAAACTTGAAACCAGTAGCTTTTTGCATTTATTTAAAATGCCAAAAGTGTTATGAAAATGGTTTTCTTCATTTCTTATTTGCTTCCATGATTTATCTGAAAAGTTGAACTTTTCTTGAGGCCATTTTGGGTTCATTGATTTGAATAAAATTTATAATTCCTTTGAATTAAGAAGTGGCTAGGGTTTTGAGTTTCCCTTCACCACTTACTTTGATCTTGTTGCCATTTTCTTGGATGCAATGCAAAGAAAATATGAGCACAATGCTAAACCTTGGTTAGGGTTCCAGGGATGTGACATCGACGCAGCGCACACATCTAGGCCAATCAGGAGCTTCCACATACCCCCCTGTTCACTAGTAGTTTTTTTTCTTTTTTTCAGTTTTAGTTTAAAAACAGAGAGAGTTTCAGTTTTGTTTCTTTTATAACTTTTGATCTAAAGATCCAATGAGGTTGATTCTTTTGCTAGTAGATCACATTTTTCCTGTAGTTGTCAAAAACATATTAATTGTCTATGTTTGAAATTTTCAAATTTGAATTAGATCAGATTTAGTTTAAACCTTGTTTTGCTTATTTCAGGAGTTTCAAAATAGATTTGTATCTGATTCTTTTTGCTACTGCTTCCTAGTGATTATATCTTACTGTGGTATAAGTGTCAAATGTTTTTAAATATTTTTACTTGGGGTTTTAACAGAAACAATTTCTGCCTTAGTTAGGTGAAGTGAATTCTCTCACTTTATGCCATTGCTACTCTATGCTTGTGATGTTATTTTACTTGTTGATGATTGTAGTGCTTATGGTGTGTATTTGTTTGTATCGGTAGATCACCCAGAGTTCGAAGCTTGTTACTTAGAATCGCTCGATCAAGACAACTATCATCAAGGCAAGTCATTTTGATCATACTATCTCCTATGTTTTTCTATGCATGGTAGTTTCACCTTTCTTTGCCCAATTGCATGCTAAGTAGGTACTTCGAAATTATAGTTATAGGTTGTAGTATCATGTGGTAGGAACACAACAACCCCGATACTTGGCCCGGGACGACAAATTTCATATTGCTATGCTTGAGTAGACGGGATTCTGGTTGAGTGCATAACACGAGTGATGCGAGGATAATTAAATAACCAAGACCGGTTACGTCAAGATTTTCAAGACCTCATGAAGCAATGCAACTCTGGGTGAAGGACGGTTTGACGGGATCCCTGGAGAAACCAGTGGACGACCCCGGGATGCTGGAGACGTGCCATGACATCTTGCGGAAAGCTTCACCCAGGCTCGAAGAGACGGACGGAGGCTTCAAGTCCCAAGGCTTACCTGCACAGCCACAAGTCATTATGGGCTCTGGCTTGGTTGGACAACGCGGCGACTCTGGACAGGCGGTGCTAGCAGATGTAGACGAACGGTAGGAATGGATGGGCACCGACAGGGATTCACAGGGACCCGTTGAAAGACCATGTTTTGATCATCCGGTCTTCAAACATCCTGAAGTGCGAGTACATACTCGGAGGCGATCAAATCTTGTGGGGAACGTGTGCAAAACTCTGCAGAGTGCCCAAACCTAATCGATTAGCCGTGTCCACGGTCATGGACAACTTGAGCCGAAGGCATTGAAATTTCCCTGAGCTCTCGACACAACTTAATAATGCTGTGGGAATTATCAACAACTCGGGTACGAGAATTGGTTGGCGGAACCATCTCGTTAACAACAAACAATGTAGTAATATTTTTCTTTCAGCCCTCTCTTGTTGTAGGAGAAAATTGGCTTTATGCAAAACTTATAGCCCCACCTGCCAAATATGCATGTAGAGATAGTTGGTTATTATTTTTCCCTCTCTTTGATGACTTGCCAGCATATTCCATATGCTGACCTACACGGCTGCAACGTATCATGTTGCAGAGTACTTTTCGGACCAGGAGTGAGGCTACGATCTACGCTCAACGACATGCCCTGGAGTCGGATGGACTCGTCTACCTGATGCTTCCGCTAGTCTTCGTTAGATATCTTATGAGATGGCCTTCAACCACTTTATTGTAATTCATTATTGTAATAAAGTACTTGATATGATATTTCGATTAATGAAGTTGTGTGATTGAACTCTTGATATATACATTGATGTACTGAGTGTGTACCAGCATGGTCTTGGGATGGTACGGAAACACCAGAGGCTTGACTCGTATTGAGTCGGGTCGCTACAGAGGGTGGTGCAGCTAGATTGATGCACATGATGAAAAACTTCAGAGATACTCTTGTTGATTGTGAGTTGGAAGATATGAGGTGCAGTGGAGATCTATACACTTGGAGAAGGAGGAGGATGACGGAGCACCTGGATAGAGCGATTTGTAATGGTCAATTCCATGGGCTATTCCCTAACGTGGAAGTCACTAACGCTACACATACAAAATCTTATCATCAAATGATTTTCATTGATATGGAGGGAGATACACAAGAGGATCATCAACTAACCTACCAGAGATGCTTCGAGTCCAGGTGGCTACAAGAGAAGAATATAATGCAAATTGTGACTGACGCTTGGGAGCGAACCAATCCATTTGCGCCCTTTCCAGAGCAAACTGCTTGCGTTCATGCAACCTTGCATGAGTCGGACCGATTGGTATTGAAGGCGCCCCATGGGCGCTTAAAGGAACTGAAGGTGGAGCTGGAAGTGCTACGGTCGGGCCCTCTCACTGACGAGGCGGGAGACAAGCAGTGGATCTTGCTGATGGAGATAGAAGACAATCTGGAGAAGGACGAGATTTATCGGATACAACGATGTCGTGCCAATTGGCTGAAATCTGGGGATCGTAATACCAACTTCTTTCATAACTTTGCATCGGCTAGGAGGAAAAGAAACTACATCAAGTGGCTTCTTATTGATTCACGTGTTTGGAGAGAGGACAGTGAGGCTATGAGCAGCTTGGTTACATAGTATTTCCAGCACCTCTTTACAACCGAAGTTAATGTACCAGCAATGAATGATATTAATAAAGTTAAAAGGCGTGTTACCGACTATATGAATGATGCACTCGTGGCACCTTATACGGAGGAGGAAGTTAGGAAAGCCTTATTCAGTATTGGCGACTTGAAAGCACCTAGTCCAGATGATTTGCATGCTATCTTTTATAAAAAAAATTGGCATTTGATCGAAGGAGAATTATCAAAGGAGATCCTTGCAGCCATTAATTCAGGTTCTATCCTGGAAGGTTGGAACACTACCACTATTGTCTTGATCCCCAAAGTGGAAAACCCGAAAAAGATCACCTAGTTCAGACCTATACGCTTATGCAATGTGGTTTATAAGCTGATCTCGAAAATGCTTTTTGCACGCCTGAAGGTTTTTCTCCTAGATATAATTAGTGAGACCCAAAGTGCTTTTGTGCGAGGGCATACAATTACTGATAACATACTAGTTGTGTATGAGTGCTTACATATGATGAAAAAGAGAAAGAAGGGCAAATTTGGAAAATGTGCAATCAAACTAGATATGAATAAGGCTTACAACAGAGTTGAATGGGTGTTTCTCGAGGCCATGCTTACCAAACTGGGGTTCCATGCTGGTTGGATTCAAATGGTAATGTCTTGCATAAGATCGGTCGAGTATAAAGTCCATTTCAACTCAAATGAAACTCAATTAATCTTACCAACGAGAGGTTTGAGACAGCGAGATCCTCTCCCCCCATATATTTTCCTATTGTGTGCTGAAGGACCGTCAAGCCTAATTTCTCATGAGGAATAGGCTGGTAACTTGAATGGTGTGCAGGTGTGTAAAGATTCTCTAACGATATACCATCTACTCTTTGCTGATGACTCTCTTATTCTCATGAGGGTTGATGCTCAGAACGCAACCTCCTTGTGTGGGATTCTAGACGAGTATTGTGCAACCTCGGGTCAAATGGTGAGTGAGCCGAAATGTTCGATATTTTTCATTCCTAACACAAATGTGGAGGTAAAGGCTGAAATATGCCAAACTCTGAATATCACGACGGAGTATATTTCACATAAATATTTGGGTCTGCCAGCCATGATAGGAGTGCACCATGTGGATTGTTTTAAACATACTATGGAAAGAATACAAGTGATGGTGAATGGTTGGAAGGAGAGGACTCTCTCATTTACACGTAAACAAGTTTTGATGAAAGCGGTGGCCCAGGCCATCCCAACATATGCGATGAGTTTATTTAAATTCCCGGAGAAAATTTGCAAGGGGATCACTAATACAATGTCGCGGTATTGGTGGGGTGACGAGGATAACCAACGAAGGATGCAATGGTACGCATGGTGGAAAATGTGTATACCAAATAAGAGAGGAGGAATGGGTTTTCGGGACATTCATAGTTTTAATTTGGCAATGCTAGCAAAGCAGTGTTGGATGTTGATTAAAAATTTTGGATCCCTATGTGCTCGAGTCCTAAGAGCCAACTACTACCCTACAAGAGATATACACAACTATCAACTGAAGAAGGGGTCATCCTATGAGTGGCACAGTATCTGGGCGGGAGTCCAAACCTTTAAGAAGGATTGTACGTGGAGGGTAGGCAATGGAGAAAAGATAAATATATGGGCTGATTGGTGGATCCCGAACAATGCTTCGAAGAAAATCTTAACTGTACGAGGGAACCAAGTACTTACCAAAGTGAAAGGGTTGATTGATACAATCATAGGTGAATGGGATGAGGAACTAATCTGGGAATTTTTTTGGCCCATAGATGTTGGACGAATATTGCAAATCCCATTATATGAGGCAAATACAAAGGACTATGTTGCTTGGCATCTCATGAAGAGTGGCATCTTTTCTATACGTTGTGCCTATTATAAGCAGTGGGAAGCGAACTATGATACAGAAGATGGAGGCCTGGCTTGCTACTCCACAACGCCACACCCATTTTAGAAGAGGCTTTGGAGTATGAAAGTTCAAGTGAAAGTAAAAAAATTCATCTGGAGATGCTTGCAGTCCCCTCGTCGAGTATCCTAATGAATCGCCATGTGGGAAATCTGTCCCAATGTCCATATTGCACTGACGGTCAGAGGGTCTACTCCATATGTTGTTCCAATGTGCGAGATCTCACGCGGTGTGGGAAGTAATGGGGATAGGTGTTGATACCAACTTTGCTTCTCTAACTGATCGTGTAGGTTCAGCTGTCCTAGAGTTCATTCTGTGTGATTAATCTTATTGGCGCCAATACTCTAGTGTGGTGGAGTTGCCGGAGCTCATCTCTACTTGTTCTTGGTTCCAATGGTGGCAGCGGAGACAGTATGTGCGAGAGGAAGGGATTCTATCTGCAGAACGCACGATGATGGCGGTGGTTCCTCTAACGATCAACTATGGGCTCGATTTACAAGCCAAAACCACTCCCAAGACCAATACATGGCCATAGTACTTGGCATGTCAATTAGTCCTAAATATTGATGCTTCATTCACAGAAGGAGATTATATTGGGTCTTGTGGTCCTGTCATCCTTGAACACCGGGGATCTTTTATGTCGGCGTCCACAACAAGACTGTAACATGTTGCAGATGTCTTCTTGGTAGTAGCGGCGACTCTCCTTGAAGGTCTGAAACTACCAAGAGATACACGATGCCAAAACTTGGTGGTGAGATCAGATAATATTATTGTGGTGGATGGAAGCACGCAAAATGAGGGATATTCCATGGCAACAAAGCCAATATTTGATGAATGTTGTAGTTTCCTAGAAGACTTCAGGAAGTTTACCCTTGAGCATTGTATTAGGGAGTCAAATTCTATAGTTCATGAGCTGACTAGATGGGGTCGTGCTAATAGTCCATCTAGTGTTGGGGAACGTTGCACGGGAAACAAAAAAATTTCTACGCACACGAAGACCTATCATGGTGATGTTCATCTACGAGAGGAGACTAGATCCACATACCCTTGTAGATCGCTCAGCGGGAAGTGTTAAGAAATGCGGTTCATGTAGTGGTACAGCTTCACGATCCGTCCCTCGAACCGTCCCACAATCTATCACTCGAACTGTCTCGCGATCCGTCCCACGATCCGTTCCGATCTAGCGTCGAATGGACGGCACGTCCGCGTTCAGCACACGTACAGCTCGATGACGATCTCGGCCTTCTTGATCCAGCAAGAGAGACGTAGAAGTAGATGAGTTCTCCGGCAGCGTGACGGTGTAACGGTGTTGGTGATGATCTATTCCTGCTAGGCTCCGCCCGAGCTCCGCAGAAATCTAATCTAGAGGAAGAACTACGAGGTGTAGGTTTGAGTTGCACGTGGCAAAGTTGTGTCTCAAACAGCCCTAAACCTCTAGTATATATAGGAGGAGCCAAGGGGTGGGGAAAATCTCTAGGGCGCTGGCCAAAGGAGGCCTTCCTTGGGTCAGCCGAAGTGGGAGGGAGGAGGCCTTCTCCAATCCCACTTGGATTAGGACTCCTTCCTTATTTTCCCAGCACTTTTAGTTTTTCCACTTTTTCCTCATGGGCTTTCCTTGGATGACTTTGTCAGCCCATTATACCTTATTGTACATCCAAAAAACCCACGTGGACCCGCTGGGGCATGGTAGGCCCACCCGGTGGGCCCCCGGAACCCATTCGTCACTCCCGGTACACTACGAGTAATGCCCGAAAACTTTCTGGAATCCAAACACGAACTTCCTATATATCAATCTTCATTTTTGGACCATTCCGGAAACCCTCATGACACCCCTGATCTCATCCGGGACTTCGAACAACCTTCGGTCACCAACACATATAACTCAACTATACTAAAACATCATCAAACCTTAAGTGTGTAGACCCTCCGGGTTCGAGAACTATGTAGACATGACCCGAGACACTCCTCGATCAATATCCAATAGCGGGACCTAGATGCCCATATTGGATCCTACATATTCTACGAAGATCTTATCGGTTGAACCTCTGTGCCAAGGATTCATATAATCCCGTATAACATTCCCTTTGTCCTTCGGTATGTTACTTGCTCGAGATTTGATCGTCGGTATCCCTATACCTATTTCAATCCCGTTACCGGCAGGTCTCTTTACTCGTTCCATAATACAAGATCCCGTGACTTACACTTGAGTCACATTGCTTGCAAGGCTTGTGTGTGATGTTGTATTACCGACTGGGCCCCAAGATAGGTCTCTGTCACACAGAGTGACAAATCTCAGTCTTGATCCATGCTAACTCAATGGACATCTTCGGAGATACCTTTAGAGCACCTTTATAGTCACCCAGTAACGTTGTGACGTTTGGTACACACAAGCTATTCCTCCGATGTCACTGAGTTACATGATCTCATGGTCATAGGAATGAATACTTGACACGCAGAAAACAATAGCAACAAAATAACACGATCACATGATACGTTTATAATTTGGGTCTTGTCCATCACATGATTCTCCTAATGATGTGATCCCGTTATCAAGTGACAACACTTGTCTATGGTCAGGAAACCTTGACCATCTTTGATCAATGAGCTAGTCAACAAGAGGCTTACTAGGGACAGTGTTTTGTCTATGTATAAACACATGTATTTGTGTTTCCAATCAATACAATTATAGCCTGGATAATAAACGATTATCATGAACAAAGAAATATAATAATAACTAATTTATTATTGCCTCTAGGGCATATTTCCAACAGTCTCCCACTTGCACTAGAGTCAATAATCTAGTTCACATCACCATGTGATTTTAACGAATCCAACACCCATACAGTTCTGGGGTTTGATCACGTCTTGCTCGTGAGAGAGGTTTTAGTCAACGGTTCTGAATCTTTGAGATCCGTGTGTGCTTTACAAATCTTTATGTCATCTTATAGATGCTGCTACTATGTGCTATTTGAAAACACTCCAAATATCTACTCTACTATACGAATCCGTTTTACTATGCGGAGTTATTCGGATTAGTGTGAAAGATTGCATCGAGGTAACCCTTTACGACGAACTCTTTAATCACCTCCATAATCGAGAAAAATTCCTTAGTCCACTAGTTACTAAGGATAACATTGACCGTTGTTTTAGTGATTCAGTCCTGGATCACCTTTTGTACCCCTTGACAGACTCATGGCAAGGCAGACATCAGGTGCGGTACACAGCTTGACATACTTTAGAGCCTACGGCTAAGGCATAGGGGACGACCTTCATCCTTTCTCTTTCTTCTGCCGTGGTCGGGCTTTGAGTCTTACTCAAATTCATACCTTACAACACAACCAAGAACTCCTTCTTTGCTGATCTATCTTGAAGTTCAAAAACTTGTCAAGGCATGTATTTCATTGAAAGTTCTATTCAGAGTTTTGATCTATCTCTATAGATTTTGATTCTCAATGTTGAAGTAGCTCTATCGAGGTCTTCCTTTGAAAAACTCCTTTCAAACAACCCTTTATGCTTCACAAAAATTCTACATTACTTCCGATCAACAATATGTCAACCACATATACTTATCAGAAATTCTATAGTGCTCCCACTCACTTCTTTGGAAATACAAGTTTCTCACAAACCTTGTACAAACCCAAAAGCTTTGATCATCTCATCAAAGCGTATATTCCAACTCCGAGATACTTGCACCAGTCCATAGAAGGATCGCTGGAGCTTGCATACTTGTTAGCATTCTTAGGATTGACAAAACCTTCTGGTTGTATCACATACAACCTTTCCTCAAGGAAACCGTTGAGAAAACAATGTTTTGACATCCTATGTGCAATATTTCAAAAACAATGCAGCAATTGCTAACATAATTCCAACAGATTTTGAGCATCGCTATGAGTGAGAAAGTCTCATTATAGTCAACTCTTTGAACTTGTCGGAAACATCTTTGCGATAAGTCAAGCTTTTCTTAATGGTGACTTTTCACCATCATCGTCTGTCTTCCCTTTAAAGATCCATCTTTACTTAACAATCCTACGACCATCAAGTAGTTCTTCCAAAGTCTACACATTGTTTTCATACATGAATCCTCTCTCGGATTTCATGGCCTCCAGCCATTTGTCGGTATCCGGGCCCACCATGGCTTCTCCATAGCTCGTAGGTTCATTGTTGTTCAACAACATGACCTCCAAGACAACGTTACAGTACCACTCTGTAGTAGTACGCCACCTTGTCGACCTACGAGGTTTGTAGTAACTTGATTCGAAGCTCAATGATCACCATCATCAGTTTCCACTTCAATTGGTGTAGGCGCCACAGGAACAACTTCCTCCGCCCTGCTACAAACTAGTTGAAGTGACGGTTCACTAACCTCATCAAGTTCCACCACCCTCCCACTCAATTCTTTTGAGAGAAACCTTTCCTCGAGAAAGGACCCGTTTCTAGAAACAAACACTTCGCTTCCGGATCTGAGATAGGAGATGTACCCAACTGTTTTGGATATCCTATGAAGATGCATTTATCCGCTTTGGGTTCGAGCTTATTAGACTGAATTTTTTTCACATAAGCATCGCAGCCTCAAACCTTTAAGAAAGGACAGCTTAGGTTTCTCCAAACCATAGTCTATAATGTGTCATCTCAACAGAAATACGCGGTGCCCTATTTAAAGTGAATGCGGTTGTCTCTAATGCATAACCCATAAACGATAGTGGTAATTTCATAAGAGACATGATAGTATGCACCATATCAAATAGGGCCCGACTATGACTTTCGGACACACCATCACACTACGGTGTTCTAGGTGGCATGAACTGCAAAACAATTTCCACATTATCTTAACTTTGTACCAAAACTTTGCAACTCGGATATTCATCTCTATGATCATATCGTAGATAGTTTGTCCTCTTGTCACGATGATCTTCACTCTTAAATAGCTTTGAAATTCTCAATATTTCAGACTTGTGATTCATCAAGTAAATACTCCTGTATCTACTCAAATCATCAGTGAAGTAAGAACATAGTTATATCCACTGCGTGCCTCGGTACTCATTGGACTCCACACATCAAAAATGTATTGCATCCAACAAGTTACTTTCTTGTTCCATGTGGTATGATTTTGCATGTCTCAAGTGATTCGAAATCAAGTGAGTCCAAACGATCCATCTGCATTTCTTGTTCCATCATGCGTTTATACCAATAGGTATGGTTTGCATGTCTCAAACGTTTCAAAAATGAGTGAGTACAAGATCCATCAGCATGCAGCTTCTTCATGCATTTTACACCAACATGACTCAAGCGGCAGTGCAACAATTAAGTGGTACTATCATTATTACTTTGTATCTTTTGGCACTAATATTATGAACATGTGTAACAATACGATCCAGATTCAATAAACCATTGAAGGTAATTATTCAAGCAAATAGAATAACCATTATTCTCTTTAAATGAATAATCGGACTGCAATAAACACGATCCAATCATGTTCATGCTCAACGCAAACAACAAATAACAATTATTTAGGTTTAACACCATTCCGGATGGTAGAGGGAGCGTGTGATGTTTGATCACATCAACCTTGGAAACACTTCCAACACTTATCGTCACCTCGCCTTTAGCTAGTCTTTGTTTATTCTGTAGCTGTTATTTCGAGTTACTAATCACTTAGCAATCGAACCGGTATCTTATACCCTCGTGCTACTAGGAGTACTAGTAAAGTACACATCAATATCATGTATATCAAATATACTTCTGTTGACTTCGCCAGCCTTCTCATCTACCAAGTATCTAGGGTAGCTCCGCCTCAGTGACCGTTCCCCTCATAACAGAAGCACATAGTCTCAGGTTTGGGTTTAATCTTGGGTTTCTTCATTAGAGCAGCAACTGGTTTGCCATTTCATGAAGTATCCCTTCTAGCCCTTGCCCTTCTCGAAACTAGTGGTTTTACTAACCATCAACAATTGATGCTCCTTCTTGATTTCTACTTAATTGTCAAACATTGCGAATCACTCAAGGATCATCATATCTATCCTTGATATGTTATAGTTCATCACGAAGCTCTAGCAGCTTGGTGGCAGTGACTTTGGAGAACCATCACTATCTCATCTCGAAGATTAACTCCCACTTGATTCAAGCGATTGTTGTACTCAGACAATCTAAGCATATGCTCAACGATTGATATTTTCTCCTTTACTTTGTAGACAAAGAATCTTGTCGGAGGTCTCATACCTCTCAACAAGGGCACGACCATGAAATCTCAATTTCATCTCTTAGAACATCTCTTATGTTCCGTGACGTTTCAAAACATCTTCGGCGCCTTTCTTCTAAGCCATTAAGTATTACGCACTAAACTATCACGTAGTCATCAAAACCATGTATGTCAGATGTTCTCAACATCCACAAACGACGCTCGAGGTGCAGCACACCGAGTGGTGCATTAAGGACATAAGCCTTCTGCGTAGCAATGAGGACAATCCTCGGTTTTACGGACTCAATCCCCAAAGTTGCTACTATCATCTTTCAACTAAATTTTCTCTAGGAACATATAGAAAATAATAGAGCTATAGCACAAGCTACATCATAATTCGCAAAGAGCTTTTGACTATGTTAATGATAATTAGTTCAATTAATCATATTACTTAAGAACTCCCACTCAAAAAATACACCTCTCTAGTCATTTGAGTGGTACATGATCCAAATTCACTAAGTCAAGTCTGATCATCACGTGAGTTGAGATTAGTTTCAGTGGTAAGCATCTCTATGCTAATCATATCAACTATACGATTCATGCCCGACCTTTCGGTCTCATGTGTTCCGAGGCCATGTCTGCACATGCTAGGCTCGTCAAGTTTAACCCGAGTGTTCCGCGTGTGCAACTGTTTTGCACTCATTGTATGTGAACGTTGAGTCTATCACACCCGATCATCACGTGGTGTCTCGAAACGACGAACTGTCGCAACGGTGCACAGTCGGGGAGAACATAATTTCATCTTGAAATTTCAGTGAGAGATCACCTTATAATGATACCGTCGTTCTAACCAAAATAAGGTGCATAAAAGGATTAACATCACATGCAATTCATAAGTGACATGATATGGCCATCATCTTGTGCTTCTTGATCTCCATCACCAAAGCACCGGCATGATCTTCTTGTCACCGGCACCACACCATGATCTCCATCATTGTGCCGCCATCGAGTTTGTCGTGCTATCTATGCTATTACTACTAAAGCTACGACCTAGCAATATAGTAAACGCATCTGCAAACACAAATGTTAGTTTAAAGACAACCCTATGGCTCATGCCGGTTGTCGTAGCATCGACGTGCATGTCGATATTTACTATTACAGCATGATCATCTCATACATCCAATATATCACATCACGTCATTGGCCATATCATATCACAAGCATACCCTGCAAAAACAAGTTAGACGTCCTCTAATTTGTTGTTGCATGTTTTACGTGGCTGCTATGGGTTTCTAGTATGATCGCATCTTACTTACGCAAAAACCACAACGGAGATGTGCAAATTCCTATTTAACCTCTCTCCAAGGACCGCCTCGGTCAAAACTAATTCAAATAAAGTTGAAGAAACAAGCACCCTCCAGTCATCTTTATGCAACGAGTTGCATGTTAGTCAATGAAACCAGTCTCTCGTAAGCGTACGAGTAATGTCGGTCCGGGTCGCTTCAATCTAATAATACCGCCGAATCGAGAAAATACTAAGGAGGGCAGCAAATCGAACATCAACGCCCACAAAACCTTTTGTGTTCTACTCGAGATAACATCTACGCGTGAACCTAGCTGTGATACCACTGTTGGGGAACGTTGCATGGGAAAGTGAAATTTTCCTACGCACACAAAGACCTATCGTGGTGATGTTTATCTACGAGAGGAGATTAGATCCACATACCCTTGTAGATCGCTCAGCAGGAAGCGTTAAGAAACGCGGTTGATGTAGTGGTACATGATAACCCACAAGTGGAGGGGATCGCAACAGTTTTCGAGGGTAGAGTATTCAACCCAAATTTGTTGATTCGCCTCAAGGGGAAGCGAAAGAATATTCTCAAGTATTAGTAGTTGAGTTTGTCAGATTCAACCACACCTGAAAGATTAGTGTCTACAAGCAAAGTATTAGTAGCAAAGTAGTATGATAGCAACGGTGTCAGAAACAGATCTGTTGCCGGCAGACTATTCCTAATTGTTGTATCAATGGCGCCAGTAGGTTGCACGTGGATGAGGAACTATTCTTCCCCGGCAACAGTGTCGAAAAAGGATCTTGCAACAAGTAACAGCAAAGTAGCAAGGAACAGAAGTAGCAGCAGCAGCAGAGTAACAGCAGTAGCAACAGTAGTAGCAGCAAAGTGGCCCAATCCCTTTTATAGCAAGGGACAAGCCTGGACAAAGTAACGTAGCAAGGACGAGTAGTAAAAGACTCATAGGCAGTGGATCAGTGATGGATGAGTATGACGGATGCGATTCATCATGTAACAGCTATAACACGGAGAGATATGTAACTAGGTCACGTTCGTCAATCTAATGTAGGCATGTATTCCGTATGTAGTCATACGTGCTTAGGGGAAAGAACTTGCATGACATCTATTGTCCATCCCTCCCGTGGCAGCAGGGTCCTAATGGAAACTACGGGATATTAAGGTTCTCCTTTTAATAAAGAACCGGACCAACGCATTAACACTTGGTGAATACATGAACTCCTCATACTATGGTCGTCTCCGGGAGTGGTTCCTGCTATTGTCACTCCGGGGTTGCCGGGTCATAACACATAGTAGGTGACTACAACTTGCAAGATGGGATCCAAAACACACATATATTGGCGACAACATAATAGGTTCAGATCTGAAATCATGGCACTCGGGCCCTAGTGACAAGCATTAAGCATAGACAAGTAGTAGCAACATCAATCTAGAACATAGTAGATACTAGGGATCAATCCCCGTCAAAACTAACTCGATTACGTGATAGATCTCATCCAACTCATCACCGTCCAGCAAGCCTACGATGAGATTACTCACGAACGATGAAGAGCATCATGGAATTGTCGATGGAGGAAGGTTGATGATGACGATGGCGATGATTTCCCCTCTCCGGAGCCCAAAAACGGACTCCAGATCTTCCTCTAGATGAAGAACATGGGGTGGCGGCGCCTCCGTATCGTAAAACGCTATGACACCTTCTCTCTCATTTTTTTTCCGGGCGAGACGGAAGATATAGAGCTGAGTTTGGGGGCGGTGGTGCCACTTGGGCCCCACAAGCCCTCACGGCGCGACCTAGGGGGTGGCCGCGGCCCAGGGGCTTGTGGCCCACTGGCACGCCCCCTCTAGTTGATCTTTGCGTAGATATTTTTCTTTTATTCCATAAAAATTCTCCGTAAATTTTCAGGACAAAAACAACACCATGGCAATTATGTTGAAAAAAGCGTTAGTCCGGGTTAGCTCCATTCAAATCATGCAAATTAGAGTCCAAAACAAGGGCAAAAGAGTTCGAAAAAGCAGATACGACGGAGACGTATCAACTCCCCCTCCTCAAGCAATTCAGTTGACAAACTGAAAGAGACAAAGAATAACATTGACGAACTCTGTTTGATCTTGTTGTTGCAACTATGTCTAACTCATATCCAGAGTTTCAGCAAGATCACAAGCAAACCACATAAGCAAATGACATCTAGGTCTCATGGAAAACTCATATCAGTGGCATAATCAACTAGAGAGCAAATAATAATAAGCCTCAAACGTCAACACTTCAATCAAAATAACATGAAGCAGTACGAATAGATGGTATCTCGCTAGCTCTTTCTGAGACCGCAAAACATAAATGCAGAGCACCTTCAAAGACCAAGGACTGACAAACATTGTAATTCATGGCAATGAAGATCCAGTCACAGTCATACTCAACACAGTTAAAAGCAAAGCATAAAAATGACAAAGGTGCTCTCTAATTGGTACTTTTGTAAGAGGAGGATGACTCAACAGGAACATAAATAGATAGGCCCTTCGCTGAGGGAAGCATTGATTTGCAGAGGTGCAAGAGCTCAAGCTTTGAAAACAGAGATAATAATTTTGGATGGCATGCTTTCATTGTCAACGCAATGACTAAGAGTTCTCAACATCTTACATGCTACACAAGCTATAGGCAGTTCCCAAACAGAAAAAGTAAAGTTTTGACTCCCTCACCACCAATCAATCACACTCCATGGCTAGTCGAATCCTCGGGTACCATCCATACCAACATCAGTCTTGGGGGAGTTTTGTTTGCAATTATATTTTCGATTTGAGCATGGAACTGGGAATTCCAATTACCGGCCCCTTGCTCGTCAATGATAGTGAATAAACACATATCGAGGATAACACGCCTAGCATAGAAGATACTAATAGCCCCCTGTCACCACATGAGCGGTTCGGGCATGCAAACCAGATTATTTCTAGAAGATTGAGAGAGTGGCACATGCAAATTTACTTGGAACGGCAGGTAGATACATCACATAGGTAGGTATGGTGGACTCATATGGAACAACTTTGGGTTTATGGAAGTGGATGCACAAGCAGTATTCCCGCTTAGTACAAGTGAAGGCCAGCAAAAGACTGGGAAGCGACCAACTAGAGAGCGACAACCGTCATCAAAATGCATTGAGATTAACTAGCATTGAGTGCAAGCATGAGTAGGACATAAATCACCATGAACATGAATATCATAGAGGCTATGTTGATTTTGTTTCAACTACATGCGTAAACATGCGCCAAGTCAAGCCACTTGAATCATTCAAAGGAGGATACCATCCTATCATACCACATCATAGTCATCTCAACATTCATGTTGGCAACCAAGACAAACCATTATAAGCTCCTAGCTAAGTAAGCATGGCATAAGCAACTATGATCTCTAAGTTGTCATTGCAAACATGTTTCTCTCACAACAAAGCTGAATCAGGCATGATGAGCTAGTCATATTTACCGAAACAAAATAGATCGAGTTCATGCCAGCTTTTCTAGGCTGAGTCACTTCATCATATATCGTCATTATTGCCTTTCACTTGCACGACCGAATGATGTGAACAATAATAAGAGTGCTCGTGCATTGGACTAAGCTGGAATCTGCAAGCAAACACAAAGGAGAAGACAAAGTAATATGGCTCTTTGAAAGCTAGACAGGTATGCATGCAAGAGCCACTAGACATTGTAACCAATATCTTCTACCTTGACCCAAAGAAAAACAAAACTATTTACACAGGAAAGCTCCCAACAAGCAAAAGAAGAAAAAGAAAATCTTTTTGGGTTTTCTCAAACTAGACGGACACACGAAAATAAAATGAGAAAAAGAAAATAAAATAGCATGGATGATACAGTGGCAAAGTGTGAACACAGGCTAACAAAGTGAAAGCATAAGCAAGAATGTAAAGTCGGTGAGAAACACATACTCCCCCAAGCTTAGGCTTTTGGCCTAAGTTGGTCTACTCCCAAGGATGGTCCTGGCGAAACCCAAAATCATAATGGGGGTTATACGGGAGCGCTGCAGCCACTGCCTAAATAGTTACCTCACGGAGACGAGCAGCCTTTGCCTCCCTCTCATACTCCTCTGCCTCTCCTCTAGTTATGTAATATCTCCATTTTACCTGAAAGTCAAAGAAGGCAGGAGCAGGAAGGGTAATATGGAAAACACGCTGCCGGTTAAATATCAAACGGTATAGGAGGGATTCATCATCCCTCTCAAGGAATTGGTAGCGTGTCAAAGCGATGCGGTCAAGGAAAGACGTATGGAGTGGGGGATCTCCATCGCGGATGGGTACTCCAAGAAAATTTGCTATGCGAGTGGCATACATGCCACCAAAGAAATCCCCTTCATTAGCATTCTTATTCAGCCTCCTTGCTATTATAGCTCCCATGTTGAAACTTTTGTCACCCATTACTGCGCTCTTAAGGATACAAAGGTCGGATGCGCAGAGGTGGCAATGCTCAATCTTGCCATTAATGCATCTGCCTATGAAGAGGGCAAAGTAATGCAAGGCAGGAAAATGAATACTCCCCATGCTAGCTTGCGTAATGTCTCTAGTTTCTCCAACAGTAATACCAGAGCAAAAATCTATAACTGAAGATTTAGGAGGATCATTGAGTCTACCCCAAATAGGTATTTTGCAAATTCTGTTGAAATCCGCAAAATCCATGGTATACGATTTATCATAGAGATCAAACAGTACCGATGTCTCACGGCCAGCTGAAAATTTGAATCTACGAACAAAAGAGGCAGTGAGAGCAACATACTGTTCACATTTATCGGAGATGAATTCTTCGAGTTTGACGTTGTGAACAGGTGCATCAAACTCATCTTTGAACCCCGCCTCAATCATAAATTCATCAGAATGCCATTCACATGGTTGTACGTGCGCGTCCCTTGGTTGGTAAGGATCAGGCTCCCAAATCGCAAGACGGGGACCTCTCTTGCTTGAGGAACCACCATGAAAGTTTCTCATGAACATCTTCCTTTTTCTGAAATTTTCAGTGACCCAAAGGAAAAGTGAACAAGGTTCAACTAAACTAGTAGCAACTACTCCCACAAGTGCCTAGAGGCCATATTACGCATCAAAACTACTTGGGACCAGCTAAAATCAGCATGCAAAGCTCAAGAACATGGTCACCGAGGCAACAAAAATACGCGGAGTATAAGGCACTAGAGCAAAAACTAATTGGACCAATGGAGGAGTCACTTACCAAGGAGTAATTTCCCCAAAACAGTTCGGAGAATGGTGATTTGAGCAAAGAGATCGAAAATCCCAGCACGAGTAGCAAGAACACGGATTTGAGCTGCAAAACGATTTTTTCTGGAGGTAGGAGAACCAGATAAGAGCAAGAATGAGTGGAGGGGGTGCCTGTGGGCCCCACAAGCCTGTGTGGCGCGGCCAGGGGGGTGCTCGCGCCGTCAGGGCTTGTGGCCCACTGGTGCAACCCCCAGACTAGCTCTTTGTCTTAGAATTTTTCAAAAATTCCGGAAAAATCATACTTGATTTTCAGGACGTTCGGAGAACTTTTATTTTGGGGGTACTGTTCTACCGGATGCTAAAATTCTATCATTTTTCTTCTAAGCAACCTAAAGTGAAAGCTTGGAACAGAGGTTTGTGACTCCTCGATTCATCCATCTCACGGTCATCGAAAGAAAATCCGTTAATGGGGTTGATCAAATCCCCTTGACAAAACTTCTCGAATCACAAAAGAGAACGGAGAATATCCGAATAGTCACTAGGTCACCTCAATGGGGATGTGTATTTCCCCAACAAGCAAATCATACTTCATCTTGACACGAGGAATAGGGCATTCAAAGCTCCCAATAAGAATCGATGAAGTTTTTTCGATAACATTGATGCAATGTACTCGAGATTGTTTCTTCGGAAAGTGCACCGTATGCTCATTACCGTTGACATGGAAAGTGACATTGCCTTTGTTGCAATCTATAAAAGCCCATGCGGTGTTTAAAAAGGGTCTTCCGAGGATGACAGCCATGGCATCGTCCTCGGGAATATCCAAGATAACAAAGTCTGTTAAGATAGTGACGTTAGCAACCACAACAGGCACATCCTCGCAAATACCGATAGGGAAAGCAGTTGATTTGTCGGCCATTTGCAGCGAGATTTTAGTGGGTGTCAACTTATCCAGTTCAAGTCCACAATAAGGAGAGAGAGGCATAACACTAACACCGGCTCCAAGGTCGCATAACGCAGTTCTAACGTAGTTACCTTTAATGGAGCAAGGTATAGTGGGCACACCGGGATCACCTAGTTTCCTGGGAGTTCCACCCTTGAATGTATAATTAGCGAGCATGGTGGAAATCTCAACCTCAGGTATCCTCCTTTTATTAGTCACAATATCCTTCATGTACTTAGCATACGGAGATATTTTGAGCATATATGTCAAACGCATTTGCAGAAAGACAGGTCTGGTCATTTCAACGAAGCGCTCAAAATCCTCATCATCCTTTTTCTTGGATGGTTTGGGAGGAAAGGGCATAGGTTTTTGAACCCATGGTTCCCTTTCTTTACCAAGCTTCCAAGCAGCAAAGTCATTCTTATCACATCTCTTAGTCTTAGGCTGTGGGTTATCAAGATCAACACTAGGTTCAATCTCCACATCCTTTTCATTGCTAAGTTGAGCATCATCATGAACATCACTATTGATATTATCATTAGGCTCATGTTCATCACCAGATTGTGTGTCAGCATCAGAGACAGAGGCATCATTTGGACTCTCAGGTGTAGCAGCAATAAGGTTGCTAGCGTGCAGGTTCCTATCATCTTTCTTCTTCTTTCTAGGATGACTAGGTGCATCAGTGCTAACTCCTTGGAATCTTGTTTGACTCTCTTCGGTCATTCTACCGCCTCTAGTAACGACTCTGATAAAATTGTCATTCAACTCATGAGCAATTCATTCTGATCTTTAAGTACTTGTTCTACCTGAGTAGTAACCGTAGAGGCATGTTTACGCAGAAGCTTAAGATCGTTGACGTTTCTGTCCACACAAGCACTTAAATGACTAAGCATACGAGCATTTTATTCCAATTGTCTGCTAACATAATCATTGAAACTCTGTTGTTTGGCAACAAAGTTATCAAATTCATCCATGCATAGGCTAGCAGGTTTATCAAAAGGAATATCACTCTCATCAAACCTACGCAGAGAATTTACTTCTACTACCTGTATCGGGTTATCGAGACCGTAGATCTGTTCGATAGGTGGTAGATTTTTGACATCTTTAGATTTAATGCATTTCTCTCGCATAGATTTCTTAGCTTCTTGCATATCTTTTGGACTGAGGAATAGAATACATCTTTTCTTCAGAGTTGGCTTAGGACGTGTTTCGGGAATAGTCCAAACATTCTCATTGCACAAGATGTTAGTCAATAGAATCTCAGCTTGTTCTACGGTTCGTTCCCTAAAAACACTACCGGCACAACTATCTAGGTGGTCTTTGGAAGCATCGGCAAGTCCATTATAGAAGATATCAAGTATTTCATTCTTCTCAAGGGGGTGATCAGGCAAAGCATTCAGTTGCTGGATAAGCCTCCCTAAGCTTGTGGGAGACTCTCTTCTTTAGCTTGAGCAAAGTTGTATATTTCCTGCAAGGCAGCTTGCTTCTTATAGGCAGGGAAATATTTTTCAGAGAAGTAGTAGACCATATCCTGGGGGCTACACACACAACCAGGAGCAAGAGAAGTGAACCAGGTCTTAGCATCATCCTTTAGCGAGAAAGGAAACAACTTGAGCATATAGTAGTGGCGGATCTTTTCCTCACTAGTGAATAGGGTGGCTATATCGTGCAGTTTGGTAAGATGGGCTACAACCATTTCGGACTCATAACCATGAAAAGGATCAGATTCGACCAGAGTGATTAACTCAGGGTCGGTAGAGAATTCATAATCCTTATCGGTCACAAAGATAGGCGAAGTAGCAAACTTCGGGTCATATTTCATCCTAGCGTTCAGAGGTTTTTCTTTCCAATTGCACAGTAATTTCTCAACATCATAGCTATCCTTACACGCAAGAAAGTCCTCAGCTATCTCTCCCTCCATAGCATAGCGCGTATCACGCATAACAGGCATAGTAGCAGGCTCTACTTCAATTGTATCAGCAGTTTCAGAAGTATCATCACGTCTAGCAGCAACTCTAGCAATATGTGCATCAAGGAATGCACCAAGTGGCAAAGCACTATCAGGCATAGCATCTTCAGGCATAGTATCAAGCATAGCATCATCAGGCATAGTATCAAGCATAGCATCATCAGGCATAGTATCAAGCATAGCATCATCAGGCATAGTATCAAGCATAGCATCATGGGCAGCAGAAGTAGCATCATCAAGCACAGGCGACATATGAAGATTTCTAGCAGGAGGCGAAGTCGCAAACTTACTCATAACTGAAGGTGAATCAAGTGCAGAGCTAGATGGCAGTTCCTTACCTATCCTCATAGTGGAAGGCAAGACTTTAGTTCTTGGACCTATCGGATTCCTCATAGTGATCAGCATACGCCAATCCCAAGTGACTCAGAGAATATAGTTGTGCTTCCCCGGCAACAGCGCCAGAAAAAGGTCTTGATAACCCACAAGTGTAGGGGATCGCAACAGTTTTCGAGGGTAGAGTATTCGACCCAAATTTGTTGATTCGCCTCAAGGGGAAACGAAAGAATATTCTGAAGTATTAGCAGCTGAGTTTGTCAGATTCAACAACACCTGAAAGATTAGTGTCTGCAAGAAAAGTATCAGTAGCAAAGTAGTATGATAGCAACGGTGTCAGAAACAGATCTGTTGAGGGCAGACTATTCCTAACTGTTGTATCATTGGCGCCAGTAGGTTGCACGTGGACGGGGAACTATTCTTCCCCGGCAACAGTGTCGGAAAAGGATCTTGCAACAAGTAACAGCGAAGTAGCAAGGAACAGCAGTAGCGGCAGCAGCAGAGTAACAATAGTAGCAACAGTAGTAGCGGCAAAGTGGCCCGATCCCTTTTATAGCAAGGGACAAGCTTGGACAAAGTAACGTAGCAAGGACCAGTAGTAAAAGACTCATAGGCAGTGGATCGGTGATGGATGAGTATGAGGGATGTGATTCATCATGTAACAACTATAACACGGAGAGATATGTAACTAGCTCCCATTCGTCAATCTAATGTAGGCATGTATTCCGTATGTAGTCATACGTGCTTAGGGGAAAGAACTTGCATGACATATATTGTCCATCCCTCCCGTGGCAGCGGGGTCCTAATGGAAACTACGGGATATTAAGGTTCTCCTTTTAATAAAGAACCGGACCAACGCATTAACACTTGGTGAATACATGAACTCCTCATACTATGGTCATCTCCGGGAGTGGTTCCAACTATTGTCACTCCGGGGTTGCCGGGTCATAACACATAGTAGGTGACTACAACTTGCAAGGTAGGGTCTAAAACACAAATATATTGGCGACAACATAGTAGGTTCAAATCTGAAATCATGGCACTCGGGCCCTAGTGACAAGCATTAAGCATAGCCAAGTAGTAGCAACATCAATCTAGAACATAGTCCATACTAGGGGTCAATCCCCGTCAAAACTAACTCGATTACATGATAGATCTCATCCAACTCATCACCGTCCAACAATCCTATGATGAGATTACTCACGAACGATGAAGAGCATCATGGAATTGTCGATGGAGGAAGGTTGATGATGATGATGGCGACGATTTCCGCTCTTCGGAGCCCGAAACGGACTCCACATCTGCCCTCCAGATGAAGAACAGGGGGTGGCGCCGCCTCTGTATCGTAAAACGTGATGAAACCTTCTCTCTGATTGTTTTCCGGGCAAGACAGAAGATATAGAGCTGAGTTTGGGGGCAATGGTGCCACGTGGGCCCCATAAGCCCTCACGGTGCGGCCTAGGGGGTGGCCGTGGCCCACTGGCACGCCCCCTCCGGTGGATCTTTGCGCCTATATTTTTATTTTATTCCGGAAAAATTCTCCGTAAATTTTCAGGACATTCCAAGAACTTTTATTTCTGCACAAAAACAACACCATGGCAATTCTGCTGAAAACAATGTCAGTCCGGGTTAGTTCCATTCAAATCATGCAAATTAGAGTCCAAAACAAGGGCAAAAGAGTTCGGAAAAGTAGATACGACGGAGACTTATCAGTATAGCTTCACGATCCGTCCCTCGAACCGTCCCACAATCCGTCCCTCGAACCATCTCGCGATCCATCCCACGATCCGTTCCGATCTAGCGCCGAACGGACGGCACCTCCGCGTTCAGCACACGTACAGCTCGACGAAGATCTCGGCCTTCTTGATCCAGCAAGAGAGACGGAGAAGTAGATGAGTTCTCCGGCAGCGCGACAGAGCGTCGGTGTTGGTGATGATCTGTTCCTATAAGGCTTCGCCCGAGCTCCGCAGAAATCTAATCTAGAGGAAGAACTGCGAGGTGTAGGTTTGAGTTGCACGTGGCAAAGTTGTGTCTCAAATAGCCCTAAACCTCTAGTATATGTAGGAGGAGCCAAGGGGTGGGGCAAAGCCCTAGGGCGCCGGCAAAAGGAGGCCTTCCTTGGGTCGGCCGAAGTGGGAGAGAGGAGTCCTTCTCCAATCCCACTTGGATTAGGACCCCATCCTTATCTTCCCACCACTTTTGGTTTTTCCACTTTTTCCTCATGGGCTTTCCTTGGATGACTTTGTCAGCCCATTATACCTTACCGTACATCCAATAAACCCACGTGGACCCCTTGGGGCGTGGTGGGCCCACCTAGTGGGCCCCCGGAACCCATTCGTCACTCCCGGTACACAGCCGGTAATGCCCGAAAACTTTCCAGAATCCAAACACCAACTTCCTATATATCAATATTCATTTCCGGACCATTCCGAAAACTCTCGTGATGTCCGTGGTCTCATCCGGGACTCCGAACAACCTTCAGTCACCAACACATTAAACTCAACCATACTAGAACATCATCGAACCTTAAGTGTGCAGACCCTACGGGTTCGAGAACTATGTAGACATGACCCGAGACACTCCCCGGTCAATATCCAATAGCGGGACCTGGATGCCCGTATTGGATCCTACATATTCTACGAAGATCTTATCGGTTGAACCTCTGTGCCAAGGATTCATATAATCCCGTATAACATTCCCTTTGTCCTTCGGAATGTTACTTACCCAAGATTTGATCGTCGGTATCCCAATACCTATTTCAATCCCGTTACCGGCAAGTCTCTTTTCTCATTCCGTAATACAAGATCCCGTGACTTACACTTGAGTCACATTGCTTACAAGGCTTGTGTATGATGTTTTATTAACGAGTGGGCCCCAAGATACGCCTCCGTCACACAGAGTGACAAATCCCAGTCTTGATCCATGCTAACTCAACGGACACCTTCGGACATACCTGTAGAGCACCTTGATAGTCACCTAGTAACGTTGTGACGTTTGGTACACAGAAGGTACTCCTCCGATATCAGTGAGTTACATGATCTCATGGTCATAGGAATGAATACTTGACACGCAGAAAACAATAGCAACAAAATAACACGATCGCATGCTACGTTTATAATTTGGGTCTTGTCCATCACATGATTCTCCTAATGATGTGATCCCATTATCAAGTGACAACACTTGTCTATGGTCAGGAAACCTTGACCATCTTTGATCAATGAGCTAGTCAACTAGAGGCTTACTAGGGACAGTGTTTTGCCTATGTATCCACACATGTATTTGTGTTTCCAATCAATACAATCATAGCATGGATAATAAACGATTATCATGAACAAAGAAATATAATAATAACTAATTTATTATTGCCACTAGGGCATATTTCCAACATCTAGATGAGTTGATGCTTTGCGTGATTTTATTGTAATTCATTTGGCTCACGATGTATCTATCCTTTGATTAATAAAGTAAGCTTTCTAGTCAAAAAAATCACGTGCAAATTGTACTAATTTGTTACTTCTATGTAATTTGCTCTGTTTTTGCACATTACTAATTTCTGACGTGTATTTATTTATTTACTTACTTACTTTTTTGTGTTTGCCATCTCATGTATGCCGAGAGTCTTGATTTATGTACTGTCGAGCTTGTTGTGATAGGAAGTCCGCCTCCTCCACATAAGTTTGCCGCAGAGAGGATATCTGAAACAAAATATGGTAAACTACGGGTTAGTAATATCTTCCTTCTTACATGGCAATTTTGAAGTTCAGGGTTGGAAAAAAATATAAAACACAAAATTGTTATCTTTGGGCCGTTTATAGTATTTTTTCAAAGGGGGTATATAACATATACAATATGACAAACATGTTCGTTTCCACATGGCAAATGTACAACACTTTACATGGCACTCATGTTCCAACGTACGTATTTAACTATCTCTTTGCATTCCATAGGTCCACCTTAATGCATTCCATACGGCTAACAAACTATAAAGCACTTGGCAACTATGGTTGTCTCCACATGGCAACTATGTTGTTCCTCCTAACACTTTTTTTGTGATCCATGTACGTTGCCAATGTTTTTTTCGACCTCTTTTTTTTGCTGTTTTCCAGCTGATAGCCAAGCATGCCATTGACTACAGTTTGTTTGGTGGGCCACAAGATTTTGGCAAGTGGATGGATGTGCATTCACCTCCATCATTTTCCGTCGAGGTAATTAAGCACGCAGTTGTTTTCCATGGTTCTTTTTTTGCAACTCACTTCTTTGCGATATTTTGCATTATTCATACACATGCACCATTGAGTTTGAAATTGTTATTTTTTATGATCAGGCCGGAGATCTGGTTGAGCATCTAGTTGGGCAGTTCGCTTCTCGCATGACCGACCTGCTCGGGAAGTTGGTCGATGGATGGATATTATTAACCGATTCCGATAGCGTTGCGGTTGCGAGGCAGTTCACATATTTTCTTTGAGAATACACACATCATCCAACTGGTTGTCGTGGCTGGTACGACTACAATAGTTCTCAGGAGCACCCTGACATGCAAGAGGATCTATTCGGGGATGGTTTCGGTGAGGTGGACGCTGGTCTTAATAAGGATGGTGATGATGACATGGAGAATGTGTAATATGACACTAACCATGATGAATCTCAAGAAGTTCGTGTTGGAGGTAACAACTTCAAGGATCTACTGTACGTTCCTCCACCAGAAGAAAGCAAAGCCTTGCTAACTCTTGAGCTTGCGTTGGTTTTTCCCTTGAAGAGGAAAGGGTGATGCAGCACAGTAGCAGTAAGTATTTCCCTCAGTTTGAGAACCAAGGTATCAATCTCGTAGGAGTATCAAGATGAGGCACTAATGTACGTGCGCAAAAACAAATAAACTTGCACCCAACGCTATAAAGGGGTTGTCAATCCCTTCACGATTATTTGCAAGGTGAGATCTGAAGGTGGAAAGTGCAACAAAGTAAAACTATAGATCTAAAAATATGATGTGAAGTAGACCCGGGGGCCATAGTGTTCACTAGAAGCTTCTCTCATGATAGCAAGTATTACTGTGGATGAACGAATTACTGTCGAGCAATTGATAGAATCGCGCAGAGTCATGATGATATCTAAGGCAATGCTCATACATATAGGCATCACGTCTGAGACAAGTAGACCGATACTTTCTGCATCTACTACTATTACTCCACACATCGACCACTATCCAGCATGCATCTAGTGTATTGAGGTCATAACAAACAGAGTAACTCCTTAAGCAAGATGACATGATGTAGAGGGATAGATTCATGCAATATGATATAAACCCCATCTTTTTACCCTTGGTGGCAACAACACGATGCGTGCCTCGCTACCCCTTCTGTCACTAGGTGAGGACACCGCACGGTATGAACCCAAAACCAAGCACTTCTCCCATTGCAAGAATTATAGATCAAGTTGGCCAAACGAAACCCACAACTCGAAGAGAATTACAAGGATATGAAATCATGCATATAAAAGATCAAAGGAGACTCAAATAATATTCAAAGATAATCATATCATAAATCCACAATTCATCGGATCTAGAGAAACACACCGCAAAATAAGATTACATCGGATAGATCTCCATGAAGATCATGGAGAACTTTGTATTGAAGATCCAAGAGAGAGAAGAAGCCATCTAGCTACTAGCTATGGACCCGAAGGTCTGTGGTGAACTACTCACGCATCATCGGAGAGGCAATGGTGTTGATGAAGAATCCCTCCATGTCCGAATCCCCCCTCCGGCAGGGCACCAGAACGGTCCCCAGATGGGATCTTGCGGAGACAAAAGCTTGCGGCGGCGGAAAAGTATTTTCGTGGCTCTCTCTGGTGGTTTTGGATTTTTAGAGAATTTATAGGCGGAAGAAGTAGGGCAAAGGAGCCACGGGGGGGCCACAAGCCTGCTAGGCGCCCCCAGGCCGCAGCTAGGGGGCTTGTGACCTCCCCCGAGGTCCTTTGCTTTGGTTCTCAAGTCCCCTGCATATCCTCTGTTATGGAAAAAATCATTCCGCAGGTTTTATTCAGTTTGGACTCCGTTTAATATTCTTCTCTGAAAAAGGTCAAAAACACGGAAAAAACAGAAACTAGCACTTTGCACTGAGTTAATAGGTTAGTCCCAAAAAATATATAAAATAGCATATTCATGCATACAAAACATCTCAAGTTGACAAGATAATAGCATGGAACCATCAAAAATTATATATACGTTGGAGACAGTATCAAGCATCCCCAAGCTTAACTCCTGCTCGTCCTCGAGTAGCGAAGTGATAAAGATTGAATTTTTGATGTGGAATGCTACCTAACATATTTGTCCTTTGTAACTTCTTTATTGTGGCATGAATGTTCAGATCCGTAAGATTCAAAACAATAGTTTACTATTGACATGAAAACAATAATACTTCAAGCATACTAGCAAAGTGATCATAAACTTTTGAAGTAACAAGGCCAAAGAAAGTTATCCCTACAAAATCATATAGTCTGGCTATGCTCCATCATCCCCACACAACAAATTTAAATCATGCACAACCCCGGTATTGGCCAAGTAATTGTTTTCGCACTCTTACTTTATCAAACCTTTTCAACTCTCACGCAATACATGAGCGTGAGCCATGGATATAGGTGGAATATAATGTTGTGGAGGTTGTGAGGCAAAAAGGAGGAGATGGTCACATCGACTCGGCGTATCAACCGGCTATGGAGATGCCCATCAATAGATATCAATGTGAATGAGTAGGGATTACCATGCAACGGATGCACTTAGAGCTATAAGTGTGTGAAAGCTCAAAAGTAGAACTAGTGGGTGTGCACCCAACTTGCTTGCTCACGAAGACCTAGGGCAATTTTGAGGAAGCCCGTCATTGGAATATACAAGCCAAGTTATATAATGAAAATTCCCACTAGTATATGGAAGTGTCAAAACAAGAGACTCTCTATCATGAAGAACATGGTGCTATTTTGAAGCAGAAGTGTGGAAAAAGATAGTAGCATTGTCCCTTCTCTCTTTTTTCTCTCTTTTTTTTTGTTTGGGCTGTTTGGCCTCTTTTCAAAAAAAATTGGTGGGCATCTTTGGCCTCTTTTTTTGTTTCCTCACATGGGACAATGCTATAATAATGATGATCATCACACTTTTATTTACTCACAACTCAATACTTAGAACAATGATGACTCTATAGGAAATGCCTCCGGCAGTGTACCGGGATGTGCAACGATCTAGATTAGCGTATGGCGTTCAAACATCTCGCAAGCTATCTTACGATCATGGATTGGCAATATGAAAGTGACGGCACAAGTCATGAGACGGAACGGTGGGAGTTGCATGGCAATATATCTTGGAATGGCTATGAAAATGCCATAATAGGTAGGTATGGTGGCTGTTTTGCGAAAGGTATATGGTGGGTTTGTGCACCGGCGAAAGTTTCGTGGCACTAGAGAGGCTAGCAATGGTGAAGGTGAAAGTGCATCTATACCATGGATTCACATTAGTCATGAAGAACTCATATACTTATTGTGAAAGTTCTATTAGTAATCGAAACAAAGTGCTAAACGCATACTCCTAGGGGAAGGGTTGCTAGGTGTTAACCATCACGCGATCCCGACCGCCACACAAAGGATGACAATCAATAAATCAATTATGCTCCGACTTCCTAACATAGCCGTTCACCATACGTGCATGCTACGGGAATCACTATATTCAACACAAATATTTCTAGATTCACAATATCCTACTAACATAACTCTAATATTACCAAATCCATATCTCAAAACTTAATTGTTAGGAATCAAACTTCTCTTACTAATCAATACACTTGAATATGGAAGTTTTTATTATATCCTCTTTGGATGCCTATCATCTTTAGGACTACTTTCATATCACAAGCCAATTACAAAGTTACTGAGGGAGAGCACTCTCAAAAAGATATAAGTGAAGATCGAGAGTTATTATTTCTTCAAAATATGACACCGCCGTGCTATAAAAAGATCTAAGTGAAGCACTAGAGCAAAGTTATCTAGCTCAAAAGATATAAGCGAAGCTCAATGAGTATTCTAGCAAATTCACGGTGAGTGCATGTCCCTCTCAAAAAGGTGTGCAGCAAGGATGACTGCGACAAAACAAAAAGAAAAGACTCCTATAATACACGACGCTCCAAGCAAAACACATATCATGTGGTGAATAAAAATATAGCTCCAAGTAACGTTACCGATGGATTGAAGACGAAAGAGGGGATGCCTTCCCGGGGCATCCCCAAGCTTATGCTTTTTGGTGTCTTTTAATTTGGCTTGGGATGCCTTGGGCATCCCCAAGCTTAATCTATTTCCACTCTTTATCCCATTGTCCATGAGAACATCACCCAAAACTTGAAAACTTCACAACACAAAACATAAACAGAAACTCCTGATATCATTTGCATAAGAAAACAAACTACCAACTCTTTAGGTACTGTAGTAAACTTGATTTCTATTTAGATTGATGTTAGATTACTGTATTCTCACTTCTCCATGACTAGTACCCCCCCCCCCCCGATACTATCCATAGTTTCATCAAAATCAGCAATCAACACAACAAAAACAGAATCTGTCAAAAATAGACCAGTGTGTAGCAATCTGCATACTTCGTATACTACTTGTATCCCAAAACTTCTGAAAAATTATGAAAATTAGGGCAATTTGCATATCAACCAGCAGCAAAAAGAATCAACTCAAAAGCTCTTTATGGATAGGAATTAAAAATACTTTCGTGAGCACAAAGTTTCTGTCTTTTTCAGCATGATCAAACAACCATCACCAAAACTAGTCATAAATGTTTTACTTGGCACAAACACAAAAAGAAACACAAAAAACACAATCATAACAGAATTATGATGGTGTCAACACAACAAAACAGAAAGCAAAAATCAAAGATAAATTCATTGGGTTGCCTCCCAACAAGCGCTATTGTTTAACGCCCTTAGTATCGTAAGGCGGTAGAATCAAGTTTCGTCGTCTTTGGTGCTCAAACCATAAGTAGCCCTCATCATGGATTCATAAGGCAATATTATTTTCTTTCTAGGAAAGTGTTCCATGCCCTTCTTTAATGGAAATTGAAATCTAATATTCCCTTCCTTCATATCGATGACAGCACCAATAGTCCAAAGGAAAGGTCTACCAAGAATAATGGGACATGTCGGATTGCAATCAATATCAAGCACAATGAAATCTACGGGTACATAGTTCCTATTTGCAATAATAAGAACATCATTGATCCTTCCCATAGGTTTCTTAACAGTACAATCCGCAAGATGCAAATTAAGAGAGCACTCATCAATCTCATTGAAGCCTAGAACATCACATCAAGACTTTGGAATAGCGGAAACACTAGCACCGAAATCACACAAAGCATTGCATTCATAGTTTTTAATCTTGATTTTGATAGTAGGTTACCGCTCATCATGAAGTTTTCTAGGAATAGATATATCCATCTCAAGTTTCTCTTCAAGATATTTCATCATAGCATCAACGATATGATCGGTTAAGGCCTTATTCTGGCGATAAGCATGTGGAGAGTTTAGCATGGATTGCATCAAGGAAATATATTCAATCAAAGAGAAACTATCATAATTGAATTCCTTGAAATCCAAAGTAGTAATTTCATTACTACTCAAAGTTTTGATATCCTCTATTCCACTTTCAGTGCTTTTAGCATCAAGATAAATAGACTTCGAGTCATTGGGGCGTTAACCAAGGTGGATTCATATCTAGCCCCATCATCATAAGGATTGACATTAGAAAACAAGGATTCAATAGGATTCACACCAAGCACTTTAAGAACTTCGTGATTCTCATCACATATTTCAGGTTTAGCACCCATTTTATTGACTAAGGTAGCCTATTTATGAGAAATCTGGCTAACCAATTTTTCAAGACGAGCAAACTGAAAATTTAACACAAGGAATTCTTTGGCCATATCATCAACTTCTTTATTCATAAAATCCATAAAAGAATTTTGCTCTAAGAAAGTAACTATTATAATCAAACTGTGTAGACTTGAAGCCTTTAACACTAGTTTCAATCTCTTCCAACCTTTTATAGTAAGCATCATAATCCTTTGGTTGGGCCATACAGGTCTTAGCAGGCAGACAAGCGCACAAGCGAACAGAAAGCAAGCGAAAGAAATGGGCGAACGAAAATGGCAAATATTTTTGTAAATTTTGTTTTTTTCAGAAGTGGGGGGAGAGGAAAACGAGAGGCAAAAGGCAAATAATGTACATGCAAGATATGAGTTTGCGATAGTTACTTGGATATGCTTCACTTTGAATACTCCCTGGCAACGGCGCCAGAAATTGGCACGTTGACGGGAGACTATTCTTGACTTGATCCTCCCCGGCAACGGCGCGAGAAATTCTTCTTGTTACCTCTTGAGCTTGAGTTGGTTTTTCCCTTGAAGAGGAAAGGGTGATCCAGCACAGTAGCCGTAAGTATTTCCCTCAGTTTGAGAACCAAGGTATCAATCCAGTAGGAGTATCAAGATGAGGCACCAATGTACCTGCGCAAAAACAAACAAACTTGCACCCAACGCTATAAAGGGGTTGTCAATCCCTTCACAATTATTTGCAAGGTGAGATCTGAAGGTGGAAAGTGCAACAAAGTAAAAGTGTAGAGCTGAAAATATGATGTGAAGTAGACCCGGGGGCCATAGTGTTCACTAGAGGCTTCTCTCATGATAGCAAGTATTACGGTGGGTGAACGAATTACTGTCGAGCAATTGATAGAATCACGCAAAGTCATGATGATATCTAAGGCAATGATCATACATATAGGCATCACGTCCGAGACAAGTAGACCGATACTTTCTGCATCTACTACTATTACTCCACACATCGACCGCTATCCAGCATGCATCTACTGTATTGAGTTCATAACAAACAGAGTAACGCCTTAAGCAAGATGACATGATGTAGAGGGATAGATTCATGCAATATGATATAAACCCCATCTTTTTACCCTTGATGGCAACAACATGATGCGTGCCTCGCTACCCCTTCTGTCACTAGGTGAGGACACCGCACGGTATGAACCCAAAACCAAGCACTTCTCCCATTGCAAGAATTATAGATCAAGTTGGCCAAACGAAACCCACAACTCGAATTTCAAGGACACGAAATCATGCATATAAGAGATCAGAGGAGACTCAAATAATATTCATAGATAATGTTATCATAAATCCACAATTCATCGGATCTCGACAAACACACCACAAAAGAAGATTACATCGGATAGATCTCCATGAAGATCATGGAGAACTTTGTATTGAAGATCCAAGAGAGAGAAGAAGCAATCTAGCTACTAGCTATGGACCCCGAAGGTCTGTGGTGAACTACTCACGCATTATTGGAGAGGAAATGGTGTTGATGAATAAGCCCTCCGTGTCCGAATCCCCCCTCCGGCAGGGCACCAGAACGGTCCCCAGATGGGAACTTGCGGAGACAGAAGCTTGCGGCGGCAGAAAAGTATTTTCGTGGCTCTCTCTGGTGGTTTTGGATGTTTAGAGAATTTATAGGCGGAAGAAGTAGGGCAAAGGAACCACGGGGGGCCCACAAGCCTGCTAGGCGCCCCCCCCCCCCAGGCCGCGGCTAGGGGGATTGTGACCTCCCCCAAGGTCCTTTGCCTTGGTTCTCAAGTCCCCTACGTATCTTCTGTTATGGAAAAAAGCATTCCGCAGGTTTTATTCCGTTTGGACTCCGTTTAATATTCTTTTCTAAAAAAGGTCAAAAACACGAAAAAAACAGAAACTGGCACTTGGCACTGAGTTAATAGGTTAGTCCCAAAAAAGATATAAAATAGCATATTCATGCATACAAAATATCCAAAGTTGACAAGGTAATAGCATGGAACCATCAAAAATTATAGATACGTTGGAGACGTATCATGCCTCAACTGTTGCGGGAGACACGAGTGTTTCTCCTTCGAAGAGGGGTAGGGTTCCAGAGGATGCTGCAGAGAGCCCTGATGCCAAGAGGTGTAGGACCGATCCTGTTGTTTCTAGGAGGAAGTTTTTTGTTTATTCGTTGTGTCATTCGTTTTTTTATCCCATCGACATTTCGTGATATGTACGCCATGATTGTGTTCTCATACTTGGTTTTTGCATTTTCTTTTTTCTTTGTGGGAAGTGAGGCAACAGTTGGTGGCCGATGTTCTAAAAAACAAGCAACCACTCCATATCGTCCTTCTGGTCGGCTGAACAAGGGGACACCAACTGATGCTGCCATCTCTTCCACTCGGCCGTCTCCTTGTATATCGTCGTCCAATACCGGGGATCATATTGTGCTGGAAGACTGAGGAAAACAATCAAGATGTGGGTCTATCTTTCCTAAAAAAGAAATTGCGGTCCACCTATTTTAAATGTGTCACAAGATGCAACTCATTTTCTTTGAAATTTTGATGGCAATTGCAGCATGTTGGGCATTGCAACTCATTCATCATGCATTCCATAATCATTGGCAGCCTTCTTGCTTCCATCAAGGAAACTACTGACTTTGGCACATGGAAACCATTGTACAACATACATGGCAATTCATGTTTTGTTCCAAATGGCAACTCTGGCATACCACACATGGCATTTTAAGTTGACTGGCATGGCAATTACGTGTTTCTGCATCTCACTTTCCTTCATATATTATTTTAATGGTTGTCTTTTTATTCCACAATTTTTGTAGGGTCAAGAAGACTACTTCACGTCCATCCAATCCCACTACTAAAGACCCACTAGAATGCATTCACTCGAAGTTGTTGACGTTTGATAATGCAGAGATCCACAAGACGCTAGTTGACAAGTTTGCCTTTGCGTCGTCCACTGTTGCTTCTAGTTTTGATGCATGCAAGCCTACATCTCCGTCGGTTGCACATGCGCATACAACAAGTGCACACATCGGTACATCTAGCAGCAATTAGTCAGTATCTACGAGGACTGCTGAGATAGTGCCTACCCTTCTGTCAATGAGAGATGCTCTCATCATCCCTCTCATCTCCTCATCAAGTGTTGAAGTAGATGCTCCGGAGCTCAACCTAAACAAGGAAGATTCCCGCTCATCTACTACGGAATCCAAGGTGGGGCTGATGGCACTGTCGTGCCCATGAAAGAAGGGGTTGCGGCCACAATTCAATGTCAGAGGAAATCCACAAACGAGTCTCACCACACAGCTGCTATAACGACTGCCAACACACAGGCTGCTACATCAACTGGTTTGTGAGCTAGCCTGCCACCAAGGTGTAGCTCCCGCAAGAATCCTGCACTGTCATCTAATGCAAAGGAGATAGTTAAGAGCAGAGGTGACTGCGTCCTCACCTTTCCCACCTTTTTCACAAAGCAAATGAGTGGAGGAGATGGAAGTCCGTAATACAATAGATACAGGTGCTAAGAAGTGTACCATAGAACGAGATGGACGTTCAGAGCAGACGACGTCCTTTACTACCGATAAGAACCCGAGTTAAAATCTTCGTACTTCTAAGCTCTGTGTCAATATCGGTGTGCCATACAACCCAAACAAGAAGATATCCAAGAAGGTTCTAATTGAAATCCCTGACAGCACGCCCCGTCCTCCCAATAAGCCTAATTCTTCTACAGCAGACAAGAATGACATGTTTGTTCATCAATCACATCTAGATTCTGCTAATCAGTTTATTCGGAACCCAACTTATCAGCAGGAGAGGCACCCCATAGATTTCACCCCACCAAGCTACAACCTTGGGATTGATCGCAGTCAAGCTCAACCACCCATCGATCTTGTGCATGTTGCTTTTGCTTTCCTGTGAGCCACGGTCCCGATGATGGCGCAGCCCATTGTTGATGGCCAGAAGGTTATGAAGTTTGTAGAGCCAATAGTGCAAGGTAAACTCTTTTGTTTCCCCTTGTTATTTTATTTTCTGATGTTCATCACAAGTTTAGTTTGAACTGTGATGGAAAATCTTGTGTGGTGTACATGGCTTTTGCAGTTGAGATTTCATGGCAACTTCAATAATTATCTATCTAAACCTCCACTAACATGTCACATTTTATGCTTGCATAGTATGTACATGGAAATTGCAGTTGACATAACATGGCAATTGTTGTTCATATAAGATGGCAAGTGATATTACTCTGACCTGGCAACTATTGTTTACCTATGCATGGCAAAAATACTCTACACCACACATGGTTTCCATAGTTGTTGTCACATGGCAACTACTGTGCATTGCACAAGGCAAACTTCGGTTTTGAATTGACAATTGAAAAAAAAATGTTTCTCTTAGCATGACACATCACATTTGATCATTGCATCAAAACTTTTTTGTCCAATTTTTAACCCCGTATTTTTTCTTTCGGTAACCCCTGAGGAGACTTCACCGTCTCTTGATGAAGCTTACCGTAGCATTGAGAAAGATGCCTTAAACAGGAGGTCATCACGCAATCAGGGCCAACCAAGTTCTAGCGCTCCTGCTCCACTAGTATTTGAAGATACTATCCGAAGTGCAACCCCTGGTTCTGTGAGGCACGCGAGGGTAGTTCACCCACCATCGGCGGATGATTTTCAGCCCGAGATTAGGGCTACAAGGGAGCAGTCTCTTTTCTATGATACTATCAAGCGTTTGGAAATGCGAGGTCCAACTTCAAACACATGAAACACGTGAGAGAGTAATGACCACACCGCACAACCCCCTTGTTGGCTTTTCACGATATTTGCCTTTTTGCCATGTTTTGTTTATTAGTAGATATGCTTCTTTCATGTTATATCATTTTCATACGACTCATGTTTGGATAGAACTAAAATCATTGGATGTGTTGTGATGTTTGTTGACTTGGGTGATCTAGCTGAGTGTGTGAGGCCCACTGGTAGAATGTCGGTCAATGTGGTTGCATTAGTGATCGATTACATCAACAATCATGGGTACTTTTTTTCCAACAAGACCATCATGTACTATAGCGTGACCAACAAAATATGGAATGGTGACTTCCACCATGCCATCCCTAGGGAAAATTTTTGCACACCATGCTGATTTCAAGCCCACACTGAAAAAAATGTGAGTGTTCAATCTTTTCAGATCTTTTTATACATGCTATGTTTCTACATAGCTACATTACATCTATTAGTTAGTTACTTTTATGGCAATCGTTCATATGAAAAAAGTGTCAACCGTAATGGAACTACGTGGCAACTTAAGTGAGAAAGTGATGGTAATTTTTTTGAAACATATATGGAAATTTATGACATTTACTCATGGCAATTGCACCTTTCCTTTCACACAAACATTGGAACAACTACGCTTTTTCACGTATTTAGCACAGCACTGATGCGTGGTTCATCTAGTCATTTTTATGGCAAGATTATTGCATAGCACATCGCAACTCCATCCAGCAATTTTCTTGGGAAATCTTCTTTTTTTTCTTCGAGATTATGTTCCCCATGTTCCAGCTGATTGCACCAGATAATAGAGATGACAAGTGTGGTCACCACTATACCATTTGTCTTGACCTGAAGAACCATCGTTTTGAGGTGCTTGATTCAGTTTGTTCCGGAGATGATGCCACCCTCACTACTCAGGCTGAATTCTTTGTCAATAACATGAAACAGACGTGAAACCGTCATTACAGAACCTGCAAGGTCAAGATCAGTCATTTTCCAATTGAGTACGTCATGACTTCCAATGAATGAAATGGGTAATGTCCAACTTTCTTGTGTATTCTACCTGATTTTGACTCTCAGAATTTCCTGAAATTTTCTTTTGTCTGTGGGCATGTGTTCCCTTGTTTTTTTGTTGTAGGTGTGACTGCGGCTTCTACATGTTGGAATACCTTGCAAAATGGGACGGTCGAAGGGTTCCTATCATCACAGATGCAAGTGTATCCAAGCTGTGTAAAATATTTACATGGAACTGGGTGACGAATGGAGATTTCAAGATGGTATTCAGCACGAGAATTGATCGAGGGAGCTATCAAAACTGTGACCAAGAAGTACAAGTGATCATGGGGTGCTCAGTGCCCACATCTACCTTACATTATGTGGCTGATGAATGTAAGGTATCATCTGTTCTTTTAAACCATGTATGTGTGCTACGTTATGTCTTTTTTCACTGTAGTCATAATTGTTACTAATGGATTGGATGTGCCGTCTAATCTTGTAATATAAGTGTGCAACTGAATCTGTTAGGTGTGGCAACTACTACTTTTATGTTTGTTGTGAATGTGTGTACTAAAGTTTGAAAGTATAGTTCGTGTGCTTGTCTGAAATGTGTTTTGAAAATCTGTTGTCATATGTTTGATTTGTCTGTGACTTTTCTTTTTCGAGGGATGTGCAGATGTTTTGAAATTCTTTCAAATAGCTTGTGTTCATTTCTCAACTTACTATCTCCATAACTCCGAAAACGGTGGATGAATCACTAAGTCTAGTTATTTTTATATCGGGAATTTATAGTTTGATATGATTTTATTTTTCATCATGACAACTTTAGTTCATCTAACATGGCATTTATGATGCATGACACATGGAAAGTATAGGTGAACACGCACGGTAACTATAACTCCTTTTTCGTTTCGGAATAGCAATGCTAACTGTGATGGATTTTCTAAACACTGTCCACATGGCAACTACAACATTTAATTTCACAATTTTGATAAACATAATGTTGTCCACGTGTCCATTTTTATGTATACGGTCATGCTCTAAGCATACTATTTCCATACATCCACATATGTGGCAACTCTCCCACTATTATTTCTGTCTAACTTAGATGACAATCATTTTTCCTCACGATTTGCGTGTGCTCACTTCATTAGTTCTCACATGGTATATACAACACTATATATGTGGCAACTATTACTATCCCAAGAATGCGTGGAATGAAAACAGAGTAGCTATCTGATGGCAGTTTTAGTAGCAGATACATGGCGGATTTAGTAGGATATACATGGTAGATTTAGTAGCACACACATGGCACTTTCTTTCATTTTTCTGTAATCCACCACCAGTTATGCTCACATTTCTAAGCCATCACCATCTGCATTGCAAGATTGTCACTAAAATCAAAGCTAGAATCTCCCACATTTGCCTACTGATTGCCACCTCCTTTCCTTGGTTTCTTGTGCTTTGCTTGAATTTTCAACCCTGATTTGTAGCTCACCTCTTTTAGACGCCCTTTTGTGATGGAGCGTGGCGGGTTCCTGACCTGAGTTTGCGTGTCTGATGCTCCAGACCATACTTTTGAGTTTTTAGAGGACGGGCCTATGGATGAAGGCGCATTCGAACTACATGAGAATCTATGTAAGGCCTCCTCGTCCTTCCTTTTATTGATCACATCAAGCTCTCTTTTCAGTGCCTATCTGTGCTTTTTTTCCACCCTAGCCGTCTCATCACTCTTGCATGCATCATCTATTAGTTGAACATAATTCTTGGTCAAGACCACCTACCTCACGGAGTCCATGGTTGTCTCGAGTTTGTCCTCATGTATAGCTAAGATAGCATCTAATGTTTGTGGCGCCAACGCATCGTCCACGTCCCAAGTCCATCACTAACGTATGAAATGGCAGGACAAATGCTTGACCGCGTGCAACTCCATAACTTTGAGTATGTGGCAGCACACAATCCCGTCACGTTCATACATGCAGCATTCGCAATAGTACTCACCTTGATTTACTATGGCCTTCCCAAAGTAATTTCTTCCCTTGTACAGATCTTCTGGTTCTAAATCAGACATGTCCTTGAGATTGCACACCTTGAATGTCCATTCGTCAACCTGATAAGCTGAATATGAGGTGGACAACCTAATTTTTTCCTGGAATCTGTATGTTTGTGCTAGTTAATTTATCATATCCTTTTAACCACTTTTGTTGTGGTAGGCCAAAAAAATAGCAAGCGTGTTGAATTCGACATGGCAAAGAAAGCATTTTTTACATGGCATGTTTTTGACTGTTTCCACATGGCAACTAAAGTTTCTTCCACATGGGAGTCAAAGCGTGACGCGCATGGTAATCAATATGTTTTACAACATATCGTGCTCACGTGAATCTATGAGTATGTCAAAACATGGCAACTACAATGTATTAAGAATGGCAACTATGTCTACTTTTGGTATGACAGCTACATCATCTTCTTATTATGGCAAAAACGGGTTATCATATATGGCAATTACTTTGGATTATACATTGCAATTACACCACATTCCACATGGTAACCACATAACATTCAAAATGACAACTGTTGGAAATATGCCCTAGAGGCAATAATAAAATAGTTATTATTATATTTCTTGTTTTGAGATAATCGTTTATTATCCATGCTATAATTGTATTGAATGGAAACACAAATGCATGTGTGGATATATAGACAAAACAATGTCCCTAGTGAGCCTCTAGTTGACTAGCTCGTTGATCAAAGATGGTTAAGGTTTCCTAGCCATAGACAAGTGTTGTGAGTTGTTAACAGCATCATATCATTAGGGGAATGATGTGATGGACAAGACCCAAATTATAAACATAGCATGTGATCGTGTCATTTTGTTGCTATTGTTTTCTCCATGTCAAGTATACGTTCCTATGACCATGAGATCATGTAACTCACTGACACCGGAGGAATGCCTTGTGTGTATCAATCGTTGCAACGTTACTACGTGACTATAAAGGTGCTCTAAAGGTATCTTCGAAGGTGTCCATTGAGTTAGCGTGGATCAAGACTGAGATTTGTCACTCCGTATGATGGAGAGGTATCTCGGGGCCCACTCGGTAATACAACATCACAAACAAGCCTTGCAAGCAATGTGGCTAAAGAGTTAGCCACAGGATCTTGTATTACAAAACGAGTAAAGAGACTTGCTGGTAATGAGATTGAAATAGGTATAGAGATACCGACGATCGAATCTCGGGTAAGTAACATACCGAAGGACAAAGGGAACATTATACGGGATTAACTCATTCTTTGACATAAAGGTTCAATCGATAAGTTCTTCGTAGAATATGTAGGAGCCAATATGGGCATCCACGCCCCGCTATTGGTTCTTGACCAGAGAGTGTCTCAGGTCATGTCTGCATAGTTTTCAAACCCGCAGGGTCTGCACACTTGAGGTTCGGTGACGTTTCGGTATAGTTGAATTATTGATGTTGGTAACCGAATGTTGTCCGGAGTCCCGGATGCGATCCCGGACGTCATGAGGTTTTTCCAAGTGGTACGGAAACGAAGATTGATATATAGGAATGTTGCATTGACTTTCTGAATGATTTCGGGCATTACCCGTAAAGTAACAGGAGTGACAAATGGGTGTCGGGGTTTTACTGGGAGGGGCACCCACCCTGGAGAGGACCTAATAGGCCCATGGGTGGTGCACCAACCCTTAGTGGGCTGGTGAGGCCAGCCCAATAAACCTATTTCGGATGAAATAAAAAAACAAAAGGAAAAAAAAGAAGGAGGTGGACAAGTTGGCAAGGAGTCCTCCACCAAACCGAATTGGAGGAGGACTCCTCCCTCTTGGGCTCGGCCGAAGCTCCTCCTTGGAGTAGGAGCCAAGGCAACCCTCCCTCCTGTTCCTCCTATATATAGTGGAGGTTTGAGAGGCTTTTTTCACCCCAATCAATTGTGCAGCCCTCTCTCCCTCCACCACTTCGTGACACCCCATAGCTAGTTCGGTACGGCACGGCGAAGCCCTGCCGGAGTAGCTCCACCACCATCACGGCCACGCCGTCGTGCTGTCAGAGAATTCAGCTACCTCTTCGTCTCTCTTGCTGGATCAAGAAGGCGGAGATCGTCATCGAGTTGTATGTGTGCTAAACGCGGAGTTGTCGTCCATTCGGTACTAGATCGGGAAGGAGTTCGTGGGACGCTTGTGATTCAGATCGCAAAGACGTTCGACTACATCAACCTCGTTTCTTAACGCTTCCCGCTTAGCGACCTACAAGGGTATGGGGATCCGATCTCCCCTCTCGTAGATGATCATCAACATGATAGGTCTTTCGTGTGCATAGGATTTTTTTTGTTTCCCATGCAACGTTCCCCGACAGTGGCATCATGAGCTAGGTTCATGCGTAGATGATATCTCGAGTAGAACACGAAAGAGTTTGTGGGAGTTGATGTTCAATTTTCTGCCCTCCTTACTCGTACGCTTACGAGAGACCGGTTTCATTGACTAACATGCAAGTTGTTGCATAAGCATTGATACGTCTCCAACGTATCTATAATTTTTGATGGTTTCATGCTATATCTTGTCAAACTTTGGATGTTTTGTATGCCTTTTATATATTTTTCGGGACTAACCTATAAACTCAGTGCCAAGTGTTAGTTCCTGTTTTTCCGTGTTTTTGACCCTTTTCAGAGGAGGATTTTAAACAGAGTCTAAACGCAATAAAGCTTCCGAAAAGATTTTTTCCGAAACAGAAGACGATCGGGAGACTTGAGAACCAAGGTAGAAGGTTTATACGTCTTCGTCGTATCTACTTTTATGAACTCTTTTGCCCTTGTTTTGGACTCTAATTTGCATGATTTGAATGGAACTAACCCGGACTAACGATGTTTTCAGCAGAATTGCCATTGTGTTGTTTTTGTGCAGAAATAAAAGTTCTCGGATTGTCCAAAAAATTTATGGAGATTTTTCTGGAATAAAAGAAAAATACGTGCGCAAAGATCCACCGGAGGGGGCGTGCCAGTGGGCCACAAGCCCCGGGCCGCGGCGACCCCCTAGGTCGCACCGTGAGGGCTTGTGGGGCCCACGTGGCACTACCACCCCCAAACTCAGCTCTATATCTTCCGTCTCGCCCGGAAAAAAATCAGAGAGAAGGTTTCATCGCGTTTTGCGATACGGAGGCGCCGCCACATCCTGTTCTTCATCTGGAGGGCAGATCTGGAATCCGTTTTGGGCTCCGGAGAGGGGAAATCGTCGCCATCGTCATCATCAACCTTTCTCCATCGACAATTCCATGATGCTCTTCATCGTTTGTGAGTAATCTCATCGTAGGCTTGCTGGACGGTGATGAGTTGGATGAGACCTATCATGTAATCGAGTTAGTTTTTGATGGGGATTGATCCCTAGTATCCACTATGTTCTAGATTGATGTTGGTACTACTTGGCTATGCTTAATGCTTGTCACTAGGGCCCGAGTGCCATGATTTCAGATCTGAACCTATTATGTTGTCGCCAATATATGTGTGTTTTAGATCCTATCTTGCAAGTTGTAGTCACCTACTATGTGTTATGACCCGGCAACCCCGGAGTGACAATAGCCGGAACCACTCCCGGAGATGACCATAGTATGAGGAGTTCATGTATTCACCGCGTGTTAATGCGTTGGTCCGATTCTTTATTAAAAGGAGAACCTTAATATCCCGTAGTTTCCATTAGGACCCTGCTGCCACGGGAGGGATGGACAATAGATGTCATGCAAGTTCTTTTCCCTAAGCACGTATGACTACTTATGGAATACATGCCTACATTAGATTGATGAACGAGAGCTAGTTACATATCTCTCCGTGTTATAGTTGTTACATGATGAATCACATCCGTCACACTCATCCATCACCGATCCACTTCCTATGAGTCTTTTACTACTGGTCCTTGCTACGTTACTTTGTCTAGGCTTGTCCCTTGCTACAAAAGGGATTGGGCCACTTTGCTACTGCTGTTATTCTGCTGCTGCTGCTACTTCTGTTCCTTGCTACTTCGTTGTTACTTGTTGCAAGATCCTTTTCCGACACCGTTGTCGGGGAAGAATATTTCCCGTCCACGGGCAACTTACTCACGCCATTGATACAACAGTTAGGAATAGTCTGCCGTCAACATATCGTTTCTGGCACCGTTGCTATCATACTACTTTGCTACTGATACTTTGCTTGCAGACACTAATCTTTCAGGTGTAGTTGAATCTGACAAACTCAGCTGCTAATACTTGAGAATATTCTTTCGCTTCTCCTTTGTCAAACCAACAAATTTGGGTTGAATACTCTACCCTCGAAAACTGTTGTAATCCCCTACACATGTGGGTTATCAAGGCTTTTTCTCGCGCCGTTGCCGGGGAGGCACAACTATATTCTCTGAGTCACTTGGGATTGATGTCTATTGATCACTATGAGGAATCCGAAAGATTCAAGAACTAAAATCCTACCTTCCACTACGAGGAGAGGTAAGGAACTGCCATCTAGCTCTGCACTTGATTCACCTTCAGTTTTGAGTAAGTTTGCGACATCACCTCCTGCTAGAAATCTTAATATGTCGCCTGTGCTTGATGATGCTACTTCTGCTGCCCATGATGCTTATGATGATGCTATGCTTGATACTATGCTTGATGATGCTATGCTTGATACTATGCCTGATGATGCTATGCTTGATACTGTGCCTGATGATGCTATGCTTCATACTATGCCTGATGATGCTATACTTGATACTATGTCTGCTATGCCTGATACTACTTTGCCACTAGGTGCATTCCTTGATGCACAAATTGCTAGAGTTGTTGCTAGATGTGATGATACTTCTGAAATTGCTGATACTATTGAAGTAGAACCCGCTACTATGCCTGAATTGCCTGTTATGCCTGATACGCGTTATGTTATGGAGGGAGAGATAGCTGAGGACTTTCTTGCATGTAAAGATAGATATGATGTTGAGAAATTACTGCGCAAGTGGAAAGAAAAATCTCTGAACGCTAGGATGAAATACGACCTGAAGTTTGCCACTTCGCCTATCTTTGTGACCGATAAGGATTATGAATTCTCTGTCGACCCTGAGTTAATCACTCTAGTCGAATTTGATCTTTTTCACGGTTATGAGTCTGAAACGGTTGTAGCCCATCTTACCAAACTGCACGATATAGCCACCCTATTCAGTAGTGAGGAAAAGATCCGCCACTACTATATCCTCAAGTTGTTTCCTATCTCGCTAAAGGATGATGCTAAGACCTGGTTCACTTCTCTTGCTCCTGGTTGTGTGCGTAGCCCCCAGGATATGGTCTACTACTTCTCTGAAAAATATGTCCCTGTCCATAAGAAGCAAGCTGCCTTGCAGGAAATATACAACTTTGCTCAAGCTGAAGAAGAGAGTCTCCCACAAGCTTGCGAAGGCTTATCCAGCTACTGAATGCTTTGCGTGATCACCCTCTTGAGAAGAATGAAATACTTGATATCTTCTATAATGGACTTACCAATGCTTCCAAAGACCACTTAGATAGTTGTGCCGGTAGTGTTTTTAGGGAACGAACTGTAGAACAAGCTGAGATTCTGTTGAACAACATCTTGTGCAATGAGAATGCTTGGACTATTCCCGAACCACCTCCTAAGCCAACTCCGAAGAAAAGAGGTATTCTATTCCTCAGTCCTGAAGATATGCAAGAAGCCAAGAAATCTATGCGAGAGAAAGGCATTAATTCTGAAGATGTCAAAAATCTACCACCTATCGAAGAGATCCATGGTCTCGATAACCCGATACAGGTAGTAGAAGTTAATTCTCTGCGTAGGTTTGATGAGAGTGATATTCCTTTTGATGAACCTGCTAGCTTATGCATGGATGAATTTGATAACTTCATTGCCAAACAACAGAGTTTCAATGATTATGTTAGCAGACAATTGGAAAAGAATGCTCGTATCCTTAGTCATTTAAGTGCTTGTGTGGACAGAAATGTCAATGATCTTAAGCTTTTGAGTAAACATGCTTCTATGGTTACTAATCAGGTAGAACAAGTACTTAAAACTCAGAATGACTTGCTCAATGAGTTGAATGACAATTCTATTAGAGTCGTTACTAGAGGCGGTAGAATGACCCAGGAACCTCTGTATCCTGAGGGTCATCCGAAGAGAATTGAACAAGATTCTCAAGGAGTTGGCACTGATGCACCTAGTCATCCTAGAAAGAAGAAGAAAGATAATAGGAACCTACACGCTAGTAACCCTGTTGCTTCTACACCTGAGAGTCCAAACGATGCCTCTGTCTCTGATGCTGAAACACAATCTGGTGATGAACATCAGCCTAAAGATAATATCAATAGTGATGTTCATGTAGATGCTCAACCTAGCAATGAAAATGATGTGGAGATCGAACCTGATCTTGATAACCCACAACCTAAGAATAAGTGATACAATAAGAATGACTTCGCTGCTAGGAAGCACGGTAAAGAAAGGGAACCATGTGTTCAAAAACCTATGCCCTTTCCTCCCAAACCATCCAAGAAAAAGGATGATGAGGATTTTGAGTGCTTCGTTGAAATGATCAGACCTGTCTTTCTGCAAATGCGTTTGACGGATATGCTCAAGATGTCTCTGTGTGCTAAGTACATGAAAGATATTGTGACTAATAAGAGGAGGATACCTGAGGTTTAGATTTCCACCATGCTCGCTAATTATACCTTCAAGGGTGGACCTCCTAAGAAACTAGGTGATCCCGGTGTGCCCATTATACCTTGCTCCATTAAAGGAAATTATGTTAGAACTGCTTTATCTGATCTTGGAGCCGGTGTTAGTGTTATGCCTCTCTCTCTTTATCGTAGGCTTGAACTGGATAAGTTGACACCACTGAAATCTCTCTGCAAATGGCCAACAAATCAAGTGCTTTCGCTATCGGCATTTGCGAGGATGTGCATGTTGTGGTTGCTAACATCACTATCTTAACAGACTTTGTTATCTTGGATATTCCCGAGGACGATGCCATGGTGGTCATCCTTAGAAGACCCTTTTTAAACACTTTAGGTTGCTCAGAAGAAAAATGATAGGCTTAGTTTAGTTTTCCCTGTTTTATGTGTTAGCATCCGGTAGAAAAGTACCCAAAAATAAAAGTTCTCCCAACGCTGTGAAAATCAAGTATGATTTTTTCTGGATTTTTCTAAAAGTACTGGGACAAAGAGTCTGTCTAGGGGCCACACCAGTGGGCCACAAGCCCTAGGGGCGCGGGCACCCCCTGGTCGCGCCACCCAGGCTTGTGAGGCCCACGGGCACGTCCTCCACTCATTCTTGCTCTCATCCGCTTGTCCTACCTCCAGAAAAAATCGTTTCGTAGCTCAATCCCGTGTTCTTTCTCCTCTTGCTGGGATTTTCGATCTCTTTGCTCAAATCACCATTCTCCGTATTGTTTTGGGGAAATTACTCCTTGGTAAGTGACTCCTCCATTGGTCCAATTAGTTTTTGCTTTAGTGCCTTATACTCCGTGTATTTTTTGCTGCCTTGGTGACCATGTTCTTGAGCTTTGCATGCCAATTTTAGCTGGTCCCAAGTAGTTTTGATGTGTGATATGGTCTCTAGGAACTTGTTGGAGTAGTTACTATGAGTTTCGTTGAGCCTTATTCACTTTTCCTTAGCATCACTAAAAATTTCACAAATTTTCAGAGATAGAAAAGGGGAAAGATGAGGAGATTCTTAAGAGGCTCGTCAAGCTGTGACCCCAAGGATGGTGGGAGTGAGATGAAGCCCAAGTATTTGGTCCCTCGAGTCGCAGAAGTTCGAGCGTGCGAGTGGCCAAGCGACGTGTTCTTACGCGCCGCCGGAATTTATGAGGACTTTTATCACTTGGTGGAGAACGCAGGCCTTACCGCCTTCTTTGAAGATAAGTGTCCGCAATACCTCCTCCTCACTAATATCTTCGTACAAAGCTTTAACTTCTATCCGAGGAATAATCCTCCTATGGTTGAGTTCAAACTTTATGATATCCCCCAGCGCATGTCACTCCAGGATTTTTGCAATGTTTGCAAATTGCCTTACGTTGGGGATATTCATGAACCTCGTCCACGGGACTTGGAAGCTTTCATCGATACAATTGTTGTAGGAGAGGAGAGAGGAGTGTCTTGCGCTAGAGCTGCTAGCATACATTTTCCCGTGCTTCGGTACTTCTCTCTATTTGTGGGAAAATGTTTGATTGGCCGTGGGACAGCTGGGTCCCTTAGTTCCCCACATCTTGCGGTCTTGCGCAATGCCCTTTATAACGATAAAACTTATAGCTTGGGCGCTATATTAGCTCAACGGTTGAACCTGAACCGTTCTAAGGGTGTTGTGTATGGGGGTATCTATGCTACTCGTCTTGCTAGACACTTTGAGATACCTATTAGACTGGACGAGGAAGAAGAGATTCTTCTTCCCGAGAGATATCTAGATTACGATAGCATGGTTTGCCATGACTTTCTTGATAGTGATGTAAATAGAAGGATGATTTATAACCTGGTATTTAGTCAGGGTACTCGTGAGACTATTACTTTGCCTGCTCCTTCTTTGTTCAATCTTCATGCAGGCAGGTACACTATTATTCCCTCGGACATCTACGCATATTGAGGCTTAGCCCAACCACAGGTGTCCGTGCTTGAGCCCCCAGTCGAGTACCAGACGCCAGTTTACCAGTGGGAGCCAGAGGAGCTCACATAGCAGTGGCATCCTCATTCCACTCCGGAGTACCCCGGAGCTGGTTATTTCCCTCCTTGGGAGTAGACCAACTTAGGCCAAAAGCCAAAGCTTGGGGGAGTACGTGTTCTCACCGACTTTACATTCTTGCTTATGCTTTCACTTTGTTAGCCGGTGTTCACACTTTGCCACTGTATCATCCATGCTAGTTTATTTTCTATTTCTCGCTTTCCTTTTTGTGTGTCTGTCTAGTTTGAAAAAAACCAAAAAGATTTCCTTTTTCTTCTTTTGCTTGTTGGGAGCTTTCCCGTGTAGATAGTTTTCTTTTTCTTTGGGTCAAGGTAGAAGATATTGGTTACAATGTTTAGTGGCTCTTGCATGCATACATGTTTAGCTGTCAAAGAGCCATATTACTTTGTCTTCTCCTTTGTGTTTGCCTGCAGATTCCAGCTTTAGTCCAATGCACGAGCACGCTTATTATTGTTCACATCGTTCAGTCGTGCAAGTGAAATGCAATAATGACGATATGTGATGAAGTGACTGAGCCTAGAAAAGCTGGTATGAACTCGATCTATTTTGTTTTTGTAAATATGACTAGCTCATCACGCCTGATTCAGCCTTGTTGTGAGAGAAACATATTCGCACTGACAACTTAGAGATCATAGTTGCTTATGCCATGCTTACTTAGCTAGGAGCTTATAATGGTCTGTCTTGGTTGCTAACATGAATGTTGAGATGACTGTGATGTAGTATGATAGGATGGTATCCTCCTTTGAATGCTTCAAGTGGCTTGACTTGGCGCATGTTCACACATGTAGTTGAAACAAAATCAACATAGCCTCTATGATGTTCATGTTCATGGTGATTTATGTCTTACTCATGCTTGCACTCAATGTTAGTTAATCTCAATGCATTTTGATGACTGTTGTCGCTCTCTAGTTGGTCGCTTCCCAGTCTTTTGCTAGCCTTCACTTGTATTAATCGGGAATACTTCTTGTGCATCCACTCCCATAAACCCAAAGTTGTGCCATATGAGTCCACCATAACTACCTATGTGCGGTATCTACCTGCTGTTCCAAGTAAATTTGCATGTGCCATTCTCTAAACCTTCAAGAAATAATCTGTTTTGCATGCCCAAACCGCTCATGTGGTGACACGGGGCTATTGGTATCTTCCATGCTAGGCATGTTATCCTCGATATGTGTTTATTCACTATCATTCACGTGAAAGGGGCCGATAATTGGAATTCCCAGTTCCTTGCTCAAATCGAAAAGATAGTTGCAAACAAAACTCCCCCAGGATTGATGTTGGTATGGACGGTACCCGAGGATTCGGCTAGCCGTGGAGTGTGATTGATTGGTGGTGGGGGAGTCAAAACTTTACTTTTCTGTTTGGGAACCGCGTATAGCATGTGTTGCATGAAAGATGTTGAGAACTCTTAGTCATTGCGTTGACATTGAAAGCATGCCACCCAAAATTATTATCTCTGTTTTCAAAGCTTGAGCTCTGGCACCTCTACAAATCAATGCTTCCCTCTGCGAGGGGCCCGTCTATTTATGTTCCTGTTGAGTCATCCTCCTCTTACAAAAGCACCAATTAAAGAGCACCTCTATCATTTTTATGCTTTGCTTTTAACTGTGTTGAGTATGACTATGACTGGATCTTCATTGCCTTGAATTACAATGTTTAGTCAGCTCTTGGTCTTTGAAGGTGCTCTGCATTTATGTTTTGCGGTCTCAGAAAGAGCTAGCGAGATACCATCTATTTGTACTGCTTCATGTTGTTTTGATTGAAGTGTTGACATTTGAGGCTTATTATTATTTGCTCGCTAGTTGATTATGCCATTGATATGAGTTTACCGTGAGACCTAAATGTCATTTGCTTATGTGGTTTGCTTGTGATCTTGCTGAAACTCTGGATATGAGTTAGACATAGTTGCAACAACAAGATCAAACAGAGTTCGTCAAAGTTTTTCTTTTGTCTCTTTCAGTTTGTCAACTGAATTGCTTGAGGACAAGCAAGGCTTTAAGCTTGGGGGAGTTGATACGTCTCCATCGTATCTACTTTTCCGAACTCTTTTGCCCTTGTTTTGGACTTTAATTTGCATGATTTGAATGGAACTAACCCGGACTAACGCTGTTTTCAACATAATTGCCATGGTGTTGTTTTTGTGCAGAAATAAAAGTTCTCGGAATGTCCTGAAAATTTACGGAGATTTTTTCTGGAATAAAAGAAAAATATGTGTGCAAAGATCAACCGGAGGGGGTGTGCCAGTGGGCCACAAGCCCGGGGGCCGCGGCCACCCCCCTAGGCCGCGCCGTGAGGGCTTGTGGGGCCCACATGGCACCACCGCCCCCAAACTCAGCTATATATCTTCCGTCTCGCCCGGAAAAAATCAGTGAGAAGGTTTCATCGCGTTTTGCGATACGGAGGCGCCGCCACATCCTGTTCTTCATCTGGAGGGCAGATCTGAAGTCCGTTTCGGGCTCCGGAGAGGGGAAATCGTCGCCATCGTCATCATCAACCTTTCTCCATCGACCATTCCATGATGCTCTTCATCGTTCGAGTTAGTTTTTGACGGGGATTGATCCCTAATATCCACTATGTTCGATTGATGTTGCTACTACTTGGCTATGCTTAATGCTTATCACTTGGGCCCAAGTGGCATGATTTCAGATCCGAACCTATTATGTTGTCGCCAATATATGTGTGTTTTAGATCCTATCTTGCAAGTTGTAGTCACGTACTATGTGTTATGATCTGGCAACCCCGGAGTGACAATAGCCGGAACCACTCCCGGAGATGACCATAGTATGAGGAGTTCATGTATTCACCGCGTGTTAATGCATTGGTCAGGTTCTTTATTAAAATAAGAACCTTAATATCCCGTAGTTTCCATTAGGACCCCGTTGCCACGGGAGGGATGGACAATAGATGCCATGCAAGTTCTTTTCCCTAAGCATGTATGACTACTTACGGAATACATGCCTACATTAGATTGATGAAAGGGAGCTAGTTACATATATCTTCGTGTTATAGCTGTTACATGATGAATCACATCCGTCACACTCATCCATCACCGATCCACTGCCTATGAGTCTTTTACTACTGGTCCTTGCTACGTTACATTGTCTAGGCTTGTCCCTTGCTACAAAAAGGATTTGGCCACTTTGCTACTGTTGTTACTCTGCTGCTGCTACTACTATTGTTCCTTGCTACTTCGCTGTTACTTGTTGAAAGATCCTTTTCCGACACCGTTTCCGGGGAAGAATATTTTCCGTCCACGGGCAACTTACTAGCGCCATTGATACAACAGTTATGAATAGTCTGCCATCAACAGATCATTTCTGGCACCGTTGCTATCATACTACTTTGCTACTGATACTTTGCTTGCAGACACTAATCTTTCAGGTGTGGTTGAATCTGACAAACTCAGCTGCTAATACTTGAGAATATTCTTTTGCTTCTGCTTTGGCGAACCAACAAATTTGGGTTGAATACTCTACCCTCAAAAACTGTTGCGATCCCCTACACCTGTGGGTTATCAAGGGTCACCAGGGACCCCACAAGCCCTCATGGCGCGGCCAGGGGGCCCGCGCCTCCCAGGCTTGTGGGCTCCCTGGGCCTCCACTGCCCTAGCTCCTTCACCTATATATTCCCTAAAATCCCAGAAAAAATCAAGAGAGCCACGAAAATACTTTTCCGCCGCCGCAAGCTTCTGTCTCCGCAAGATCTCATCTGGGGCACGTTCTGGTGCCCTGCCTGAGGGGGGATTCAGATACGGAGGGCTTCTTCATCAACACCATGACCTCTCCGATGATGCGTGAGTAGTTCACCATAGACCTTCGGGTCCATAGCTAGTAGCTAGATGGCTTCTTCTCTCTCTTGGATCTTCAATACAAAGTTCTCCATGATCTTCATGGAGATCTTGTAATCTTCTTTTGCGACGTGTTTGTCGAGATCCGATGAATTGTGGATTTATGATCAGATTATCTATGAATCTTATTTGAGTTTCTTCTAATCTCTTATATGCATGATTTCGTATCCTTGTAATTCTCTTCGAGTTGTGGGTTTTGATTGGCCAACTTGATCTATGATTCTTGCAATGGGAGAAGTGCTTGGTTTTGGGTTCATACCGTGCGGTGACCTCACCCAGTGACAGAAGGGGTAGCGAGGCACGCATCATGTTGTTGCCATCAAGGGTAAAAAGATGGGGTTTTCATCATTGGTTTGAGTTTATCCCTCTACATCATGTCATCTTGCTTACAGCGTTACTCGATTTTTCATGAACTCAATACACTAGATGCATGTTGGATTGCGGTCGATGTGTGGAGTTATAGTAGTAGATGCAGAAAGTATTGGTCTACTTGTCTCGGACATGATGCATATATGTATGATCATTGCCTTAGATATCGTCATGGCTTTGCACGGTTCTATCAATTGCTCGATAGTAATTTGTTCACTTAACATAATATTTGCTATTTTGAGAGAAGCCTCTAGTGAACACTATGGCCCCATGGTCTACTTCACATCATATTTTCACCCTTACACTTTTACTTCGTTGCACTTTCCGCCTTCAGATCTCACTTTGCAATCAGTCTTGAAGGGATTGACAACCCCTTTATAGCGTTGGGTGCAAGCTCTTTTGTGTTTGCGCAGGCACTCTGGACTTGACGCGATTCTCCTACTGGATTGATACCTTGGTTCTCAAACTGAGGGAAATACTTACTGCTCCTGTGCTGCATCACCCTTTCCTCTTCAAGGGAAAAACCAGCGCAAGCCAAGTCTCAGTCAACGTGCCAATTTTTGGCGCTGTTGTGTGTTGCCGTAGCAAGCATGACTGGAAGGTGTCTGTTTCTTCAACTTTAGTTGAATCGGATTTGAGCGAGGTGGTCCTTGGAAAACGTTAAATGGCAATTTGCATATCACCGTTGTGGCTACGCATAAGTAAGATGCGATCATACTAGATATCCATAGCAGCCACGTAAAATTTGCAACAACAAATTAGAGGACGTCTAACTTGTTTTTACACGGTATGCATGTGATGGGATATGGCCAATAACAAGATATGATATATCGAATGTATGAGATGATCATGTTGTAATAGTTAAATATTGACTTGCACGTCGATGCTACGGCAATAGGCAAGAGCCATAGGGTTGTCATTAATTAATTTTTCACTTGGTGATTCTTTGCTTTATCACTAGTAGTAGCTTTAGAAGTAACAGCATAATTAGAGAGACAACCTCGATGGCAGCACAATGATGGAGATCATGATGTGGCGTCGGTGACGATGGAGATCATGATGGTGCTTTGGTGATAGAGATGAGGAAGCACAAGTTCAAGGCCATATCATGTCACTTATGATTTGCATGTGATGTTAATCGTTTTCTGTACCTTATTTTTCTTAGAATGATGGTAGCATTATAAGGCGATCTCTCACTAAAATTTCAAGATAAAATTGTGTTATCCCCCACTGCGATGGTACCATTGCGACAATTCATCGTTTTGAGACACCACGTGATGATCGGGTGTGATAGACTCAACGTTCACATACAACGGGTGCAAAACAGTTGCACACGCGGAACACTCGGGTTAAACTTGACGAGCCTAGCATGTAGAGACATGGCCTTGGAACACAAGAGACCAAAAGGTCGAGCATGAATAATATAGTTGATATGATCAACATAGAGATGTTCACTATTGAAACTATACTCAACTCACGTGATGATCGGACTTGAGTTAGTGAATTTGGATCATGCGACACTCGAATGACTAGAGGGATGTCAATTTTAGTGGGAGTTTATTAGTAATATGATTAGCTAAACTCAATTATCTTGAACATAGTCTAAGTAATATTTGCAAAATTTTATGTTGTACATCAATGGCTCGCGGAGTAGCAACCCTGAATTTTAATACGTTCCTAGAGAAAGCTAATATGAAAGATGATGGAAGCAACTTTGTTGAATGGGCTCGTAATCTGAGGCTTATCCTCACGGCTCGCCAAAAGCAATATGTCCTTGATGCAGTGCTAGGTGATGCACCACCTAATACGGCGACCCAAAACATTTTGAACGCTTGGCGGTCGCGTAAGGATGACTACTCATTAGTTCAATGTGCAATTTTGTATGGCTTAGAACCGGGACTTCAAAGACGTTTTGAACGTCATGGAGCATATGAGATGTTCCAGGAGTTGAAGTTTATCTTTGAGAAGAATGCCCAGATCGAGAGGTGTGAATCCTCCGGTAAGTTCTACGCTTGCAAAATGGAGGAGAACAGGTGTTGGTGTTTACTCACAACATAAGCCATGGGTAGGCTAAAGATGGTGGGAACCGAAGTGGCACCGGAGGGCGCCGGGAACGAGGATGGTACAAGCATGGAACGCATGATGTACCCAGGTTCAGGGCTCTCCGTAGAGATAACACCCCTAATTCTGCTAGTGTGTATGATGTATGAATGGGACTACAAAGTGCTCCTAGAGCTGTATTGCGGAGGAGGAAGAAGGAGCTGTCGGCTCGCGTATGCCTCTCTTATGTGGTGTGTGTGTGTATGTATGTTGAGTTGACTGACCCTATGCATGGAGGGGGGCGGGGATTTTATAGACGAACCCACCGACCTACAATATGGATAAAAGTACAAGAGTGGGACCTGGCTGGCAGCCTCGCTGGCTGGTCTATCGTAGTCCTTTCGATAAGTAAGAGTGTCGAACCCAACGAGGAGCAGAAGGATCTGACAAGTGGTTTTCAGCAAGGTATTCTCTGCAAGCACTGAAATTATCGGTAACAGATAGTTGTGTGATAAGATGATTTGTAGCAAGTAGCAAGTAACAAAGGTGCAGCAAGATGGCCCAATCCCTTTTATATCAAGGGACAAGCCTGGACAAACTCTTATAGGAGGTGAAGCGCTCCCGAGGACACATGGGAATTTCTGTCAAGCTAGTTTTCATCATGTTCATATGATTGACGTTCGCTACTTTGATAGTGTAACATCCCAAATTTTGGAATGTTAATATAATTATTAGATTGATTGTTTGTTTGTTTGAGTGATTGAAACTTGAGTGAAGTTTGAAAGTTTTTAAAAACTTTTGAATGAGAGGGACTAAAATGACTTTCCCCTTTTTCCTGTGAATTCAAATTCATCCATTTAAAATCAATGATGGGAAGATAGCATGACTTCTTCAACTATAAAGAATTTGAATCAAGGTGGCATTGGAATTCCTTTCGATTTTGCTTTGCATTTTGTTTCTTCCTCACTCACGGAATGTCGGGAACCATATCTTGTCAAGCAAGAAAAAGATAGGAGTAACATGACCCTCCAAACCCGGGGATATTCTTTGAAATATTTGAGCCATGACACCCAAGATTTATTTGAGTAATTATTTGCAAAAAGAAATAAAGCATTTAGGGGATTTTCTGAAAAACATTTTTTTAAAAGTTTTTATTTTGGCCGTGGAAAAATGTCCATCATTTAGATTTTATTTTTCTGATAATTTTAGTATATAGAAACTATTTATTCCAAATTTATTTGGTTTCCTTTTTTATCGTTTACTTTCCGGTTTTTGAAAATAGGAAAGAGATCTCATTTATTTGGAAATAAAGCGCTGGCCCATTAAGAGGTTTCCAAAAACTGGCCCAAGAAGATCTTCTTCTTCCTAAAGTTCTCCCTCCTCCGAGGAACTTCCATAGCAATGGTGACAAGAAATCCTCCCTTCCCGATCTCCCTCTCCTTTCCTTCCCGACACCTCCCGAGCCCCTATATATAAAGCCCCGATCATCCTCATTCCATTTTTCCCATCACCGCGTCTTCTCCCTGCCCATAGCCACCTTGCCACCATCCCCTCCTTCCCTGCCTCGCCGAGCTTACCAGAAGCCTCTGCAGAGCACCCCATCGCCCCTATAAACCCCTCCAGTGCCCAATTTCCCTACCGCGCCACCCCACCCCCTGCCATGCTACCCCACGCCTCCACCCCAACCTCGTCACCCCTACAGACCTCTCCTCGCCCCCCATGTTCCTGTCCCTGGGCAGGAGCTCTCCCAGGAGCCCGACGCCAGGAACGAGTAGCACCTGAGGACGCCCAGCGCCCTCCACCAGCGCTAGGACCTCCTCCGCCGTTTCCCCTACCCGTCGGCGACTCTCCCCCTCGCTGGAGCAGCCCCATCCACGCAACTTTCTTCCTGCCATCACTGCACCCTGTAGCCCAGGTAAACTCCCCGTTTTTTTTGTTTTTTCCCGAGTTTTCTCTTTCCAAAACGGAACCAGTTTTAATTTTGTTTTCCTTATATCTTTTAATCTAGAAGTCCAATGAAGTTCATTCTTTTTGAGTTAGATCACAATTTTCTTGTAGTTTCCCATAACATATTATTTGCCTATGTTTGAAATTTCAAAATTTGAATTAGAACAAATTTGATTTAAATCTTGTTTTGCTTATACCGGGAGTTTAAAAATAGCTTTTAAATTAATTCTTTTTGCTACTGTTTCCTATTGATCATATCTATCAGTAGTTTAAGTTTCAATTTTTTTAAATATTTTTACTTGGGATTTTTACCAAAACAGATTTTGTTTTAGTTCTTTTAGGATTATAGCTATTTCTTTTTCTATATTTGTTTTTAAATTAGTTTCTTTTATATTTGAGAAAGTTTATATTTTGTTTTCTCTTAGATAACAGTAGGTTTTCCACAAAAACAAAATTTTATTTTTATTTGTTATCATGGAATCAATTCTAGTTCTCTAATAACTTGCAATTGATTTCCCTACTAGTTTAACTCCCATTTGAAAATACTTTCAAATAGTTTTATGAAAAATACTTTACTTTATCTTAGTTAAATATATATTTTATTCTCTGTTATTTTACTATTTTAGTAAAAAAAATCTGTTAGACAAAAATTATTTTGTTAATGTTGTAGTAGAAGACTCCCTAGCTTTCTTTGAAGTTCCCTTTGGATTCTTATTCGCTCTCTCTTATTGATTTTGATTGCATCAACTTTTATTGTTGTTTGTTATTTGATTGCTAGTGTGAGTTTTTATGTGAATACTATGTTTGATTATATAGATTTCATCGGAGAGTGACGAATAGTTCTATCAAGTTATTTCTCGAGAACGATAATTCTTCTTCATCAACCTCACCAGGCAAGTCACGTTGATCATATTATTACCTATGTTTTATATGCATTGTAGTTCAACCTTTCTTCACCCAATTTCATGCAAAGTAGGTACATGGAAATTTTGGATCTTGATGTAGTATCATGTGATAGGCACCCACCCCCTTGTTAGTTTGGTCGGGACGTTATTATGCTATGCTCCTAGTAGACGGGGTTTTGGTTGAGTGTTTACCATGAGTGTTGTGAGAACTTAATAATCAAGACCTGATGAACTCCAAGACTTGCAAGATCTCAGAATGAAATATACCTCTGGGTGAAGGACGGTTTAGATGGGCTCCCTAGAGAAACCAGTGGACGACCCGGGATGCATGGGGAAGCGCCATGACATCTTGCGGAAAGCTTCACCCAGGCTCAAAGAGATGGACGGACATGGACAACTTGAGCCAAAGGAACTGAAACTATCAGGTATTCTCAACACCATTATATATATTTGATGTGGGTAATATTGATAACTTGCGTATGAGAACTGGTTGGTGGAACCATCTCATTAACAACCAACTACGTAGTAATATTTTGCTTTTAGCCCCTCTCTTGTTGTAGGAGAAAACTTTGCTTTCCGCTAAAAACTTACAACCCCACCTGCCATATATGCATATAGTAAAGATGATATTTTACCTCTCTGTTTTGTGACTTGCCGGCATATTCCATATGCTGACCTACACGGCTGCAACGTCTTATGTTGCAGATACTTTCTTCGACGAGTAAGAGTACGATTCAGGGTTATGGTCCGCACTCAACCTGCCATTGGTGTTATTTGGGACTCCACTCACTTTGACTGTTTTCGCTGAGATTTTGAGGTATATATCAATTTAACGTTATTTACATGTGACTGCACTTTGATATATACATTGATGTACTGTGTGTGCCAGCATAAAGATCCAGGGATGGCACATATACACAGAGGCTTGACTCGATTTGAGTTGGGTCGCTACAGATATGGTATCAGAGCACATGTTGACTGTAGGACGTGACCCTAGAAACTGGAAATCCCTTAGGAAAGGATCTCTCAAAAAAATTATTTCCAAGAACAGCCTTTGCTTATCATCTCTTCTGATTTCATCAAATGTTCTCTCTCACCTCAAATAGTTATGCCATACCCTTTCCCCTTTGACCACATGAAGAATCAACGGAGTTCTTCTTCAAAGTAAAGAGGATTTCACAATGCATTTGAAGAATTGAAGCTACACCAAATGGAAGATCTCAAGACTCGAAGAATTCAAAGACCCTGATGTGTTTCCAATATTTATATGGCCATTAGAAGTCCAAACCCTGTTACATATCCACGTTAGATACGATGATTTGTGAGCCGTCCTTTGTGTGTGTTTTCCGACAGCCACAAATAAAACCTATTGTCAAAAAAATATTGTTTGTATTGTGTGTATATCCCTCTATCCCTCTCTCTCTTACCCGTCTCATCCCCAAAACCTTGACCCAATAGATGGCGTATGAAGCTGGACTTGTAGTCTCTGGACCAATGACCCAGCTCGAGGCTGAAATATGAATTCAGAACATGGAGAACCACTTCGGGAGCAATTTGATTTCAAGGAAGTATGAAGTGGCACACGCTCTTCAGTACTTTACACAAAGCGCTGCTATCTGGTGGAAAATGCATCATGCCATACAAGGATTTAGTGGAGCAGAAACTTGGGACGAATTCAAGAAGACTCTGTTTAAGATCCCGTCTTATTCAGAAGTGCTATGATAATCCGAAAAAGAAGACTTGTGCATGCAAGATCTGTGTAGAAATAGGACACACCCAGGTGGAACACAAGGATGGATGCACTCATTTTGAAGAGAATCACCCAGCGGAGGAATGCCCAACCAATCAGGTGACTTGCTTCTTGTGTGAAGGAACCACCCACTACCCAGCTCAGTGTCACATTTACCCCAAGGTGCAACGAGTTTTCAAGTAGCAGAAAGAAGTAATGAAGGAAACACTCAAGAACAAGATTTTAGAAGAACCTGTGATGAAGGAAAATATTGGAGACCCTGATGGACAGAGCCTAACCAGATTTTTCTCCAATGTCTGTTACTCATGTGGAGAGGAAGGACATTTTTCATAGGAGTGCATGAAGAAAAGCCAAGAGTATCTAGGAAACTTCCCGACGGAGAAATTAGAGTTTGATCCACTTGAAATAGAAGAACTAGCCAAAATGAAGGAGTACGGAAAGAAGAGAAAATACACCAGCCAGAGTCAAATCCCTGCACATAAGGACCTAAGTCATATCAGATGTTTCAAGTGTAAGGAGTTGGGCCACTACATCAATATGTGCCCAGGAAGGAAGCAGGAAACCCAAGGAGCAAAAGCAAACACTAAGAAGCCTCGAGACTTGTCCGAACTCATTTGCTTTCGTTGCAAGGAAGCAGGACATTATGCTAGTGATTGTCCACATGGGAAGAAAGCTAAAATGGAGTAGTTAAGTTTTGACAGTGGCAATAAGTGTAACATGGAGCACTCTTGTTTTCATGAGATTATGGAGTTGAATTTTTGTAACAGAAGTCTCTGAGATTGTAATAACTCATGAATCAAAAAAAGTGTTGTGTCATGATTTCCTATGTTGAAACTGTATGCATTGTTTTCTCTACGAGCAAAGATTTCAGAACATTTATGAGGATATGAGAAAATATGGTCTATGCAGGCATGAGCATAATTCATTTTAAGTGTGGTAGTAATCGGTAAACCCACGGGATCCAATGAGTAGGAATATACCATGCATACCAAGGAGACACATACATTCCTCTGAGTACCTATTTTCTGACACCTGCAGATGACAACCCTCTACGAGTCATTCCTTAAGGGCCCAGAAATGATCATGACCCTGACTAGTGATCATGATTACCCAAAAATCCTGAAGGACATGATGAAGCACATTCATCTTGAAGGAGATGCAGTCTACAAAGGTTACCCGTTCATGGAAAATGGAGTGGAACTTTGGTATGTGGAAGTACACCTCCACCATGTGAAAGGAGTTTGTCCAAAGACTATGAGGCAATACTTTTTCATTTCACGTGTACCACGAGCAACCTTCTTTGATATTGTTCGTGAAGCTGCCATGGAAGGCATACGTTAGATTGGAGAAATACTTGAAGCAAGACTCCGTCATACCCAGGAATACCTGAGTGAAGTGCATGCAGAGATGATGGAAATGAAGCTCATGGCCACCATGAGAAAGCAAAAGATGGATGATTTCAAGGAACACATTGGAAAGTTCCAGTGGAATTAACTATCTCCAAGGGAGACAAATGAATAAAGTTGGCAGAAATGCTTGACCATACCGAACAATGTGGATGGCAGCATTTCTAATAAAGTTATTTTTGAATTTGGAGTTTTGAGAAGAAACTAAGGATGTAATAAAGGATTGGATATGAAATGAATATGATTTATGGATGAAGCAATACTTTTTTTGGTAAACACACCCATGGAAAAAAAAGGTATCCCACAGAGTGGCGTGTGAACCAAAAATAAGTCTGAGGATTTTTATTATATGATGGTTACCCCAAGAGTATGATGGACTGAAACACTATAGGATTTAAAGGCAGAGTAATTCCAAGTATGCCTGCAATCCACAGACCCCGGGACTAATAAGGATCAAGTACTACCTTTCTGAAGAAAGAAACTTGGAAGAAACTATGATGGATCAGCAAGCGTTTTTTTAGGAGCATGTGTAACACCGAGAGTTGTGAAGATACGATAGATGTTTTGTTCACCTTGCAGAACCAATGGATTATTCGAACTTCATTCGTGGACAAGAGAAATTATGCAATGCTTGTGAGGATGCCCAAGTGTTAGAATACGAGATTCACTAAGCCTTATACAAGGTAATGATTTCAGTGCGACATGGCTTGGCCACCATGACGACTTACTATTATCATTCTCTTGCTATTTGGAATGGTAAATCCGAGACACTTACCCATAGTGAGAGACGACGCTCTTTGAAGGTTTTTTTAAGCCTAAGAATGGTATAATGAAAGCCCATGTACATGGCACTTGTTGTCCCGCGTAGAAACTTTTACGTTGAGGATGAAGACAAGATCTCTATCTCTGCAGGATAACCACAAATGGTAGACCACCATGAGAATCATCGATAGGTTATTTAGAATGATCACGAGATTGTCAGTTAAGAAGACCAAGTGCCGGAAGAAGCTTATACCAACAGAAGAACCCTCGATTTTGACGGAAACGTTATGAATGTAATGGAAGATGCATCCCCAAAGGAGTTAGTATGAAGAATGTGAGGATTCAGATGCCAAGACTCCAGAGGATTGTTAGAAATTTTGAGGGATCAATAACTCTCATTTTAAGTGTGGTAGCATCCCACCTTGCCGGAGGTTGGATTTGTTAGAAGACCCCCAAACCCTAACCTTTGTTTCTAGCCTCTTTGAATCTCGAGGACGAGATTCATTTTAAGTGTGGTAGGTTTGTAACATCCCAAATATTGGAATTTTAATATAATTATTAGATTGATTGTTTGTTTGTTTGAGTGATCGAAACTTGAGTGAAGTTTGAAACTTTTTAAAAACTTTTGAATGAGAGGGAATAAAATGAATTTCCCCTTTTTCCTGTGAATTCAAATTCATCCATTTAAAATCAATGACGAGAAGATATCATGACTTCTTCAACTATAAAGAATTTGAATCAAGGTGGCATTGGAATTCCTTTCGATTTTGCTTTGCATTTTGTTTCTTCCTCACTCACGGAATGTCGGGAACCATATCTTGTCAAGCAAGAAAAAGAGAGGAGAAACATGACCCTCCAAACCCGGGGATATTCTTTGAAATATTAGAGCCATGACACCCAAGATTAATTTGAGTAATTATTTGCAAAAAGAAATAAAGCATTTAGGGGATTTTCTGAAAAACATTTTTTAAAAGTTTTTATTTTGCCCGTGGAAAATTTTCCATCATTTAGATTTTATTTTTCTGATAATTTTAGTATATAGAAACTATTTATTCCTAATTTATTTGGTTTCCTTTTTTATCGTTTACTTTCCTGTTTTTGAAAATAGGAAAGAGATCTCATTTATTTGGAAATAAAGCGATGGCCCATTAAGAGGTTTACAAACACTGGCCCAAGAGGGTCTTCTTCTTCCTAAAGTTCTCCCTCCTCCGAGGAACTTACATAGCAATGGTGACAAGAAATCCTCCCTTCCCGATCTCCCTCTCATTTCCTTCCCGACGCCTCCCGAGCCCCTATATATAAAGCCCCGATCCTCCTCGTTCCATTTTCCCATCACCGCGTTTTCTCCCTGCCCATAGCCACCTTGCCACCATACCCTCCTTCCATGCCTCGCCGAGCTCATCAGAAGCCTCTGCAGAGCACCCCATCGCCCCTACACACCCCTCCAGCGCCCACTTTCCCTGTCGCGCCACCCCACCCCGTGCCGTGCTACCCCACGCCTCCACCCCACCCTCGTCGCCCCTACAGACCTCTCCTCGCCGCCCCTGTTCCTGTCGCTGGGCAGGAGCTCTCCCAGGAGCCCGACGCCAGGAACGAGTAGCACCTGAGGACGCCCAGCGCCCTCCACCAGCGCCACGACCTCCTCCGCCATTTCCCCTACCCGCCAGCGACCCTCCCCCTCATCGGAGCTGCCCCTTCCATGCATTTTTCTCCCTCCATCGCTCCACCCTGTAGCCCACGTATACTCCCCGTTTTTTTTGTTTTTTCCCAGTTTTCTGTTTCCAAAACAGAACCAGTTTTAATTTTGTTTTCCTTATATCTTTTAATCTAGAAGTCCAATGAAGTTGATTCTTTTTGCGTTAGATCACAATTTTCTTGTAGTTTCTGAAAACATATTATTTGCCTATGTTTGAAATTTCAAAATTTGAATTAGAACAGATTTGATTTAAATCTTGTTTTGCTTATACCGGGAGTGTAAAAATAGCTTTTAAATTAATTATTTTTGCTACTGTTTCCTATTGATCATATCTTTGAGTAGTTTAAGTTTCAATTTTTTTAATATTTGTACTTGGGGTTTTTACCAAAACAGATTCTGTTTTAGTTCTTTTAGGATTATAGCTATTTCTTTTTCTATATTTGTTTTTTAATTAGTTTCTTTTATATTTGAGAAAGTTTATATTTTGTTTTCTGTTAGATAACAGTAGGTTTTCCACAAAAACAAAATTTTATTTTTATTTGTTATCATGAAATCAATTCTAGTTCTCTAATAACTTGCAAATGATTTCCCTACTAATTTAACTCCCATTTGAAAATACTTTCAAATAGTTTTATGAAAAATACTTTACTTTATATTAGTTAAATATATATTTTATTCTCTGTTATTTTACTATTTTAGTATTTTATTTTCTGTTAGACAAAAATTATTTTGTGAATGTTGTAGTAGAAGACTCCCTAGCTTTCTTTGAAGTTCCCTTTGGATTCTTATTCGCTCTTCTTATTGATTTTGATTGCATCAACTTTTATTGTTGTTTGTTATTTGATTACTAGTGTGAGTGTTTATGTGAATACTATGTTTGATTATATAGATTTCATCGGAGAGTGACGAATAGTTCTATCAAGTTATTTCTCGAGAACGGTAATTCTTCTTCATCAACCTCACCAGGCAAGTCACGCTGATCATATTATTACCTATGTTTTATATGCATTGTAGTTCTTGTTGGAATTATGCCCTAGAGGCAATAATAAATATAGTTATTATTATTATAATTCCTGTATCAAGATAATCGTTTATTATCCATGCTATAATTGTATTGAATGAAGACTCATCTACATGTGTGGATACATAGACAAAACACTGTCCCTAGCAAGCCTCTAGTTGGCTAGCCAATTGATCAAAGATAGTCAGTGTCTTCTGATTATGAACAAGGTGTTGTTGCTTGATAACTGGATCACGTCATTAGGAGAATCACGTGATGGACTAGACCCAAACTAATAGACGTAGCATGTTGATCGTGTCATTTTGTTGCTACTGTTTTCTGCGTGTCAAGTATTTGTTCCTATAACCATGAGATCATATAACTCACTAACACCGGAGGAATACTTTGTGTGTATCAAACGTCGCAACGTAACTGGGTGACTATAAAGATGCTCTACAGGTATCTCCGAAGGTGTTCGTTGAGTTAGTATGGATTAAGACTGGGATTTGTCACTCCGTGTGACGGAGAGGTATCTCGGGGCCCACTCGGTAATACAACATCACACACAAAGTTGATCAAAGATAGTCAGTGTCTTCTGATTATGAACAAGGTGTTGTTGCTTGATAACTGGATCATGTCATTAGGAGAATCACGTGATGGACTAGACCCAAACTAATAGAGGTAGCATGTTGATCATGTCATTTTCTTGCTACTGTTTTTCTGCTTGTCAAGTATTTGTTCCTATGACCATGAGATCATATAACTCACTAACACCGGAGGAATACTTTGTGTGTATCAAACGTCGCAACGTAACTAGGTGACTATAAAGATGCTCTACAGGTATCTCCAAAGGTGTTCGTTGAGTTAGTATGGATCAAGACTGGGATTTGTCACTCCGTGTGACGGAGAGGTATCTCGGGGCCCACTCGGTAATACAACATCACACACAAGCCTTGCAAGCAATGTGACATAGTGTAAGTTGCGGGATCTTGTATTACGGAACGAGTAAAGAGACTTGTCGGTAAACGAGATTGAAATAGGTATGCGGATACTGACGATCGAATCTCGGGCAAGTAACATACCGAAGGACAAAGGGAATGACATACGGGATTATATGAATCTTTGACACTGAGGTTCAAACGATAAGATCTTCGTCGAATATGTAGGATCCAATATGGGCATCTAGGTCCCGCTATTGGATATTGACCGAGGAGTCTCTCGGGTCATGTCTGCATAGTTCTCGAACCCGCAGGGTCTACACACTTAAGGTTCGACGTTGTTTTATGCGTATTTGACTTATATGGTTGGTTACCGAATGTTGTTCGAAGTCCCGGATGAGATCACGGACGTCACGAGGGTTTACGGAATGGTCCAGAAACGAAGATTGATATATAGGATGACCTCATTTGATTACCAGAAGGTTTTCGGAGTTACCGGGAATGTACCGGGAATGACGAATGGGTTCCGGGAGTTCACCGGGGGGGCAACCCACCCCGGGGAAGCCCATAGGCCTTGGGGGTGGCACACCAGCCCTTAGTGGGCTGGTGGGACAGCCCAAGAAGGCCCTATGCGCCATAGGAAGAAAATCAAAGAGAAAAGAAAAAAAAGGAGGAGGTGGGAAAGGGAAGAAGGACTCCACCCACCAAACCAAGTTGGACTCGGTTTGAGGGGGGAGACCTTCCCCCCTTGGCTCGGCCGACCCCCTTGGGGCTCCTTGAGCCCCAAGGCAAGGCTCCCCCTCTTCCCCCTATATATACGGAGGTTTTAGGGCTGATTTGGGACGACTTTTCCACGGCAGCCCGACCACATACCTCCACAGTTTTTCCTCTAGATCGCGTTTCTGCGGAGCTCGGGCGGAGCCCTGCTGAGACAAGATCATCACCAACCTCCGGAGCGCCGTCACACTGCCGTAGAACTATTCTACCTCTTCGTCTCTCTTGCTGGATCAAGAAGGCCGAGATCGTCGTCGAGCTGTATGTGTGCTGAACGCGGAGGTGCCGTCTGTTCGGCACTAGATCGTGGGACTGATCGCGGGACGGTTCGCGAGGCGGATCGAGGGACGTGAGGACGTTCCACTACATTAACCGCGTTCACTAATGCTTCTGTTGTATGGTCTGCAAGGGTACGTAGATCACACATCCCCTCTCGTAGATGGACATCACCATGATAGGTCTTTGTGCGCGTAGGAAAATTTTTGTTTCCCATGCGACGTTCCCCAAGAGTGGCATCGTGAGCTAGGTTCATGCGTAGATGTCTTCTCGAATAGAACACAAAAGTTTTTGTGGGCGGTGATGTGCGTTTTGCTGCCCTCCTTAGTCTTTTCTTGATTCCGCGGTATTGTTGGATTGAAGCGGCTTGGACCGACATTACTCGTACGCTTACGAGAGACTGTTTTCATCGCTACGAGTAACCCCGTTGCTTAAAGATGACTGGCAAGTGTCAGTCTCTCCAACTTTAGTTGAATCGGATTTGACCAAGGAGGTCCTTGGATGAGGTTAAATAGCAACTCATATATCTCCGTTGTGGTGTTTGCATAAGTAAGATGCGATCCTACTAGATACCCATGGTCACCACGTAAAACATGCAACAACAAAATTAGAGGACGTCTAACTTGTTTTTGCAGGGTATGCTTGTGATGTGATATGGCCAACGATGTGATGTGATATATTGGATGTATGAGATGATCATGTTGTAATAGATAATATCGACTTGCACGTCGATGGTACGGCAACCGGGAGGAGCCATAGGGTTGTCTTTATACTAACGTTTGTGCTTGCAGATGCGTTTACTATTTTGCTAGGATGTAGCTTTAGTAGTAATAGCATTAGTAGCACAACAACCCCGATGGCGACACGTTGATGGAGATCATGGTGTGGCACCGGTGACAAGAAGATCGTGCCGGTGCTTTGGTGATGGAGATCAAGGAGCACGTGATGATGGCCATATCATGTCACTTATGAATTGCATGTGATGTTAATCCTTTTATGCACCTTATTTTGCTTAGAACGACGGTGGCATTATGAGGTGATCTCTCACTAAAATTTGAAGACGAAATTGTGTTCTCCCTGACTGTGCACCGTTGCTACAGTTCGTCGTTTCGAGACACCACGTGATGATCGGGTGTGATAGACTCAACGTTCACATACAACGGGTGCAAAACAGTTGCGCACGCGGAACACTCGGGTTAAGCTTGACGAGCCTAGCATGTGCATACATGGCCTCAGAACACATGAGACCGAAAGGTCGATCATGAATCATATAGATGATATGATTAGCATAGGGATGCTTACCATTGAACCTATGCTCAACTCACGTGATGATCGGACTTGAGCTAGTGTAAGTGGATCATGAACCACTCAAATGACTAGAGAGATGTACTTTTTGACTCGGAGTTTAGCAAATAATTTGATTAAGTTAAACTCTAATTATCTTGAACATAGTCTAAGTCCACTTTGAATATATTTGTGTTGTAGATCATGGCTCACGCGATAGTCACCCTGAATTTTAATACGTTCCTAGAGAAAGCTAAGTTGAAAGATGATGGAAGCAACTTTGTAGACTGGGCTCGTAATCTTAAGATAATCTTACAAGCTGGCAAGAAGGATTATGTCCTTAATGCTGCGCTAGGAGATGAACCACCCGCTACGGCTGATCAGGATGTTAAGAATGCTTGGTTAACACGTAAGGAGGACTACTCGGTAGTTCAATGTGCAGTCTTGTATGGCTTAGAACCGGGACTTCAACGTCGCTTTGAGCGTCATGGAGCATTTGAGATGTTCCAGGAGTTGAAGTTTATCTTTCAGAAGAATGCCCGGATCGAGAGGTATGAGACCTCCGATAAATTCTATGCTTGCAAGATGGAGGAGAACTCGTCTGTCAGTGAACATGTGCTCAAAATGTCTGGGTACTCAAACCGTCTAGCTGAGCTGGGGATTGAACTCCCGCAAGAACCTATCACTGACAGAATCCTTCAATCACTGCCGCCAAGCTATAAAGGCTTTGTGTTGAACTACAACATGCAAGGGATGAACAAGTCTCCCGGTGAGTTGTTTGCGATGCTGAAAGTCGCAGAGTCTGAACTCCATAAAGATCATCAAGTGTTGATGGTGAATAAGACCACTAGTTTCAAGAGAAACGGCAAAGGCAAGAAGGGTAATTCAAAGAAGAGCGGCAAGCCTGTTGCCAATCCGACGAAGAAACCCAAAGCTGGACCTAAGCCTGAAACAGAGTGTTACTATTGCAAGGGTATGGGTCACTGGAAGCGCAATTGCCCCAAGTATCTGGCTGATAAGAAGGCGGCCAAAGAAAAATCAGGTATATTTGGTATACATGTTATTGATGTGTACTTAACCGGCTCTCGTAGTAGTGCATGGGTATTCGATACCGGTTCTGTTGCTCATATTTGCAACTCGAAACAGGAACTGCGGAATAGACGAAGGCTGGCGAAAGATGAAGTGACGATGCGCGTAGGAAATGGTTCCAAGGTTGATGCAATCGCCGTCGGCACAGTTTCACTTCAGTTACCATCAGGATTAGTTATGAACTTGAATCATTGTTATTTAGTGCCAGCGTTGAGCACGAACATTATATCTGGATCTTGTTTATTGCGAGACGGTTACTCCTTTAAGTCAGAGAATAATGGTTGTTCTATTTCTATGAGTAACATCTTTTATGGTCATGCACCCAATGTGAGAGGATTGTTCATATTGAATCTTGATAGTGATACACACATACATAACATTGAGACCAAAAGAGTTAGAGTTAACAATGATAGCGCCATATTTTTGTGGCACTGCCGCTTAGGTCATATTGGTGTAAAGCGCATGAAGAAACTCCATGCCGATGGACTTTTGGAGTCACTTGACTTTGATTCACTTGACACGTGCGAACCATGCCTCATGGGCAAGATGACTAAAACTCCGTTCTCCGGAACAACGGAGCGTGCAAGTGACTTGTTGGAAATCATAAATACCGATGTGTGTGGTCCGATGTGCGTAGAGGCACGCGGCGGATATCATTATTTTCTCACCTTCACTGACGATTTGAGTAGATATGGTTATGTCTACTTAATGAAGCACAAGTCTGAAACATTTGAAAAGTTCAAGCAATTTCAGAGTGAAGTTGAAAATCATCGTAACAAGAAGATCAAGTTCCTACGGTCTGATCGTGGGGGTAAATATCTGAGTTTCGAGTTTGGTGCTCACTTAAGACAATGTGGAATTGTTTCACAGTTGACACCGCCTGGAACACCATAGCGTAATGGTGTGTCTGAACGTCGTAATCGTACTTTATTAGAGATGGTGCGATCTATGATGTCTCTTACCGATTTGCCGTTATCGTTTTGGGGTTATGCATTAGAAACAGCTGCATTCACTTTAAATAGGGCACCATCAAAATCCGTTCAGACGACACCATACGAACTGTGTTATGGCAAAAGGCCAAAGTTGTCGTTTCTTAAAGTTTGGGGATGTGATGCTTATGTCAAAAAGCTTCAGCCTGAAAAGCTAGAACCCAAAGCGGAAAAGTGCGTCTTCATAGGTTACCCAAAAGAGACAGTTGGGTACACCTTCTATCTCAAATCCGAGGGCAAAGTGTTTGTTGCTAAAAATGGAGCATTTCTCGAGAAGGAGTTTCTCTCGAGAGAATTGAGTGGGAGGAAGATAGAACTTGACGAGGTTGTCGAACCTCTCATCCCTCTGGATGGTGGCGCAGGGCAAGGGGAGACCTCTGTCGTTGAGACGCCGGTTGAGGAGGAAGTTAATGATGATGATCATGAAACTCTGGTTCAAGTTTCTATCGAACCACGCAGGTCGACGAGACCACGTGCTGCTCCAGAGTGGTACGGTAATCCCGTCTTATCAATCAAGTTGTTGGACAACAATGAACCTGCAAATTATGAAGAAGCAATGGTGGGCCCAGATTCCAACAAATGGCTAGAAGCCATGAAGTCCGAGATAGGATCCATGTATGAGAACAAAGTGTGGACTTTGGAAGTACTGCCTGAGGGCCCCAAGGCTATTTAGAACAAATGGATATTTAAGAGGAAGACGGACGCTGACGGCAATGTGACCGTTTATAAAGCTCGACTTGTGGCAAAGGGTTTTTCACAAGTTCAAGGAGTTGACTACGATGAGACATTCTCACCCGTAGAGATGCTTAAGTCCGTCAGAATCATGTTAGCAATAGCTGCATTTTTCGATTATGAAATATGGCAGATGGATGTCAAAACGGCGTTCCTTAACGGTTTCCTTAAGGAAGAATTGTATATGATGCAACCCGAAGGTTTTGTCGATCCTAAGAATGCTAACAAGGTGTGCTAGCTCCAGCGATCCATTTATGGACTGGTGCAAGCATCTCGGAGTTGGAACAAACGCTTTGATGAGGTGATCAAAGCATTTGGGTTTATACAAGTGGTTGGAGAATCTTGTATTTACAAGAAAGTGAGTGGGAGCTCTGTGGCGTTTCTAATATTATATGTGGATGACATATTGCTGATTGGAAACAACGTAGAGTTTTTGGAGAGCATAAAGAATTACTTGAATAAAAGTTTCTCTATGAAGAACCTAGGAGAAGCTACTTACATTCTAGGCATTAAGATCTATAGGGATAGATCAAAACGCCTGATAGGACTTTCACAAAGCACATACCTTGATAAAGTTTTGAAGAGGTTCAAAATGGAACAGTCCAAGAAAGGGTTCTTGCCAGTTTTACAAGGTACGAGATTGAGTAAGACTCAGTGCCCAGCAACTGATGAGGATAGAGAGCATATGCGCTCCGTCCCCTATGCTTCAGCCATAGGTTCTATCATGTATACAATGTTGTGCACTAGACCGGACGTTAGCCTGGCCATAAGTATGGCAGGTAGGTTCCAGAGTAATCTAGGAGTGGATCACTGGACGGCGGTCAAGAATGTCCTGAAGTACCTGAAAAGAACTAAGGAGATGTTTCTCGTGTATGGAGGTGACGAAGAGCTCGCCGTAAAAGGTTACGTCGATGCAAGCTTTGACACAGATCCGGACGACTCTAAGTCGCAAACCGGATACGTATTTATTCTTAATGGGGGTGCGGTAAGCTGGTGCAGTTCCAAGCAAAGCGTTGTAGCAAATTCTACATGTGAAGCGGAGTACATGGATGCCTCGGAGGCGGCTAAGGAGGGTGTCTGGATGAAGCAGTTCATGACGGATCTTGGAGTGGTGCCAAGCGCACTGAATCCAATAACCTTGTTCTGTGACAACACGGGTGCCATTGCCTTAGCAAAGGAACCACGATTTCCCAAGAAGTCCAGACACATCAAACGATGCTTCAACCTCATCTGCGACTACGTCGAAGGGGAGGACGTAAATATATGCAAAGTGCACACGTATCTGAATGTAGCAGACCCGCTGACTAAACCTCTTCCATGGCCAAAGTATGATCAACACCAGAACTGTATGGGTGTTAGATTTATTACAATGTAATTCGCATGATGATGTGAGGGCTAGATTATTGACTCTAGTGCAAGTGGGCGACTGTTGGAATTATGCCCTAGAGGCAATAATAAATATAGTTATTATTATAATTCCTGTATCAAGATAATCGTTTATTATCCATGCTATAATTGTATTGAATGAAGACTCATTTACATGTGTGGATACATAGACAAAACACTGTCCCTAGCAAGCCTCTAGTTGGCTAGCCAGTTGATCAAAGATAGTCAGTGTCTTCTGATTATGAACAAGGTGTTGTTGCTTGATAACTGGATCACGTCATTAGGAGAATCACGTGATGGACTAGACCCAAACTAATAGACGTAGCATGTTGATCGTGTCATTTTCTTGCTACTGTTTTTCTGCTTGTCAAGTATTTGTTCCTATGACCATGAGATCATATAACTCACTAACACCGGAGGAATACTTTGTGTGTATCAAATGTCGCAACGTAACTGGGTGACTATAAAGATGCTCTACAGGTATCTCCGAAGGTGTTCGTTGAGTTAGTATGGATCAAGATTGGGATTTGTCACTCCGTGTGACGGAGAGGTATCTCGGGGCCCACTCGGTAATACAACATCACACACAAGCCTTGCAAGCAATGTGACTTAGTGTAAGTTGCGGGGTCTTGTATTACGGAATGAGTAAAGAGACTTGCCGATAAACGAGATTGAAATAGGTATGCGGATACTGACGATCGAATCTCGGGCAAGTAACATACGAAGGACAAAGGGAATGACATACGGGATTATACGAATCCTTGGCACTGAGGTTCAAACGATAAGATCTTCGTAGAATATGTAGGATCCAATATGGGCATCTAGGTCCCGCTATTGGATATTGACCGAGGAGTCTCTCGGGTCATGTCTGCATAGTTCTCGAACCCGCAGGGTCTGCAAACTTAAGGTTCGACGTTGTTTTATGCGTATTTGAGTTATATGGTTGGTTACCGAATGTTGTTCGGAGTCCCGGATGAGATCGCGGATGTCACGAGGGTTTCCGGAATGGTCCGGAAATGAAGATTGATATATAGGATGACCTCATTTGATTACCGGAAGGTTTTCGGAGTTACCGGGAATGTACCGGGAATGACGAATGGGTTCCGGGAGTTCACCGGGGGGGCAACCCACCCCGGGGAAGCCCATAGGCCTTGGGGGTGGCACACCAGCCCTTAGTGGGCTGGTGGGACAGCCCAAGAAGGCCCTATGCGCCATAGGAAGAAAATCAAAGAGAAAAGAAAAAAAGGAGGAGGTGGGAAAGGGAAGAAGGACTCCACCCACCAAACCAAGTTGGACTCGGTTTGGGGGGGAGACCTTCCCCCCTTGGCTCGGCCGACCCCCTTGGGGCTCCTTGAGCCCCAAGGCAAGGCTCCCCCTTTTCCCCCTATATATATGGAGGTTTTAGGGCTGATTTGGGATGACTTTTCCACGGCAGCCCGACCACATACCTCCATGGTTTTTCCTCTAGATCGCGTTTCTGCGGAGCCCTGCTGAGACAAGATCATCACCAACCTCCGGAGCGCCATCACGCTGTCGGAGAACTCTTCTACCTCTCCGTCTCTCTTGCTGGATCAAGAAGGCCGAGATCATCGTCGAGCTGTACGTGTGCTGAACGCGGAGGTGCCGTCCGTTCGGCACTAGATCGTGGGACTGATCGCGGGACGGTTCGCGGGGCGGATCGAGGGACGTGAGGACGTTCCACTACATCAACCGCGTTCACTAACGCTTCTGCTGTACGGTCTACAAGGGTACGTAGATCACACATCCCCTCTCATAGATGGACATCACCATGATAGGTCTTCGTGCGCGTAGGAAAATTTTTGTTTCCCATGCGACGTTCCCCAACAGTTCTACCTTTCTTCACCCAATTTCATGCAAAGTAGGTACTTGGAAATTTTGGATCTTGATGTAGTATCATCTCGTAGGCACCCACCCCCTTGTTACTTTGGCCGGGACGTTATTATGCTATGCTCCTAGTAGACGAGGTTTTGGTTGAGTGTTTACCATTGGTGTTGTGAGAACTTAATAATCAAGACCTGAAGAACTCCAAGACTTGCAAGATCTCAGAACGAAATATACCTCTGGGTGAAGGACGGTTTAGATGGGCTCCCTGGAGAAACCAGTGGACGACCCGGGATGCATGGGGAAGCGCCATGACATCTTGCGGAAAGCTTCACCCAGGCTCAAAGAGACGGACGGATATTTTCAAGACCCAAGGATTACCTGCACAGCCACAAGTCATTATGGGCTCTGGATTGGTTGGACAACGTGGTGACTCTGGACAGGCGGTGCTACGAGATGTAGAAGAACGGTAGGATTGGATGGGCACCGACAGAGGATCAGAGGAACCCGTTGAAAGACCATGTTTTGATCATCTGGTCTTCAAACACCCTGAAGTGCGAAGACATACACGGAGGCGATCAAATCTTCTGGGGAACGTGTGCAAAACTATGCAGAGTACTCAAACCTAATCGATTAGCCGTGTCCGCGGTCATGGACAACTTGAGCCAAAGGAACTGGAACTATCAGGAATTCTCAATACCATTATATATATTTGATGTGGGTAATATTGATAACTTGGGTATGAGAACTGGTTGGTGGAACAATCTCATTAACAACCAACTATGTAGTAATATTTTCCTTTTAGCCCCTCTCTTGTTGTAGGAGAAAACTTTGCTTTCCGCTAAAAACTTACTGCCCCACCTGCCATATATGCATATAGTAAAGATGATATTTTACCTCTCTCTTTTGTGACTTGCTGGCATATTCCATATGCTGACCTACACGGCTGCAACGTCTTATGTTGCAGATACTTTCTTCGACGAGTAAGAGTACGATTCAGGGTTACGGTCCGCACTCAACCTGCCATTGGTGTTATTTGGGACTCCACTCCCTTTGACTGTTTCTACTGATATTTTGAGGTATATATCAATTTAACGTTATTTAAATGTGATTGCACTTTGATATATACATTGATGTACTGTGTGTGCCAGCATAAACATCCAGGGATGGCACAGATACACAGAGGCTTGACTCGTTTTGAGTCGGGTCGCTATAGATTGTTTGATATGTGGGTGGACCGGTGCTGGGGTGCTCCCTTACTTGCACAAACATCCCACTTATGATTAACCCCTCTCGCAAGCATCCACAACTACGAAAGAAGAATTCAGACAAAGTCTAACCATAGCATTAAACTAGTGGATCCAAATCAGCCCCTAACGAAGCAACGAATAAACTAGGGTTTAAGCTTCTGTCACTCTAGCAACCCATCATCTACTTACTACTTCCCAATGCCTTCTTGTAGGCCCAAATAATGGTGAAGTGTTATGTAGTCGGCGTTCACATAACACAACTAGAGGAAAAACAACATACAACGCATCAAAATATCGAACGAATACCAAATTCACATGACTACTTATAGCATGACTTATCCCATGTCCTCAGGAACAAAAGTGACTACTCACAAAGCATAATTATATTCATGACCAGAGTGGTATTGAATCTTCCACCGAGTAATCCAACTAGCATCAACTACAAAGAGTAATTAACACTACTAGCAACCTTACAAGTACCAATCGAAGTCGCGAGACACAGATTGGTTACAAGAGATGAACTAGGGTTTGGAGATGAGATGGTGCTGATGAAGATGTTGATGGTGATGAGTCCCTTCCGATGAGAGGAGTGTTGGTGATGACGATGGCGACGATTTCCCCCTCCGGGAGGGAAGTTTCCCCGGCAAGACGACCCTGCCGGAGCTCTAGATTGGTTCTTCTCAAGTTCCGCCTCGTGGCGGCGACGATTCCTCCCGAAAGCCTCCTCTTGATTTTTTCTGGAACGAAACCCTCCTTATAGCAAAAGGGGGGAGCCAGAGGGCCAACAGGGAGCCCACAAGCCCCCTAGGCGCGGCTAGGGGGTAGGCCGCGCCTAGCAGGCTAGTGGCCTCCTGGTGGCTCCCCTCTGGTACTTCTTCCGCCCAGTATTTTTTATAAATTCCAAAATAATTCCTCGCTGATTTTCATGGATGTTGGAGTTGGGCAGATTAGGTATCTCAAACTTGCTCCCTTTTCAGGCCAGAATTCCAGCTGCCAGCATTCTCCCTCTTCATGTAAATCTTGCAAAATAAGAGAGAAAAGGCATAAGTATTGTACCGTGAAGTGTAATAACAGCCCATAAAGCGATAAATATCAACATAAAAGCATGATGCAAAATGGACGTATCAACTCCCCCAAGCTTGGACTTTGCTTGCCCTCAAGCGGAAACCAAGATCAATAAATATGCCCACATGTTTAGAGAGAGAGGTGTCGACAAAACAAAATACCGACATGCAGGCATCATGATCATAATCAGAACAGCAATATCATCATATAATCTCTTATGCTAAAGTGATAATTCCTTCACAAAGTAACGTATGGATCAAGAACCTTATTGAGAATTAACAACCAATAGCCTTTAGTCATTAAAGCAATTGCAATTTATCATAACATCGGAAAGAGTCAAATAAGAGCTTGTAAAGGAAATCCACATACTCAATCATCCTTTCGTCTTCTACAATTGCTAAAACTCACGTGGTACTCAGGAGATCAAAGTTTCAGTCAGACACAGAGAAAGATAGGGGCTTATAGTTTCGCCTCCCAACTATTTACCTCAAGGGTAATGTCAACAATAATAATTCATGAATACTTACTTCCAAGTTGACATATGAATATAGATCTTTCCCTAGCATATGACGTTATCCAAGATAAAGGCAAAATAAGGAATTGGTGTCGATCACCGTGATTCTTTTAGGGACAAAAAGTAAAGGTACAAGATAGGCCCTTCGCAGAGGGAAGCAGAGGTTGGCATGCGCTTTTGGGTTTGGACGTGTGTCCTCTTAGTGTGAAGGAACTTCACTTTATATTGCCTCCTATGATAAAGAACTTTATTATGTAGTCTGTCGCTTTTATGTCTTCCTCATCACAGGTTCGTACAAAGCTTATATTCCACACACTAATAGATCATACATATTTAGGGAGCAATTTTTATTGCTTGCACCGATGACAACTTACTTGAGGGATCTTATTCAATCCATAGGTAGGTATGGTGGACTCTCATGGCAAAACTGGGTTGAAGGTTTATGGATGCACAAGTAGTATCTCTACTTGGTGCGGAAGTTTTGGCTGATAAAGGGTGGAAGCAATCGTCACATGCTAAGGGATCTCTAGTCATATAATCATTGTTCGGAACTAAGCGAACATAATTCATTATGTTGTCTTCCTTGTCCAACATCTACTTCTAAGCATGCAATAGTTTAATGAGTGTTCACAATCATAGACGGTGTCAAAGATGATATATTTATATGTGAACCTCTCTTTCTTTATTACTTAGTATTAATTAAAGCAATGACCAGGGTCTACGTTTGTCCACCCACAAAAAGTTTCAATCAACATTCTTTTTATATGTGAAGCCATCACTTTCCATAAGATCATTACATGATCTTTCATGCCTTTGTTCTCTTATCATTCTTTTGATCATGGCATGAGGCAAGGCCCTTAACTAAAACACTCTTTATTATATGACTCACGAGCTCGAATACATTGTGGGTAACACAAAGCAAAACTCAAGCCTAGATCACTAAGAAATTTATTCTACTAGAGAAAGATAAAACCAAAAAGGATCGAACTAAGAAAAGGTAAAGGCAAAAGATGTGATGGTGATATGATACCGGGGCAACTCCCCCAAACTTGGCACAAGCCAAGGGGATTGCCCATACCTGTGCTTAATTGTCTTCCTTCGGAGGTAATGGTGGTGGAGTTGTTGCAACCTGGGTTTGATCCTCCGTCTTCCAAGGCATAGGTGCTCCATCATGGAAAGATGATCGAGTCTCCGGAATCCTCAAATCTGCAGCCAACTGTAATGATTTAAATCTATACTCATACTCACAGTTTTGGTTCTGCAGGTCATAGATCTCGGCATGGAGGTGATCAATTCTGTCATAGAGCCTGGAGAGGTGCTTCTCGATGTCATTGGCATCGATCTTGTGCTTGTTGGTTAACTCCGTGATCATCATGTGGTTGGCGTTGCGTCCGCGTTCCACCATCTCTTGGCACTTGAAGACTTGTTGCTCCATTGCTTCGAGCCTCTCCTCCATGCTTCCGATCTTCTTGGGCCCCTCAACATCACGGATGTGCAGCACCCCCTCACGCATTTCGATAGATTGCGGGTGTTTCAGCACTCCCGCGAGGTAGGGATTGATGACCTTCTCGAAGAACTTGTCCCTCGGAGCTTTTGGGGACGCCATAGCGATCTAGATCTATCTGCACAACAGCTCGAAACGAAAACAAAGGAAATTTGTGTGATAGGAGAGTCAGACCTTTCGGGAGAATATATAATGTTTTTTTCCGACCAGGAGTACTCCGCAAGAAAACGCAGTCCGGGAGGCACACGAGGTGGTCACAAGCCCCCCACACGCGGCCAGGGGGGTGGCCCGCGCCTGGCAGGCTTGTCGCCTCCTCGTGCGCTTTCCGGAGTGCTTTAAATTTTTCTATTTTTCTAAAAATTCCAAAACGGAGAAAAATTCCTACTGGAAAAGTTTTGGAGTCGGTTTACTTACCGAATCACATACCTATTCATTTTTAGAGTCTGAAACAGGCTGATAAATATCCCTTATGTACTCCTTCGGAGTTATGGTATTGATAATATTGCTTTCAACATTTATGGGAGTACCTCCGATATAGTGCTTGATTCTTTGCACATTTACCACTCTCAGAAAATTACCTTCTGTGTTGTTGATCTTGATGGCACCGGAACGATATACTTCCTCAACAATGTAAGGACCTTCCCATTTAGAGAGAAGCTTGTCTGCAAAAAATCTTAAACGAGAATTATATAGCAAGACATAATCACCTACATTGAACTCATGTTTTTGTATCCTTTTATCATGCCACCTCTTAACCTTTTCTTTAAACAACTTGGCATTTTCATATGCTTGAGCTCTCCATTCATTAAGCGAGCTAATATCAAATAACCTCTTCTCACCAGTAAGTTTGAAATCAAAGTTGAGTTCTTTGATTTCCCAATAAGCCTTATGCTCTAGCTCAAGAGGTAAATGACATGCTTTACCGTAAACCATTTTGTACGGAGACATGCCCATGGGATTCTTATAAGCCGTTCTATAAGCCCACAGTGCATCATCGAGCTAATTAGACCAATTCTTTCTAGACCTATTGACAGTCTTTTGCAGAATTAGTTTAATCTCTCTATTAATTAGCTCTACTTGACCACTGGACTGAGGGTGATAGGGAGATGCAACTCTATGGTTGACATCATACTTAGCAATCGTTTTACGGAAAGCACCACGAATAAAATGTGAACCACCATCAGTCATTAGATATCTAGGGACTCCAAATCTAGGGAAAATAACTTCTTTAAGCATCCTGATAGAGGTGTTGTGATCAGCACTACTAGTTGGGATAGCTTCTACCCACTTAGTAACGTAATCAACAACAACTAGGATATGAGTATACCCGTTGGATTTTGGAAAAGGTCCCATATAATCAAAGCCCCAAACATCAAATGGTTCAATGACAAGTGAATAATTCATAGGCATTTCCTGACATTTACTAATATTACCTATTCTTTGACATTCGTCACAAGACAAGACAGACTTACGGGCATCCATGAAGAGAGTGGGCCAATAGAAACCTGATTGCAATACCTTGTGTGCAGTTCTATCTCCCGCATGGTGTCCTCCGTAAGCCTTGGAGTGACACTTCTGTAGGATCTGTCCCTATTCATGTTCACGTACACAACGTCTAATAACACCATCTACTCCTTCCTTATAAAGGTGAGGATCATCCCAAAGTAATGTCTCAAATCAAATAAGAATTTCTTCTTTTGCTGGTATGTGAAACTAGGTGGCATATATTTGGCAACGATATAATTTGCATAATCAGCAAACAACGGTGTACTACATGAAGCATTGATGACATTCAATTGCTCATCAGGAAAGTTATCATCAATAGGTTGTCGGTCATCAAGAACATCCTCCAACCTAGACAAGTTATCTGCTACGGGGTTCTCAGCACCCTTCCTATCAACAACATGCAAATCAAATTCTTGTAGCAAGAGAACCCATCTGATAAGTCTAGGTTTAACATCTTTCCTTTCCATGAGATACTTAATAGCAGCGTGATCAGTGTGAATAGTGACTTTGGAATCAACAATGTAAGACCTGAACTTTTCACATGCAAACACGACTGCTAAAAATTCCTTTTCAGTAGTAGCATAGTTTCTTTGGGCACTGTCTAGAGTTTTACTAGCATAATGAATAACATTCAACTTCTTATCAACTCTTTGTCCTAGAACAGCGCCAACAGCATAATCACTAGCATCGCACATGATTTCAAAAGGTAAGTTTCAATCAGGTGGTTGAACAGTAGGCGTAGTTATCAAGGCCTTCTTAAGTATTTTGAAGGCTTCCTCACAATCATCGTCAAAAACAAAAGGAATATCCTTTTGCAAGAGATTGGTAAGAGGCCTAGAAATCTTAGAGAACTCTTTAGTGAACCTTCTATAGAAACCGGCATGACCAAGGAAACTTCTTATACCTGTGATATATGTAGGGCATGGTATTTTCTCGATCTCATCAACTTTAGGCTTATCGACTTCAATACCTCTTTCAGAAATTTTATGTCCTAAGATGATGCCTTCATTAACCATAAAGTGGCACTTCTCCCAATTCAAGACAAGATTTGTATCTTTACATCTCTGCAAAACTCGATCAAGGTTGCTGAGGCAATCATCAAAAGAAGACCCCTAAACGGAGAAGTCATCCATGAAAACCTCAACAATCTTTTCACAAAAGTCAGAGAATATAGCCATCATATATCTTTGAAAGGTAGCAGGTGCATTACATAAGCCGAAAGGCATACATCTGTAAGCAAAGGTACCGAAAGGGCAGGTGAAAGTGGTTTTCTCCTGATCGGATTGTGCAATAGGTATTTGGGAGAAACCAGAATAACCATCTAGAAAGCAGAAGTGTGTGTGTTTAGACAGTCTTTCTAGCATTTGGTCGATAAAAGGCAAAGGGTAATGATCTTTCCTAGTGGCTTTATTCAATTTCCTAAAATAAATCACCATCCTATAGCCATAATAATCCTCTGTGGGATCAATTCATCCTTATCATTAGGGACAACAGTAATACCTCCCTTCTTAGGGACGCAATGCACCGGACTTACCCAATCACTATGAGCAACAGGATAGATAATACCTGCTTCCAGGAGCTTTAGTATTTGTTTTCTTACTACCTCTTTCATCTTAGGATTTAATCTATGTTGATGATCAGCAACTGGTTTGGAATCAGGATCGGTTTTAATTTTGTGCTGGCATAGAGTGGGACTAATGCCCTTAAGATCATCAAGAGTATATCCAATAGCAGCACGGTGCTTCCTCGGAGTTTTTAGTAACTTCTTTTCTTCATGCTCTAAGAGGCTAGCACTAATAATAACAGGATATATCTCTTTTTCATCAAGATAAGCATACTTAAGAGTATCAGGCAACTGTTTAAGCTCGAACACAGGATCACCCTTTGGTGGGGGTGGATCTCCAAGCAATTCAATAGGTAAATTGTTCTTAAAGATAGGATGTTGTTCAAAGATAACTCTATCTATCTCATTCCTTTCATCCATATGCATATCATTTTCATGCTCAAGCAAGTATTTCTCTAAAGGGTCAGTATGAGGCACGGCAATAGAAGCTAGGGCAATAATTTGATCTTTACTAGACAACTATTTTTCATGAGGTTGTCTACCAAACTTGGAGAAATTGAACTCATGTGACACTCCTTCAAAACCAACAGTGACAGTTTGCTTCTCACAGTCAATATGAGCATTGACAGTATTGAGGAAAGGTCTGCCAAATATGATGGGACAAAAGCTATCTTGTCTGGTAGCAAGAACGAGAAAATCAGCAGGATACTTCGTTTTACCACATAAGACTTCAACATCTCTAACAATTCCCAAAGGGTAGATAGTATCTCTATTGGCAAGCTGAATAGTGACATCAATAGGTTCCATCTCAACAGGTGCAATCTCGTCTTTAATTTCATCATATGAAGATTGAGGTATTGCACTAACACTAGCACCCACGTCACATAGACCATGATAACAATGATTTCCTATCTTAACAGAAACAACAGGCTTGCGAACAACAGGCCTATGTTTGTCTCTAGCATGTGGTTTAGCAATTCTAGCAGCATCTTCACAAAAGTGAATATCATGGCCATCAACATTGTTGGACAGGAGATCTTTGATAATAGCAATGCTAGGTTCAACTTTAATCTGCTCAGGGGGTGTAGGTGTTCTAATGTAGCCCCTACGTATCACAGTTGAAACTTTAGAATGATCCTTTATCCTAACAAGGAAAGGTGGTTTCTCAATGTAAGCACTAGGAACAATAGGATCATTATAAGCAATGACTTTCTCTTCAACTGGATTGGGTTTAACTACATTGACTTCTAAGGGAGGATGATATTTAAACCACTTCTCTTTAGGGAGATCAATATGAGCAGCAAACGATTCACACAATGAAGCTACTATCTCAGAGTCAAGTCCATATTTAGCGCTAAAATCACAAAAAGTATTTGTTTCAACAAAGGATTTAACGCAATCAAACTTGAGATTCAAACCTGACTCCTTACCTTCATCAAACTCCCAATCTTCAGAGTTGTGTTTAATTCTTTCTAATAAATTCCATTTGAAGTCAATATCTCTCTTCATAAAAGAACCGATACAAGAAGTGTCAAGCATGGTGCGATTATCATGAGAAAGCCGAGCATAGAATTTTTGAATGATAATTTCTCTCGAGAGCTCATGGTTGGGGCATGAATATAACATTGATTTAAGCCTCTCCCAAGCTTGAGCGATACTTTATCTGTCACGAGGCCAAAAATTATAAATATAATTCCGATCACGATGTACCAAATGCATAGGATAATACTTTTTATGAAATTCCAATTCCAATCGATTGTAGTTCCATGATCCAGTATCATCACATAGCCTATACCATGCCAATGCTTTATCCCCCAAAGATAAGGGAAAGACCTTGTTCTTGACCTCATCCTCGGGCAAACCTGCAAGCTTAAATAAACCACAAACTTCATCTACATAGATTAGATGCAAGTCTGGATGTGATGTTCCATCTCCTGTAAAAGGATTAGCCAATAGTTTCTCTAGCATACCCAAAGGAATTTCATAACAAATATTTTCAGTAGGTACAGCTGGTTGAGGAGAAACTCCTTGTGCTTCCGTTCGAGGTGAAGATACCCCGAACAAGCTCCTCAAAGGATTAGTTTCCATAGTAACAAGTGACAATAAATTTCAGCACACTATATAAATGTTTCCTTACCAAATTCCACTTACCAAAGGCGCTTCACTCCCCGGAAACGGCGCCAGGAAAGACTCTTTATGACCCACAAGTGTAGGGGATCTATCGTAGTCCTTTCTATAAGTAAGAGTGTCGAACCCAACGAGGAGCAGAAGGATCTGACAACTGGTTTTCAGCAAGGTATTCTCTGCAAGCACTAAAATTATCGGTAACAGATAGTTGTGTGACAAGATGATTCGTAGGAAGTATCAAGTAACAATGGTGCAGCAAGATGGCCCAATCCCTTTGGTAGCAAGGTACAAGCCTGGACAAACTCTTATAGGAGGTGAAGCGCTCCCGAGGACACATGGGAATTTCTGTCAAGCTAGTTTTCATCATGTTCATATGATTCGCGTTCGCTACTTTGATAGTTTGATATGTGGGTGCACCGGTGCTTGGGTGCTGCCCTTACTTGGACAAACATCACACTTATGATTAACCCCTCTCGTAAGCATCCACAACTACGAAAGAAGAATTAAGACAAAGTCTAACCATAGCATTAAACTAGTGGATCCAAATCAGCCCCTAACGAAGCAACGCATAAACTAGGGTTTAAGCTTCTGTCACTCTAGCAACCCATCATCTACTTACTAATTCCCAATGCCTTCATATAGGCCCAAATAATGGTGAAGTGTTATGTAGTCGACGTTCACGTAACACCACTAGAGGAAAAACAACATACAACGCATCAAAATATCGAACGAATACCAAATTCACATGACTACTTATAGCATGACTTATCCCATGTCCTCAGTAACAAAAGTGACTACTCACAAAGCATAATTATATTCATGACCAGAGAGGTATTGAATATCATCAAGGATCTGAAGATAAAATCTTCTACTGAGTAATCCAACTAGCATCAACTACAAAGAGTAATTAACACTACTAGAAACCTTACAAGTACCAATCAGAGTCGCGAGATGGAGATTGGTTACAAGAGATGAACTAGGGTTTGGAGATGAGATGGTGCTGATGAAGATGTTGATGGTGATGAGTCCCCTCCGATGAGAGGAGTGTTGGTGATGACGATGGCGACGATTTCCCCCTTCGGGAGGGAAGTTTCCCCGGTAGGACGACCGTGCCGGAGCTCTAGATTAGTTCTGCTCAAGTTCCGCCTCGTGGCGGCGGTGTTTCCACCCGAAAGCCTCCTCTTGATTTTTTCTAGAACGAAACCCTCCTTATAGCAAAAGAGCGGAGCCAGAGGGCCAACAGGGAGCCCACAAGCCCCCTAGGCGCGGCCAGGGGGTAGACCGCGCCTAGCAGGCTTGTGGCCTCCTGGTGGCTCCCCTCTATTTGCCCAGTATTTTTTATAAATTCCAAAATAATTCCTCGTTGATTTTCACGGCTTTTGGAGTTGTGCAGAATAGGTATCTCAAACTTGCTCCCTTTTCAGGCCAGAATTCCAGTTGTCGGCATTCCCCCTCTCCATGTAAACCTTGCAAAATAAGAGAGAAAAGGCATAAGTATTGTACCGTGAAGTGTAATAACAACCCATAAAGCAATAAATATCAATATAAAAGCATGATGCAAAATGGACGTATCAGGGCCCACGTGGGTCTTGTCTTGTCGCTGGAGGGGCCTCCCAGCTGCGAGGTCCCGTCTGGCTGTGGGACCCGCCGGCTAGCCAATAAGGTTGACGCAGGACACGTGTGGTACGTCCGGCGTCGTCCAGCGAGAATTGTCATGGGCAGACAGTGCAGCCGTCTCCACTTTTCCCATGCCGAGTGCAGTAATGGAGTGGGAGTTTGATGGGCCGACACTGTGCAGGGTGATGGATCGGAGCCAGAGGATCAGCAGCGTGGCTGCCAACGTTGTATCTGCCGTGCACCCTGATTGAGTACCTTTGCTGACGCGTAGCCACCTTTAACCATAGGGTCTCGTCATGACCTACGGTCTGATGTGACATGAGTTCCCTAGCCGGCTAGTCGCTTGATTAGCTGGCCTGGGCACGGCCGCCTCGCCCCTAGTCGGCTCGCTTGGCCTAGACGGCCAGGGGGAGGTAGTTGTCTTGCCTCTAGCCGGCAGCTGCTTCCTGGCCGGCCAGAGAGTTGGTCGTCTTGCCCCCAGCCGGTAGGTACTTCCTAACCGGCCAGGGGGGCTTGGGCTTTGTAGAATGATTCTCGATGTTCCTTCTTGATTGAAGGCGAAGGAGTAGGCTCGATGAGCCTAACCCGGGGTTATCCCCCCGACAGTAGTCCCGAAGCTGGGGAGGCCAGCCGCCTTGGAGTGGGTGGCCTCGTTGTCTTAAGTTGTTTGTTGTTGAATTCCTGCCGCCTCCTGCGACAGGAGACGCCGGCTGGCTTCCAAGCGACGCCTCGGCTTCATCGTAGGCCGCGCAAATTGCTGTTGGAATTATGCCCTAGAGGCAATAATAAATATGGTTATTATTATAATTCCTATATCAAGATAGTAGTTTATTGTCCATGCTATAATTGTATTGAATGAAGACTCATTTACATGTGTGGATACATAGACAAAACACCGTCCCTAGCATGCCTCTAGTTGGCTAGCGAGTTGATCAATGATAGTCAGTGTCTTCTGATTATGAACAAGGTGTTGTTGCTTGATAACTGGATCACGTCATTGGGAGAATCACGTGATGGACTAGACCCAAACTAATAAACGTAGCATGTTGATCGTGTCATTTGTTGCTACTGTTTTCTGCGTGTCAAGTATTTATTCCTATGACCATGAGATCATATAACTCACTGACACCGGAGGAATGCTTTGTGTGTATCAAACGTCGCAACGTAAGTGGGTGACTATAAAGATGCTCTACAGGTATCTCCGAAGGTGTTAGTTGAGTTAGTATGGATCAAGACTGGGATTTGTCACTCCGTGTGACGGAGAGGTATCTCGGGGCCCACTCGGTAATACAACATCACACACAAGCCTTGCAAGCAATGTAACTTAGTGTAAGTTGCGGGATCTTGTATTACGGAACAAGTAAAGAGACTTGCCGGTAAACGAGATTGAAATAGGTATGCGGATACTGACGATCGAATCTCGGGCAAGTAACATACCGAAGGACAAAGGGAATGACATACGGGATTATACGAATCCTTGGCACTGAGGTTCAAACGATAAGATCTTCGTAGAATATGTAGGATCCAATATGGGCATCCAGGTCCCGCTATTGGATATTGACCGAGGAGTCTCTCGGGTCATGTCTACATAGTTCTCGAACCCGCAGGGTCTGCACACTTAAGGTTCGATGTTGTTTTATGCGTATATGAGTTATATGGTTGGTTACCGAATGTTGTTCGGAGTCCCGGATGAGATCACGGACGTCACGAGGGTTTCCGGAATGGTCCGGAAATGAAGATTGATATATAGGATGACCTCATTTGATTACCGGAAGGTTTTCGGAGTTACCGGGAATGTACCGGGAATGACGAATGGGTTTCGGGAGTTCACCGGGGGGGCAACCCACCCCGGGGAAGCCCATACGCCTTGGGGGAGACACACCAGCCCTTAGTGGGCTGGTGGGACAGCCCACAAGTGCTCTATGCGCCAAGAGAAGAAAAATCAAGAGAAAAAAAAGGGAGGAGGTGGGAAGGGAGGGGGACTCCCTCCCACCAAACCTAGTCCAACTCGGTTTGGGGGGGAGAGTCCTCCCCCTTGGACTCGGCCGACCCCCTTGGGGCTCCTTGAGCCCCAAGGCAAGGCCCCCTCCCTCCCACCTATATATACGGAGGTTTTAGGGCTGATTTGAGACGACTTTTCCACGGCAGCCCGACCACATACCTCCACGGTTTTTCCTCTAGATCGCGTTTCTGCGGAGCTCGGGCGGAGCCCTGCTGAGACAAGGTCATCACCAACCTCCGGAGCGCCGTCACGCTGTCGAAGAACTCTTCTACCTCTCCGTCTCTCTTGCTGGATCAAGAAGGCCGAGATCATCGTCGAGCTGTACGTGTGCTGAACGCGGAGGTTTCGTCCGTTCGGTACTAGATCGTGGGACTGATCGCGGGATTGTTCGTGGGGCGGATCGAGGGACGTGAGGACGTTCCACTACATCAACCGCGTTCTCTAACGCTTCTGCTGTATGATCTACAAGGGTACGTAGATCATTCATCCCCTCTCGTAGATGGACATCACCATGATAGGTCTTCGTGCGCGTAGGAAATTTTTTGTTTCCCATGCGACGTTCCCCAACAATTGCGCCACGTGCCAGGCCTGTCCTGACACGATGATTGATTGTTCAGATGACGGGACTGGGCTTGAGCCCTGGGTCCCGCCATGACGCCCCCTCAGCCCCCGCGTGGAGGACCCTCTGCGGATTTACTCCACAGCGGTTGGGTTTTGGAAGTCATAATGCCTCCGTAATAATCGCAGATGATGGGACTGGTGCGCACCGGATCCCCTCCCCACAATCCATTGTGGGGTTTAAATGGGGTTCGGGGGTACCGAGGAGGCCATCTGCCCCCTTCTCGCCCCGCACTTGCACTCTCTCCTTCCCTGAGCCGAGAGAAAGAGAGATTCCCGTCTTCTTCTTCATCATCGCGGTTGCGAAGACCGTCGCCGCCCCTTCAAGCTCTCGCCGCTCGCCGCCATGTCGAGCAGCTCTTCCAAGAAGGGCCATCACAACGGTGCCTGGCTCGACAGCGACATCTGCGCCAAACACATCGACGTGCTCCGCCATCGCCGAATGATGCCTCTAGCCTCCCTCGTGGTCGTGCGGATCCCCGGAGCCGAGAACGCCCCAACACCACAGGAGGGAGAAGTAGTCGTGTCTGATGAACACTTCTACAAAGGCTTCGGGCTCCCGACAAGCACCTTCTTCTGCAACTTCCTCACCTTCTTCGGCTTGCAGCCGCACCATCTGGCGCCAAACGCCATCCTTCAACTCGCCTTGTTCGTCGTCCTGTGCGAGGGGTTTCTGGGGATCGAGCCCCGCCTCGACCTCTGGGAAAGCCTGTTCTTCTTCAAGCAACAGTCTATCAAGATGGACATGGCCGAGGTGGAGAAGCTCGATGGCCCTCGCCCGATGACCCCGTGCGGCGCGGCACTGTTGCATCACCGGACGAAGAGCGGCTTCCCCCAAATGCCGCTCCAAGACTCCATCAAGAAGTGGCAGAGGGGCTTCTTCTATCTGAAGAATGCCAGCCCCTCCCGCGACGCCATCAACATGCCCCCTTCTCCATCGAGCATCCGATGGCAAAGAAGAACTGCCAGGCCAAGTACCCCAAAGCCGATTCATGAGGTAGCGCAGATAGGCATCTACCTCGACAGCCTGAAGGCTCGCGGCCTCGTAGGCCACGACCTGCTTACCACCATGATGACCCACCGGATCCTGCCTCTGCAGAGACGGCCTCATCTGATATGCCAGATGAGCGGCTGGCACGATCCTTGCCGGCTCTCCACCAAAACTTTCTATGTCGACGCGGTGGCAAAGAATGTGAACCAGATCTCCTCCGCCAACATGAATGAAGGAGGAGACTGGGAATGGGGGCTGGTCCCTTACGACATAGCCCATCCTCACCCAATGGTGAGTGTCTTCATGGATCTTGTATTTCCTTGTCTTTTGAAACTGTTGTTTCTTCTTGTTAAGCCGGCTGCAAACTCTGTTGCATCAGCTGTTTGAGAAACTGCAAGGGCTCACCTCGCCGGCTCCCAATGTGGAGACGTCGGACCCCTCGGAGATTGAGGACGAGGGGATGATCGAGCCGCGGGACGCCGTCTCGGAGGAGGCGCTGGAGTCGGAAGGCTCTGAGCCATCTGGTGAGCATCTGAGGCCTCCCCTTGTTGACTGGACGGTTGATGACGATACGCCACCATCTTCGTATGATGGAGCCTTTGGGGAGGATGCCGAGGAGGTGGAGGAAGTCACCAGCCCTCCCATGACCCGAGGCCGCCGCCATGCCGGCGAGACGGCCGTGCCTGGCGAGGCGGACAAGAACAAGGGCAAGTGTGCCACAACCTCCAAGCCAGCCTCCAAACGCGCCGTGCCTGGACCTCCAGCAGGAGGGCGAGCAGGCGGCGCCAAGAAGCGTCAAGCCGGCGCCAGCAGGAAGCAGGTGCCCGTCGTGGCGGGGTAAGAGTCCTTCGCCGTCTCTTTTTTTTGTCATGTGAGCATAGGTTCCTCAAATCATGCCTAGCAGGGAGGCAGAAGACATGGAGGAAGAAACCGCCTCCGCCGCCGAATGGGCCAGCTAGGCAGCGGGTGACGCTGCCCAGAAGGCTCTGGATGATCAATCCGCCCTTCGGTGGGAAGTGGCTGCGAAGAAGATGGTCGCGGGCCAATTTCAGCCTAGCCGAGGTGAGAAGCCCAGGAGAAGCGCACAAAGGCTAGACATGACCCCTCCAAGCGAACTCGTGTGGAGCAGCCAGCTAGCGAGGCGGCTCCGAGGCGCACCCAGAAAACCGAGGCGGCCAAGCCTCCCGAGCCGGCCGTCACCACACCTGTGGACCTCGAGGTGATCCCCGACATGCCAGAGGCCGAAGTAGGCAACGTACCGGAGCTGAACCTCGAGGCGCCGAAGGTGACCATGGATGCGCCGGAGGTGGCCGATCCACCCCCAGCTACAGAGACGGTGCCGACTGGAATGTCCACGGAGCCGGCCACCAGCCAGCCACCTGTAGCCGGCACCATCATCATGACCAACCGCGGCCCACCCACTCCAGGAGCTAGCTCCAGCACAGGGAGCCGGCTCATGAAGACTTGGCGCGTGGCCAACGCCGAGCGCCTAACGATTACCCCAAGCGCCGAGCTCAGCGGTGTCCCAGAACTAGTGGCGATGTTTACCAGTAGCCGGGCTAAGATGAAGTAAGCGGCCAGGGTGGCCCATAGCGATCTGGAGCGCTTGGAAGAAGGCGCCAGGGTAAGCCCTTCATCCTTTGCATCTTCATTGCCTTGGTTCTGGTTTTTCTGCTCTTGAATCAGTGGGGGTGCGCCAGCGCACCCACTGGGTGTAGCCCTGAGAATCGGGTCGGCCAAGCATTGGCCGGGCCGAATCTCTTCGTGTTATGCCTTGTCTTTGCTTTTTTTAGTGGGGGCACGCTAGCGCACCCACCGGGTGTAGCCCCCGAGAATCGGGCCGGCTAGGAATTTGCCGGGCCAAATCTTACTTCCTTTGCTTTCTTTTGCTTTGCTCGTAGGATCTTCATGACGCGCAAGTGCAGGCGTACAATGCGCTGCGGGAGTAGACCCAGGCGGCTGACGGCCAAGTTGCTGATCTTCAGGGCCGGCTGGGTGTTGCCGTCTCGGAGCGAGACGCCTTGCGCGAGGCGGGCTAGCGGCTCCAGCAGCAGCTGAGTCTTCTCCAGACGGAGAAGAAGGATCGCGAGGCGGCCCTTCAGGCCGAGCTAGGATAGTTGCGCACCACCCTTGAGGACAAGGACACGTCCTATGCTGCCGACACGGAGCGTCTCAATACGGCTCATCTCGAGGAGATGAAGCTCAAGGAGGTCGCCCTGAAGGAGAAGGAGGAGGCCCTGATCCAAAAGCACACGCAGCTGGCCAAGGCGATGGAGACGGTCGTGGCCCTCCAGGAAGAGATCTCCCGCACAGCCCAAGCGAGCACAGTGCGGAAGCGCGAGGCCCTGGAGGAGGCCCACGAGACCGACGCCCATTTCGATAGTAAGCCCTTCTTTCATTTTGTCTTGAATTTTTCTTCTTTGCTGCTCTACCCTCTTATTCTTCTTAGCGCCCCTTCCCCTGCCCCAGGAATCTTACCTGAGTCACAGAAAGCGGCTGAAACGGCTGTTGAGACCAGCCGCGAGGAGCGTTGCACTGCTGGTTAGGAGGTGGATGCCAACGCCGGCTGGACTGTGGAGGAGATTGGTGTGGGCATCAGAGCCCGCCTGCTTGTCCTGGTCGAATCCATGGAGCGGCTCCAGATTACCGGCGTGTTGATGATAAAGGCACTGTGGCCTGCAGCTAGCCGGCGTCGGTGATCCGGCTATCCCGCTGGCTTGCAGCTGGTGGCGATCGCCTTGACGCCTAGCGCGCCTCAGCCGCGCGTGCTGGTGCCTACATGGAGCTGTGCTTGGCCAAGTCCTGGTATCGGAACCTGGACTTGGGAAAGCTCATCGCACAGCGCGATGGCTCGGAGGGGAGCTGCAGGCCGTGGAGGACCAGCTGCGGATGAGGGCCAGCGATATCGCCTCATATGCCGCCTAGGACGAGCTCAACTTGGAGCGGGATGAAGACAGCAACGTGGTCCCTGAGGACTTGCACTGTCTTCAGCCGTATGATGCCGATGGCAGCTCCAACGAGGTGGCCATTGAGGAGGAAGACGTTGAATCCAATAGCGAGGCTTATGCCGACTCCGCCAGGAACGAAGCCGAAAGCTCTCGTGGTGGAGACGGCGCCACCGCCTCGGGAGCAGCCGGCGATGGTGAAGCCACCACTTCAGGAGCTGCACCCGGGGCAACAGATGAGGCCGCCGCCCCTTTCTTGGTCATGTTTTTGTTTTTGTTGTGTGCAATGTATCGTTAGTCCAACAGTTCCACCCAATAGGGGGGTTAATGAACTTCGACCATGGGCCAAATGCTTTTGAATGTATATATTCTGCATTAAATTCATAACACCATGCTTGCTGCCTTGTATTTTCATCTTTTGATTCCTGCTTGACTTCCTTTTCTCCAACCCCTTTAGTCCCTCTAGCATCTACCTCGCGAGCCCGACAGCCGGGAGCCGGTCTGTGACTAGGTCGAGGCTTCTGCCTTTGGGAATATTGGACTTATATTTTTTTAAGCCATCAAGACTTAAAGATTCAAACACAAGCCAGCAGAGGCCGGATAGAATGATAAGATCGTAAAAGGATCAAACCAACCCAAGGCGGCAACCCTTTTGTAGTTGAACTTTTCATGCAGCTGCCTTACCTGGCGCCGCCTCGTTAGCCGGACAGCCGGGAGCCGGTCTATAGCTGTTACGAAACGGCCAGGGTTTGACCCGGCGTGCACTATATGCTCGTCTACAACTAAGGAAATTGTTCGGGCCGGCTAGCGAGCCCCCGAGCCCGTTAGAGCCGGACCAAGGGACTCACAGAATGAGTGAAGACTCTGGTTATCAATCCAAAAGAGGCATGCTCCAAGCCTCGGCTTGAAACACCCATTGCATTCATTGGAAATCCCGAAGAGGGAGAAAGATACATATGTTCATGCTCTTTCCATTTTTCTTACTTGCCTTCTAGCAATAGAACGGGCAAACCAACGCCGCGTTCCATGGACACTCCGTATCCTGGCCGGAGTCGTCTCTCTTGTGCTTCCTTGGCTTTTGGGCATCGATCAGGTAGTATGCATTATTATGCAATGCCCAGCTGATGATGAAGGGCCCTTCCCATGGGGAAGAGAGCTTGTGAAGGCCGGTTGTTCACTGGATTCTTCTGAGCACCAAGTCCCCCTCCCAGAAGGAGAGAGGCTTGATCTTCTTGTTGTGGTAGTATCTGAGCTTCTGCTGATAAATAGCCGTCTGGCTCAAGGCTAGATGTCGTGCCTCCTCGAGCAGATCGACGCCGTCTTCTCTTGCCTCCTTTGCTTCTGTCTATGTGTATAAGTTGACCCGAGGCGAGTCAAGCTCGACATCCGTGGGGATGATAGCCTCGGACCCATATACCAGAAAGAATGGGGTGAAGCCGGTTGACAGGTTCGGCATGGTGCGGAGGCTCCACAACACTGCCGGTAGCTCTTCGATCCAGCAGCCGGCTGACCTGACGAGTGGCACCACCAACCTTGGCTTGATGTCGGCCAGGATCATGCCGTTAGCCCTCTCCACCTGGTCGTTGGATTGTGGGTGCGCCACCGACGCCAAGTCAAGCCGGATGCCTTCCTTGGAGCAGTAGAGTGCCAAAGCACCCTTGGTGAAGTTGGTGCCGTTTTCGGTGATGATGTTGTGGGGGACGCCGTAGCGGAAAGCAATGTCCTTGATGAACCTAACGGTCGTGGGGCCGTCAAGCTTCTTGATGGGCCTAGCCTCGATCCACTTGGTAAATTTATCGATGGATACCAAGAGATGAGTCATGCCGCCTCAAGCGGTCTTGAATGGCCCCACCGTGTCCAACCCCCAAATGGTGAATGGCCATGACACGGTGATGGTTTTGAGAGCTGAAGCTGGCATGTGGCTCTGCGCGCCAAAGCGTTGGCAGCCCTCGCATTTGTTGACCATGTCCATGGCCTCCTCGAGAGCCATGGGCCAGTAGAATCCATGGCGGAACGCCTTGGCCACCAGAGTTCTAGAGGCGGCATGATGCCCACACTCCCCCTGGTGAATGTCTCTAAGGATCTTCTGCCCCTTTTCTGATTCGACGCAGCGCTGGAACACGCCAGTCACGCTACACCGAACCAGCTCACAATTGATGATGGCATAGGCTGTTGATCAGCGCTGAATCTGCCTTGCCTCATCCTCATCTTGAGAAAGCTCGCCGTGAAGAAGGAAGGCCAAGATGGGTAGAGCCCACGACGGAGCCAACACAAGGGTTGGCTCCGTCTCGACCTGAGTGCCAGGGGCTTCTGCAACCCCTGCGCTTGATGAAGCAATCGCAGGCTCGAGACTCTGTGTCTGATGCCGTCGTGGCAGCCGGCTCGCCGTCTACCTCCATGACATCCACCCATTGGGTGTCGAGACCATAGGATTCGAGGCTTAGCGAAGTCGGATTTGTTGTTGTAGCCGGCGGAGTAGTCGTAGCCGGCGAAGTAGTTGTAGTCGGCACAACAATTGGAGTCGGCAGAGCCAGTGTAGCCGGCACAGGAGCTGTAGCCGGCACGGCTGGAGTAGCCGGCGGCGCTTGTACTGAGGGGTCCGCCGGCACAAAAATTGACGCCAACTCCAGAGACGGCTTGATGGACGGCTTGTGCAGCTGTTCGAGGGAGACGCCGGCTGGAATTGCTTGTCTTGTAGAGTCGATCTTGGCCAATGTATCAGCCGCCTCGTTGTCTGCCCTGGGAACGTGGTGAAACTCACAACCCTCCAAAGGGCCGCTGAGCTGCTGGATGAGGAAGAGATAGCTCGCCATGTTGGCGTCCCTGGCGTCCCATTCGCCACAGACATGATGCACCACGAGATCCGAGTTGTCGAAGCAAAGGAGTCGCCGGATGCCAATATCCTTGGCAAGCCGGAGGCCATGAGCGAGCGCTTCATACTCGGCGACGTTGTTGGAGGCGGCGAAGTGAATCTAGAGAGCATCCTTGAGCTTGTCTCCTTTTGGAGACGTCAAGACAATGGCGGCTCCCAGACTAGTTCGCATCTTCGAGCCGTCAAAGTGCATCCGCCAATGAGTGGAATCTGGAGGCGGGGGCTCAAACTGGGTTTCGGCCCAGTCGACGATGAAATCGGCCACCACCTGAGACTTGATGGCAGTGCTTGGCTCGTAGAGGATGTCATGGTCAGCCATGGAGATGGACCACTTGGCAATCCAGCCAGTTGCATCGCGGTTGCCCATGATTTCTGAAAGAGGAGCAGTGCTCACCACAGTGATGGCATGCTCTTGGAAGTATTGCTTCAACTTCTTTGCGGCAAGGTAAACACCATAACACATTTTCTGGTAGTGGGGGTATTTCTGCTTGGAGGCAGATAATACCTCGTTGAGGTAATAGATAGGGCCTTGCACTAACAGTACCTTGCCCTCCTCCTTGCGCTCTACTATCAACACTACACTAACCACGCGAGTGGTCGCTGCAATGTATATGAGAATGGGTTCCCTTTCAGCCGGTGCTGCCAAGATTGGCAAGCTGGAGATGACCCGCTTGAGGTCACGGAATGCTTCGTACTCCTGGTCGTTCCACTCGAACTTGGTTTTTTTCTTCATGAGCTCGTAGAGTGGAAGCGCCTTCTCGCCGAGCCGGCTGACGAACCGGCTAAGGGACGCCAGGCAGCCGGCAAACTTTTGGACGTCGAGGATTCGAGCCGGCTTCACCATCCGTTCGATGGTGTCGATTTTCTCAGGGTTTGCTTCGATGCCATGAGCGGACACGAAGAACCCCAAGAGCTTGCCACCTGGAACCCTGAAGACACACTTCTTCGGGTTGAGCCGGATCTTGTACTCGCGCGGGTTGGCGAACGTCTCCCGCAAGTCGTCAAGGAGACTGAAATGATGCTTGGTCTTGACGACGATGTCATCCACATAGACGTGGATGTTCTTGCCAATCTACGGCAGTAGGCACTGCTGCATGCACTGTTGGAATGTCGCACCAGCGTTCTTAAGACCAAACGTCATGGTGGTGTAGCAGTAGGCCCCGAAGGGCGTGATGAAGGAGGTCTTCACGCGATCAACTGGATCCAGCTTGATTTGATGATAGCCTGAATAAGCATCCAGAAACGACAGCAATTCGCAGCCGGTCGTGGTGTCGATCACTTGATCTACCCTGGGAAAGGCGAAAGGATCTTTCGGGCATGCCTTATACAGGCTCGTGTAGTCGATACACATTCGCCAGGTGTTGTTCTTCTTCAACACCAGGACTGGATTGGCTAACTAGTCCGGGTGGAAAACCTCCATGATGAAGTCGGCTGCAAGGAGCCGGGAAATCTCTTCTCCAATTGTGCGTCGCTTCCCCTCGGCGAAGCGGCGCAAAGGTTGTTTCACCGTCTTTGCATCCGGTCGCACGTGAAGTTTGTGCTCGGCGTACTTCATCGGAACCCCTGGCATGTCTTTGGGAGACCATGCAAAGATGTCCCGATTCTCACGGAGGAAGTCGACGAGCTCGCCTTCCTTCCTATTTGGGGCTGAGGTTAGCCGCGATGGTGACGTAGTGCTTGGGGTTCGCAGGGTCGAGTGGCACCTGCTTGGTTTCTTTGGCCGGCTTGAACGAGCCTTCGCCAGCCGACTAGGATGGAGGAGTAGGGATCTCCGGCTGCTCGGTAGCGTGAGCCATGAGCCGATCGATCTGCCTTTTCTCCTCAGCAATCACCATGGCGTCGGCCAGGCGGCTGCTATCCTGTGCACACTCGAACGACTTTTTGTAGTCGCCAGCAATGGTGATGATGCCCTTTGGACCCGGCATCTTCATCTTGAGGTAGGCGTAGTGGGGGATGGCCATGAATTTGGCCAAAGCTCGCCTGCCCAGCAGCGCGTGATATGGGCTGCTGAGATCCACCACCTCGAACCATATGGACTCACGACGGAAGTGAGCCTTGATGTCTACTACGCAACCTTCTCCTTGTAGACGTTGTTGGGCCTCCAAGTGCAGAGGTTTGTAGGACAGTAGCAATTTTCCCTCAAGTAGGTGACCTAAGGTTTATCAATCCGCGGGAGGTGTAGGATGAAGATGGTCTCTCTCAAGCAACCATGCAACCAAATAACAAAGAGTCTATTGTGTCCCCAACACACCCAATACAATGGTAAGTTGTATAGGTGCACTAGTCCGGCGAAGAGATGGTGATACAAGTGCAATATGGATAGTAGATATATGTGTTTGTAATCTGAAATTATAAAAACAGCAAGGTAATTAATAATAAAAGTGAGCACGAACGGTATTGCAATGTGTTGAAACAAGGCCTAGGGTTCATACTTTGACTAGTGAAGTTCTCTCAACAATGATAACATAATTGGATCATATAACTAGCCCTCAACATGCAACAAAGAGTCACTCCAAAGTCACTAATAGCAAAGAACAAATGAAGAGATTATTGTCGGGTACGAAACCACCACAAAGTTATTCTTTCTGATCGATCTATTCAAGAGTCCGTAGTAAAATAACACGAAGCTATTCTTTCCGTTCAATCTATCCTAGAGTTCGTACTAGAATAACACCTTAAGACACACATCAACCAAGACCCTAATGTCACCTAGATAATCCATTGTCACCTCAAGTATCCGTGGGCATGATTATACGATATGCATCACACAATCTCAGAATCATCTATTCAACCAACACATAGAACTTCAAAGAGTGCCCCAAAGTTTCTACGGAGAGTCAAAACGTGTGCCAACCCATATGCATAGGTTCCCAATGTCACGAAACCTGCAAGTTGATCACCAAAACATACATCAAGTCCTCACATGAATATCCCATTGTCACCATAGATAGACACGTGCAAGACATATATCAAGTGTTCTTAAAGACTCAATTCGATAAGACAACTTCAAAGGGGAAACTCAATTCATTACAAGAAGGGAGAGGGGGAAGAACATCATAGGATCCAACTATAGTAGCAAAGCTCGCGGTACATCAACATCATGACATCTCAAGAACACGAGAGAGAGAGATCAAACACATAGCTACTGGTACATACCCTCAGCCCCGAGGGAGAACTACTCCCTCCTCGTCATGGAGATCGCCGGGATGATGAATATGGCCACCGGAGATCCTGATTGGTTTTTGGTGGCTACAGAGGCTTGCGGCGGCGGAACTCCCGATCTAGGTTTATTTCTAGAGCTTTCTATATTTATAAGACCAGATGGCATCGAGAACAAGTCAGGGGGCCCACGAGGGAGTCACTAGCCCCCCAGGCACGCCCAGGGGGTGAGCGCGCCTCCCTGGCTCGTGGCTTCCTTGGGACTCCTCTCCGGTATCTTTTCTTATGGTATTTTTGATATTTTCCATAAAAAATCACGGCACAAGTTTTATTCCGTTTGGACTCCGTTTGATATTCCTATCTGAAAAAAGTCAAAAACAAGGAAAAAATAGGAACTGGAACTGGGCTCTAGGTCAATCGGTTAGTCCCAAAAATAATATAAAATAGCATATTCAGGCATATAAAACATCCAAAGTTGATAATATAATAGCATGGAACGATCAAAAATTATAGATACGTTGGAGACGTATCAAGCACCCCCAAGCTTAATTCTTGCTCGTCCTCGAGCAGGTAAAGGATAAAAACAGATTTTTTGATGTGGAATGCTACCTAACATATATTTTAACATGAATATTCAGATCCATATGATTCAAAGCAAAAAAGTTTAATGTTGACATAAGAACAATAATACTTCAAGCATACTAACAAAGCAATCATGTCTTCTCGAAATAACATGGCCAAAGAAAGTTATCCCTACAATATCATACAGTGTGGCTATGCTCCATCTTCCCCACACAATGTATTTAAATCATGAACAACCCCGGTCTTAGTCAAGCAACTGTTTTCACACTTTTACTTTCTCAAACCTTTTCAACTCTCACGCAATACATGAGCATGAGCCATGGACATAACACTATAGGTGGAATAGAATATGGTGGAGGTTGTGAGGCAAAAAGGAGGAGATGGTCACATCAACTAGGGGTATCAACGGGATATGGAGATGCCCATCAATAGATATCAATGTGAGTGAGTAGGGATTGCCATGCAACGGATGCACTAGAGCAATAAGTGTATGAAAGCTCAAAAAGAAACTAAGTGGGTGTGCATCCAACTTGCTTGCTCACGAAGACCTAGGGTAATTTGAGGAAGCCCATCATTGGAATATACAAGCCAAGTTTTATAATGAAATTCCCACTAGTATATGAAAGTGACAATATATGAGACTCTCTGTCATGAAGATCATGCTGCTACTTTGAAGCACAAGTGTGGTAAAGGATAGTAGGATTGTCCCTTCTCTCTTTTTATCTCTTTTTTTGTTTGGGCTCTTTGGCCTCTTTTTTCATATATTTTTCATTCATTTTTTTGGTGGGCTCTTTGGCCTCTTTTATTTTCTTTTTATTTTATGTCCGGAGTCTCATTCCAACTTGTGAGGGAAACATACCTTCCGTCCTTTCCTCACATGGGACAATGCTCTAATAATGATGATCATCACACTTTTATTTACTTACAACTCGATACTTAGAACAAAGATATGACTCTATATGAATGCCTCCGGCAGTGTACTTGGATGTGCAATGAATAATGAGTGACATGTATGAAAGATATGAATGGTGGCTTTGCCACAAATACGATGTCAACTACATGATCATGCAAAGCAATATGACAATGATGATGCATGTCATAATAAACGGAACAGTGGAAGTTGCATCGCAATATATCTCGGAATGGCTATGGAAATGCCATGATGGGTAGGTATGGTGGCTGTTTTGAGGAAGGTATATGGTGGGTTTATGCACCGGCAAAAATTGCGCGACACTAGAGAGGCTAGCAATGGTGGAAGGGTCAGAGTGCGTATATACCATGGACTCACATTAGTCAGAGAGAACTCACATACTTGTTGCAAAAGTTTTATTAGTAATCAAAACAAAGTGCTAGATGCATGCTCCTAGGGAAAGGGTTGGTAGGAGTTAACCATCACGCGATCCCGACCGCCACACAAAGTATGACAATCAATAAAAACACCATGCTCCGACTTCCTAGCATAGCGGTTCACCATACATGCATGCTACGGGAATCACAAACTCTAAAACAAGTATTCCTACCAATCCATAATTACTAACTAGCATGACTCTAATATCACCATCCTTATGTCTCAAAACTATATGCAAAGAATCAAACTTCTCATAGTACTCGATGCACTCTATATGAAAGTTTTTATTATATCCCTCTTGGATGCCCATCATATTAGGACTAGATTCATAACCTAAGCAAATTACCATGCTCTTTAAGACTCTCAAAATGATATAAGTGAAGCATGAGAGTAAAAGAAAAACTACTCCAAAAGATATAAGTGAAAATCAATGAGTAGTTGAATAATTATTTGGCTATATGAAGACTCTCCCATCTAAGAATTTCAGATCCTAAGTACCTTATTCAACAAAAATAAAATGACACTCCAAATATAGCACGAATCATGTGAAGAAGCAAAATCTTAGGTTCAACCGATACTAACCGATAATTGTTTAAGAAGAAAGGTGGGATGCCAACCGGGGCATCCCCAAGCTTAGATGCTTGAGACTTCTTGAAATATGGGTTGGGGTGTCTTGGGCATCCCCAAGCTTGATATTTTGTGTCTCCTTAATTCCTCTCATATGATGGTTTCCAAAATCTTAAAAACTTCACCCACACAAATCTCAACAAGAACTCGTGAGATAGGTTAGTATAAATCAATGCAAAACTATATCATCCTCTACTGTAGAAAATCACTAAAATTATTATTTCACATTGCATACTAAATGCCTCTGCATATTTGAAACTCCCATCCTCAAATGGAATCATTAAGCAAGCAAACATATGGAACAATGCAAACATAACAGCAATCTGCCTAAACAGAATAGTCTGTGAAGAATGCAGCAAGATCCAAACTTAATTAACTCCAAAAAATCTGAAACAATTCCAAGCTGTAGAGAATTTATAAGATCATAATGTGTCCAAATTTCAAGTGATTCTGACATACAGAAAATTCTAGGTAAGTTTTACACTACAAGCAAACTTTTTGTTTTGGAACAGCAACTCCTAAACTTGCAAATTAAGCATGGTAAAGGCTATCCTTGACATTTTTATTGAACTAAATGATGCAAAATCTAAATAACAGCAAGCAAGTATTAATAAAAGAAAATGACGCTCCAAGAAAAACACTTATCATGTGGTGAATAAAAATATAGCCCCATGTAAAGTTACCGATGGATTGAAGACGGAAGACAGGATGCCTTCCCGGGGCATCCCCAAGCTTAGACTCTTTGGTGTCCTTGAATATGGCTTTGGGGTGCCTTGGGAATCCCCAAGCTTATTATTTTTCCACTCCTTGTTCCATAGTCCATCGAAACTCTACCCCAAACTTAAAAACTTCACAACACAAAACTTAACGGAACTTCGTGAGATGGGTTAGTATGATAACTAGCAAACCAATCACTTGGGTACTGTCAAAACAAGACTCATAATTATTTCCACACAATGCCTACTGCATCTTACTATTTCCACAATTTATATTACTCAATATAATCTATGGATACACCAAAACAAGCAAACTATGCATTGAAAACAGAATCTGTCAAAAACAGAACAGTTTGTAATGATCTGAATGATAACCATACTTCTGCACTTCCAAAAATTCTGAAAAAATAAGAAAATTAAGGCAATTTGTATATAAATCATCAGAAAAAATAATCAACCTAAAATCACTCTCTAGATAGAAATTAGAAATGATTTCGCGAGCACAAAGTTCCTGTCTTTTTCAGCATGATCAAACAACTATCACCCAAACTAATCATAAAGGCTTTACTTGGAACTTTATTGAAACTAAGGCCATAAAACATGATTAATACGGTATATTAATCATGTGAACACACAAAAACAGTAAGGCTACATATTGGGTTGTCTCCCAACAAGCACTTTTCTTTAATGCCTTTCAAGCTAGGCATGATGATTTTAATGATGCTCACATAAAAGATAAGGATTGAAACATAATGGAAGCATCATGGAGCATATGACTAGCACATTTAAGTCTAACACACTTCCTATGCATAGGGATTTTGTGATCAAACAATTTATTGGAGCAAGAATCAACTAGCATAGGAAGATAAAACAAGCATGACTTCAAAAGTTTCAACACATGGAGAGGAAGCTTGATATTATTGCAATATGTAGAAGCATATGATCCTCTCTCTCATAATAATTTTCAGTAGCATCATGAATGAATTCAACAATATAACCAGCACCTAAAGCATTCTTTTCATGATCTACAAGCATAGAAATTTTACTACTCTCCACATAAGGAAATTTATTTTCATCAATAGTAGTGGGAGTAGCGTAAAAGACTTGAACACTACGAATTGTTTCCACATTAAAAGAGTAATGCTCAGTAAGAGGGTACTCATAATTGTGACAAGTTTTATTATAATTCTTCTTTATAGCATAAGTATCATCACAATAATCATCATAGATAGGGGGCATGCTTTCATCATAATAATTTTGATCATTCAAAGTGGGGGAACTAAAAAGATCATCTTCATCAAACATAGCATCCCCAAGCTTGTGGCTTTGCATATCATTAGCATCATGGGTATCAAAGAATTCATACTAACAACATTGCAATCATGCTCATCATTCACATATTTTATGCCAAGCATTCTATGTAATTCTTATTTTAGCACTTGAGCACAATTTTCATTTCCATCATTTTCACGAAAGACATTAAAAAGATGAAGCATATGAGGCAACCTTAATTCCATTTTTTTAGTTTGTACTTTTATTTTCATAAACTAAACTAGTGATAAAATAAGAAACTAAAAGATTCGATTGCAAGATCTAAGGATATACCTTCAAGCGCTAACCTCCCCGGCAACGGCGCCAGAAAATAGCTTGATGTCTACTACGCAACCTTCTCCTTGTAGACGTTGTTGGGACTCAAAGTGCAGAGGTTTGTAGGACACTAGAAATTTTCCCTCAAGTAGGTGACCTAAGTTTTATCAATCCGCGGGAGGAGTAGGATGAAGATGGTCTCTCTCAAGCAACCCTGCAACCAAATAACAAAGAGTCTCTTGTGTCCCCAACACACCCAATACAATGGTATGTTGTATAGGTGCACTAGTTCGGCGAAGAGATGGTGATACAAGTGCAATATGGATAGTAGATATAGGTTTTTGTAATCTTAAATTATAAAAACAGCAAGGTAATTAATAGTAAAAGTAAGCACGAACGGTATTGCAATGCGTGGAAACAAGGCCTAGGGTTCATACTTTCACTAGTGAAGTTCTCTCAACAATGATAACATAATTGGATCATTTAACTAGCCCTCAACATGCAACAAAGAGTCACTCCAAAGTCACTAATAGAGGAGAACAAACGAAGAGATTATTGTCGGGTAAGAAACCACCACGAAGTTATTCTTTCTGATCGATCTATTCAAGAGTCCGTAGTAAAATAACACGAAGCTATTCTTTCCGTTCAATCTATCCTAGAGTTCGTACTAGAATAACACCTTAATACACACATCAACCAAGACTCTAATGTCACCTAGATACTCCATTGTTACCTCAAGTATCCGTGGGCATGATTATACGATATACATCACACAATCTCAGAATCATCTATTCAACAAACACATAGAACTTCAAAGAGTGCCCCAAAGTTTCTACCGGAGAGTCAAAACGTGTGCCAACCCATATGCATAGGTTCCCGATGTCACGAAACCTGCAAGTTGATCACCAAAACATACATCAAGTACTCACATGAATATCCCATTGTCACCACAGATAGACACGTGCAAGAACATCATAGGATCCAACTATAGTAGCAAAGCTCGCGATACATCGAGATCATGACATCTCAAAAACACGAGAGAGAGAGAGAGATCAAACACATAGATACTGGTACATACCCTCGGCCCCGAGGGAGAACTACTCCCTCCTCGTCATGGAGATCGCCGGGATGATGAAGATGGCCACCGGAGATGGATTCCCCCTCCGGCACGGTGCCGGAACGGGCTCCTGATTGGTTTTTGGTGGCTACAGAGGCATGCGGCGGCGGAACTCCCAATCTAGGTTTATTTCTATACGTTTCTGTATTTATAAGACCAGATGGCATCGATAACAAGTCAGGGGGACCCACGAGGGAGTCACGAGCCCCCCAGGCACGCCCAAGGGGGTGGGCGCGCCTCCCTGGCTCGTGGCTTCCTCGAGAACAAGTTTTATTCCGTTTGGACTCCGTTTGATATTCCTATTTGAAAAAGGTCAAAAACAAGGGAAAAACACGAACTCGCACTGGGCTCTAGGTCAATAGGTTAGTCCCAAAAATAATATAAAATAGCATATTCATGCATATAAAACATCCAAAGTTGATAATGTAATAGCATTGAACGATCAAAAATTATAGATACGTTGGAGACGTATCAAGCCTTGTCGCCGAAAAGGACGTCCATCTGGATTTTGCCGATCGGTGAGCAGGACTGTCCTGACACGATGCCGTGGAAGACAGTGTTGGTCGGCTAGAGCCCGAACTTGAGAAGGGTGTCGAGGTAGAGGATATTGATGCTGCTGCCACCGTCGACCAACACCCGGGAGAACCGACAGGTGAGCCTCTGGGAGGCGAAAGTGGGGTCGAGGACGAGTGCGTATGAGCCAGGATTTGGCATCACCGTAGGATGGTCAACCCGGCTCCATGTGATGGGCTTTTCAGACCAATGCATGTATCGGGGAACCGGGGGGGACCATGTCATTCACCTCGCGCCCGCGCTTGCGCTCGCTGTGCTTGTCGTCACCCTCGCTGGCTGTGCTCGAATCAAGTTGATCCGCCTTGCGCATGTTGTTGTTTAGGCCGCCTCGATTGTCGCCAGCCGGCTTGGGAGTAGTCGGCGTGGGGACAACCTTATCCGAGGCGGTCACCTTGACCCGCATCGCGTAGTCAGCCGTGGCGTACTTGTCCGCCTTGGCCATGAGCACCACCAGAGAGGTGGGCTCGGAGCACATGAGCTTGTGCTTGAGGAGAGTGCCGTCTCGGAAGCCGTCGATGAAGTACTGGATGGCATGTACCTCATGCACTCCCTCGCAGGAGTTGCGAAGCTCCGTCCAACGCATGACGTAGTCGCGCCTCTGGACGCACATGGCCAGCTCGCGAGGCCGACCAGGGCGCTGGTAGGTGCGAGTGAAGTTGTGGAGGAACGCATCCTCGAAGTCAACCCATGAGTTGACGCTGCCGGCTGGAAGGCTATTAAGCCATGTCCTAGCCGAGCCGGCTAGCATGAGTGGCACATAGCGGACGGCTACGCGCTTGTTGCCCCTAGCGATGCCAACAGCGGTGGTATAGTCGATCGGCCAATCTTCTGGCTTAGCTGTGTCGTTATACTTGGGGGGTGTCCCGAGGAAGAGTGAAGCCTCGGGGAAATGGCTCCCCCGGATCCGAAGGCCGAAGCATGCCGGACCGATGGGACCGTCTTCCTCGAGAAGAGCTGACTGCGCCAGGGCGTTGAGACGCTTGCGGGCGTCGTTGTCGCCATGTGGGACGCGAGCACCGATCTGAGCCGTGATCGGAAGGGTGCCTTGTGAGCCGGCGGCATGGGTCCTCCCCGGACGAGGTACCTCATACACTGAATCACTCTCATCATCTCTGCAACGCCGGCTCGAGGTAGGCTCGCTCTGGCACTAAGAACGCCTGTCGTGGCTGCCCTCGCCCTTCCGGCCAGAAGTGCGATGCGAGGAAGATCCCTCGGCTTGATGATGACCGCTGGGGTTACGGCCCGCTCCGGGATTGGGTCCCGGAGACTCGACTGAGTCTGACTGGGGTCAAGCCGTGTGTGCTGCTCGTTGGCGGCGTCAAGGAGATCCTTGACCCGTTTCTCCTGATGGACGCGCTCCTCGCCCTCCAAGCCTGGCATTTCTGCCATGGCCGCCTGGGCCGTCCGTAAGTTGGCCGCACGAGTCTCGTAGATGGGCTGCTTGCCGCCTAGGATCTTGGCAATGACACGGCCATGGCCGCGGACCGCGCTAAGCCGGCTAGGGCCCTCAGAAACCGGAGTGAGGCCATAAGTGGAGTTATACTCGCGCTGTGCGGCCTCCATCCGGCATTTAGCCATAGCAATGGCAATGACCTCCTCCAAGATCTGCCTGCGAGCCTCCTCCAGCGAGTCCCGCGCGTCGGTGGGGTTTGTGGAGGTGGTGATGGGTGTCTTAAAGCCGTCAAGGGTGGCATGAAGAGTGTCGGCGAAGACAGCAGCGGGCTCACCAACGTCAGTCGATGCCTTGCCATGAGCCTTACTGGTGCCGGCGCCAATGACCATCACCTCCACGACGTTGGAGACGACGGCGACATGATACGGGGTGAGGAACCCCGCAGACGATGGTGGACCGTCGAAGACGAGCACGTTGCTGGGGTACACGTCAAATGTAGGCGTCTCAGCGAGAGAGAGCCTACTGAAGCTGGCACATAACGCCTCAACGTCGAAGTCCTCGCCAGGGTAGCAAGGGCCATCGCCGAGACGCAAGTCGCTAAAGAGAACGCTGAGGTTCTCCATAGCAGCGACGACGACGCTGGGGAGCGACTCGTCGTCGGACTCCCCATCAGAGTCCGCATGACGGACTGGGACGTCGATCATCATCGGTGAAGCCTCATCGAAAGCAGGCTCCATGGGCATGCAGATCGGTCAGGACGCGATGCGTCTAGTGGCGTAAGTGCACGGCCCCACCCAGCGCATGAAGCCATCCGATGGCGCGGACGGCCCCATGGTGGGCGCCAAATGTCGGTGTTTACTCACAACATAAGCCATGGGTAGGCTAAAGATGGTGGGAACCGAAGTTGCACCGGAGGGCGCTGGGAACGAGGATGGTACAAGCATGGAATGCATGATGTACCCGGGTTCATGGGTCTCCGTAGAGATAACACCCCTAATCCTGCCGGAGTGTATGATGTATGAATGGGACTACAAAGTGCTCCTGGAGCTCTATTGTAGAGGAGGAAGAAGGAGCTGCCGCCTCGCGTCTGCCTCTCCTATGTGGTGTGTGTGTATGCTGAGTTGATCGACCCTCTGCATGGAGGGGGCGGGGGGTTTTATAGACGAACCCACCGACCTACAATATGGATAAAAGTACAAGAGTGCGACCCGGCTGGTAGCCTCGCCGGCTGGCCAGGGGGCCCACGGGGTCTTGTCTTGTCGCTAGAGGGGCCCGCCGGCTGCGAGGTCCCGTCTGGCTGTGGGATCCGCCGGCTAGCCAATAAGGCTCCCGCGTAAGATTGACGCAGGACAAGTGCGGTACGGCCGGCGTCGTCTAGCGAGAATCGTCATGGGCAGACAGTACAGCCATCTCCACTGTTCCCATGCCGAGTGTAGTAATGGAGTGGGAGTTTGACAGGCCGACACTGTGCAGGGTGATGGATCGGAGCCGGAGGAGGTCAGCAGCGTGGCCGCCGATGTTGTACTGCCATGCACCCGGATCCAGTACCTTTGCTGACGCATAGCCACCTTTAACTGTAGGGTCTCGCCATGACCTACGGTCTGATGTAACTTGAGCCCCCTAGTTGGCTAGTCGCTTGACTAGCCGGCCTGGGCACGGCCGCCTCGCCCGTAGCCGGCTTGCTTGGCCTAGACGGCCAGGGGGAGGTAGCCATCTTGCCTCTAGCCGGCAGGTGCTTCCTGGCCGGCCATAGAGTTGGTCGTCTCGCCCCCAGCCGACACGTACTTCCTAACCGGACAGGGGGGACTTGGGCTTTGCAGAATGGTTCTCATTGTTCCTTCTTGATTGAAGGCGAAGGAGTAGGCTCGATGAGCCTACCCCGGGGTTATCCCTCCGACAACAGGTCTGTCCGTGAACACATACTCAGAATGTCTGGGTACTCTAATAGTCTTGTTGATTAGGGAATTAATCTCCCGCAAGAGGTTGTCACTGACAGATTTCTTCAGTCACTGCCACCTAGCTATAAGAGCTTCGTGTTGAACTATAACATGCAAGGGATGAATAAGTCACTCATCGAGCTGTTTGCGATGCTGAAAGTTGCTGAGTTAGAAATCCAGAAAGATCATCAAGTGTTGATGGTCAATAAGACCACCAGTTTCAAGAAAAATGGTAAAGGAAAGAAGGGTAACTCAAAGGAGAGTGGCAAATCTGTTGCCCCTCTGACGAAGAAACCCAAGGCTAGACCTAAGCCAGAAACTGAGTGTGATTATTGCAAGGGAACTGGTCACTGGAAGCGAAACTGCCCCAGGTATCTGTCCGATAAGAAGGCGGCCAACGCCAAACAAGGTATATTTGATATACATGTTATTGGTGTGTACCTCACGAGCTCACGTAGTAGTGCCTGGGTATTTGATACCGGTTCTGTTGCTCACATTTGCAACTCAAAACAGGAACTACGGAATAAATGAAGGCTGGCGAAGGATGAAGTGACGATGCACGTGGAAATGGTTCCAAGGTTGATGCGATCTCCGTCGGCATGATCTCACATCAGTTACCATCGGGATTAGTGATGAACTTAAATAATTGCTATTTACTGCGTGCGTTGAGCATGAACATTATATCTGGATCTTGTTTATTGCGAGATGATTACTCATTTAAGTTAGAGAATAATGGTTGTTCTATTTATATGAGTAATATCTTTTATGGTCATGCACCCAATTGAGGGGTTTGTTCATACTGAATCTCGATAGTGATGACACTCATGTCCATAACATTGAGACCAAAAGATGTAGAGTTAATAATGATAGCGCCACTTTCTTGTGGCACTGCTGCTTAGGTCATATTGATGTAAAACGCATGAAGAAACTCCATGCTGATGGACTTTTGGAGTCAATTGATTTTAAATCACTTGACACATGTGAACCATGTCTCATGGGCAAGATGACTAAGACTCAGTTCTCCGGAACAATGGAACGTGCAAGTGACTTGTTGGAGATCATACATACTGATGTGTGCGGACCGATGAGCATAGAGGCGTGCAGTGGATATCATTATTTTCTCACCTTCACTGATGATTTTAGTAGGTATGGTTATATTTACTTGATGAAGCACAAGTCTGAAACGTTTGAAAAGTTCAAGCAATTTCAGAGTGAAGTCGAAAATCATCGTAACAAGAAGATCAAATTCCTACGATCTGATCGAGGAGCTGAGTATCTGAGTTACGAGTTTGGTGCTCACTTAAGACAATATGGAATTGTTTCACAGTTGACACCGCCTGGAACACCACAGTGCAATGGTGTGTCCGAACGTCGTAATCGTACTTTATTAGATATGGTGCATTCTATGATGTCTCTTACCGATTTATCGTTATCGTTTTGGGGCTATGCATTGGAGACAACTGCATTCACTTTAAATAGGGCACCATCAAAATCCCTTGAGTCGACACCATATTTACTATCATATGGCAAGAAGCCAAAGTTGTCGTTTCTTAAAGTTTGGGGATGTGATGCTTATGTCAAAAAGCTTCAGCCTGAAAAGATGGAACCCAAAGCGGAAAAGTGTGTCTTCGTAGGTTACCCAAAAGAGACAAAGTTGGGTATACCTTCTATCTCAAATCCGAGGGCAAAGTGTTTGTCACTAAAAACAGAGCTTTTCTTGAGAAAGAGTTTCTCTCAAAAGATTTGAGTGGGAGGAAGATAGAACTTGATGAGGTTGTAGAAACTTTTCTTCAACCAGGTGGTGGCGTAGGACAGAAAGAAGTTTCCGTCGAAGCTACACCAGTTGAAGATGAAATTAATGATGATGATCATGAAACTTCAAATCAAGTTGCTATCGGACCTTGTAGGTCGACAAGGGCACGTACTGCTCCAAAGTGGTACGGGAATCATGTCTTGTCGATTTTTTTGTTGGACAATAATGCACCTACAAGCTATCAAGATGCAATGGTGAGCCCGGATTCCAACAAATGGCTAGAGGCCATGAAGTCCAAGATAGGATCTATGTATGAAAACTAAGTATGAACTTTGGAAGTATTATCTGAAGGCCGAAAGGCCATTCAGAACAAATGGATCTTTAAGAAGAAGACGGACATTGACGGTAATGTGACCATCTATAAAGATTGACTTGTGGCAAAGGGTTTTTCACAAGTTCAAGGAGTTGACTATGATGAGACTTACTCACCCGTAGCAATGCTTAAGTCCGTCAGAATCATGTTAGCAATAGCTGCATTTTTCGATTATGAAATTTTGGTAGATGGATGTCAAAACATCATTCCTTAATGGGTTTCTTAAGGAAGAGTTGTATATGATACAACCGGAAGGTTTTGTCGATCCAGAGAATGCTGGCAAAGTGTGCAAGCTCCAACGATCCATTTATGGACTGTTGCAAGCATCTCGGAGTTGGAATCAGCGCTTTCATGAGGTGATCAAGGCGTTCGGGTTTATACAAGTTTTTGGAGAAGCTTGTATTTACAAGAAAGTGAGTGGGAGCTCTATAGAGTTTCTAATATTATATGTGGATGACATATTGCTGATTGGAAACAATGTAGAGTTTTTGGAAAGCATAAAGGATTACTTGAATAAAAGTTTTTCAATGAAGAACCTGGGAGAAGCTGCTTACATATTGGGCCTTAAGATCTATAGAGATAGATCAAGGTGTCTGATAGGACTTTCACAAAGCACATACCTTGATAAGATTTTGAAGAAGTTCAAAATGGAACATTCGAAGAAGGGGTTCTTGCCTGTGTTACAAGGTATAAAGTTGAGTAAGACTGAATGCCCAGTAACTGCAGAAGATAGAGAAACGATGAGTGTTGTCCCCTATGCTTCAGCCATAGGGTCTATCATGTATGTAATGTTGTGCACGAGACCAGATGTCAGCCTTGCCATAAGTATGGCAGGCAGATTTCAAAGTAATCCAGGAGTGGAGCACTGGACAGCGGTCAAGAATATTCTGAAGTACCTGAAAAGGACTAAGGAAATGTTTCTCGTTTATGGAGGTGGTGAAGAGCTCGTCGTAAAGGGTTACGTCGATGCAAGCTTTGACACTAATCCGGATGACTCTAAGTCACAAACTGGATACGTATTTATTCTTAATGGGGGTGCGGTAAGCTTGTGCAGTTCCAAGCAAAGCGTCATAGCTGATTCTACATGTGAAGCGGAGTACATAGTTGCCTCAGAGGCGGCTACGGAGGGTATCTGGATGAAGCAGTTCATGTCAGATCTTGGAATAGTCCCAAGTGCACTAGACCCAATCAATCTGTTCTATGACAACACTGGTGCCATCGCTCTAGCCAAGGAACCAAGGTTTCACAAGAGGACCAGATACATAAAGCGACGCTTCAATGCCATCCACGATTACATCAAGGAGGAGGACATAAATATTTGCAAAGTGCACTCGGATTTGAATGTTGCAGATCCGCTCACTAAGCCTCTTCCACGAGCAAAACATGATCAACACCAGAACTATATGGGTGTTAGATTCATTACATTGTAAATCACATAGAGATGTGAAGCTAGATTATTGACTCTAGTGCAAGTGGGAGACTATTGGAAATATGCCCTAGAGGCAATAATAAAATAGTTATTATTATATTTCCTGTTTCAAGATAATCAGTTATTATTGATGCTATAATTGTATTGAATGGAAACACAAATGCATGTGTGGATATATAGACAAAACAATGTCGCTAGTGAGCCTCTAGTTGACTAGCTCGTAGATCGAAGATGGTTAAGGTTTCCTAGACATAGACAAGTGTTGTGAGTTGATAACGGGATCACGTCATTAGGAGAATGATGTGATGGACAAGACCCAAACTATAAACATAGCATGTGATCGTGTCATTTTGTTGCTATTGTTTTCTAATGTCAAGTATACGTTCCTATGACCATGAGATCATGTAACTCACTCACACCGGAGGAATGCCTTGTGTGTATCAAACGTCGCAATGTTAGTGGGTGACTATAAATGTGCTCTACAGGTATCTCTGAAGCTGTCCTTTGAGTTAGCAGGGATCAAGACTGGGATTTGTCACTCCGTATGACGAAGAGGTATCTCAGGGCCCACCCGGTAATACAACATCACAAATAAGCCTTGCAAGAAATGTGGCTAAAGAGTTATCCATGGGATCTTGTATTACAGAATGATTAAATAGACTTGTTGGTAACGAGATTGAAATAGGCATAGAGATACCGACGATCGAATCTCGGGCAAGTAACATACCGAAGGACAAAGGGAACATTATACGGGATTAACTGAATCTTTGACATAGAGGTTCAACCGATAAGATCTTCGTAGAATATGTAGGAGCCAATATGGGCATCCAGGTCCCGCTATTGTTTATTGACCGGAGAGTATCTCAGGTCATGTGTGCATAGTTCTCGAACCTACAGGGTGTGCACACTTAAGGTTCGGTGACGTTTTGGTATAGTTGAATTATTGATGTTGGTAACTGAATGTTGTTTAGAGTCCCGAATGAGATCCCGGACATCACGAGGGTTTCTGGAATGGTCTGAAAATGAAGATTGATATCTAGGAATGTTGCATTTGGCTTCCAGAAATATTTCGGGCATTACCGGTAAAGTATCGGGAGTGACGAATGGGTTCTGGGGTTTTACCGGGAGGGGCCACCCACCCGGGAGAGGACCTAATAGGCCCATGGGTGGTGCACCAGTCCTTAGTGGGCTGGTGAGGCCAGCCCAATAAACCTATTTCGGCTGAAAGCAAAAATAAAAGGAAAAGGAAAAAAAGGAAGGAGGTGGACAAGTTGGGAAGGAATCCTCCACCGAACCGAATTGGAGGAGGACTCCTCCCTCTTGGGCTCGGTCGAATCTCCTCCTTGGAGTAGGAGCCAAGCCAACCCTCCCTCTTGTTCCTCCTATATATAGTGGAGGTTTGACAGGCTTTTTGCACCCCAAGCCATTGTGCAGCCCTCTCTCCCTCCACCACTTTGTGACACCCCGTAGCTAGTTCGGTACAGCACGACGAAGCCATGCCGAAGTAGAAACACCACCATCACTGCCACGCCGTCGTGCTGCCGGAGAATTCATCTACCTCTTCGTCTCTCTTGCCGGATCAAGAAGGCGGAGATCGTCATCGAGTTGACCGTGTGCTGAACGCGAAGGTGTCATTCGTTCGGTACAAGATTGGGACGGAGTTCGTGGGACGCTTGTGATTCGGATCGTTAAGACGTTCGACTACATCAACTGAGTTTCGTAACGCTTCCCGCTTAGCGATCTACAAGGGTATGTGGATCCGATCTCCCCTCTCGTAGATGATCATCACCATGATAGGTCTTTCGTGTGCATAGGAAATTTTTTTGTTTCCCATGCAACGTTCCCCAACAACAACAACAATTTTTTACACATCACACGACGGCTATGATTTGTTTTCCAACTACTCATTTTGTATTCCATTTTCATCTTGCAGACATTTATTCACTTCAAATGGCAACTTCAAAACCAGTACCCATGGCAAACATATTTCATATTTTGTTTGCTTCTTTTTTCAACACAAGGCATGCAGACTTGTTCTTGTTTTATCAATCAACATTTTGTTTTTTATACTTTTCTACATTGAATGCATTGTGCCATACTTGGCAACTAAGACCGTACGAGCATACACTTACTTGTAAAAGATTTTGTTAGTGTATATCTTGCTCATCTGCCTCTCCATCGGTAAGTATGTTAGTAATTTAGGTTGCTTCACCATGGTGTTCGCTTCTTGCTGCAGCTCCGATACCAATATTTTTTGTTGTAGAGATGAATATTGCTTGCCAAACTGCAGCAATGAGTTGTCGGGGCTCATGTAACGCTTCAAAACACCATTGAAACCCTCACTGCGTTGCGTAGTTTGCAGAAATGGATAGAAGCACTGCATAAAATAGGTTGGCACCCAGTACATGCGCTTCTCCCACAGGTTCTTAAGGGTCTCGTTGTCGTGGACTTGATATTTTTCAATCATAGCCATCCAGCTCCATTCAAACTCTTCCGCTATCAAGTTGTGGTCCACACACAACTCAAATGCCTTGTGTAGATCTGTACGGTCAGCAAAGAACGATCCTAGAGTCTCTTCTCCCTTCTTAATAATATGCCACATGCAGTGTCTATGCACTGCCATTGGGAAGACCTCATATATGCCTCCATGCATGCTCAAGTCCTGGTCTGTTATTATGTTCATTGGAGAAATTCCACCCATGCACTCCAAGAAGGTATTGAACAACCAAATGTAACCATCAAAATCTTTGTTCTGCACGAGGCCGCAACTGAACTGCAAGGACTGATTGTGGTTATTTATTCCTATGAACAAAGCACATGGCATCTTGTACATATTCGTGAGATATGTCGTGTCAAAAGAAATGCAATCATGAAAATGCTTGTAGGCTCTTTTTGCTGCACCATCCACCCAATACATGTTTTTGACCCGGTCCTCATCATCCAGTCTTATTCTGTAGAAGAAATCAAGATCTTATTTTGCTTTCTCTTTGAAGTAGGCAATCGTGTCCTCTATGTCAGCCAACTTGCTCTCTCTATGGTACTTTGCCTTTAGGTTTGTGATGTTTGATGGTAGGTACGCCATGCTACGCAGACTCCCATCTTTGTGTTGTGGATCAGGGACAGTATCTAGACCATTCTTGAAGTACTGACATTACAATCATGTAGCAACTTTATAAATTTCGTCTCGTGAGGACCGAATCCTCTATGGGCGCTCTGAAATCTTACTAGGTCAAGCTTGTTTATCATATTGTGGTTGTGTTCTTCAAAAAACTTGGTGACCACACACCAGGCTCCATCTATGTTTAGCCTCATTCTGGGAGGGCATTCCTTCTTGAGAGTGATGCCTCTCTTTCGTTCTGGCACGACAAGCACAACACCTTGAACCTTCTTGTTCTTTCGCGCCTTGTAGCACCTTATATCACCTCTCCTATACTCAGTAGTTTTTTTTATTTTTCTATGGTATTCTGTGTTTACAGAAAATCCATGGAACAAGCATATCTCTGATAGTATTTTTTGGCATCTTCAAATGAACTAAATATTTGTCCAACATAAGGTGGTTGAGTTGGCATGAATGATGATTGTCCCTCTTCTTCTTCCCCTTGTGTTTCGTCATCAATTTCATCATTCACATCAGGATTGGTGGTTGTTACATCTGTATGATTGTTGCTTGTGCTGGTCCACACACGCGTGCTTGTCGTCATTGCTACAATGATGGCAAGTTCTGACACTCACTCTGCATTGTTCGTGGTCGGCTGGTTGACCGGCTTGTGGAACGACCCTTCTGTGTGCTCTGAGGTTCCCGTAGGAGATGTAAGTGCGACGTTGTTGAATGTAGTCGAAGCTCCTGTATTTTTTAAATCACATACGTGCGTAATTAGTATTTCTTCAATGGCATCTTATTAAAATCAAATATGGCAATTGCACCTGATTATGCACGAGAACTTCAGTTTATTCCACAAGGAACTGCAGGTGTTCACGCATGGCTGACGCATTGAATTGAGGTATTGCAAGTGTAAATGTTTCCATATTACACTAGCATGTAACGAGGTATGTTAGTTACACCTCTAAAGTCTTGGAATGGGTAGTTTTTAAATCATGGTAACTGTATTCCATCTTGCATGGCAACATGTATTTTGTAGGTCTTGCCAGCTACAGTTGGCGAGGTATGGCAATTGCAGTTGCCCAGCCATGGCATCTGCATTTAACTTAAGATGGAAACTACAATTGTCCATACATGGAAACTACATTTGAACACCTAATGCAAGTGTAGTTGAGGATACGTGGCAAATGTAGATGATCAAAGTTTGCAACTACATTGAGACACTAATTGACAAATCCATTTGTTCTTAGATGACAATTGGACCTGTACATTGATGGCAATTGCAGTTGACCAGCATTGCCAACTGCACTATTCATCATAACGTGTGCACTAGCTCATGATGCAATTGTCATTCTGTTTTCATTTCTCGCACAACATGGCAATTGCCTTGTTTTCTTAGTTTCCTTTTGTCATACATTGTGCGTCCGATCGGATTTTCTACGTCTCACCTACACAAGATGTCGATGGCAGGTCTCGTGTTGCGAGCGGTTGTCACGTGTTGTCTAATGGTCCCACATATTCAAAATATTTATAAGTCTGTCATTCCATCATCCGTGCTAGTCTTTCTTTTCATTGTTGCCATGATCTATTTTTTGTGTGGGCTACTTCTATTTTTGCACATCAATGTGCTTGCATGATTTTTTTGGGTACACAAATCACCTTGAATTGCCACATGTGCTAACTGAAGTTGGTGTGGTGCATATGCACTACTGATGGCCCGCAATGGCGTAGTTTACCATGGGACATGTGGTGGTGTGGTTGTGTCGTAAGAACCCGCGAACATGTGAAAGTAAAACATGAAACGGGTGCCATTTTCATGTCTACAAACATGTTGAATCTCATCTTTTCCTTCATGCGCCATATGCATGTCTATGCATTGGTGCATTAGTGGTAGCAAATAGTATAAAACCATTTATGTCACTTATAGGTGTGAATACTTGGAAGTGTAGTTTTTAAATCATGGCAAATGTAATCCACCATCCATGGCAACTACAGTTGACAAGCATTAGCAGTTGCAGTTGGGTAGATGTGGCAACTGCAGCTGCGTAGAGATGGAAACTGTAGTTGAGCATTCGTGGCAATTGCAGTTGAGCGGACATGGCAACTGAGTTGAGCAGCCATGGCAGATGCATGCAACCACATATGACAATGGGAGTCATACATTATTTGGCAAATGCAGTTGCCCAAGGATGGCAAATGCAGTTGACTAGGCTTGGCAACTGTAATTTTATCATATTCGTTTTTCATGGTAACATATGCTAATGTCGTTCAATTTTCATTTTGTCACACTTCATAATTGCCTTGACTTCTTAGTTTACTTTCTGTCATACATTGTGCGTTCGATCAGAATTTTTACGTCTCACCTGCATAAGATGTTGATGGCAGGTCTCGTGTTGACAGCGGTTGCCACATGTTGCATGTTGGTCGTGCGTTTTCAAAATATCCGTGAGTGTGACATTCCATCATCCATTATACTCTTTCTTTCATTGTTTTCATGATCCCATTTTTCGATCTACTTATTAATTTTGCCACATCAAATTACTTGTATGAATTTTTTGGGTTGACAATACCTTGATTCCTCACATATGCTAATTGATGTTGGTCTCTCGCGTATGTATTATCGATAGCCACGTGTGGTGCAGCTTGCCATGGCATTCCTAGGGGTGTGGTCGTATCGTAAGAACCTGCGAACAAAGTAATTGTAATACACAAGAAGAATTCCATTTTCATGTCCAGAAACATGTCAAATCTCACTTTTTCCTTCACACATCATACCTATGTCTGCGTACTGCTATAGTAGTGGTAGAAATGACCTGCTGAAAGGAGTTCATTGTACCCTAGCGCATCCCAAGAGAGCGGTTGTGGCTGTCCGAGAAACGAAGGATTAGGCCCTTTTCCAGGATTCATTTTTTGTTGGGGAACGTCCCATGGGAAACAAAAATTTTCCTACGCGCACGAAGACCTATCATGGTGATGTCCATCTACGAGAGGGGATGAATGATCTACGTATCCTTGTAGATCGTACAGCAGAAGCGTTAGAGAACGCGGTTGATGTAGTGGAACGTCCTCACATCCCTCGATCCGCCCCGCGAACAATCCCGCGATCAGTCCCACGATCTAGTACCGAACGGACGGCACCTCCGCGTTCAGCACACGTACAGCTCGACGATGATCTCGGCCTTCTTGATCCAGCAAGAGAGACGGAGAGGTAGAAGAGTTCTCCGGCAGCGTGACGGCGCTCCGGAGGTTGGTGATGACCTTGTCTCAGCAGGGCTCCGCCCGAGCTCCGCAGAAACGCGATCTAGAGGAAAAACCGTGGAGGTATGTGGTCGGGCTGCCGTGGAAAAGTCGTCTCAAATCAGCCCTAAAACCTCCGTATATATAGGTGGGAGGGAGGGGGCCTTGCCTTGGGGCTCAAGGAGCCCCAAGGGGTCGGCCGAGTCCAAGGGGGAGGACTCTCCCCCCCCCCCCAAACCGAGTTGGACTAGGTTTGGTGGGAGGGAGTCCCCCTCCCTTCCCACCTCCTCCCTTTTTTTTCTTTTCCTCTTGATTTTTCTTCTCTTGGCGCATAGAGCACTTGTGGGCTGTCCCACCAGCCCACTAAGGGCTGGTGTATCTCCCCCAAGGCCTATGGGCTTCCCCGGGGTGGGTTGCCCCCCCCCCCCCCCGGTGAACTCCCGGAACCCATTCGTCATTCCTGGTACATTCCCGGTAACTCCGAAAACCTTCCGGTAATCAAATGAGGTCATCCTATATATCAATCTTCGTTTCCGAACCATTCCGGAAACCCTCGTGACGTCCGTGATCTCATCCGGGACTCCGAACAACATTCGGTAACCAACCATATAACTCATATACGCATAAAACAACGTCGAACCGTAAGTGTGCAGACCCTGCGGGTTCGAGAACTATGTAGACATGACCCGAGAGACTCCTCGGTCAATATCCAATAGCGGGACCTGGATGCCCATATTGGATCCTACATATTCTACGAAGATCTTATCGTTTGAACCTCAGTGCCAATGATTCGTATAATCCCGTATGTCATTCCCTTTGTCCTTCGGTATGTTACTTGCCCGAGATTCGATCGTCAGTATCCGCATACCTATTTCAATCTCGTTTACCGGCAAGTCTCTTTACTCGTTCCGTAATACAAGATCCCGCAACTTACACTAAGTTACATTGCTTGCAAGGCTTGTGTGTGATGTTGTATTACCGAGTGGGCCCCGAGATACCTCTCCGTCACACGGAGTGACAAATCCCAGTCTTGATCCATACTAACTCAACTAGCACCTTCGGAGATACCTGTAGAGCATCTTTATAGTCACCCAGTTACGTTGCGACGTTTGATACACACAAAGCATTCCTCCGGTGTCAGTGAGTTATATGATCTCATGGTCATAGGAATAAATACTTGACACGCAGAAAACAGTAGCAACAAAATGACACGATCAACATGCTACGTCTATTAGTTTGGGTCTAGTCCATCACGTGATTCTCCCAATGACGTGATCCAGTTATCAAGCAACAACACCTTGTTCATAATCAGAAGACACTGACTATCATTGATCAACTGGCTAGCCAACTAGAGGCATGCTAGGGACGGTGTTTTGTCTATGTATCCACACATGTAAATGAGTCTTCATTCAATACAATTATAGCATGGATAATAAACTATTATCTTGATACAGGAATTATAATAATAACCATATTTATTATTGCCTCTAGGGCATAATTCCAACAGTCTCCCACTTGCACTAGAGTCAATAATCCAGCCCTCACATCACCATGTGAATTACATTGTAATAAATCTGACACCCATACAGTTCTGGTGTCGATCATGTTTTGGCCGTGGAAGAGGTTTAGTCAGCGGGTCTGCTACATTCAGATCCGTGTGCACTTTGCATATATTTACGTCCTGTTCCTCGACGTAGTCGCGGATGAGGTTGAAGCGTCGTTTGATGTGTCAGGTCTTCTTGTGAAACCGTGGTTCCTTTGCTAAGGCAATGGCACCCGTGTTGTCACAGAACAAGGTTATTGGATCCAGTGCACTTGGCACCACTCCAAGATCCGTCATGAACTGCTTCATCCAGACACCCTCCTTAGCCGCTTCCGAGGCAGCCATATACTCCGCTTCACATGTAGAATCTGCTATGACGCTTTGCTTGGAACTGCACCAGCTTACTGCACCCCCATTAAGAATAAATACGTATCCGGTTTGCGATTTAGAGTCGTCCGGATCTGTGTCAAAGCTTGCATCGACGTAACCTTTTACAGCGAGCTCTTCGTCACCTCCATATACGAGAAACATCTCCTTAGTCCTTTTCAGGTACTTCGGGATATTCTTGACCGCTGTCCAGTGATCCACTCCTGGATTACTCTGGAACCTACCTGCCATACTTATGGCCAGGCTAACATCCGGTCTAGTGCACAGCATCGCATACATGATAGAACTTATGGCTGAAGCATAGGGGACGGAGCGCATATGCTCTCTATCTTCATCAATTGCTGGGCACTGAGTCTTACTCAATCTCGTACCTTGTAAAACTGGCAAGAACCCTTTCTTGGACTGTTCCATTTTGAACCTCTTCAAAACTTTATCAAGGTATGTGCTTTGTGAAAGTCCTATCAGGCGTTTTGATCTATCCCTATAGATCTTAATGCCTAGAATGTAAGCAGCTTCTCCTAGGTCCTTCATAGAGAAACTTTTATTCAAGTAACCTTTTATGCTCTCCAAAAGCTCTACGTTGTTTCCAATCAGTAATATGTCATCCACATATAATATTAGAAACGCCACAGAGCTCCCACTCACTTTCTTGTAAATACAAGATTCTCCAACCACTTGTATAAACCCAAATGCCTTGATCACCTCATCAAAGCGTTTGTTCCAACTCCGAGATGCTTGCACCAGTCCATAAATGGATCGCTGGAGCTTGCACACCTTGTTAGCATTCTTAGGATCGACAAAACCTTCGGGTTGCATCATATACAACTCTTCCTTAAGGAAACCGTTAAGGAACGTCGTTTTGACATCCATCTGCCAGATTTCATAATCGAAAAATGCAGCTATTGCTAACATGATTCTGACGGACTTAAGCATCGCCACGGGTGAGAAAGTCTCATCGTAGTCAACTCCTGGAACTTGTGAAAAACCCTTTGCCACAAGTCGAGCTTTATAAACGGTCACATTACCGTCAGCGTCCGTCTTCTTCTTAAAGATCCATTTATTCTAAATAGCCTTGCGGCCCTCAGGTAGTATCTCCAAAGTCCACACTTTGTTCTCATACATGGATCCTATCTCGGATTTCATGGCTTCTAGCCATTTGTTGGAATCTGGGCCCACCATTGCTTCTTCATAACTTGCAGGTTCATTGTTGTCTAACAACATGATTGATAAGACGGGATTACCGTACCACTCTGGAGCAGCACGTGATCTCGTCGACCTGCGTGGTTCAACAGAAACTTGAACTGGAGTTTCATGATCATCATCATTAACTTCCTCCTCAACCGGCGTCGCAATGACAGAGGTTTCCCCTTGCCCTGCGCCACCATCCAGAGGGATGAGAGGTTCGACAACCTCGTCAAGTTCTATCTTCCTCCCACTCAATTCTCTCGAGAGAAACTCTTTCTCGAGAAAAGCTCCGTTCTTAGCAACAAACACTTTGCCCTCGGATTTGAGATAGAAGGTGTACCCAACTATCTCTTTTGGGTAACCTATGAAGACGCATTTTTCCGCTTTGGGTTCCAGCTTTTCAGGCTGAAGCTTTTTGACATAAGCATCACATCCCCAAACTTTAAGAAACGACAACTTTGGCCTCTTGCCATACCACAGTTCGTATGGTGTCGTCTCAACGGATTTTGATGGTGCCCTATTTAAAGTGAATGCAGCTATTTCTAATGCATAACCCCAAAATGATAACGGCAAATCAGTAAGAGACATCATAGATCGCACCATCTCTAACAAAGTACGATTACGATGTTCGGACACACCATTACGCTGTGGTGTTCCAGGCGGTGTTAACTGTGAAACAATTCCACATTGTCTTAAGTGAGCACCAAACTCGAAACTCAGATATTCACCCCCACGATCAGAACGTAGGAATTTGATCTTCTTGTTACGATGATTTTCCACTTCACTCTGAAATTGCTTGAACTTTTCAAATGTTTCAGACTTGTGCTTCATCAAGTAGACATAACCATATCTACTTAAATCGTCAGTGAAGGTGAGAAAATAACGATATCCGCCGCGTGCCTCCACGCTCATTGGACCACACACATCGGTATGTATGATTTCCAATAAGTCACTTGCACGCTCCATTGTTCCGGAGAACGGAGTCTTAGTCATCTTGCCCATGAGGCATGGTTCGCACGTGTCAAGTGAATCAAAGTCAAGTGACTCCAAAAGTCCATTAGCATGGAGTTTCTTCATGCGCTTTACACCAATATAACCCAAGCGGCAGTGCCACAAAAACATGGCGCTATCATTGTTTACTCTAACTCTTTTGGTCTCAATGTTATGTATATGCGTATCGCTATCAAGATTCAATATGAACAATCCTCTCACATTCGGTGCATGACCATAAAAGATGTTACTCATAGAAATAGAACAACCATTTTCTCTGACTTAAAAGAGTAACCGTCTCGCAATAAACAAGATCCAGATATAATGTTCATGCTCAACGCAGGCACTAAATAACAATGATTTAAGTTCATCACTAATCCCGATGGTAGCTGAAGTGACACTGTGCCGACAGCGATTGCATCAACCTTGGAACCATTTCCTACGCGCATCGTCACTTCTTCTTTCGCCAGCCTTCGTCTATTCCGCAGTTCCTGCTTCGAGTTGCAAATATGAGCAACAGAACCGGTATCGAATACCCAGGCACTACTACGAGAGCCGGTTAAGTACACATCAATAACATGTATATCAAATATACCTGATTTTTCTTTGCCCGCCTTCTTATCTGCCAGATACTTGGGGCAATTGCGCATCCAGTGACCCATACCCTTGCAATAGAAACACTCCGTTTCAGGCTTAGGTCCAGCTTTGGGTTTCTTCGGCGGATTGGCAACAGGCTTGCCGCTCTTCTTCGAATTGCCCTTCTTGCCTTTGCCGTTTCTCTTGAAACTAGTGGTCTTATTCACCATCAACACTTGATGGTCTTTACGGAGTTCAGACTCTGCGACTTTCAACATCGCAAACAACTCGCCGGGAGACTTGTTCATCCCTTGCATGTTGTAGTTCAACACAAAGCCTTTGTAGCTTGGCGGCAGTGATTGAAGGATTCTGTCAGTGATAGCTTCTTGCGGGAGTTCAATCCCCAGTTTAGCTAGACGGTTTGAGTACCCAGACATTTTGAGCACATGTTCACTGACAGACGAGTTTTCCTCCAACTTGCAAGCATAGAATTTATCGGAGGTCTCATACCTCTCGATCTGGGCGTTCTTCTGAAAGATAAACTCCAACTCCTGGAACATCTCAAATGCTCCATGACGCTCAAAGCGACATTGAAGTCCCGGTTCTAAGCCATACAAGACTGCACATTGAACTATCGAGTAGTCCTCCTTACGTGCTAACCAAGCGTTCTTAACATCCTGATCAGCCGTAGCGGGTGGTTCATCTCCTAGCGCAGCATTAAGGACATAATCCTTCTTCCCAGCTTGTAAGATTAGCTTAAGATTACGAGCCCAGTCTACAAAGTTGCTTCCATCATCTTTCAACTTAGCTTTCTCTAGGAACGTATTAAAATTCAGGATGACTGTCGCGTGAGCCATGATCTACAACACAAATATATACAAAGTGGACTTTAGACTATGTTCAAGATAATTAGAGTTCAACTTAATCAAATTATATGACAAACTCCCACTCAAAAAGTACATCTCTCTAGTCATTTGAGTGGTTCATGATCCACTTACACTATCCCAAGTCCGATCATCACGTGAGTTGGGTATAGTTTCAGTGGTAAGCATCCCTATGCTAATCATATCAACTATATGATTCACGATCGACCTTTCGGTCTGATGTGTTCCGAGGCCATGTCTGCACATGCTAGGCTCGTCAAGCTTAACCCGAGTGTTCCGCGTGCGCAACTGTTTTGCACCCGTTGTATGTGAACGTTGAGTCTATCACACCCGGTCATCACGTGGTGTCTCGAAACGACGAACTGTAGCAACGGTGCACAGTCGGGGAGAACACAATTTCGTCTTCAAATTTTAGTGAGAGATCACCTCATAATGCTACCGTCGTTCTAAGCAAAATAAGGTGCATAAAAGGATTAACATCACATGCAATTCAGAAGTGACATGATATGGCCATCATCACGTGCTTCTTGATCTCCATCACCAAAGCACCGGCACGATCTTTTTGTCACCAGCGCCACACCATGATCATCCATCGACGTGTTGCCATCGGGGTTGTCGTGCTACTTATGCTATTACTACTAAAGCTACATCCTAGCAAAATAGTAAACGCATCTGCAAGCACAAACGTTAGTATAAAGACAACCCTATGGCTCCTGCCGGTTGCCGTACCATCGACGTGCAAGTCGATATTTCTATTACAACATGATCATCTCATACATCCAATATATCACATCACATCGTTGGCCATATCACATCACAAGCATACCCTGCAAAAACAAGTTAGACGTCCACTAATTTTGTTGTTGCATGTTTTACGTGGTGACCAAGGGCATCAAGTAGGATCGCATCTTACTTACGCAAACACCACAACGGAGATATATGAGTTGCTATTTAACCTCATCCAAGGACCTCCTCGGTCAAATCCGATTCAACTAAAGTTGGAGAAACCGTCACTTGCCAGTCATCTTTGAGCAAACGGGGTTACTCGTAACGATGAAACTAGTCTCTCGTAAGCGTACGAGTAATGTCGGTCCAAGCCGCTTCAATCCAACAATACCGCGGAACCAAGAAAAGACTAAGGAGGGCAGAAAAACGCACATCACCGCCCACAAAAAATTTTGTGTTCTACTCGAGAAGACATCTACGCATGAACCTAGCTCTGATACCACTGTTGGGGAACGTCGCATGGGAAACAAAAATTTTCCTACGCGCACGAAGACCTATCATGGTGATGTCCATCTATGAGAGGGGATGAATGATCTACGTACCCTTGTAGATCGTACAGCAGAAGCGTTAGAGAACGCGGTTGATGTAGTGGAACGTCCTCACGTCCCTCGATCCGCCCCGCGAACAATCCCGCGATCAGTCCCACGATCTAGTACCGAACGGACGGCACCTCCGCGTTCAGCACACGTACAGCTCGACGATAATCTCGGCCTTCTTGATCCAGCAAGAGAGACGGAGAGGTAGAAGAGTTCTCCGGCAGCGTGACGGTGCTCCGGAGGTTGGTGATGACCTTGTCTCAGCAGGGCTCTGCCCGAGCTCCGCAGAAACGCGGTCTAGAGGAAAAACCGTGGAGGTATGTGGTCGGGCTGCCGTGGAAAAGTCGTCTCAAATCAGCCATAAAACCTCCGTATATATAGGTGGGAGGGAGGGGGCCTTGCCTTGGGGCTCAAGAGCCCCAAGGGGGTCGGCCGAGTCCAAGGGGGAGGACTCTCCCCCCCCCCAAACCGAGTTGGACTAGGTTTGGTGGGAGGGAGTCCCCCTCCCTTCCCACCTCCTCCCTTTTTTTTTCCTCTTGATTTTTCTTCTCTTGGCGCATAGAGCACTTGTGGGCTGTCCCACCAGCCCACTAAGGGCTGGTGTGTCTCCCCCAAGGCCTATGGGCTTCCCCGGGGTGGGTTGCCCCCCCCCCCGGTGAACTCCCGGAACCCATTCGTCATTCCCGATACATTCTCGGTAACTCCAAAAACCTTCCGGTAATCAAATGAGGTCATCCTATATATCAATCTTCGTTTCCGGACCATTCCGGAAACCCTCATGACGTCCGTGATCTCATCCGGGACTCCGAACAACATTCGGTAACCAACCATATAACTCATATACGCATAAAACAACGTCGAACCTTAAGTGTGCAGACCCTGCGGGTTCGAGAACTATGTAGACATGACCCGAGAGACTCCTCGGTCAATATCCAATAGCGGGACCTGGATGCCCATATTGGATCCTACATATTCTACGAAGATCTTATCGTTTGAACCTCAGTGCCAAGGATTCGTATAATCCCGTATGTCATTCCCTTTGTCCTTCGGTATGTTACTTGCCCGAGATTCGATCGTCAGTATCCGCATACCTATTTCAATCTCGTTTACCGGCAAGTCTCTTTACTCGTTCCGTAATACAAGATCCCGCAACTTACACTAAGTTACATTGCTTGCAAGGCTTGTGTGTGATGTTGTATTACCGAGTGGGCCCCGAGATACCTCTCCGTCACACGGAGTGACAAATCCCAGTCTTGATCCATACTAACTCAACTAGCACCTTCGGAGATACCTGTAGAGCATCTTTATAGTCACCCAGTTACGTTGCGACGTTTGATACACACAAAGCATTCCTCCGGTGTCAGTGAGTTATATGATCTCATGGTCATAGGAATAAATACTTGACACGCAGAAAACAGTAGCAACAAAATGACACGATCAACATGCTACGTCTATTAGTTTGGGTCTAGTCCATCACGTGATTCTCCCAATGACGTGATCCAGTTATCAAGCAACAACACCTTGTTCATAATCAGAAGACACTGACTATCATTGATCAACTGGCTAGCCAACTAGAGGCATGCTAGGGACGGTGTTTTGTCTATGTATCCACACATGTAAATGAGTCTTCATTCAATACAATTATAGCATGGATAATAAACTATTATCTTGATACAGGAATTATAATAATAACCATATTTATTATTGCCTCTAGGGCATAATTCCAACATTTTTTGCTTCTCCCCGTGTTTTTCTACTCCTGTAGAATGAGCATGAATGAGTGTGCACTATTCTTCCTATATCATTTTGTTGCTTCCACAAAAAAGAAACATGACAATCTTCATCGTACGACTTCCATAAACCCCTAGTATAGCATGGCAATTAGAGCATTGTAGTCGCGCATCTTTTCGACAGTGCATGCATTTGCATTCCCCTTCTACAATCTCGATGGCAACTACCATGGAATATTGGCGGCAATTAACTACATGACATGGTGGCAACTCCCAACAAAGCTGAGTGGCAACTTTTTTTCTTTACAGTCCCCATCCCCAATACTCTGTTCTACACTTAATTTTAGGATACAAGATGGAACCTTTGTTGATTATGGAGGGGAGAGGAGACCGGCGATTCATGTGTTTTCAGATCCATGCATCCCAAAAATCTAGGACTTCTCTGGTCTAGTTGCCATAACCATGTGGATCGAGTCGCCATCTATGAGGGCAATCTCGAATTGGAATTAGTAAGGGGAGGAGATAGGAGAGTGGCCCGACCCACGATGTTTCTCACCTTTGGGTGGTTCGTTGCCGTGTTTTTCGTTGAGGAGGGCGCTAGCGTTTTGATCTAGTTCTCATGGCAAACTGTGTAGGAAGAAGAGTGAGGTAGGGGAAGATTTGTCGATCCGAAGGTGAAAGACGACAACGGGTGGCTACTCTGGCGTGCGGGCGGGGAGGGACGACGGCTGAGGGTGGATTTGGTCGTACGGGTCACGGGGTGGCTCGCCCGGACGTGCGGTCCGCGAGGTGACTCGTCCAGACATGCGGGCGATCGTGCAACACACCGGACTTGTGCACTGCGACGGGGGCGCCCGAACGTGTTCATGCGGGCGGTCTTGCGTCCATGCCACACGGGGTATACGACATACATCCCTAGGTGCCACACGTGCGGCGGAGATCAGCGTCCTTTATATTTATCACTTCTGCTTCGGTACACCCCCCCCCCCTAAACAAAAGGACGGTCCAGATTAATCGATACCTCTTCATAATAAAGGATAGGATGGTCATATTTACGTATACGCTGTATTTTTTTCATACGCACACATCCTCCTCTACTGAGCAGGAATGTTTATGTTTTCTCTATTTTTGGAACATGCTTTCTTTATTTTTTTAAACCGTCGAAAAAGAATGTGAGAAGGAAGATTCGAACCATCATCTTTAGCACCTTTAGGTATTATCACAACTACACTAACCAACTAAGAAACAAGACCTCACGTGCTATAATCGTTTTTTATTCTAATAAACAACTCCAGGAATGTAGTATTCTTTGTTTTCTTTTCTTTTTCTCTTTATTTTTTCCTTTTTTTTTATTTCCTTTTTCTTTCTAAATGCGTTAGCTTTTTAAACCTCGCACCATTTGTTTTTTAAAATGATAAATTTTTTTCAAGTTCGTCAATTTTTCTTCAAAATAGGTTATTTTTTTCACAAATTGATGAAGTTTTTTTTCTAAATTCATGAACTATTCCTCAAATAGGCGAACTTTTCTTGAAAGTTAATGAACTTTTTATAAAGTTAATGATCTGTTATTTTAAAATTTGATAAACCATTACTTAAATCGTAATTTTGGTATTCTAAACCCTAAACCCTAAATTGTTGGGAAGTTGTTAACAACTTTGGAAAATGTATTGAAGTTTTAAAAAAAATCATATATAATTTGAAATTCTAAAATTGTGAACAAATTAAAATTAGGTCCGTTTCATTAGTCGGAGTAACATCATCGTATTATATCACCCTTATGCCTTTACCGACACCCGTGCGTTTCACCTGATGTACATGCATATGTTTATCAAATCTACCCAACTTTTATCAAGTGAGAATGAACATACAAATGACCCATGCAAAATTTGAACGAAATCGGACACCAAACGTACATTGCGTTACGTCCGGCAACTGTTTTTTTTACGTGAAAAATCATAGAAAATGCACGGAATGTCAGAAACTAAAAAAAAACGTGCCTCCTTGTGATGATCATTAGGTCATGTGAAAAAAATTGGATACATTTCATGAGTCGAAGAATTGGTATTCTAAACTATTTTTCAATTTATTGAATAAGTTTCAAAAGGATAACGATAAATATCAAAAAGGAGAGAATGAATTTAAGAAAAGTTCAAGTTAAAAATCACGAATTTTAAAAAATAAAAATAAGGTGAAAAAGAAATACGAATGAAAAAGGAACTGACAGGCAAAATTTAAACCAAAATAGGAAAGCCGCTGTGGTTTTTATATAAAAGAAATACTATACTTGAATTTGTCATATCTGGCAACCTGTCCTTTTGGTCGCCGCTGAATGCATGTTGTCAATAAGTTTGGAGTTCGAGACATGGTACTTGCATAATTTTTGAACTTTAATAAAAGCCATTTAAATGGTGTACTTGATCCGGTCAAGGACGTATATGTAATGGATTTATCGTACATACGAAAATTGATGTGAAAGGTTCATATTATCCTTTATACATTTTGTAAGGGGTATATCGAAGCGGGGCTCTATATTTATTTATAAAGGGAGGAGTCTGCAGCATGAGAGTAATATTTGTATGAACGTAATCACTAAATCACTGTGCAAACTGGAAACCAGCAGTGGGGCTTCTGCCGGAGACCTCGACAATCAATGGGATGGTTGGTCGTATCAGTGCTGGAAATCGATTCGCCCTCCCCTTATCCGGTGATTAATCTGCAGCTTATCCTCCGGCTCCTTTATTATGCTCAAGGTGATCGCTGACACGGCAGCTCAGCAACCAAAGATATCTTGGAGCATACGTAGTGGATTAGCTTTCTGTCCATTCTATTTCTGGGCCGCTTTGTCCTTTGCATATCATGGTGCAAGACATCGTCAGAACGTCGAGTTGACAATTCATCTCTTCTTCTCTTTTGAATTTTAATTGCTTCAAGAACGGGAGACGTGAAGTAGTACCACCAGTTCCAACAGATTTTAGTATACCCCGTTTCATAATATAAACACGTTTTTATACTATATTAATGTTAAAAATGCTTTTATATTATAAGATGGAGGGAGTAGTTCGCAGAGCAAATGAATAGCCAAAAACTCTCCGCTTTTTAAGTTGATAAAAATCGTGCACCGATGTGGCCGCAGATCTGTGAACGCGACCTGTCATCTACAGCAACAAGCAATCAGGCACTATGTGGTGGCAAAATTGACAAAAATGACCCCAAATACCCAGTTCAAACCTTCAGATTTGATGATTTAGAGAAAGATTTGAGGAAGGGGACAGTGACCGGGAGAGGGGGCTGGGAAAGGGGAATGAGGGAGGGGGTGGGGAGGGGGGCTGACCCGTGGCCTGTTAAGTCAATGTGTGGCGCCTAAGCGTTCGGCGCTACACATTACAATGTGTGACGCCTGAGGATTAGGCGTCAGACGGCCTGGGGGGTGGGCCCTCTTTGCCAGGTGGTCGGAAGATGTGGCGCCGAACGGCTAGGCGTCACACGGCTAGGCGCCTAGGTGTCGGACGCCACACAAAAAAATCAGCCAGGTAACATATTTTTACCGAGGGGTCACTCCGTAAGTTTTTTCTTCAGGGGTCATTTTTGTCAACTTTGCCCTATGCGGTGTCAATCTTGCTGGACAAGTTTTCCTGGGGCGCCATGATCCCGTCAGTATTTGTGGCAGCTCTTGCCCGGTCGGTAGCAGACTAGCAGCACATACCCCAAGGCGGCAAGGCTCGCATGCAACCATACAGGTCTGAAAATGACTTGGCTAGACTTTGGGAGGTTGAATACTTACTCTCGATATGCATAAAAGTAGGCTTATTTGAATCGCTTTTGATCCTGATTCTTGACATCCGTTCAGAAAGATACTTGCAAAAGAAGAAAAGGGAGTAGGAGTTACCTGTGATCTCTCCTTGTTCGTGGACCATGGGCAGCGACTCAGTGTAACAGTATCTATCCTTGCGCACCTGCCACGACATACATCCTCGCATTTCTGGCAAGAAGACGTTTTGGCACCCCTGACCCTGAGCCTGACTGCCTGAGGACGTGATGTCAAGTCGATTCTCTTCTGCTTTCTGAAACTACAGGCCCCGTCCAAGTGTCAGGTCATGTAGTAAGCAAGAACCAGTGACCCAGTGTCACTGTCTCCCGCTGTTCTTCTGAAACATGCTTTACCCAGTTGAACTGAACCATCCTTCTGCACTACACACTGCGGTTTAGCTTCCACCTCTTCAGTAACGTGATTAATAGAAGTATAGGTTAGATTAAAATATTATTTTACCTTATACTTTAAATTGATCATCATACTTCTATATACTACTATATTCATAAGGCTTAATCAATACAACGACTATTTCATCAATCCCTCTATTTCCTTCTAACATGATATCAGCCTAACCGATTCAAACCCTAGCCGTCGCCCGTCGCTTCCGCCCCGCACGCCGCTCGTGCGGCTGTCGGTCTCCATGATCGTCGTCGAGGCCCACGTCACTCGTACATAGGGTTCGTTTGCCAGTTGTGTTGACTGGATATCTTAGAGAGTCAATTTCCCAATCTCTTCATCCGACTTTTTTCTCTCTTCCGTCGGTCGCTTTGATCGGCATTTTTTTTGTTTTTTGATCCAAAATCGGTTTGCGTCGACCGCCGTCGCCGTCAATCACTGCGCCTCTACTCCGACGAGGCCTCTACAACAACCTGTCGGCCTCGCACGATGCGGCGGCCCCTCACGGTTGTCGATTGTGCGTTTGTTTGCCCATCGCCCTGCGCCGATCGTCCCCTCCCTTCTTTGATCGGGACTGCCCATCACCACCCGCTTCCACCGCGCATGTACGGCCACCCAACGTCTCCTCGTCAGCCCCATCGCTGGTTGTCGGGCTCGCCAACTCCGTTCGCATTGGGCTCGTCGGTTGTCGGCCGTCGACCTCGCCAGCTTCAACCGCCTCCCTCGTCGGTCGCATCGGGCCGGCTGCCGGCTCCGTTGCAACCATCATTGTCGGCTTCATCTCGAATGCCGCCACCCTGCCTCCACAGAGTGACGTCCACGACCTCGTGCGCGATCGGAATGATCACCCGCTCGTCCGTGATCCACCTCATTTACGTCGTGCGACTGATCTGGCCCATTGGTTGTGCACGCCTTCGCAGGTCCTGTGAAGGCTGTCCCGACTAAAGCTTGCCTCTCCATCGATCGAGCACCGGGCTGCCGCTGCGTTGCTTCGTCGGGCCTCAGCGCCGCCGCCCCGTGGTTCTCCGCGCGGTTGCACCAACTCGCGTGTTGCCGCCATGTCGCCCCTTTGGGTCGTAGTGCCACGACACATGGTTCTCGCGACCCACAAGCCACCGCTACACTGCCCCTTCGGGCTGTAGTGCTGCGACACGCGGCCCCCGCCGCCGTCCGAGGCCATTCTTATGGCTGCACCGTCTCGTGCACCGACGCTACGTCGCCCCGTCAGGCACTCGCGTCGCGGCACGCGGTCTACGTCGTCGCCCCAAGGTGTTCCTATCATCACCAGACCTGCGCGTTGTCACTTCATCGCCCCTTAGGACCGTAGCGTCGCAGTGCATGGTGCACTCCGTCGTCCCAGCGCGTTGACTTCCCTATGGCATACGCCGCACCGACTTCCTCGACGCTGGAACACCCTCGTCTGCGCTAGTCTTCGTCATGCTGACTGGTTCTTCTTGGCTGTTGGTGCACTAAAGACTGGGGTCTCCAGTGCCCCAGACTTGTGCGCGGACACCGGCAACCTCTCCGCAGCGGCAAGGCGCGTCGCTGGGGCTTAGGGCGAAAGCGAGACTCAAAAACCACCAAGTGCAGATTGCATGCCCCGGCAAGCACTTGCTTGCTGGGAAGGATGAAGAGACCCCGGCAGGAGTTCCCTGCCGGGGAGATAGACAATGCCACGGCGAGACCCTCCCGTCAAGGAAGGAAGATTGATCCCAGGCAAGACACCCTTGTCGGGAAGGCTGACAAGGCCTCAGCAGGCCATCACCTCCCTGCCGAGAGGAACAGGAAGAGCCCCGGCAAGGTGACCCTGCCGGGAAGAAAGAGAAAGGCCCGAGGAGAGGCGCGGGCCTGCGACGCCCTCGCGACCTGCGAACGCCTCCACCGACGAGCACGCCACCGACGATGCATGCACCACGCATCCGCCCGCACACCAACGCAATGCCCCAGAGTTGCCACGTGTGGGTACGTGTCCAACCCCCCCCCCCCCCTCACGAGGTCAGGGAAGTCTGTCGAAGCATTTATTGCACCTTTGACAAGGCAACAACACTATAACTGTCGGTCGGCACTGTTTCAACCGTGAACCCACCGTTCACCCACTGAGCCACTGTGGTGACCCCTTTGCCTATAAAAGGAGTCCCGAGGCTTAGTAGTAGGGGCTTTTTGGCAAATCAAAAGGCTGTAAAAAGGGATAGATCTACAGTAACCCAAAACGAGTAACTAAACGCGTGCAGGAGTAGGGTTTTACGCACCACGCGGCCCGAACCCGAGTAAAAAGATCTTGCCGGGCCATGACTATTAGTTCTGCTCTTGCCGCGACCCCTCTCCCCGCCAAACCAGCAAGAAGGGGACCGTTGAGGGCCCCATAGGTGTCGGCCCTTCACCGACATCTTTGACGCGCCAGGTAGGGGGAATCGCCGGAAGCAGGCTGGCGTCAGCGCCACCCTAATCCGACGAGCCGCTCGTCGGCTCCACGGATCCCAGTTCGCCGCTGCATCTTCCCTGAGTGGGAGGAAGCAGTGGCTGCTCTGCCCGTGCAAGAGCTCATAGCTCCTACATAGTGCTATGCGAGCGCGGGTGGAAGGAGTGGAAGCCCCGAGCTCCGCATCGCCCGGCCGACACACCTCCTTGGAACGCCGCGCTGTTGTTGAGGGCGTGACATGGGGCGTCGGCCAGGCCTCCAACGCTTACTCCGACCGACGCACCTCTCCGGAGTGTTGCATGGTCGTCGAGGACGCGTCCGAGGCCCCAAACTGCCCCTTCGCGCGCCCTCCGGCTCGTATTCCTTCTTGGAGCGTTGTGATGCCAGAAAGATGCGCTCGGTGGCTCCGCCAGCAAAACTCTTGCAAAAGAGATAAGAAAGCGTTACGTCCCAGCGTGCCTCTTTCCTCCAGAGTGGACAAAGGCCACCGACGAAAACCTCGTCGGCAAGAAGGCCGCTGGAGGCAACGTCAGCTTGCCGGGGGTATGGATACTCCTCCCCGGCAGCACCTTCAGACGCTGCTGCCAGGAATGCCGCGACGCGCGAGATAAGTACATAACCAAACTCCTTACCACTCTCTTGGTAGACTAGTTGTATCCTTTTGAAGTATGGACTTTTGTATGAGAACCCCGCGCGCTGATGGACCTTGCTAGGATCAGTGCACTCCGACTCCGTTTCGAGCCTGTTCAACGACTTGAGTGGCCACAGAGCGCCCTTATCTTGTTTCGAACTCGCTCAACATTTCGGACGGCTATGTACCACCTTATTTAGCCTCGAGGCGCGCTCGACGATTTAAATGGTTGCACTGAGTGCGGCAAGGAGTCTTGCCGGTGATGACCTCCTCTGTTGAGTTTTCTGAGGATTTGCTCCTCTAAGGGCTCGCGGCAGGATAAGTCAAGCCGGCAAGCTTCTGGAAAGTGCAAGAAAATAATCATACAAAATGAGAGTCGAATAAAGGATGCAACTATTCATTCATTTGTCTGGATACATTTGATACCACTTAAAAAGCATTGTTGTCCTAACCTAATGACTCTGTCTTTTAACGAGGGACGACATAAGCGAAGGGAGTGAAGTTCAAGAATACAAAAAAATTGGAAGGGCCCACTGCGCAACCCAGGCTCGTTCCTCCTAGACCAGCACTGCGCACAGGAGAGCGGGGCCAGGAGGGAAGGTAGAGCCTTCAATACCGCTCGAGCTTTCTTTGCAGCAGCCGATACGCACATCAGAGCGCCCATAGAACTTGACGACGAGCACACCAGCCTCCATCAGCTTGAAGCGGAGGACGTAGCCGTCCTCGAGTCCATGAGCCCGGGCGAAGGCATTCCAGCCGCGCCCGAGTAGCATGCAATGAAGCTTCGGATACTCCGCGTGCACCTGCGTGGCGCCATGGGAGCATCCGTGCACTCGCAGCCAAAAGACGGGAGGCCGATCGACCTCCATCACCATGGCGAAGCCGCGAGGGAGATGCAGGTGACCCCGAAGGGGGCCACGAAGCTTTGCGATGAACTCAAAAGGCGTCGCCTCCGAGTGGCCACCCGAAGAAGAAGGCACGAGGAGGGAGATCGAGGCTACACTCGGCCTCCCTCGGCCACGACCCCAGCGTCCTCGGCCCCTCGAGCCTCTCCAGCCACGGTCGACGGGGCTGCCGCTGGCCGCGGCCCCTGAAGTTGTGGCATGATCCAAATGGGATCCCCTTGCCGCCCTGGCGGCCGACGGAGGTCGGACCCATCCCCTAACCATGGTTAGGGGCGGGCGCGCACCGGCAAAGCTGAAAGAAACAAGAGAACGCAAGGGGACAGACGCTGAAGGCTTCGAGAGTGAGATGGATGGGAAAAACCTCCGTGCAAACACCCTAATTTATAGGGCAAAGCTTGGAGGCCCACCCTCCTCGCTCCACAAGCCACCGCCCCCTCTCGCCCAATCGCCCTCAAGTCACGAGCAGAATAGGGAACCGCCCTGTTGTACCAATGCATGCAGGGGCGGGCCCATCCACGCCCGCGACTTTAAGGCCACGATCCCCACTTGCCCGACCGCTTCTACGCATGTCCTACACGTGGCAAAGGAGTTTCCACGGGGTAAAGAGGCCACCTCGCGCATGTTGCACACCCTCCCACTTCGCGCGTTCAATGCGCGACGTGGGGAAAGAAAGCCTCTAACGGCTCGATTCCGATAAGCCCGGTGCCCGCGAGTCCGCGCACCGCTTTGGGCCTCGCCCAACTGTTGGAATTATGCCCTAGAGGCAATAATAAATATAGTTATTATTACAATTCCTGTATCAAGATAATTGTTTATTATCCATGCTATAATTGTATTGAACGAAGACTCATTTACATGTGTGGATACATAGACAAAACACTGTCCCTAGCAAGCCTCTAGTTGGCTAGCCAATTGATCAAAGATAGTCAGTGTCTTCTGATTATGAACAAGGTGTTGTTGCTTGATAACTGGATCACGTCATTAGGAGAATCACGTGATGGACTAGACCCAAACTAATAGACGTAGCATGTTGATCGTGTCATTTTGTTGCTACTGTTTTCTGCGTGTCAAGTATTTGTTCCTATAACCATGAGATCATATAACTCACTAACACCGGAGGAATACTTTGTGTGTATCAAACGTCGCAACGTAACTGGGTGACTATAAAGATGCTCTACAGGTATCTCCGAAGGTGTTCGTTGAGTTAGTATGGATTAAGACTGGGATTTGTCACTCCGTGTGACGGAGAGGTATCTCGGGGCCCACTCGGTAATACAACATCACACACAAGCCTTGCAAGCAATGTGACTTAGTGTAAGTTGCGAGATCTTGTATTACGGAACGAGTAAAGAGACTTGCCGGTAAACGAGATTGAAATAGGTATGCGGATACTGACGATCGAATCTCGGGCAAGTAACATACCGAAGGACAAAGGGAATGACATACGGGATTATATGAATCCTTGACACTGAGGTTCAAACGATAAGATCTTCGTAGAATATGTAGGATCCAATATGGGCATCCAGGTCCCGCTATTGGATATTGACCGAGGAGTCTCTCGGGTCATGTCTACATAGTTCTCGAACCCGCAGGGTCTGCACACTTAAGGTTCGACATTGTTTTATGCGTATTTGAGTTGGTTACCGAATGTTGTTTGGAGTCTCGGATGAGATCACGGACGTCACGAGGGTTTCCGGAATGGACCGGAAACGAAGATTGATATATAGGATGACCTCATTTGATTACCAGAAGGTTTTCGGAGTTACCGGGAATGTACCGAGAATCACGAATGGGTTCCGGGAGTTCACCGGGGGGGAAACCCACCCCGGGGAAGCCCATAGGCCTTGAGGGTGGCGCACCAGCCCTTAGTGGGCTGGTGGGACAGCCCAAAAGGGCCCTATGCGCAGTGGAAGAAAAATCAAAGAGAAAAGAAAAAAAAGGAGGAGGTGGGAAAGGAAAGAAGGACTCCACCCATCAAACCAAGTAGGACTCGGTTTGGGGGGGAGTCCTTCCCCCCTTTGGCTCGGCCGACCCCCTTGGGGCTCCTTGAGCCCCAAGGCAAGGTCCCCCCTCTCCCACCTATATATACGGAGGTTTTAGGGCTGATTTGAGACGACTTTTCCACGGCAGCCCGACCACATACCTCCACGGTTTTTCCTCTAGATTGCGTTTCTGCGGAGCTCGGGTGGAGCCCTGCTGAGACAAGATCATCACCAACCTCCGGAGCGCCGTCACGCTGCCGGAGAACTCTTCAACCTCTCCGTCTCTCTTGCTGGATCAAGAAGGCCGAGATCATCGTCGAGCTGTACGTGTGCTGAACGCGGAGGTGCCGTCCGTTCGGCACTAGATCGTGGGACTGATCGCGGGATAGTTCGCAGGGCGGATCGAGGGACGTGAGGACGTTCCACTACATCAACCGCGTTCACTAACGCTTCTTCTGTACGGTCTACAAGGGTACGTAGATCACTCATCCCCTCTCGTAGATGGACATCACCATGATAGGTCTTTGTGCGCGTAGGAAATTTTTTGTTTCCCATGCGACGTTCCCCAACAGTGGCATCATGAGCTAGGTTCATGCGTAGATGTCTTCTCGAGTAGAACACAAAAGTTTTTGTGGGCGGTGATGTGCGTTTTGGTGCCCTCCTTAGTCTTTTCTTGATTCCGCGGTATTGTTGGATTGAAGCGGCTTGGACCGACATTACTCGTACGCTTACGAGAGACTGGTTTCATCGCTACGAGTAACCCCGTTGCTCAAAGATGACTGGCAAGTGCCGGTTTCTCCAACTTTAGTTGAATCGGATTTGACCGAGGAGGTCCTTGGATGAGGTTAAATAGCAACTCATATATCTTCGTTGTGGTGTTTGCGTAAGTAAGATGCGATCCTACTAGATACCCATGGTCACCACGTAAAACCGGCAACAACAAAATTAGAGGACGTCTAACTTGTTTTTGCAGGGTATGCTTGTGATGTGATATGGACAACGATGTGATGTGATATATTGGATGTATGAGATGATCATGTTGTAATAGATAATATCGACTTGCACGTCGATGGTACGGCAACCGGCAGGAGCCATAGGGTTGTCTTTATACTAATGTTTGTGCTTGCAGATGCGTTTACTATTTTTGCTAGGATGTAGCTTTAGTAGTAATAGCATGAGTAGCACGACAACCCCGATGGCGACACGTTGATGGAGATCATGGTGTGGCGCCGGTGACAAGAAGATCGTGCCGGTGCTTTGGTGATGGAGATCAAGGAGCACGTGATGATGGCCATATCATGTCACTTCTGAATTGCATGTGATGTTAATCCTTTTATGCACCTTATTTTGCTTAGAACGACGGTAGCATTATGAGGTGATCTCTCGCTAAAATTTCAAGACGAAATTGTGTTCTCCCCAACTGTGCACCGTTGCTACAGTTCGTCGTTTCGAGACACCACGTGATGATCGGGTGTGATAGACTCAATGTTCACATACAACGGGTGCAAAACAGTTGCGCACGCGGAACACTCGGGTTAAGCTTGACGAGCCTAGCATGTGCAGACATGGCCTCGGAACACATGAGATCGAAAGGTCGATCATGAATCATATAGATGATATGATTAGCATAGGGATGCTTACCACTGAAACTATGCTCAACTCACGTGATGATCGGACTTGAGCTAGTGTAAGTGGATCATGAACCACTCAAATGACTAGAGAGATGTACTTTTTTAGTGGGAGTTTAGCGAATAATTTGATTAAGTTAAACTCTAATTATCTTGAACATAGTCTAAGTCCACTTTGAATATATTTGTGTTGTAGATCATGGCTCACGTGACAGTCACCCTGAATTTTAATACGTTCCTAGAGAAAGCTAAGTTGAAAGATGATGGAAGCAACTTTGTAGACTGGGCTCGTAATCTTAAGCTAATCTTACAAGCTGGGAAGAAGGATTATGTCCTTAATGCTGCGCTAGGAGATGAACCACCCGCTACGGCTGATCAGGATGTTAAGAACGCTTGGTTAGCACGTAAGGAGGACTACTCAGTAGTTCAATGTGCAGTCTTGTATGGCTTAGAACCGGGACTTCAACGTCACTTTGAGCGTCATGGAGCATTTGAGATGTTCCAGGAGTTGAAGTTTATCTTTCAGAAGAACGCCCGGATCAAGAGGTATGAGACCTCCGATAAATTCTATGCTTGCAAGATGGAGGAGAACTCGTCTGTTAGTGAACATGTGCTCAAAATGTCTGGGTACTCAAACCGTCTAGCTGAGCTGGGGATTGAACTCCCGCAAGAGGCTATCACTGACAGAATCCTTCAATCACTGCCGCCAAGCTATAAAGGCTTTGTGTTGAACTACAACATGCAAGGGATGAACAAGTCACCCGGCGAGTTGTTTGCGATGCTGAAAGTCGCAGTCTGAACTCCGTAAAGAGCATCAAGTGTTGATGGTGAATAAGACCACTAGTTTCAAGAGAAACGGCAAAGGCAAGAAGGGTAATTCAAAGAAGAGCGGCAAGCCTGTTGCCAATCCGACGAAGAAACCCAAAGCTGGACCTAAGCCTGAAACAGAGTGTTACTATTGCAAGGGTATGGGTCACTCGAAGCGCAATTGCCCCAAGTATGTGGCAGATAAGAAGGCGGCCAAAGAAAAATCACGTATATTTGATATACATGTTATTGATGTGTACTTAACCGGCTCTCGTAGTAGTGCCTGGGTATTCGATACCGGTTCTGTTGCTCATATTTGCAACTCAAAACAGGAACTGCGGAATAGACGAAGGCTGGCGAAAGATGAAGTGACGATGCGCGTAGGAAATGGTTCCAAGGTTGATGCAATTGCCGTCGGCACAGTTTCACTTCAGTTACCATCAGGATTAGTTATGAACTTGAATCATTGTTATTTAGTGCCTGCGTTGAGCATGAACATTATATCTGGATCTTGTTTATTGCGAGACGGTTACTCTTTTAAGTCAGAGAAAATGGTTGTTCTATTTCTATGAGTAACATCTTTTATGGTCATGCACCCAATGTGAGAGGATTGTTCATATTGAATCTTGATAGCGATACACACATACATAACATTGAGACCAAAAGAGTTAGAGTTAACAATGATAGCGCCATATTTTTGTGGCACTGCCGCTTAGGTCATATTGGTGTAAAGCGCATGAAGAAACTCCATGCCGATGGACTTTTGGAGTCACTTGACTTTGATTCACTTGACACGTGCGAACCATGCCTGATGAGCAAGATGACTAAAACTCCGTTCACCGGAACAATGGAGCGTGCAAGTGACGTGTTGGAAATCATACATACCGATGTGTGTGGTCCGATGAGCGTAGAGGCACGCGGCGGATATCGTTATTTTCTCACCTTCACTTATGATTTGAGTAGATATGGTTATGTCTACTTAATGAAGCACAAGTCTGAAACATTTGAAAAGTTTAAGCAATTTCAGAGTGAAGTTGAAAATCATCGTAACAAGAAGATCAAGTTCCTACGGTCTGATCGTGGGGGTGAATATCTGAGTTTCGAGTTTGGTGCTCACTTAAGACAATGTGGAATTGTTTCACAGTTAACACCGCCTGGAACACCACAGCGTAATGGTGTGTCCGAACGTCGTAATCGTGCTTTATTAGAGATGGTGCGATCTATGATGTCTCTTACCGATTTGCCGTTATCGTTTTGGGGTTATGCATTAGAAACGGCTGCATTCACTTTAAATAGGGCACCATCAAAATCCGTTGAGACGACACCATACGAACTGTGGTATGGCAAAAGGCCAAAGTTGTCGTTTCTTAAAGTTTGGGGATGTGATGCTTATGTCAAAAAGCTTCAGCCTGAAAAGCTGGAACCCAAAGCGGAAAAGTGCGTCTTCATAGGTTACCCAAAAGAGACAGTTGGGTACACCTTCTATCTCAAATCCGAGGGCAAAGTGTTTGTTGCTAAAAACAGAGCTTTTCTCGAGAAGGAGTTTCTCTCGAGAGAATTGAGTGGGAGGAAGATAGAACTTGACGAGGTTGTCGAACCTCTCATCCCTCTGGATGGTGGCGCAGGGCAAGGGGAAACCTCTGTCGTTGCGACACCGGTTGAGGAGGAAGTTAATGATGAAGATCGTGAAACTCCGGTTCAAGTTTCTGTCGAACCACGCAGGTCGACGAGACCACGTGCTGCTCCAGAGTGGTACGGTAATCCCGTCTTATCAATCATGTTGTTGGATAACAATGAACCTACAAATTATGAAGAAGCAATGGTGGGCCTAGATTCCAACAAATGGCTAGAAGCCATGAAGTCCGAGATAGGATCCATGTATGAGAACAAAGTGTGGACTTTGGAGGTACTGCCTGAGGGTCGCAAGGCCATTCAGAACAAATGGATCTTTAAGAGGAAGACGAACGCTGACGGCAATGTGACCGTTTATAAAGCTCGACTTGTGGCAAAGGCTTTTTCACAAGTTCAAGGAGTTGACTACGATGAGACATTCTCACCCGTAGCGATGCTTAAGTCCGTCAGAATCACGTTAGCAATAGCTGCATTTTTCGATTATGAAATCTGGCAGATGGATGTCAAAACGGCGTTCCTTAACGGTTTCCTTAAGGAAGAATTGTATATGATGCAACCCGAAGGTTTTGTCGATCCTAAGAATGCTAACAAGGTGCGCAAGCTCCAGCGATCCATTTATGGACTGGTGCAAGCATCTCGGAGTTGGAACACACGCTTTGATGAGGTGATCAAAGCATTTGGGTTTATACAAGTGGTTGGAGAATCTTGTATTTACAAGAAAGTGAGTGGGAGCTCTGTGGCGTTTCTAATATTATATGTGGATGACATATTGTTGATTGGAAACAACGTAGAGTTTTTGGAGAACATAAAGGATTACTTGAATAAAAGTTTCTCTATGAAGGACCTAGGAGAAGCTGCTTACATTCTAGGCATTAAGATCTATAGGGATAGATCAAAACGTCTGATAGGACTTTCACAAAGCACATACCTTGATAAAGTTTTGAAGAGGTTCAAAATGGAACAATCCAAGAAGGGGTTCTTGCCAGTTTTACAAGGTACGAGATTGAGTAAGACTCAGTGCCCAGCAACTGATGAGGATAGAGAGCATATGCGCTCCGTCCCCTATGCTTCAGCCATAGGCTCTATCATGTATGCAATGTTGTGCACTAGACCGGACGTTAGCCTGGCCATAAGTATGGCAGGTAGGTTCCAGAGTAATCCAGGAGTGGATCACTGGACGGCGGTCAAGAATATCCTAAAGTACCTGCAAAGGACTAAGGAGATGTTTCTCGTGTATGGAGGTGATGAAGAGCTCGCCGTAAAAGGTTACGTCGATGCAAGCTTTGACACAGATCCAGACGACTCTAAGTCGCAAACCGGATACATATTTATTCTTAATGGGGGTGCGGTAAGCTGGTGCAGTTCCAAGCAAAGCGTCGTAGCATATTCTACATGTGAAGCGGAGTACATGGCTGCCTCGGAGGCGGCTAAGGAGGGTGTCTGGATGAAGAAGTTCATGACGGATCTTGGAGTGGTGCCAAGCGCACTGAATCCAATAACCTTGTTCTGTGACAACACGGGTGCCATTGCCTTAGCAAAGGAACCACGGTTTCACAAGAAGTCCAGACACATCAAACGACGCTTCAACCTCATCCGCGACTACGTCGAAGGAGAGGACGTAAATATATGCAAAGTGCACACGGATCTGAATGTAGCAGACCCGCGAGTCCGCGCACCGCTTTGGGCCTCGCCCAACTGTTGGAATTATGCCCTAGAGGCAATAATAAATATAGTTATTATTATAATTCCTGTATCAAGATAATTGTTTATTATCCATGCTATAATTGTATTGAATGAAGACTCATTTACATGTGTGGATACATAGACAAAACACTGTCCCTAGCAAGCCTCTAGTTGGCTAGCCAGTTGATCAAAGATAGTCAGTGTTTTCTGATTATGAACAAGGTGTTGTTGCTTGATAACTGGATCACGTCATTAGGAGAATCACGTGATGGACTAGACCCAAACTAATAGACGTAGCATTTTGATCGTGTCATTTTGTTGCTACTGTTTTCTGCGTGTCATGTATTTGTTCCTATGACCATGAGATCATATAACTCACTAACACCGGAGGAATACTTTGTGTGTATCAAACGTCGCAACGTAACTGGGTGACTATAAAGATGCTCTACAGGTATCTCCGAAGGTGTTCGTTGAGTTAGTATGGATCAAGACTGGGATTTGTCACTCCGTGTGACGGAGAGGTATCTCGGGGCCCACTCGGTAATACAACATCACACACAAGCCTTGCAAGCAATGTGACTTAGTGTAAGTTGCGGGATCTTGTATTACGGAACGAGTAAAGAGACTTGCCGGTAAACGAGATTGAAATAGGTGTGCGGATACTGACGATCGAATCTCGGGCAAGTAACATACCGAAGGACAAAGGGAATGACATACGGGATTATATGAATCCTTGGCACCGAGGTTCAAACGATAAGATCTTCGTAGAATATGTAGGATCCAATATGGGCATCCAAGTCCCGCTATTGGATATTGACCGAGGAGTCTCTCGGGTCATGTCTACATAGTTCTCGAACCCGCAGGGTCTGCACACTTAAGGTTCGACGTTGTTTTATGCGTATTTGAGTTGGTTACCGAATGTTGTTCGGAGTCCCGGATGAGATCACGGACGTCACGAGGGTTTCCGGAATGGTCCGGAAATGAAGATTGATATATAGGGTGACCTCATTTGATTACCAGAAGGTTTTCGGAGTTACTGGGAATCTACTGGGAATGACGAATGGGTTCCGGGAGTTCACCGCGGGGGGGGGGGGGGGGAACCCACCCCGGGGAAGCCCATAGGCCTTGAGGGTGGCGCACCAGACCTTAGTGGGCTGGTGGGACAGCCCAAAAGGGCCCTATGTGCATTGGAATAAAAATCAAAGAGAAAAAAAAGGAGGAGGTGGGGAAAGGAAAGAAGGACTCCACCCACCAAACCAAGTAGGACTCGGTTTGGGGGGGAGTCCTTCCCCCCTTTGGCTCAGCCGACCCCCTTGCGGCTCCTTGAGCCCCAAGGCAAGGTCCCCCCTCTCCCACCTATATATACGGAGGTTTTAGGGCTGATTTGAGACGACTTTTCCACGGCAGCCCGACCACATACCTCCACGGTTTTTCCTCTAGATTGCGTTTCTGTGGAGGTCGGGCGGAGCCCTGCTGAGACAAGATCATCACCAACCTCCGGAGCGCCATCACGCTGCCGGAGAACTCTTCAACCTCTCCGTCTCTCTTGCTGGATCAAGAAGGCCGAGATCATCGTCGAGCTGTACGTGTGCTGAACGCGGAGGTGCCGTCCGTTCGGCACTAGATCGTGGGACTGATCGCGCGATAGTTCGCGGGGCGGATCGAGGGACGTGAGGACGTTCCACTACATCAACCGCGTTCACTAACGCTTCTGCTGTACGGTCTACAAGGGTACGTAGATCACTCATCCTCTCTCGTAGATGGACATCACCATGATAGGTCTTCGTGCGCGTAGGAAATTTTTTGTTTCCCATGCGACGTTCCCCAACACCAACAACGCCTCGCATGCGTGTGGGGCTCGGGCCCGAGCGCTCCTGTCGGTGCACTAAAGACTCAGGTCTCCAGTGCTCGAGACTTGTGCGCCGACACCGGCAGCCCCTCCACAGCGGCAAGGCGCGTCGCTGGGCCTTAGGGCGAAAGCGAGGCTCAGAAACCACCAAGTGCAGATTTCAAGCCCCGAAAAGCACTCGCTTGCTGGGAAGGATGAAGAGACCCCGACAGGAGTTCCCTGCCAGGGAGATAGACAATGCCACGACGAGACCCTCCCGCCGAGGAAGAAAGACTGAGCCCCAGCAAGCCACCCTTGCCGGGAAGGCTGATAAGGCCTCGGCAGGCCATCACCTCCCTGTCGAGAGGAACAGGAAGAGCCCCGGCAAGGTGACCCTGCCGGGAAGAAAGAGAAAGGCCCGAGGAGAGGCGCGGGCCCAAGGCGCCCTCGAAACCTGCGAACGCCTCCATCGACGAGCACGCCACCGACGATGCATGCGCCACGCGTCCACCCGCAACCTGCGAATGCCCCAGAGTTGCCATGTGTGGGTACGTGTCCAACCCCCATGACGAGGTCAGGGAAGTCTGTCGAAGCATTTATTGCACCTCTGACAAGGTATTAACACTGTAGCTGTTGGTCGGCACTGTTTCACCCATGAACCCACCGTTCACCCACTGAGCCACTGTGGTGACTCCTTTGCCTATAAAAGGAGGTCCGAGGCTCAGTAGTAGGGGCTTTTTGGCAAATTGAAAGGCTGTAAAAAGGGACAGATCTACAATAACCCAAAACGAATAATTAAACGCATGCAGGAGTAGGGTTTTACGCACCACGCGGCCCGAACCTGGATAAAAAGATCTTGCCGGGCCCTGACTGTTGGTTCTGCTCTTGCCGCGACCCCTCTCCCCGCCAAACCAGCAAGAAGGGGACCGTTGAGTCCCCATAGGTGTCGGCCCTTCACCGACAATGGCCTACTTCAAGCATCGCCGTCGTGCACCTAACCAGCCGTTGCGACCGCCGTCATGCCGCGGCAACCGCTCCTCTTCGGCGCCGCTGCCGCTCTCTCACCCGAGAAGTGGTGCCCGTCCGCCCCCTTCATCTCTGTCCAACACCAGCTCATCACCAACGTCGTCGTCGTCTACCCCGACCATTTCATCTACTCCGACCACCACGGGCGACATCGGCTCCCCGCCAATTCATGCCGCAACCGTCGTCGAGCCCTTCTCACTTCATCTACTCCGACCACCACGGGCGACATCGTCCCCCTCCCGCTGATTTGCGCCACAACCGCCCTCGAGTCCATCTCAGCTAGCCTCCTCGACATGGCGTATCAGTTTCTACAGGTCCTTGTCTACGCATGCCAGGTGCTGGCAACACCGTCGCGTGCCCTCGTCCCCGGTGTGTTCCCAGGCCTAGAAAGTATGGAGTGGCGCAGCGTCAACATTGACTTCATCCGTCTACGCAAGCCCGGTGCTGGCAACACCGACGGGTGCCTTTGTCCACGAGATGTCCCCGAACTTGGCAATCTCGGCGCGGCGCGTCTCAATTACGTCTTCTTCCCCGACGCACCACTACTTCGACACTACTGCGCCCATGGCTAAATCGTCACCTCTTTGCGCACGCGGCTCCATGGCGACTTCTTCGATACCGGCATACTGACTCGACATCGACCACGACGTTCTTCGCACGGCTACCTCGACCATGGCTACACCATCCTACGCTCTGGGCTACCTCGACAACAACACAAAGGGCTACCGTCTTGCTTAAGCAACCTCGTCGGTTTTCACTCCAGCCACAACTTCCGCGATGCATTGACCGTTACGACTGTGGGGGTGGTCCGTCGGCTTATCTTTGGATTCTTCTCGAGTTTGGCCGTGTGTGTCGCTATAGTTGTGACTACGGGAATGTTGAGTAACGTGATTAATGTGAAGTATAGGTTAGACTAGGATACTATTCGTCCTTGTCTTATATCCTAAATTGATCATTGTATTCCTACATATATGTAAATGAGGCTGAAACAATACAACAACTATTTCATCAATTTCTCTGTTCCCTTCTAACACCACCCATCTCCCGCTGCTCAGTCAATTTCGCTGCTCATTTCATTTTCGTTAGGCCTTTTGGTGCTTCCGGACGGTACACTCCGCCCATCCCCTATAAGAGCAAGATAACACATGCTGGCTGGGGACAAGACAGCCCACGAAGGTGTGGCGCTTTCACCACCTCAGCACAGTCGAGTTGAGCCAAAGAGAACCTTGCCAAAAACACTGTCCCCAGTCTGTACCGCCGCTCGAGGGATCCTAAGCACGGGGGTCATCATATTCAGAAAGCACAATCGGACCCCAAAATAAGACTTGCAGAAACAAACCCTGAAGGAAGGGAACACAACACCTGAGCGACGTAGCCCCAGCCAAAGGCCAATTACGTCGAGGGAGAGCACATGGATGGATTTGTACTGGGTTCTCATTATCATCATCATATCGGGCCAGCCCCTTTGAATCCGGACATGTACAACCTTTCAACAACTCCACGGGGTGGCTGGGGGCTACCAGGCAACGACCGCGCTCTTTGCTTATTTGGACTGACTGGATCTAGCCTACAGCTTGGGATCGAATCTACACAGATGGAACAATTGCTAATAATTTCCCCAAAATTATAAGAAAAATAATCTACAAAAATAGTAGCACCAGCCAGCTCCATCATTGACGGTGACGTATCATGACGCTTCGTAATAACCCGGCGAATGAATGAATGAATGAATGCTGAGAGGGCATTCGTTCCGTGGGCTATGGCTTGTCCTCGAGCTGCACCTGCAGCTCGCTGCTGTCGGTTTTGCGCCGGCCCATCTTGCCGATGGACGAGGCGATGCTGCCCATGAGGCTGCTGCTGCTGCTGCCGCCGTCGCCGAGGTTCACGGACCGGCGAGACCTCCGTTGCCGCGGAGACTCCAGCCTGCCTTCTCCCTCTTCGTCGTCCTCGTCCTCGTCGCCGGCCTTGGCCCTGGTGGCCACCGCCAGCCGGGAGATGCCGCCGCGGCAGAAGGGGCAGGTGGGCAGCGGCTGGCTCTGCGTGGCCGGGTTGGGCTTGGCGTGGCAGCACAGCGCCAGCGTGCACGCCGCGCACATTTGGTGCCCGCACTCCCGGACCTCGATCGCGCACGCCTGGTCGAAGCAGATGCTGCACACCTCGGCGCCCTGCATGCACGAGCTGAGAGTTAGTAGTAGTATCGGTCCGAACAAGATCCGCGCACCGTCGGACGGACGCGCTGGCTCCGAGGGAGATGTCGATGCAAAGGCGGGATCGTGCATGTGGAGGCGTACTGCAATCGCGTTTGAATAACGTTTCCTGCATATGGATTGCTCAGACGTGCGGCAGTTCGTGCAAGCAGGTGCGTGCACACGCTGCCATTGCCGCTGCCACGGTTTGACACCTAACTTGTCATTACCAACGAGTAAACTAGTATAAGTACGTACGCCTGCACCCAATTAGTTAGCCATTCGTCCCTCGGATCAACATAAATATTATACTACTGGTACATTTCTGCGGCAAGTGGCTCTATGTTGAGACCTGACGGCACGTTAGCTACAACCAATGCAATGCAATGATGAACTCTGGGATAATGCTAGCCTTCGACATCAATCTTGATTGAGATCGATCAAAATAAGCACTACTACTTGCTGGTAGTAAATTACTATTGTGCCAATGAAACGATGGCAGCGCGGTAGGTACGGCGAAACTCCCACTGTTATGTCCAACTATTTCGTGCGTATGAGGTCAGCAATGGAACAGCAGTAGTAATTTGCAAGGCAAGACCGGGCAGTACGGTAGTACCTCGGAGACGATGGCATCGTCATCTGAATGCGACGGCGATGGCAATGAATTCTTGGCCCCTTTCAGGATCCTCTTCTCCCTCTCCCTATTGGCCTCCATCAGGGCTGCCTCCAGGAGAGCCTTGGCGTCAGGTTCCAGCTCGCTGATGAACTTGAGAGGAGCAGGCCACACTAGGGGCTCTGCCGATGAGGGGTTCAGCAGCGCCGCGCACGCCACATGCCCGCGCTTCACCGCGACCTCATATGGAATTCTTCTGTATAAACCAATCCACATCGGTAGATTAGACTAACCAGCACAATGGCTTCAGATCATTTGCTGGAGACAACATCTGTAGTTGTGGTGTTGGAATTCAGTGGTGTTTTTCGCAAGAAAATGCTGACGCACCCAACGGAGTCGCGCTGGAGGCGGTCGGCGCCCCAGGAGAGCAGCTGGCGGACGCAGTCGAGGCTCCCGCCGCGCGCGGCCAAATGCAGCGGCGTGCTCCCGGGGAATCTGCAGGAACGCAAGCGCTCGCGTCAATGTCGCAGCTTTTGCCTTCCTAAAAAGGTGCGATTTTTCGGTACTGATAGTGAGAAGGGCGGTCTTTGACTTGGGGAGAAGCTTTACCCGAAGGCGCCGCTGGAGGCAGACACGATGGCGCCGTTCTCCAGCAGGACGTGGACGCAGCGGCGCCAGCCCTGCCTCGCCGCGAGGTGCAGCGGCGTCGCTCCCGTGTCATCCCGCACATTGACGAACCGCGCGTATCCCCTGCACCTCCAAAGCCATAGCTGATGAACCATTAGCAAAGGATGGCGTGCAGCGCGTTGCGGCGAACAATGGCGGCTCTGAGAAGAAGGGCCAACCAGGATTGCGACACCGGCGCGGTCCGGGCCGCCGTGAGGATGGTCCGGAGGCAGTCTGAGTGGCCGTAGTACGCCGCGTAGTGCAGGCACGTCCGCCCGTGCGACGAATCGAACATCAGGATCTGTACACAAAGACGGAAAACACCATTAAGTTCAGGAGAAGCTCCAAGAACAGCCCCAATCACCAAAACTGTGGCCGTAAGTCTCACATTGGCGCCGGCGTCGAGCAACCGTCGCACGCACTCGGTCCTCCCGTGCATCGCCGCAAGCATCAGCGCCGTCTGCGGCAAAGTCCCGCGATGTGAGGACGAGCTTCCCACAAAGGGGGCGACAGGGAAGAGAACAGGTGGAGCGTGACAAACCTGCTTATGGCGGTTCACGACGTCCGGCTGCACGCAAAGATCCAATGCCATGGACACAACCTAAGCAAACAAAGAAATCAGCACACCGGAGATGCACAGGGGTGGCGAGAAGCTGGACGGAGAGGAGCATGCGGCAGCAAAGGGAACCAAGCAAGGTGCCAGATTAGTTTGTGCTTTCGTACTTGGAGGTGGCCGTGGGCGGCGGCGATGTGGAGCGCGGAGAGGCGGTCGAAGAGCGTGGTGCGACGGAGGAGGGAGGGGCGGGAGCTGACGGCGGCGGCGAGGCGGGCGAGGTCGCCGGACTGTGCCGCGCCGAAGAAGTCCACCTCCTCGCTGGGGCGGCCGCAGCTGGCTCCGTGCCCCATCGCCCGTCACGCCTCTCGGCGGACGCCCGGCGAGCCGGCCGCGGTGGCCGGCGGGGGGAATAATGGGGGGAGGAGAGTGAGTACGAGCGTGGGCTGAGGAGTGGGCGCAGTGGCGAGTAGAGCTTAATAGTGCGTGCGCTTTCTTGTGGGTTTTTTTTTTAAAAAAAACTTTTGCTTCTCTTATTGAGAGCGAGAGATTTCCTTTTACTGATAAACTGCACCTCGCGCATGCTAAGATATTTCACCAGAAAGATATAAAAAAAAGATATTTCATCAGAAATGTTTACAAACACACTGTCACCGTCACCGAGATAGGTCTTGTTGATTTATAGGAATTTTGTAAGAACGAAGAACTAAGGCCCTGTTTGTTTCGTAAGTCGTATGACTTTTTTAAGTCCCAACTTATAAGTCATAAGTTTCTATCTGTTTGTTTACAGGGACTTATAAGTCCCGAGTCCCTACCTGTTTGTTTACAGGGACTTATAAGTCCATGTTACACCTAATAAAATACACTTGTTCACATAACCATGCGGACCAGAAAACTCCAGCGATGCAAAACGGGACGACGGGGAAGAACCAATGCAGAAACGGGGCGGCGGGGGGACGAACCGAGGCAGAAAACGAGACGACCGGGCGGCGACGGGGCGAGGCGGCGACGGACCGGGTGGCGACGGGGCGGGCGGCGATGTGGCGATGGGGCGGCGGCGATTGGGGCCTGCGAACGACGAGGGGTAGGGCGGCGGACACTCGATCGATGCGGGATACTTTTTCCGCGGGCTAACGAGCAATAAGTCCCAATAAGCTCCTACTAGAGAGTCTTATTTGATAAGTCCGAAATCACCATAATAAGTCCCAATAAGTCCCTTGTGTTTGGTTTAGGTGGGACTTATAGGGACTTTTTTAAGTCTCAAAACCAATAAGTCCCTGGAAACAAACACCCTCTAAATGATATCTCTTTTTTATACTTCCTCTGTCCCTATCTAGTTTTTTTTAATAACAAATATTATGATACAGAAAAAGTAGAATATATGCATGTTATTTCATTTCTTACAGTTTTCCTATTCCAGTGATATTTCTATCATATGATCCAAAGAACGCCTAAGTATTTTCTTGTGAGATGATTTGTCATGTGGTGTCTATATAATGTCGATTCATTTTATACCCCCTCCCCCTCCTCCGTCGGGGATTCATCTACATGTATTTTAGTTCTGCAACATTGATTTTTATAAATTTGTGCGACAATTAATTTTGAATAATGGGAGTATGTATTTATAATACATATATGTGCATAGTGTGACCATACTTTACTAGGGCTAAGACTCTTGATTGGATCCTATCCACAAACGAGGCAAACACTAATCTTATAAACATACGTACTAGGTAAGTATATTTTGGGTCTGAATTCTTATTCTGAAGCCTCATAGACACAATCTTTGAAGCCCAATAACAATTCTTGGGAGGGATGACATTTGCGAACGGTTCCTGTGAGTTTCATTTATATAGAGATGACATCTTCTTCTCAAGAGGATGGCGATTTTTGGTTTAGAAGGAATTTTCTTTCAAAAAATTGCCACCACATAATCTCTATCACACGGCTGCGAGGTCGTTCCTTGGTACCTTCATCCGAGAATGTTTCTTGGATGTCATTTTTCCAATCTTATGCTCTTTACCACCAATTCACGATGACTTTGATTTTTTTAGCACCAATTCTTTGTGGGGTATGCTAAGGTGGATAGGTGGCTCAATGAGAGGGGATCCTCCCTCCATCATTTTGCGGTGGAGCTCGGATGCCAGAGGTGGCGACCCGAGATATTGTGGTGGCGTCTTGGCGCACTAGGAGGCGGTGTGTGGCATCGGTTGGGTTGTGCAAGGTGGCATGGTTGGTCACACAACAGTTGACCTAGATCTCGCAGGGTGTGATACATCTTCAATCTAACTATAATTTTTTATTGTTCCATGCTATTATATTCTCATTATAGGATACTTTTTGAGTAATTATTTATCAATTTATATTAATTTTTAGCACTAACATATTTACCTAGAGCCGAGTACTAGTTCCCACTTTTTGTGTGTTTTTTGTTTTGCAGAAATTTCATATCAAACAAATTCCAAACACGATAAAAAATTACGAAGTTTTTTTAGAATATATGTGATTTTGGGAGTCAGAATCAACCCAACACGGTGCCCAAGTGAGGCACAAGATAACAGTGCGCGCCCTGATGGCTTGTGCCCAGCCCTTAAGTCGGTTGAGGCTTTAGGGTTTAGGGTTTAGGGTATATGGGCGCCCTAATGGTTACGACAGAAAGAGAGCCTCAACCGACTTAAGGGGTGGGCACAAGCCATTTGGGCGCCCCCCATGTCGCGTCATGTTGGCTTGTGCCTCCCTCGGGCACCGTGTGTTGAAAATATGCCCTAAAGGCAATAATAAATTAGTTATTATTATATTTCTTTGTTCGTGATAATCGGTTATTATACATGCTATAATTGTATTGATTGGAAACACAAATACATGTGTGGATAAATAGACAAAACACTGTCCCTAGTAAGCCTCTAGTTGACTATCTCGTTGATCAAAGATGGTCAAGGTTTCATAACCATAGACAAGTGTTGTCACTTGATAACGGGATCACATCATTAGGAGAATCATGTGATGGACAAGACCCAAACTATGAACGTAGCATATTGATCGTGTCGTTTTATTGCTATTGTTTTCTGCGTGTCAAGTATTTGTTCCTATGACCATGAGATCATATAACTCACTCGCACCGGAGAAATACCTTGTGTGCATCAAACGTCACAACGTAACTGGGTGACTATAAAGGTCTTCTACAGGTATCTCCGAAGGTGTCCGTTGAGTTAGTATGGATCAAGACTCGGATTTATCACTCTGTGTGACGGAGAGGTATCTCGGGGCCCACTCGGTAATACAACATCACACACAAGCCTTGCAAGCAACGTGACTAAGTGTAAGTCACGAGATCTTGTATTATGGAACAAGTAAAGAGACTTGCCAGTAACGAGATTGAAATAGGTATGCGGATACCGACGATCGAATCTCGGGCAAGTAAAATACCGAAGGACAAAGGGAATGACATACGGGATTATATGAATCCTTGACACCGAGGTTCAACCGATAAGATCTTCGGAGACTATGTAGGATCTAATATGGGCATCCAGGTCCCGCTATTGGATATTGACCGAGGAGTACCTCAGGGCATGTCTACAAAGTTCTCGAACCCGCAGGGTCTGCACACTTAAGGCTCGATGATGTTTTAGTATAGTTGAGTTATATGTGTGGTAACCGAATGTTGTTCGGAGTCCCAAATGAGATCACAGACGTCACGAGGGTTTCCGGAATGGTCCGGAAACGAAGATTGATATATAGGATGGTTTCATTTGGTTACCGGAAGGTTTTCGGGCATTACCGGCATCGTACCGGGAGTGACGAATGGGTTCCGGAAGTTCACCGGGAGGGGGCAACCCACCTGGGGGAAACCCAATGGCCTTAGGGGTGGCGCACCAGCCCTTAGTGGGCTGGTGGGACAACCCAAGAGGGCCTTGGCGCCAAGAGAAGAAAAAAAAAGAAAAAAAGGGAGGTGGGAAGGAAGAGAAGGACTGCACTTTCCAATCCTAATTGGAGTAAGATTCCTCCTCTCCTCCCTTGGCTGGTGCACCCTTGAGGGCTTGTCCCTCAAGGCAAGCCTCCTCCCCCTCCCTCCTATACATAGTGGTGATTTAAGGCTGATTTGAGACAACTTTTGCTACGTGCAACTCAGATCTAGACACCATAGTTCTTCCTCTAGATCGTATTTCTACGGAGCTCAGGCGGAGCCCTGCAGGAGTAGATCGTCACCACCACCGGTGCACCGTCATGCTGCCGGAGAACTCATCTACTTCTTCGTATTGCTTGCTAGATCAAGAAGGCCAAGATCATCGTCAAGCTGTACGTGTGTTGAACGCGGAGGTGTCGTCCGTTCGGCATTAGATCGGAACGGATCGTGGGACGGATCGCGGGACGGTTCGTGGGGCGGATCGAGGGATGTGAGAACGTTCCACTACATCAACCACGTTTCTTAACGCTTCCTGTTGTGCGATCTACAAGGGTACATAGATCCAAATCTCCTCTCTTAGAAGGACATCACCATGATATGACACGTTCCCCATCAGTGGCATCATGAGCTAGGTTCATGCGTAGATGTTATCTCGAGTAGAACACAAAGGGTTTTGTGGACGGTGATGTTCGATTTGCTGCCCTCCTTAGTCTTTTCTCGATTCGGCGGTATTGTTGGATTGAAGCGGCCCGGACCGACATTATTCATACGCTTACGAAAGACTGGTTTCATCGATTGACATGCAACCTCGTTGCATAAAGATGACTGGCGGGTGTTGGTTTCTTCAACTTTAATTGAATTGGTTTTGACCGAGGCGGTCCTTGGAGAGGTTAAATAGCAATTTGCACATCTCCGTTGTGGTTTTTGCGTAAGTAAGATGCGATCATACTAGATACCGATAACAGCCACATAAAACATGCAACAACAAATTAGAGGACATCTAACGAGATATGATATGGCCAATGACGTGATGTGATATATTGGATGTATGGGATGATCATGTTGTAATAGTTAATATCGACTTGCATGTTGATGGTACCGCAGCCGACAGGAGCCATAGGGTTGTCTTTAAACTAACGTTTGTGTTTGCAAATGCGTTTACTATATTGCTAGGACGTAGCTTTAGTAGTAATAGCATAAGTAGCACGACAACCCCGATGGCGACACGTTGATGGAGATCACGATGATGGAGATCATGGTGTGGTGCCGGTGACAAGAATATCGTGCCGGTGCTTTGGTGATGGAGATCAAGAAGCACATGATGATGGTCATATCATGTCACTTATGAATTGCATGTGATGTTAATTCTTTTATGCACCTTATTTTGCTTAGAACGAGGTAGCATTATGAGGTGATCTCTCACTAAAATTTCAAGACAAAATTGTGTTCTCCCGACTATGCACCGTTGCGACAGTTCGTCGTTTCGAGACACCACGTGATGATCGGGTGTGATAGACTCAACGTTCACATACAACGGGTGCAAAACAGTTGCACACACGGAACACTCGGGTTAAGCTTGACGAGCCTAGCATGTGCATACATGGCCTCGGAACACATGAGACCGAAAGGTCGAGCATGAATCGTATAGTTGATATGATTAGCATAGAGATGCTTACCAGTGAAACTATTCTCAACTAACGTGATGATCGGACTTGAGTTAGTGGATTTGGATCATGTACCACACAAATGACTAGAGAGATGTACTTTTTGAGTGGGAGTTCTTAAGTAATATGATTAATTGAACTAATTATCATGAACATAGTCTAATGGTCTTTGCGAATTATGATGTAGCTTGCGCTATAGCTTTACTGTTTTTATATGTTCCTAGAGAAAATTTAGTTGAAAGTTGATAGTAGGAACTTTGCGGACTGAGTTCGTAAAACTGAGGATTGTTCTCATTGCTACGCAGAAGGCTTATGTCCTTAATGCACTACTCGGTGTGCTACACCTCGAGCGTCGTCTCTGGATGTTGCGAACATCTGACATACACGTTTTTTATGACTACCTGATAGTTCAGTGCATAATGCTTAATACCTTAGAAGCAAGGCGCCGAAGACGTTTTGAAACGTCGCGGAACATATGAGATGTTCTAAGAGATGAAATTGAGATTTCATGCTCGTGCCCTTGTTAAGAGTTATGAGACCTCCGACAAGATTCTTTGTCTACAAAGTAAAGGAGAAAAGCTCAAATCGTTGAGCATGTTCTTAGATTGTCTGAGTACAACGATCGCTTGAATCAAGTGGGAGTTAATCTTTGAGATGAGATAGTGATGGTTCTCCAAAGTCACTGCCAGTAAGCTGATGGAGCTTCGTGAAGAACTAGAACATATCCAGGATAGATATGAGGATCCTTGAGCGATTCACACTGTTTGACACTACGAATATAGAAATCAAGAAGGAGCATCAATTGTTGATGGTTAGTAAAACCACTAGTTTCAAGAAGGGCAAGGGCTAGAACGGATACTTCATGAAACGGCAAACCAGTTGCTGCTCCAATGAAGAAACCCAAGATTGAACCCAAACCCGAGACTAAGTGCTTCTGTTATGAGGGGAACGGTCACTGAGGCAGAGCTACCCTAGATACTTGGTAGATAAGAAGGCTCGCAAAGTCGACAGATATATGTTTGATATACATGATATTGATGTGTACTTTACTAGTACTCCTAGTAGCACGAGGGTATTAGATACCGGTTTGGTTGTTAAGTGATTAGTAACTCGAAGTAAAAGCTACGTAATAAACGGAGACTAGCTAAAGGTGAGGTGACGAGACGTGTTGGAAGTGTTTCCAAGGTTGATGTGATCAAACATCGCACGCTCCCTCTACCATCGGGATTGGTGTTAAACCTAAATAATTGTTATTTGGTGTTTGCGTTGAGCATGAAAATGATTGGATTGTGTTTATTGCAATACGATTATTCATGTAAAGAGAATAATTGTTATTCTATTTGCTTGAATAATTACCTTCATTGGTTTATTGAATCTCGATCGTAGTGTTACACATGTTCATAATATTGGTGCCAAAAGATACAAGTAATAATGATAGTACCACTTACTTGTGGCACTGCCGCTTGAGTCATGTTGGTGTAAAGTGCATGAAGAAGCTCCATGCTGATGGATCTTTGTACTCACTCATTTTTGAAACGTTTGAGACATGCAAACCATATCTATTGGTATGAACGCATGAAGAAACTCCATGCAGATGGATCGTTTGGACTCACTTGATTTTGAATCACTTGAGACAATGCAAATCATACCACATGAAACAAGAAAGTAACTTGTTGGAAGTAATACATTTTTGATGTGTGCAGTCCAATGAGTGTTGAGACACGCAGTGGATATCGTTATGTTCTTACTTCACTGATGATTTGAGTGGATACATGAGTATTTACTTGATGAATCACAAGTATGAAATGTTGAAAAGTTCAAAGCTATTTCAGAGAGAAGATCATCGTAAAAAGAGGATAAACTGTCTACGATGTGATCATAGAGATGAATATCTGAGTTACGAGTTTTGGTACACAGTTAAGACAATGTGGAAATTGTTTCACAATTCATGCCACCTAGAACACCATAGTGTGATGATGTGTCTAAACGTCATAGCCACACCCTATTAGATATGGTGCATACTATGATGTCTCTTATCAAATTACCACTATCGTTTATGGGTTATGCATTAGAGACAACCGCATTCACTTTAAATAGGGCACCGCGTATTTTCGTTGAGATTACATAGTGTAGACTATGGTTTGGAGCAACCTAAGCTGTCGTTTCTTAAAAGTTTGGGGTTGTGATGCTTATGTGGAAAGGTTTCAGTCTGATAAGCTCAAACCCGAAGCGGATAAATGCATCTTCATGGGATATGCAAAACAGTTGGGTACATCTCCTATCTCAGATCCGAAAGCAAAGTGTTTATTTCTAGAAATGGGTGCTTTCTCGAGGAAAGGTTACTCTCGAAATAATTGAGTGGGAGGGTGGTGGAACTTGATGAGGTTAGTGACCCGTCACTTCAACCAGTGTGTAGCAGGGCGCAGGAAGATGTTCTTGTGGCGCCTACACCAATTGAGGTGGAAACTGATGATGGTGATCATTGACCTTCGGATCAAGTTACTACAAACCTCGTAGGTCGACAAGGTTGCGTACTACTACAAAGTGGTACGGTAACCCTATCTTGGAGGTCATGTTGTTGAACAACAATGAACATACGAGCTATGGAGAAGCGATGGTGGGCCCGGGTTCCGACAAATGGGTGGAGGCCATGAAATCTCAGAGAGGATCCATGTATGAAAACAAAGGGTAGACTTTGGAAGAACTACTTGATGGTCGTTGGACTATTAAGTAAAGATGGATCTTTAAAAGGAAGACAAACGATGATGGTGAAAAGTCACCATTAAGAAAAGCTCGACTTGTCGCAAGGATGTTTCCGACAAGTTCAAAGAGTTGACTATGATGAGACTTTCTCACTCGTAGCGATGCTAAAAGTCTGTTGGAATTATGTTAGTAGTTGTTGCATTATTTATGAAATATTGCACATAGGATGTCAAAACATTGTTTCCTGGACGGTTTCCTTGAGGAAAGGTTGTATGTAATACAACCAGAAGGTTTTGTCGATCCTAAAAATACTAACAAGTATGCAATCTCCAACGATCCTTCTATGGACTAGTGCGAGCATCTCGGGGTTGGAATATACGCTTTGATGAGATGATCAAAGCTTTTGGGTTTATACAAGGTTTATGAGAAACTTGTATTTCCAAAGAAGTGAGTGGGAGCACTATAGAATTTCTGATAAGTATATGTGGTTGACATATTGTTGATCGGAACTGATGTCGAATTTCTGTGAAGCATAAAAGGTTGTTTGAAAGGAGTTTTTCAAAGGAAGACCTGTATAGATCTATTTGAACATTGAGCATCAAGATCTATAGAGATAAATCAAAACGCTTAATAGAACTTTCAAATAAAATGCATGCCTTGACAAGTTTTTAAAGGAGTTCAAATTAGATAGGCAAAGAAGGAGTTCTTGGGTGTGTTGTAAGGTGTGAATATGAGTAAGACACAAAAGCCCGACCACGGCAGAAGAAAGAGAAAGTATGAAGGTCGTCCCCTATGCCTTAGCCGTAGGCTCTAAAGTATGCCAAGCTATGTACCGCACCTGATGTGTGCGTTGCCATGAGTCTGTCAAGGGGTACAAAAAGGTGATCCATGATTGAATCATTAAAACAGCAGTCAAAGTTATCCTTAGTAACTAGTGGACTAAGGAATTTTCTCGATTATGGAGGTGATTAAAGAGTTCGTTGTAAAGGGTTACGTCGATGCAAGCTTTGACACTAATCCAAATAAACTCTGAGTAGTAAAATGGATTCGTATAGTAGAGTAGATATTTGGAGTATTTCCGAATAGCATGTAGTAGCAGAATCTATAAGATGACCTAAAGATTTGTAAAGCACACACGGATCTGAAAGATTCAGAACCGTTGACTAAAACCTCTCTCACGAGCAAGACGTGATCAAACCCCAGAACTATATGGGTGTTGGATTCGTTAAAATCACATGTGATGTGAACTAGATTATTTACTATAGTGCAAGTGGGAGACTGTTGGAAATATGCCCTAGAGGCAATAATAAAATAGCTATTATTATATTTCTTTGTTCGTGATAATCGTTTATTATCCATGCTATAATTGTATTGATTGGAAACACAAATACATGTGTGGATACATAGACAAAACACTGTCCCTAGTAAGCCTCTAGTTGACTAGCTCGTTGAGGCTTTAGGGTATATGGGCGCCCTAATGGTTACAACAGAAGGAGAGCCTCAACCGACTTAAGGGGTGGGCACAAGCCATTAGGGCGCCCCCAGGTCGCGTCCTGTTGGCTTGTGCCTCCCTCGGGCACCGTGTGTTGGAAATATGCCCTAGAGGCAATAATAAATTAGTTATTATTATATTTCTTTGTTCGTGATAATCGTTCATTACCCATGCTATAATTGTATTGATTGGAAACACAAATACATGTGTGGATACATAGACAGAGCACTGTCCCTAGTAAGCCTCTAGTTGACTAGCTCGTTGATCAAATATGGTCAAGGTTTCCTAACCATAGACAAGTGTTGTCACTTGATAACGGGATCACATCATTAGGAGAATCATGTGATGGACAAGACCCAAACTATGAACATAGCATATTGATCATGTCATTTTATTGCTATTGTTTTCTGCGTGTCAAGTATTTGTTCCGATGACCATGAGATCATATAACTCACTCGCACCGAAGGAATACCTTGTGTGCATCAAACGTCACAACATAACTGGTTGACTATAAAGGTGTTCTACAGGTATCTCCGAAGGTGTCCGTTGAGTTAGTATGGATCAAGACTAGGATTTGTCACTCTATGTGACGGAGAGGTATCTCGGGGCCCACTCGGTAATACAACATCACAAAAGCCTTGCAAGCAATGTGACTAAGTGTAAGTCACGGGATCTTGTATTACGGAACGAGTAAAGAGACTTGCCGGTAACGAGATTGAAATAGGTATGCGGATACCGACGATCGAATCTTGGGCAAGTAACATACGGAAGAACAAAGGGAATGACGTACGGGATTATATGAATCCTTGACACTGAGGTTCAACCAATAAGATCTTTGGAGAATATGTAGGATCCAATATGGGCATCCAGGTCCCGCTATTAGATATTGACCGAGGAGTACCTCGGGGCATGTATGCATAGTTCTCGAACCCGCAGGGTCTGCACACTTAAGGTTCGATGATGTTTTAGTATAGTTGAGTTATATGTGTGGTTACCGAATATGTGGTCCAGAAACAAAGATTGATATATAGGATGGTTTCATTTGGTTATCGGAAGGTTTTCGGGCATTACCGGCATTGTACCGGGAGTGACGAATGGGTTCCGGAAGTTCACCGGGAGGGGGGCAACCCACCCGGGGGAAGCCCAATGGCCTTAGGGGTGGTGCACCAGCCCTTAGTGGGCTGGTGGGACAGCCCAAGAGGGCCTTGGCGCCAAGAGAAGAAAACCAAAGAAAAAAAGGGGAGGTGGGAAGGAAGAGAAGGAATCCACTTTCCAATCCTAATTGGAGTAGGATTCCTCCTCTCCTCCCTTTGTCGGCGCACCCTCAAGGCAAGCCTCCTCCCCCTCCCTCCTATATATAGTGGTGATTTAGGGCTGATTTGAGACAACTTTTGCCACATGCAACTCATATATAGACACCATAGTTTTTCCTCTAGATCGTATTTCTACGGAGCTCAGGTGGAGCCGTGCAGGAGTAGATCGTCACCACCACCGGAGCACCGTCACGCTGCCGGAGAACTCATCTACTTCTCCGTCTTGATTGTTGGATCAAGAAGGCCGAGATCATCGTTGAGCTGTACGTGTGCTGAACGCGGAGGTGCCGTCCGTTCGGCACTAGATCGGAACGGATCGTGGGATGGACCGCGGGACGGTTCGTGGGACGGTTCGTGTGGCGGATCGAGGGACGTGAGGACGTTCCACTACATCAACCGCGTTTCTTAACGCTTCCTGCTGTGCGATCTACAAGGGTACGTAGATCCAAATCTCCTCTCGAAAATGGACATCACCATGATAGGTCTTCGTGTGTGTAGGATATTTTTTGTTTCCCATGCAACGTTCCCCATCACCGTGTTGCATTGATTCTGACTCCCAAAATTTACATGTATTCCAAAAAAATCTCCATAATGTTTTATCTCGTTTGGAATTCATTTGATATGGAATTGTTGCGAAACAAAACACACACAAAAAATAGGAACTAGCACTAGCACTAGGTCAATAGGTTAGTGCTAAAAATTAATATAAATTGGTAAATAATTACTCAAAAAATTTCCTAGAATTATAATATAACAACATGAAACAATAAAAAATTATAGATACGCTAGAGACGTATGACCCGCCTAGGGAGAAGTAGTGATTTTTTCCAATCATGTCCTTAGAGGTTTTCGTCCCCGTGGGTCAAAATTCTTTAGGGACGTGCTTCATTTTCATAGGCTCGGGCCTCAATACCTTGGTCCCAATTCAATGACCAACACCTGTCAGTTTGTTGTACTATGTGAGGATTATCTTCAGATGGAGCCCACACTTTCTTTGTTCAGATATTTGTTCTATCTTAATCACCAAACTAAAGTGAAAATCGGCCCAAGCGTAGAGCTTGGTTGAGTCACAATTCAGAAAAGGAAAAACAGTCTATTCCTAGAAACCAAGTTGGCAAGTCATCCCAAAGGTTGGTTTGCCACTTAGTTTTATTGCAAAGAAATTTCTCCGCAAGGTCAAAATCCCTTGCCAGCTTATAGGGCAAAGCGGCTCAATGCCATAGCCGAATTTCTGGGTTGGCCAAGCAAGGAAGAACAAGCACTGTTTGCACCCATAATCTCAAGGTTGAAGGCCTTAACCACTCACGGTCTTACTAGAAATGACTTAGTCCGGTGCTGCTTAACTTGGAGGATTCAACCCCTTAGCTTGAGGGGAGATCTAATGTGCAATTATACTTGTGAACCAAAGGAGATCCAACGCTTTAGTGAGAAAGACTTGAGCGATAAGGAAATCAACAAAGCTACCAAGCACATGTTTGGCGAGTCGAAAGAGCTGTGTAGCTTTACTTGCTTAGCTCCATTCTACATTGATTACTTGGTTCCACCATTAAGTACTCTATCATTTTGCTTCCTTTCCTTATTTTTTTCCAGTATTTGCACTTGTTGAGCCGGCTCATACTTTTCCTTTTTAGGCGACTTCTGATTTCTGGAACATAAGGGCTAGTACACTTTTCCCCCTCCTTCTGGTCAAGTGGATGACCGGGCTTGTTGATACGTCTCCGTCGTATCTACTTTTCCAAACTCTTTTGCCCTTGTTTTGGACTCTAATTTGCATGATTTGAATGGAACTAACCCGGACTAACGCTGTTTTTAGCAGAATTACCATGGTGTTGTTTTTGCGCAGAAATAAAAGTTCTCGGAATGACATGGAAATTCACGAGGATTTTTTGTGGAATATATAAAAAATACTGGCGCAAGAATCAACCGGAGGAGTGGAGTGAGGAGCCCACAAGCCCACCAGGTGCGGCCCCCCTGGCTGCGCCTAACAGGCTTGTCGGGCCCTCGGAGCTCCGCTGCCTCCAACTCCAGCTCTATTTAGTCCCTTTCGTCCGGAAAAAAATCAAGGAGAAGAGTTCATCGCGTTTTACGATATGGAGGCGCCGCCACCACCCGTTCTTCCTCTGTAGGGCAGATCTGGAGTCCGTTCTGGGCTCCGGAGAGGGGAGATCGTCGCCATCGTCATCACCAACCTTCCTTCATCGCCAATTCCATGATGCTCTTCACCGTTCGTGAGTAATCTCATCGTAGGCTTGCTGGACGGTGATGGGTTGGATGAGATCTATCATGTAATCGAGTTAGTTTTGACGGGGATTGATCCCTAGTATCCACTATGTTCTGAGATTGATGTTGCTACTACTTTGCCATGCTTAATGCTTGTCACTAGGGCCCGAGTGCCATGATTTCAGATCTGAACCTATTATGTTCTCGTCAATATATGTGTGTTCTTGATCCTATCTTGCAAGTTGTAGTCACCTACTATGTGTTATGACCCGGCAACCCCGGAGTGACAATAGCCGGAACCACTCCCGGAGATGACCATAGTATGAGGAGTTCATGTATTCACTAAGTGCTAATGCATTGTTCCGGTTCTCTATTAAAAGGAGAACCTTAATATCCCGTAGTTTCCATTAGGACCCCGCTGCCACGGGAGGGATGGACAATAGATGTCATGCAAGTTCTTTTCCCTAAGCACGTATGACTACATACGGAATACATGTCTACTTTACATTGACGAACCGGAGCTAGTTACATATCTCTCTGTGTTATAATTGTTGCATGATGAATGCCATCCAGCATAATTATCCATCACCCGTCTAATGCCTATGAGTTTTTACTACCGGTCCTTGCTATGTTACTTTGTTGCTATTGTTGTCGCTGCTGCTACTGTTACTCTGTCGCTACTGCTGTCACTGCTCCTACTATTACGGTTGCTACTGTTGCTATCACACCACTTTGCTACTGATACTTTGCTGCAGATACTAAGTCTTTCAGGTGTGGTTGAATTGACAACTCAACTGCTAATACTCGAGAATATTATTTGGCTTCCCCTTGTGTCGAATCAACAAATTTGGGTTGAATACTCTACCCTCAAAAACTGTTGCGATCCCCTATACTTGTGCGTTATCAAGACTATTTTCTAGCGCCGTTGCTGGGGAGGCATAGCTCTATTCTCTGAGTCACTTGGGATTTACGTCTGCTGATCACTATGAGGAATCCGAGAGATCCAAAACACTAAATTCTTGCCCTCAACTATGAGGACAGGTAAGGAACTGCCATCTAGCTCTGCACTTGATTCACCTTCAGTTATGAGTAAGTTTGCGACACCACCTCCTGCTAGAAATTTTGATATGTCGCCTGTGCTTGATGATGCTACTTCTGCTGTCCATGATGCTTGTGATGATGCTTTGCTTGAAACTACTTTTCCACTAGGTGCATTCCTAGATGCACAAATTGCTAGAGTTGGTGCTGAATGTGATGATACTTCTGAAACTGCTGAGATTATTGAAGTGGAACCTGCTATTTCACATGTTAGAACTAGCTCTCCTAGATATGAATTGACTGATATGCCTGAGGGTTATGTTATGGAGGGAGAGATAGCTGAGGACTTTCTTGATTGTAAGGATAGCTATGATCTTGAGAAATTACTGTGCAAGTGGAAAGAAAAATCTTTGAACGCTAGGATGAAATACGACCCGAAGTTTGCTACTTCGCCTATCTTTGTGACTGATAAGGATTATGAATTCTCTGTTGACCCTGAGTTAATCACTTTGGTCGAATCTGATCCTTTTCATGGTTATGAGTCTGAAACGGTTGTAGCACATCTTACTAAGTTGCACGATATAGCCACCCTATTCACGAGTGAGGAAAAGATCCGCCACTACTACATCCTTAAACCGTTTCCTTTCTCGCTAAAGGATGATGCTAAGACTTGGTTCACTTCTCTTTCTCTTGATTGTGTGCGTAGTCCCCAGGATATGATCTACTACTTCTTTGAGAAATATTTTCCTGCCCATAAGAAGCAAGTTGTCTTGCAGGAAATATATAACTTTGCGCAAGTTGAAGAAGAGAGTCTCCCACAAGCTTGGGGGAGGCTCGTCCAGCTACTGAATGCTTTGCCTGATCACCTTCTTGAAAAGAATGAAATACTTGATATCTTCTATAATGGATTAACCGATAATTCTAGGGACCACCTAGATAGTTGTGCTGGTTGTGGTTTTAGGGAACGAACTGTGGAACAAGCTGAGATTTTATTGAATAATATCTTGTGCAATGAGAATGCTTGGACTATTCCTGAACCACCTCCGAAGCCAACTCCGAAGAAAAGAGGTATTCTATTCCTTAGTCCTGAAGATATGCAATAAGCTAAGAAATCTATGAAAGAGAAAGGCATTAAATCTGAAGATGTCAAAAATCTACCACCTATCGAAGAGATCCATTGTCTTGATAACCCGATACAGGTAGTAGAGGTAAACTCTCTTCGTAGATTCAATGAGAGTGATATTCCTTTTGATAAACCTGCTAGCTTATGCCTAGATGAATTTGATAACTTTGTTGCCAAACAACAAAGTTTCAATGATTATGTTAGCAGACAATTGGAACCGAATGCTCGTATGCTTAGTCATCTAAGTGCTTGTGTGGATAGAAATGTCAATGATCTTAAGCTTTTGAGTAAACATGCCTCTATGGTTACTAGTCAATTAGAACAAGTACTTAAGGCTCAAAATGACTTGCTCAATGAGTGAATGACAATTCTGTTAGAGTTATCACTAGAGGCGGTAGAATGACCCAGGAACCTTTGTATCCTGAGGGCCATCCTAAGAGAATTGAACAATATTCTCAAGGAGTTAGCACCGAGGCACCTAGTCATCCTAGAAAGAAAAAGAAAGATGATAGGAACTTGCAGGCTAGCAACCCTGTTGCTGTTACACCCAAGATTCCGAACGATGTCTCTGTTTTTGATGCCGAAACACAATCTCGTGATGAATATGAGCCTAATCACAATATCGATAGTTATGTTCATGATGATGCTCAACCTAGCAATGATAAGGATGTGGAGATTGAACCTGTTGATCTTTATAACCCACAACCTAAGAATTGGAGATACGATAAGAACGATTTCATTACTAGGAAGCATGGTAAAGAAAGGGAACCATGGGTTCAGAAACCCATGCCCTTTCCTCCCAAACCATCCAAGAAAAAGGATGATGAAGATTTTGAGCGCTTTGTTGAAATGATTAGACCTGTCTTTGTGCAAATGCGTTTGACAGATATGCTCAAAATGTCTCCCTATGCCAAGTACATGAAAGATATTGTGACTGATAAGAGAAGGATACCTGAGGTTGAGATTTCCACCATGCTCGCTAATTATACCATCAAGGGTGGAACTCCTAAGAAACTAGGTCCCGAAGTGCCCACTATACCTTGCTCCATTAAAGGAAACTACGTTAGAACTGCTTTATGCGATCTTGGAGCCGGTGTTAGTGTTATGCCTCTCTCTCTTTATCGTAGACTTGTACTGGATAAGTTGACACCCACTGAAATCTCTCTGCAAATGGCCGACAGATCAACTGCTTTCCCTATCGGCATTTGCGAGGATGTGCCTTTTGTGGTTGCTAACGTCACTATCTTAACAGACTTTGTTATTCTGGATATTCCCGAGGATGATGCCATGGCGGTCATCCTTGGAAGACCCTTTTTAAACACTGTAGGGGCTGTTATTGATTGCAACAAAGTCAATGTCACTTTCCATGTCAACGGTAATGAGCATACGGTGCACTTTCCAAAGAAACAATATCGAGTATATTGTATCAATGCTATTGAAAAAACTTCATCGATTCTTATTGGGAGCTTTGAATGACCTATACCTACTATTAAGATGAAGTATGATTTGCTTGTTGGGGATATGCACATCCCCATTGAGGTAACCTAGTGACTATTCGAAAATTCTCCGTTTTTTATGCGATTCGAAAAAGTTTGTCAAAGAGACTTGATCAACCTCGTTAATAGATTACTTTTGATGAACATGAGATGGATGAATCTGAGACTCACAACCCTCTGTTCCAAACCTTTACCTTCGGTTGCTTAGAAGAAAAATGATAGATTTAGCTTTAGTTTCTCCTGTTTTCTGCTTTTCGCGTCCCATAGAAAAGTGTCCCAAAAATAAAAGTTCTCCGAATGCCCTGAAAATCAAGTATGATTTTTTGTGGAATTTTTGAAAAATTCTGAGACGGAGAGCTAGTCAGGGGGATGCACCAGTGGGCCACAAGCCCAGGAGGCGTGGGCACCCCCCCTGGCCACACCTACCAGGCTTGTGGGGCCCACGTGTCCCCCCTCCACTTAGTCCAGCTCCCATCTCCTTCTCCTACCTCCAGAAAAATTCATTCTGCAGCTCAAACCCGTGTTCTTGCTCTTCTTGCTGTGATTTTCGATCTTCTTGTGCAAAGCCCCATTCACCAAACTGTTTTGGGGAAATTGTTCCTTGGTATGTGACTCCTCCATTGGTCTAATTAGTTTTTGCTCTAGTGCCTTATTCGTTGCGTATTTTTGCTGCCTTGGTGACCCTGTTCTTGAGCTTTGCATGCTAATTTTAGCTGGTCCCAAGTAGTTTTGATGCGTGATATGACCTCTAGGCACTTGTAGGAGTAGTTGCTACGAGTTTCGTTGGGCCTTGTTCACTTTTCCTTAGAGTCACTAAAAATTTCAGAAATTTCCAGAGAAAGAAAAGGGAAAAGATGAGGAGGTTCTTAAGAGGCCCTTCAAGCCGTGACCCCAAGGATGGTGAAAACGAGAAGAAGAAACCCAAGTATCTGGTCCCCCGAGTTGCAGAAGTTCGAGCGTGCGAGTGGCCAAGCGATGTGTTCTTACGCGCCGCCCGACTTTATGAGGACTAGCACTACTTGGTGGAGAACGCAGGCCTTACCGCCTTCGTTGAAGATAAGTGTCCGCAATACCTCCTCCTCACTAATGTTTTCGTGCAAAGCTTTAATTTCTATCTGAGGAAGAGTCCTCCTATGGTTGAGTTCAAGTTATATGATATCCCCCAGCGCATGTCACTTCAGGATTTTTGCAATGTTTGCAAATTACCTTATGTTGGGGATATTCATGAACCTCGTCCACGGGACTTGGAGGCTTTCATTGATACTATTGTTGTAGGACAGGAGAGAGGAGTGTCTTGCGCTAGAGCTGCTAGCATACATTTTCCCATGCTTCGGTACTTCTCATTATTCGTGGGAAAATGTTTGATTGTCCGTGGGAAAGCTAGGGCCCTTAGCTCCCCAGATCTTGCGGTTTTGCGCGAAGCCCTTTATAATGATAAAACTTATAGCTTGGGCGCTATAGTAGCTCAACGGTTGAACATGAACCGATCTAAAGGCGTTGTTTATGGAGGTATCTATGCTACCCGTCTTGCTAGACATTTTGAGATACCTATTAGACTACACGAGGAAGAAGAGATTCTTCTTCCTGAGAGATATCTAGATTATAATAGCATGGTTCGCCATGACTTTCTTGATAAAGATATAAATAAGAGGATGATTTATAACCTGGTATTTAGTCAGGGTACTCGTGAGACTATTACATTGCCTGCTCCTTCTTTGTTCAATCTTCATCTAGGCAGGTACATTATTATGCCCTCGGACATCTACGCATATTGGGGCATAGCACCACCACACGCGCCCGTGCCCGAGCTACCAGTCGAGTACCAGACGCCAGTTTATCAGTGGGAGCCAAAGGAGCTCACATAGTAGTGGCACCCTGAGTACACTCCGGAGTACCCCGGAGACGGTTATTTCCCTCCATGGGAGTAGACCAACTTAGGCCAAAAGCCTAAGCTTGGGGGAGTACGTGTTTCTCACCGACTTTATATTCATGCTCACACTTTCACTTTGATCGTCGGTGTTCACACTTTCTCACTGTATCATCCATGCTAGTTTATTTCTTTTTCTCGTTTTCTTCTCGTGTGTTTGTCTAGTTTGAGAAAACCCAAAAAGATTTCTCGTCCTTATTTTGCTTGTTGGAAGCTTTCCCGTGTAAATAGTTTTCTTTTTCTTTGGGTCAAGGTAGAAGACCATGGTTACAATGTTTAGTGGCTCTCGCATGCATATCTGTTTATCTGTCAAAGAGCCATATTACTTTGTCTTCTCCTTTGTGTTTGCTTGCAGATTCCAGCATAGTCCAATGCATGAGCAATCTTATTATTGTTCACATCATTCGGCCGTGCAAGTGAAAGGCAATAATGACGATATATGATAAAGTGACTGAGCCAGGAAAATCTGGTATGAACTCGATCTATTTTGTTTTTGTAAATATGACTAGCTCATCGTTCCCAATTCAGCTTTGTTGTGAGATAAACATGTTTGCAATGACAACTTAGAGATCATAGTTTCTGATGCCATGCTTAATTAGCTAGGAGCTTATAATGGTTTGTCTTGGATGCCAACATGAATTTTGAGATGATTATGATGTAGTATGATAGGATGGTATCCTCCTTTGAATGATTCAAGTGGCTTGACTTGGCGCATGTTTACGCATGTAGTTGAAACAAAATCAACATAGCCTCTATGATATTCATGTTTATGGTGATTTATGTCCTGCTCATGCTTGAACTCAATGTTGGTTAATCTCAATGCATATTGATGACTGTTGTCGCTCTCTAGTTGGTTGCTTCCCAGTATTTTGCTAGCCTTCACTTGTAGTAAGTGGGAATACTGCTTGTGCATCCACTTCCATAAACCCAAAGTTGTTCCATATGAGTCCACCATACCTACCTATATGCGGTATCTACCTGCCGTTCCAAGTAAATTTGCATGTGCCACTCTCTAAACCTTCAAGAAATAATCTGTTTTGCATGCCCGAACCGCTCATGTGGTGACAAGGGGCGATCAGTATCTTCCATGCTAGGCGTGTTATCCTCGATACGTGTTTATTCACTATCACTCACGAGAAAGGGGCCGGTAATTGGAATGCCCAGTTCCGTGCTCAAATCGAAAAGATAATTGCAAACAAAACTCCCCCTGGATTGATGTTGGTATGGACGACACCCGAGTATTCGGCTAGTCGTGAAGTATGATTGATCGGTGGTGGGGGAGTCAAAACTTTACTTTTCTGTTTGGGAACCGCCTATAGTATGTGTAGCATGGAAGATGGTGAAAACTCTTGGTCATTGTGTTGAAATGAAAGAATGCCACCCAAAATTATTTTTCTCTGTCTTTAAAGCTTGAGCTCTGGCACCTCTGCAAATCAATGCTTCCCTCTGCGAAGGGCATATCTATTTATGTTTCTGTTGAGTCATCCTCTTCTTATAAAAGCACCAATTAGAGAGCACCTCTGTCATTTTTATGCTTTGCTTTTAATTATTATTGAGTATGACTGTGGCTGGATCTTCTTTGCCATGAATTACAATGTTCAGTCAGCCCTTGGTCTTTGAAGGTGTTCTGCATTTATGTTTTGCGGTCTCAGAAAGAGCTAGCGAGATACCATCTGTTCATATTGCTTCATGATTGTCTTGATTGAAGTGTTGACGTTTGAAACTTATTATTATTGCTCGCTAGTTGATTATGCCATTTGTATGAGTTTACCATGAGACCTAAATGTCATTGCCTATGTGGTTAGCTTTTGATCTTGCTGAAAATCTGAATATGAGTTAGACATAATTACAACAAGATCAAACAGAGTTCGTCAAAGTTTTTCTTTGTCTCTTTCAGTTTGTCAACTGAATTGCTTGAGGACAAGCAAGGCTTTAAGCTTGGGGGAGTTGATACGTCTCCGTCGTATCTACTTTTCCAAACTCTTTTGCCCTTGTTTTGGACTATAATTTGCATGATTTGAATGGAACTAACCCGGACTAACGTTGTTTTCAGCAGAATTGCCATGGTGTTGTTTTTGCGCATAAATAAAAGTTCTCCGAATGACCTGAAAATTTACGAGGATTTTTTGTGGAATATATAAAAAATACTGGCGCAAGAATCAACCGGAGGAGTGGAGCGAGGAGCCCACAAGCCAACCAGGCTCGGGCCCCCCTGGCCGCGCCTAGCACACTTGTGGGGCCCTCGGAGCTCCGCCGCCTCCCACTCCAGCTCTATTTAGTCCCTTTCGTCCAGAAAAAAATCAAGAAGAAGAGTTCATCACGTTTTACGATACGGAGGCGCCGCAACCACCTGCTCTTCTTGTGGAGGGCAGATCTGGAGTCCGTTCTGGGCTCCGGAGAGGGGAGATCGTCGCCATCGTCATCACCAACCTTCCTTCATCACCAATTCCATGATGCTCTTCACCGTTCGTGAGTAATCTCATCGTAGGTTTGCTGGACGGTGATGGGTTGGATGAGATCTATCATGTAATCGTGTTAGTTTTGACGGGGATTGATCCCTAGTATCCACTATGTTTTGAGATTGATGTTGCTACTACTTTGCCATGCTTAATGCTTGTCACTAGGTCCCGAGTGCCATGATTTCAGATGTAAAACTATTATGTTCTCGTAAATATATGTGTGTTCTTGATCCTATCTTGCAAGTTGTAGTCACCTACTATGTGTTATGACCCGGCAACACCGGAGTGACAATAACTGGAACCACTCCCGGAGATGACCATAGTATGGGGAGTTCATGTATTCACTAAGTGCTAATGCGTTGTTCCGGTTCTCTATGAAAAGGAGAACCTTAATATCCCGTAGTTTCCATTAGGACCCCGCTGCCACGGGAGGGATGGACAATAGATGTCATGCAAGTTCTTTTCCCTAAGCACGTATGACTACATACTGAATACATGCCTACATTACATTGACGAACTGGAGCTAGTTACATACCTCTCCGTGTTATAACTGTTGCATGATGAATGCCATCCGACATAATTATCCATCACCTATCCAATGCCTATGAGTTTTTCTTACTGGTCCTTGCTACGTTACTTTGTTGCTATTGCTGTCGCTGTTGCTACTGTTACTCTGTCGCTACTGTTGTCATTGCTGCTACTATTACCGTTGCTACTGTTGCTATCACACCACTTTGCTACTGATACTTTGCTGCAGATACTAAGTCTTTCAGGTGTGGTTGAATTGACAACTCAACTGCTAATACTCAAGAATATTCTTTGGGTTCCCCTTGTGTCGAATCAACAAATTTGGGTTGAATACTCTATCCTCGAAAACTGTTGCGATCCCCTATACTTGTGGGTTATCACTTGTGAAGCTGCCTCGGATGATGGATCTGAGGTAGAACTTGACTCCCTAGGCCGCCTCTTTATCGAGCTTGCTGACCCCTCTTTACATGAGGATGATGTTGAAAACAGTCAAACTGGCATTGTCGATGTAATCTCGACATCTAGTTCTTCAGAAACATATGTTGTGAAGAAGACAAAATGAGCCGTCCGAAAAGTTAAGTTTTCGAAACCAGCTGCTTACTTAAATCTCAACTCTCTTTTGAAGCCAGATCAACAAGCCATCCAATCAAAATAAAAAACCCGGATTTGCTCCGGTGACTTGTCTACTATCTTAGAACCACCTACTCGCAAGCAATGCCAAGAGGTGCCACATAGACCCATTGTTTCTCATCCTCAATGTGGGTCTCTTCAAACAACCCCTTAGTCCATCTAATTCACTTTATCTCGAGGAGTCATCTCCTTCATCTGGTGATTCAACTGCAACTCAACTTCCGACTTTCACCATCAATCATGGGTAAGCTTTATATTTAGGCCATCCTTTGTTGATCACATCATCACACTTTTACTTAACTTGATAACCTTATTTTCATGATCTGCAGAGCCAAGGCCTTTGTTGGGTCAAAGGCGGGTGAACCTTCTTCCACTGCTGGGGAAGTGAATATCCAAAATCCTTCTTCTACTGAAGTGACATCTCAGATTAAGCCGTGTGTTGAAGGTGACCTGTCGTTGAATACTGAGCTGGTTGTCGATATAGAGTTGACTCCCCTTACCGAGCCAGCCACCAAGGAAGCAATTGGTGACAAGCAAGGCGCCTCTAATGAGCCAATTGTGCAATCTTCCAGCTCAAATGCTCCTCCAAGTCCGGTTATGGGTATGGATGATATTATTCCATCATTCGTCTTGGACAATGCATAAGTAGTTGTTACTGGCCAGTCTTGTAACAGCCCGAGACTGATGCTCCAGAAGATTCCCCTTTTATTCCATTGCCGCCCTGTGATTTATTTGTTTGCCACATTCATCATCGCATCATACGCATTGCATCGGCACTCCACCGCCGTCAGTTTCCAAAACTAGCATTTCTTATTAGTTGCCGGTTCTCTCCATTTTCGTCGTTGACTGTTTCGAGACCAACCGCACACGCACGCGCCCGCGACATTGTTAAAATATTGTTTTTAAAAGTGTGTATAAAACTTTCTTGGATTGGGTTGAAACTTGGTGTGTGGTCTTATTTTAATGTAGGTAGGTCGCCTGCCGAATTTTATCGTAATCAGAGTTCGTTTGATACCCGAACCGTTAAACCTATAGCGGCACTATAGCCGGCCAAACCATGGGACATTTTTGTTTTATAAAAACCTGTTGCAAGGCTGCCAGATTTCCCTCTCATCCCCGCCTAGCCCCTCTGCATAGCGCACCGACCTACGTGCAACCTAGCCTGAAAATCTCAGAGGACCCAAACCGAGCGGTCGTGACCGTTGGATCAGGATCAACCCCATTTTACCGCAAACCGTCATCCGTTTGTCAATTTGTCTCCCTAACCTAGTTAGTCTCAGCCATATGATTTAATCGGATGGCCAATTAAAACCCATTTAGACGCTTGCCACTTATATATACGTATGCGGATCAAATGCCTACCCTAACCCTAGCCAGCCGGCCCAAGGCCCGTCTAACCCCTTCTAACCCTAGCGCCAGGGAGAGCATCCTCTCGATCCCATCCTCCCTCCTAGCGCCGTCACCAGGAGTGCCCAACACTCATCCTGATCCCCTCGTCCCCCTCCTCGACCACCATCGCCTGTACGTTGGCCATGGCAACCAATGGCCGATGAGCCGGGGCCACTGTGGTGCCCTCCCTCTTCTTCGCATCGCGAAGCCCCTACATGCATCGCCTCCTACCGCCGTGCTCTGTCCCGCGCTAGAGCACAGCGCCGCCGCCACGTCGCCCTACATCATGCCCGCACCCCGCTGCCAGCGGGACCTCGCCCGTGCTACCAAGGCCCGCCGGAGGAGCCCACCAGGACCCCAGGACCTCCTGGAGCTCGCCATCGCCAGGCTTGCGGCCGACCTCTGGTTCGCCTGCTGTTCCCGCGTGCCGCTCGTCCAAAGGATGCCCCGCGTCGCCGTGCAAACCTCCTCGCCCTGCCGACTGAGCTCACCGCTCGCCTGCTTGGTTGCCTCGCGCCGCGCCGTCCATCTCCACGACCGAGATCTTCCCCTCGCCTCATCCAGCCTCCTCAACTAGCTCGAGCTTCCCGAGCTCTCTCAGCCTCGTCCTCGCCTCATGCCATGCCCCCCCTCACGGATCCCTTCCATGCCCGCTGCTGCTGTTGACCTCCCGAGCCCCGATTCCGGCCAGGTCCGACGAGCACGCCACAAGCTCATGGACTTGGCTTCCATCGGATGTGTTGGTTCCTTTTTTTTGTGCTCGGGGATATGATGTTGAACCGAGTCCTTATTGGTGTTGATTTTTTGTCACCGCCACACCGAGTTCTTCGAGGACCACCAAGACCGCGTGTACCATTTGTTGGAAATATGCCCTAGAGGCAATAACAAATTGGTTATTATTATATTTCCATGTTCGCGATAATCGTTTATTATCCATGCTAGAATTGTATTGATTGGAAACTCAAATACATGTGTGGATACATAGACAACACACTGTCCCTAGTGAGCCTCTAGTTTGACTAGTTCGTTAATCAAAGACGGTCAAGGTTTCCTGGCCATAGGCAAGTGTTGTGACTTGATAACGGGATCACATCATTAGGAGAATCATGTGACGGAGAATAGCCAAATTTTATACGTAGCATATTGATCATGTCATTTTATTGCTATTGTTTTCTGCATGTCAAGTATTTATTCCTATGACCATGAGATCATATAACTAGGTGGCACCGGAGGAATACCTTGTGGGCATAAAACGCCACAACGGAACTCGGTGACTATAAAGGTGCTCTACAGGTATCTCTGAAGGTGTCCGTTGAATTAGTATGGATCAAGACTCGGATTTGTCACTCCGTGTGACGGAGAGGTATCTCGGGGCCCACTCGGTAATACAACATCACACACAAGCCTTGCAAGCAATGTGACTAAGTGTAAGTCACGGGATCTTGTATTACAGAATGAGTAAAGAGACTTGCCGGTAACGAGATTGAAATAGGTATGCGGATACCGACGATCAAATCTCGGGCAAGTAACATACCGAAGAACAAAGGGAATGACATAGGGGATTATACGAATCCTTGACATTGAGGTTCAACCGATAAGATCTTCGAAGAATATGTAGGATAAAACATGGGCATCCAGGTCCCGCAATTGGATATTGACCGAGGAGTCCCTCTGGGCATGTCTACATAGTTCTCGAACCCGCAGGGTCTGCACACTTAAGGTTCGATGATGTTTTAGTATAGTTGAGTTACATGTGTGGTTACCGAATGTTGTTCAGAGTCCTGGATGAGATCAGAACGTCACAAGGGTTTCCGGAATGGTCCGGAAACGAATATTGATATATAGGATGGCTTCATTTGGTTACCGGAAGGTTTTCGGGCATTACCGGGAATGTACTTCGTGACGAATGGGTTGCGGAAGTTCACCGGGAGGGGAGAAACCCACCCGGGGGACGCCCAATGGCCCTAGGGGTGGCGCACCAGCCCTTAGTGGTCTGGTGGGACAGCCCAAGAGGGCCTTGGCGCCAAGAAAGAAAAACCAAAGAAAAAAAGGGGAGGTGGGAAGGAAGAGAAGGACTCCACTTTTCAATCCTAGTTGGAGTAGGATTAGAGTAGGAATCCTCCTCTCCTCCTGTCCGGCGCCCCCTTGTGGACTTGGTCCTCAAGGCAAGCCTCCTCCCCTCCCTCCTATATATATTGGTGATTTAGGGCTGATTTCAGACAACTTTTGCCATGTGCAACTCAACCCTAGACCACATAGTTTTACCTCTAGATCGGATTTCCGCGGAGCTCGGGCGGAGCCTTGCAGGAGTAGATCATCACCACCACCGGAGCGCTGTCACGCTGCCAGAGAACTCATCTACTTCTCTGTCTTGCTTGCTGGATCAAGAAGGCCGATATCGTCATCGAGCTGTAGGTGTACTAAACGCGGAGGTGCCGTCCTTTCGGCACTTGATCGGAATGGATCGTGGGACGGATCGCGAGATGGTTCGTTGGACGGTTCGTGGGGTGGATCGAGGGATGTGAAGACATTCCACTACATCAACCGCATTTATTAACGCTTCCTGTTGTGCGATCTACAAGGGTACGTAGATCCAAATCTCCTCTCGTAGACGGACATCACCATGATAGGTCTTCGTGTGCGTAGGAATTTTTTTGTTTCCCATGCAACGTTCCCCAATAGTGGCATCATGAGCTAGGTTCATGCGTAGATGTTATCTCGAGTAGAACACAAAGGTTTTTTTTATGGTGATGTTCGATTTGCTGCCCTCCTTAGACTTTTGTCGATTCGGCGGTATTGTTGGATTGAAGCGGCCCGGACCGACATTATTCGTACGCTTACGAAAGGCTGGTTTCATCGATTGACATGCAACCTCGTTGCATAAACATGACTGGAGGGTGTCGGTTTCTTCAACTTTAGTTGAATTGGTTTTGACCAAGGCGGTCCTTGGAGAGGTTAAATAGCAATTTGCACATCTCCGTTGTGGTTTTTGCGTAAGTAAGATGCGATCATACTAGATACCCACAGCAGCCACGTAAAACATGCAACAACAAATTAGAGGATGTCTAACTTGTTTTTGCAGGGTATGCTTGTGATATGATATGGCCAATGACGTGATGTGATATATTGGATGTATGAGATGATCATGTTGTAACAGTTAATATCGACTTGCACGTCGGTGGTACGGCAACCGGCAAGAGCCATAGGGTTGTCTTTAAACTAAAGTTTGTGTTACTGATGTGTTTACTATATTGCTAGGACGTAGCTTTAATAGTAATAGCATAAGTAGCACGACAACCTCGATGGCGACACGTTGATGGAGATCATGGTGTGGCGCCTGTGACAAGAATATTGTGCCGGTCTTTGGTGATGGAGATCATGAAAGCACATGATGATGGCCATATCATGTCACTTATGAATTGCATGTGATGTTAATCCTTTTATGCACCTTATTTTGTTTAGAACGACGGTAGCATTATGAGGTGATCTCTCACTAAAATTTCAAGACGAAATTGTGTTCTCGCTCACTGTGCACCGTTGCTATAGTTCGTCGTTTCGAGACACCACGTGATGATCGGGTGTGATAGACTCAACGTTCACATACAACGGGTGCGAAACAGTTGCACACGCGGAACAGTCGGGTTAAGCTTGACGAGCCTAGCATGTGCAAACATGGCCTCGGAACACAAGAGACCAAAAGGTCGAGCATGAATCTTATAGTTGATATGATTAGCATAGCGATGCTTACCACTAAAACTATTCTCAACTCACGTGATGATCGGACTTGAGTTAGTGGATTTGGGTCATGTACCACTCAAATGACTAGAGAGATGTACTTTTTGAGTGGGAGTTCTTAAGTAATATGATTAATTGAACTAATTATCATGAACATAGTCTAATGGTCTTTACGAATTACGATGTAGCTTGCGCTATAGCTCTACTGTTTTTATATGTTCCTAGAGAAAATTTAGTTGAAAGTTGATAGTAGCAACTTTGCGGACTAAATTCGTAAAACTGAGGATTGTCCTCATTGCTGTGCAGAAGGCTTATGTCCTTAATGCACTACTCGGTGTGCTGCACCTCGAGCGTCGTTTGTGGATGTTGCGAACATCTGACATACACGTTTTTGATGACTACGTGATAGTTGAGTGCATAATACTTAATAGCTTAGAAGCAAGGCGCCGAAGATGTTTTGAAACGTCGCGGAACATATGAGATGTTCTAAGAGATGAAATTGAAATTTCATGCTCGTTCCCTTGTTGAGAGGTATGAGACTGCCGACAAGATTCTTTGTCTACAAAGTAAAGGAGAAAAGCTCAAATCGTTGAGCATGTTCTCAGATTGTCTGAGTACAACAATCGCTTGAATCAAGTGGGAGTTAATCTTCCAGATGAGATAGTGATAGTTCTCCAAAGTCATTGCCATTAAGCTTCTAGAGCTTCGTGATGAACTATAACATATAAAGGATAGATATGATGATCCTTGAGCGATTCACAATGTTTGACACTGCGAAAGTAGAAATCAAGAAGGAGCATCAATTGTTGATGGTTAGTAAAACCACTAGTTTCAAGAAGGGCAAGGGCTACAAGGGATACTTCATGAAACGACAAACCAGTTGCTGCTCTAATGAAGAAACCCAAAATTGAACCCAAACCCGAGACTAAGTGCTTCTGTTATAAGGGGAACGGTCACTAAGGCAGAGCTGCCCTAGATACATGGTAGATAAGAAGGCTAGCAAAATCGACAGATGTATATTTGATATACATGACATCGATGTGTACTTTACTAGTACTCCTAGTAGCACGAGGGTATTACATACCGGTTCGATTGCTAAGTGATTAGTAACTAGAAATAAAAGCTACGGAATAAACGGAGACTAGCTAAAGGCGAGGTGACGATAAGTGTTGGAAGTGTTTCCAAGGTTGATGTGATCAAACATCGCACGCTCCCTCTATCATCGTGATTGGTGTTAAACCTAAATAATTGTTATTTGGTGTTTGCGTTGAGCATGAACATGATTGGATCGTGGTTGTTGCAAAACGATTGTTCATTTGAAGAGAATAATAGTTATTCTATTTGCTTGAATAATCACCTTCAATGGTTTATATGAATCTCGACCGTAGTGTTACACATGTTCATAATATTGGTGCCAAAAGATACAAAGTAATAATGATAGCACCACTTAGTTGTGGCACTGTCACTTGAGTCATGTTGGTGTAAAATGCATGAAGAGGCTCCATGCAGATGGATCTTTGTACTCACTCATTTTTGAAACGTTTGAGACATGCAAACCACACATGTTGGTATAAAACGCATGAAGAAACTCCATGCGGATGGAACATTTGGATTCACCTGATTTTGAATCACTTGAGACATGCAAAATAGTACCACATGTAACAAGAAAGTGACTTGTTGGAAGTATTACATTTTTTATGTGTACAGTCCAATAAGTGATGAGGCACGCAGCGGATATCGTTATGTTCTTACCTCACTGAAGATTTGAGTAGATACATGAGTATTTACTTGATGAATCACAAGTGTGAAATATTGAAAAGTTCAACGCTATTTTCAGAGTGAAGATCGTCGTGACAAGAGGATAAACTGTCTACGATGTGATCATAGTGATGAATATCTGAGTTACGAGTTTTTTGTACACAGTTAAGACAATGTGGAAATTGTTTTGCAGTTCATGCCACCTGGAACACCATGGTGTGATGATGTGTACGAACGTCATAGCCGCGTCCTATTTGATATGGTGCATACTATGATGTCTCTTATCGAATTACCACTATGATTTATGGGTTATGCATTAGAGACAACCGCATTCACTTTAAATAGGGCACCGCGTATTTCCGTTGAGATGACATAGTATAGACTATGGTTTGGAGAAACCTAAGTTGTCGTTTCTAGAAAGTTGTGGGCTGCGATGCTTATGTGAAAAGTTTCACTCTGATAAGCTCGAACCCAAAGCGGATAAATGCATCTTCACAGGATATCCAAAACAGTTGGATGCATCTCCAATCTCAGATCCGAAAGCAAAGTGTTTGTTTCGAGAAACGGGTCCTTTCTCGAGGAAATGTTCCTCTCGAAAGAATTGAGTGCGAGGGTGGTGGAACTTAATGAGGTTAGTGAACCGTCACTTTAACCGGTGTGCAGTAGGGTGCAGGAAGATGTTCCAGCGGCACCTACACCAATTGAAGTGGAAACTGACGATGGTGATCATTGAGCTTCGGATCAAGTTACTACAAACTTCGTAGGTTGACAAGGTCGCGTACCACTACAGAGTGGTACGGTAACCGTGTCTTGGAGGTCATGTTGTTGAACAACAATGAACTTACGAGCTATGGAGAAGCGATGGTGGGCCCGGATTCCGACAAATGGCTGGAGGCCATGAAATCCGAGAGAGGATCCATGTATGAAAACAAAGTGTAGACTTTGGAAGAACTACGTGATGGTAGTAAAGATGGATCTTTAAAAGGAACACAGACGATGATGGTGAAAGGTCACCATTAAGAAAAGCTCGACTTGTCGCAAATATGTTTCCCCCAAGATCAAAGAGTTGACTATGATGAGACTTTGTCACTCGTAGCGATGCTAAAAGTCTGTTGGAATTATGTTAGTAGTTGCTGCATTTTTTATGAAATATTGCACATAGGATGTCAAAACGTTGTTTCCTCGACGGTTTCCTTGAGGAAAGGTTGTATGTGATACAACCAGAAGGTTTTGTCGATCCGAAGGATGCTAAGAAGTATGCAAGCTCGAGCAATCCTTTTATGGACTCGTGCAAGCAACTCGGAGTTGGAAAATATGCTTTGATGAGATGATCAAAGCTCTTGGGTTTGTACAAGGTTTATAGGAAACTTGTATTTCCAAAGAAGTGAGTGGGAGCACTATAGAATTTCTGATAAGTATATGTGGTTGACATATTGTTGATCGGAAGTGATGTAGAATTTCTGTGGAGCATAAAAGGATGTTTGAAAGAAGTTTTTCAAAGGAAGACCTGGATAGAGCTATTTGAACATTGAGCATCAAGATCTATAAAGATAGATCAAAACGCTTAATAGAGCTTTCAAACGAAATGCATGCCTTGACATGTTTTTCAAGGAGTTCAAAATAGATCAGCAAAGAAGGAGTTCTTGGCTGTGTTGTAAGGTGTGAATTTGAGTAAGACTCAAAAGCCCAACCATGGCAGAAGAAAGAGAAAGGACGAAGGTCGTCCCCTATGCCTTAGCCGTAGACTCTACATTATGCCATGATGTGTACCGCACCTGATGTGTGCCTTCCCACAAGTCTGTTAAGAGGTACAGAGAGTGATCTAGGATTGAATCACTGAACAACGGTCAAAGATATCCTTAGTAACTAATAGACTAAGGAATTTTTTTCGATTATGGAGGTGGTTAAAGAGTTCGTCGTAAAGGGTTACGTCGATGCAAGATTTGACACTAATCCAAATGACTATGAGTAGTAAAACGGATTCATATAGTAGAGTGGATATTTGGAGTATTTCCGAATAGCACATAATAGCGGCATCTATAAGATGACATAAAGATTTGTGAAGCACACACGGATCTGAAAGTTTCAGAACCGTTGACTAAAACCTCTCTCACGAGCAAGACGTAATCAGATCCGAGAACTATATGGGTGTTGGATTCGTTAAAATCACATGGTGATGTGAACTAGATTATTGACTCTAGTGCAAGTGGGAGACTGTTGGAAATATGCCCTAGAGGAAATAATAAATTGGTAATTATTATATTTCTTTGTTCGTGATAATCGTTTATTATCCATTCTAGAACTGTATTGATTGGAAACTCAAATACATGTGTGGATACATAGACAACACACTATCCCTAGTGAGCCTCTAGTTGACTAGTTCGGTGATCAAAGATGGTCAAGGTTTCCTGGCCATAGGCAAGTGTTCTCACTTGATAACGGGATCACATCATTAGGAGAATCATGTGATGAACAAGACCCAAATTGTATACCTAGCATATAGATCGTGTCATTTTATTGCCATTGTTTTGTGTGTGTCAAGTATTTATTCCTATGACCATGAGATCATAGAAATCACGGGCACCGCAGGAATACCTTGTGTGGATCAAACGTCACAACATAAATGGGTGACTATAAAGGTGCTCTATAGGTATCTCCGAAGGTGTCCGTTGAGTTAGTATGGATCAAGACTGGGATTTGTCACTCCGTGTGACGTAGAGGTATCTCGGGGCCCACTCGATAATACAACATCTGACACAAGCCTTGCAAGCAATGTGACTAAGTATAAGTCACGGGATCTTGTATTACGGAACGAGTAAAGAGACTTGCCGGTAACGAGATTGAAATAGGTATGCGGATACCAACGATCAAATCTCGGGTAAGTAACGTACCGAAGGACAACGAGAATGACATACGGGATTGTATGAATCCTCGACACTCAGGTTCAACCGATAAGATCTTCGAAGAATATGTAGGATCCAATATGGGCATCCTAGTCCCGCTATTGGATATTGACCGAGGAGTGCCTCGGGGCATGTCTACATAGTTCTCGAACCCGCAGGGTCTGCACACTTAAGGTTCGATGATGTTTTAGTATAGTTGAGTTACATGTGTGGTTACCAAATGTTGTTCGGAGTCCCGGATGAGATCCTGGACATCACGAGGGTTTCCAGAATGGTCCGGAAATGAAGATTGATATATAGGATGGCTTCATTTGGTTTCCGGAAGATTTTCGGGCATTACTAGGAATGTACCGGGAGTGGCGAATGGGCTTCGGAAGTTCACCGGGAGGGGAGCAACCCACCTAGGGGTAGCCCAATGGCCCTACGGGTGGCGCACCAGTCCTTAGTGGGCTGGTGGGACAGCCCAAGAGGGCCTTGGCACCAAGAAAGAAAAACCAAAGAAAAAAGGGGGAGGTGGGAAGGAAGAGGAGGACTCCACTTTCCAATCCTAGTTGGAGTAGGATTGGAGTAGGAATCCTCCTCTCCTCCTGGCCAGCGCCCCCTTGGGGACTTGGTCCTCAAGGAAAGCCTCCTCCCCCTCCCTCCTATATATAGTGGTGACTTAGGGCTGATTTGAGACAACGTTCGCCACGTGCAACTCAACCCTAGATCACATAGTTCTACCTCTAGATCGGATTTCTGCGGAGCTCGGGCGGAGCCCTGCAGGAGTAGATAATCACCACCACCGGAGCGCCATCACGCTGTCGGATAACTCATCTACTTCTCCGTCTTGCTTGCTGGATTAAGAAGGCCGAGATCGTCATCGAGCTGTACGTGTACTGAACGCGGAGGTGCCGTCCGTTCGGTACTAGATCTGGACGGATCGTCGGATGGATCGCGGGACGGTTCATGGGGCGGATCAAGGGACGTGAAGACGGTCCACTACATCAACCGCATTTCTTAACGCTTCCTGCTGTGCAATCTACAAGGGTACGTAGATCCAAATCTCCTCTCGTAGATGGACATCACCATGATAGGTCTTTGTGTACCTAGGAAATTTTTTGTTTCCCATGCAACGTTCCCCAACACCATTACCGTCACCATGGGACCGACAAGATCCGCTCCGACACGCACACTTCAAAGGTATAACCTAGTAGCACGAGGGTATTAGATACCGGTTCGGTTGCTAAGTGTGAGTAACTCGAAATAAAAGCTACGGAAGAAACGGAGACTAGCTAAAGGCGAGGTGACGATATGTGTTGGAAGTGTTTCCAAGGTTGATGTGATCAAACATCGCACGCTCCCTCTACCATCGGGATTAGTGTAAAACCTATATAATTGTTATTTGGTGATTGCGTTGAGGATAGACATGATTAGATTTTGTTTATTGCAATACAGTTGTTCATTTAAAGAGAATAATGGATACTCTGTTTATTTGAATAATACCTTCAATGGTCTTGCACCCAAAATGAATGGTTTACTGAATCTCGATCGAAGCGAAACAGATGTTCATAATATTGATGCCAAAAGATATAAAGCAGTAATGATAGTACCACTTATTTGTGGCACTCCCACTTGAGTCATATTGGTATAAAAGGCATGAAGAAGCTCCATGCCGATTGCTACGACAACAAAAGTCCTTCCCAGCAAGGCCAGGAATTCTTATAGCTACTTCTCTTGCTTGCGTCGGTTTTCCCTTGAAGAAGAAAGGGTGATGCAGCACAAGAGCAGTAAGTATTTCCCTCAGTTTGAGAACCAAGGTATCAATCCAGTAGGAGAATCTCGTCAAGTCCAGAGTACCTGCACAAACACAAAGAGCTTGCACCCAACGCTATAAAGGGGTTGTCAATCCCTTCAAGATTGATTGCAAAGTGAGATCTGAAGGCGGAAAGTGCAACGAAGAAAAAGTGTAAGGCTGAAAATATGGTGTGGAGTAGACCCGGGGGCCATAGTGTTCACTAGAGGCTTCTCTCAACATAGCAAATATTACGGTGGGTGAACAAATTACTGTCGAGCAATTGATAGAACCGCGCAAAGTCATGACGATATCTAAGGCAATGATCATACATATAGGCATCACGTCCGAGACAAGTATCTACACATGTATTGATTGGAAACTCAAATACATGCGTGGATACATAGATAACACACTGTCCCTAGTGAGCCTCTAGTTTGACTAGTTCGTTAATCAAAGATGGTCAAGGTTTCCTGGCCATAGGCAAGTGTTGTCACTTGATAACGGGATCACAACATTAGGAGAATCATGTGACGGACAATACCCAAATTTTATACGTAGCATATTGATCATGTCATTTTATTGCTATTGTTTTCTGCGTGTCAAGTATTTATTCCAATGACCATGAGATCATATAACTAGGTGGCACTAGAGGAATACCTTGTGGGCATAAAACACCACAACGTAACTGGGTGACTATAAAGGTGCTCTACATGTATCTCTGAAGGTGTCCGTTGAGTTAGTATGGATCAAGACTCGGATTTGTCACTCCGTGTGACAAAGAGGTATCTCGGGACCCACTCGGTAATACAACATCACACACAAGCCTTGCAAGCAATGTGACTAAGTGTAAGTCACGGGATCTTGTATTACGGAACGAGTAAAGAGACTTGCCGGTAACGAGATTGAAATAGGTATGCGGATACCGACGATCAAATCTCGGGCAAGTAACATACCGAAGAACAAAGGGAATGACATACGGGATTATACGAATCCTTGACATTGAGGTTCAACCGATAAGATCTTCGAAGAATATGTAGGATAAAACATGGGCATCCAGGTCCTGCTATTGGATATTGACCGAGGAGTCCCTCTGGGCATGTCTACATAGTTCTCGAACCCGCAGGGTCTGCACACTTAAGGTTCGATGATGTTTTAGAATAGTTGAGTTACATGTGTGGTTACCGAATGTTGTTCAGAGTCCTTGATGAGATCACGGACGTCACGAGGGTTTCCGGAATGGTCCGGAAACGAAGATTGATATATAGGATGGCTTCATTTGGTTACCGGAAGGTTTTCGAGCATTACCGGGAATGTACTGGAGTGACGAATGGGTTGCGGAAGTTCACTGGGAGGGGAGAAACCCACCCGGGGGACGCCCAATGGCCCTAGGGGTGGCGCACTAGCCCTTAGTGGTCTAGTGGGACAGCCCAAGAGGGCCTTGGCGCCAAGAAAGAAAAACCGAAGAAAAAAAGGGGAGGTGGGAAGGAAGAGAAGGACTCCACTTTTCAATCCTAATTGGAGTAGGATTAGAGTAGGAATCCTCCTCTCCTCCTGTCCGGCGCCCCCTTGTGGACTTGGTCCTCAAGGCAAGCCTCCTCCCCTCCCTCCTATATATAGTGGTGATTTAGGGCTGATTTGAGACAACTTTTGCCACGTGCAACTCAACCCTAGACCACATAGTTTTACCTCTAGATCGGATTTCTGCGGAGCTCGGGTGGAGACCTGCATGAGTAGATCATCACCACCACCGGAGTGCCGTCATGCTGCCGGAGAACTCATCTACTTCTCCGTCTTGCTTGCTGGATCAAGAAGGCCGATATCGTCATCGAGCTGTACGTGTACTGAACGCGGAGGTGCCATCCCTTCGGCACTTGATCGGAATGGATCGTGGGACGGATCGCGAGATGGTTCGTGGGACGGTTCGTGGGGTGGATCGAGGGACGTGAAGACATTCCACTACATCAACCGCATTTATTAACGCTTCCTGCTGTGCGATCTACAAGGGTACGTAGATCCAAATCTCCTCTCGTAGACGGACATCACCATGATAGGTCTTCGTGTGCGTAGGAATTTCTTTTCCCATGCAACGTTCCCCAATAGTGGCATCATGAGCTAGGTTCATGCGTAGATGTTATCTCGAGTAGAACACAAAGGTTTTCTTTGATGGTGATGTTCGATTTGCTGCCCTCCTTAGTCTTTTCTCGATTCGGCGGTATTGTTGGATTGAAGTGGCCCGGACCGACATTATTCGTACGCTTACGAAAGGCTGGTTTCATCGATTGACATGCAACCTCGTTGCATAAACATGACTGGAGGGTGTCGGTTTCTTCAACTTTAATTGAATTGGTTTTGACCAAGGCGGTCCTTGGAGAGGTTAAATAGCAATTTGCACATCTCCGTTGTGGTTTTTGCGTAAGTAAGATGCGATCATACTAGATACCCATAGCAGCCACGTAAAACATGCAACAACAAATTAGAGGATGTCTAACTTGTTTTTGCAGGGTATGCTTGTGATATGATATGGCCAATGACGTGATGTGATATATTGGATGTATGAGATGATCATGTTGTAACAGTTAATATCGACTTGCACGTGAGTGGTACGACAACCGGCACGAGCCATAGGGTTGTCTTTAAACTAACGTTTGTGTTACAGATGTGTTTACTATATTGCTAGGACGTAGCTTTAGTAGTAATAGCATAAGTAGCACGACCACCCCGATGGCGACACATTGATGGAGATCATGGTGTGGCGCCGGTGACAAGAATATTGTGCCGGTGCTTTGGTGATGGAGATCATGAAAGCACATGATGATGGCCATATCATGTCACTTATGAATTGCATGTGATGTTAATCCTTTTATGCACCTTATTTTGCTTAGAACGACGGTAGCATTATGAGGTGATCTCTCACTAAAATTTCAAGACGAAATTGTGTTCCCGCCGACTGTGCACCGTTGCTACAGTTCGTCGTTTCGAGACACCACGTGATGATCGGGTGTGATAGACTCAACGTTCACATACAACGGGTGCGAAACAGTTGCACACGCGGAACACTCGGGTTAAGGTTGACGAGCCTAGCATGTGCAAACATGGCCTCGGAACACAACAGGGAAAAAGGTCGAGCATGAATCTTATAGTTGATATGATTAGCATAGTGATGCTTACCACTAAAACTATTCTCAACTCACGTGATGATCGGACTTGAGTTAGTGGATTTGGGTCATGTACCACTCAAATGACTAGAGAGATGTACTTTTTGAGTGGGAGTTCTTAAGTAATATGATTAATTGAACTAATTATCATGAACATAGTCTAATGGTCTTTACGAATTACGATGTAGCTTGCGCTATAGCTCTACTGTTTTTATAAGTTCCTAGAGAAAATTTAGTTGAAAGTTGATAGTAGCAACTTTGCGGACTAAATTCGTAAAACCGAGGATTGTCCTCATTGCTGTGTAGAAGGCTTATGTCCTTAATGCACTACTCGGTGTGCTGCACCTCGAGCGTCGTCTGTGGATGTTGCGAACATCTGACATACATGTTTTTGATGACTACGTGATAGTTGAGTGCATAATACTTAATAGCTTAGAAGCAAGGCGTCAAAGATGTTTTGAAACGTCGTGGAACATATGAGATGTTCTAAGAGATGAAATTGAAATTTCATGCTCGTGCCCTTGTTGAGAGGTATGAGACCGCCGACAAGATTCTTTGTCTACAAAGTAAAGGAGAAAAGCTCAAATCGTTGAGCATGTTCTCAGATTGTCTGAGTACAACAATCGCTTGAATCAAGTGGGAGTTAATCTTCCAGATGAGATAGTGATAGTTCTCCAAAGTCATTGCCATTAAGCTTCTAGAGCTTCGTGATGAACTATAACATATCAAGGATAGATATGATGATCCTCGAGCGATTAACAATGTTTGACACTGCGAAAGTAGAAATCAAGAAGGAGCATCAATTGTTGATGGTTAGTAAAACCACTAGTTTCAAGAAGGGCAAGGGCTACAAGGGATACTTCATGAAACAGCAAACCAGTTGCTGCTCTAATGAAGAAACCCAAGATTGAACCCAAACCCGAGACTAAGTGCTTCTATTATAAGGGGAACGGTCACTAAGGCAGAGCTACCCTAGATACATGGTAGATAATAAGGCTAGCAAAATCGACAGATGTATATTTGATATACATGATATCGATGTGTACTTTACTAGTACTCCTAGTAGCATGTGGGTATTACATACCGGTTCGATTGCTAAGTGATTAGTAACTAGAAATAAAAGCTATGGAATAAACGGAGACTAGCTAAAGGCGAGGTGGCAATAAGTGTTGGAAGTGTTTCCAAGGTTGATGTGATCAAACATCGCACGCTCCCTCTATCATCGGGATTGGTGTTAAACCTAAATAATTGTTATTTGATGTTTGCGTTGAGCATGAACATGATTGGATCGTGTTTGTTGCAAAATGATTGTTCATTTGAAGAGAATAATAGTTATTCTATTTGCTTGAATAATTACCTTCAATGGTTTATATGAATCTCGATCGTAGTGTTACACATGTTCATAATATTGGTGCCAAAAGATACAATGTAATAATGATAGCACCACTTAGTTGTGGCACTGTCACTTGAGTCATGTTGGTGTAAAATGCATGAAGAGGCTCCATGCAGAGGGATCTTTGTACTCAGTCATTTTTGAAACGTTTGAGACATGCAAACCACACATGTTGGTATAAAACGCATGAAGAAACTCCATGCGGATGGAACATTTGGATTCACCTGATTTTGAATCACTTGAGACATGAAAAATAATACCACATGGAACAAGAAAGTGACTTGTTGGAAGTAATACACTTTTTTATGTGTACAGTCCAATAAGTGATGAGGCACGCAGCGGATATCGTTATGTTCTTACCTCACTGACGATTTGAGTAGATACATGAGTATTTACTTGATGAATCACAAGTATGAAATATTGAAAAGTTCAACGCTATTTTCAGAGTGAAGATCGTCGTGACAAGAGGATAAACTGTCTATGATGTGATCATAGAGATGAATATCTGAGTTACGAGTTGATGTCTACCGCACCTGATGTGTGCCTTGCCACAAGTCTGTTAAGAGGTACAAAGAGTGATCCAGGATTGAATCACTGAACAGCGGTCAAAGATATCCTTAGTAACTAATAGACTAAGGAATTTTTCTCGATTATGGAGGTGGTTAAAGAGTTCGTCGTAAAGGGTTACGTCGATGCAAGCTTTGACACTAATCCAAATGACTATGAGTAGTAAAACGGATTCGTATAGTAGAGTGGATATTTGGAGTATTTCCGAATAGCACATAGTAGCAGCATCTATAAGATGACATAAAGATTTGTGAAGCACACACGGATCTGAAAGTTTCAGAACCGTTGACTAAAACCTCTCTCACGAGCAAGACGTAATCAGTTCCGAGAACTATATGGGTGTTGGATTCGTTAAAATCACATGGTGATGTGAACTAGATTATTGACTCTAGTGCAAGTGGGAGACTATTGGAAATATGCCCTAGAGGAAATAATAAATTGGTAATTATTATATTTCTTTGTTCGTGATAATCATTTATTATCCATTCTAGAATTTTATTGATTGGAAACTCAAATACATGTGTGGATACATAGACAACACACTGTCCCTAGTGAGCCTCTAGTTGACTAGTTCGTTGATCAAAGATGGTGAAGGTTTCCTGGCCATAGGCAAGTGTTCTCACTTGATAACGGGATCACATCATTAGGAGAATCATGTGATGAACAAGACCCAAATTGTATACGTAGAATATAGATCGTGTCATTTTATTGCCATTGTTTTTTGTGTGTCAAGTATTTATTCCTATGACCATGAGATCATATAAATCACGGGCACCGCAGCAATACCTTGTGTGGATCAAACGTCACAACGTAAATGGGTGACTATAAAGGTGCTCTATAGGTATCTCCGAAGGTGTCCGTTGAGTTAGTATGGATCAAGACTCGGATTTGTCACTCCATGTGACGTAGAGGTATCTCGGGGCCCACTCGATAATACAACATCTGACACAAGCCTTGCAAGCAATGTGACTAAGTATAAGTCATGGGATCTTGTATTACAGAACGAGTAAAGGGACTTGCCGGTAACGAGATTGAAATAGGTATGCGGATACCAACGATCAAATCTCGGGTAAGTAACGTACCGAAGGACAAAGGGAATGATATACGGGATTATATGAATCCTTGACACTGGGGTTCAACCGATAGGATCTTCGGAGAATATGTAGGATCCAATATGGGCATCCTGGTCACGCTATTGGATATTGACCGAGAAGTGCCTCGGGGCATGTCTACATAATTCTCGAACCCGCAGGGTCTGCACACTTAAGGTTCGGTGATGTTTTAGTATAGTTGAGTTACATGTGTGGTTACCGAATGTTGTTCGGAGTCTCGGATGAGATCCCGGACGTCACGAGGGTTTCCAGAATGGTCCGGAAACGAAGATTGATATATAGGATGGCTTCATTTGGTTTCCGGAAGATTTTCGGGCATTACTAGGAATGTACCGGGAGTGGCGAATGGGTTTCGGAAGTTCACCGGGAGGGGGGCAACCCACCTAGGGGAAGCCCAATGGCCCTAGGGGTGGCGCGCCAGCCCTTAGTGGGCTGGCAGGACAACCCAAGAGGGCCTTGGCACCACGAAATAAAAACCAAAGAAAAAAGGGGAGGTGGGAAGGAAGAGAAGGACTCCACTTTCCAATCCTAGTTGGAGTAGGATTGGAGTAGGAATCCTCCTATCCTCCTGGCCGGCGCCCCCTTGGGGACTTGGTCCTCAAGGCAAGCCTCCTCCCCCTCCCTCCTATATATAGTGGTGAATTAGGGCTGATTTGAGACAACGTTTGCCACGTGCAACTCAACCCTAGACCACATAGTTCTACCTCTAGATCAGATTTTTGCGGAGCTCGGGCGGAGCCCTGCAGGAGTAGATAATCACCGCCACCGGAGAACCGTCACGCTGCCGGATAACTCATCTACTTCTCCGTCTTGGTTGCTGGATTAAGAAGGCCAAGATCGTCATCGAGCTGTACGTGTACTGAACGCGGAGGTGCCGTCCGTTCGGCACTAGATCTAGACGGATCGTCGGATGGATCGCGGGACGGTTCGTGGGGCAGATCAAGGGACGTGAAGACGGTCCACTACATCAACCGCATTTCTTAACGCTTCCTGCTGTGCGATCTACAAGGGTACGTAGATCCAAATCTCGTCTCCTAGATGGACATCACCATGATAGGTCTTTGTGTGCCTTGGAAATTTTATGTTTCCCATGCAACGTTCCCCAACACCATTACCGTCGCCATGGGACCGACAAGATCCGCTCCGACACGCACACTTCAAAGGTACAACCTAGTAGCACGAGGGTATTAGATACCGGTTCGGTTGCTAAGTGTGAGTAACTCGAAATAAAAGCTACGAAATAAACGGAGACTAGCTAAAGGCGAGGTGACGATATGTGTTGGAAGTGTTTCCAAGGTTGATGTGATCAAACATCGCACGCTCCCTCTATCATCGGGATTGGTGTAAAACCTATATAATTGTTATTTGATGTTTGCGTTGAGGATAGACATGATTAGATTATGTTTATCGCAATACAGTTGTTCATTTAAAGAGAATAATGGCTACTCTGTTTATTTGAATAATACCTTCAATGGTCTTGCACCCAAAATGAATGGTTTATTGAATCTCGATCGAAGCGAAATAGATGTTCATAATATTGATGCCAAAAGATATAAAGCAGTAATGATAGTACCACTTCCTTGTGGCACTCCCACTTGAGTCATATTGGTATAAAACGCATGAAGAAACTCCATGCCGATTGCTACGACAACAAAAGTCCTTCCCCAGCAACGCCAGGAATTATTATTGCTATTTCTCTTGCTTGTGTCGGTTTTCCCTTGAAGAAGAAAGGGTGATGCAGCACACGAGCAGTAAGTATTTCCCTCAATTTGAGAACCAAGGTATCAATCCAGTAGGAGAATCTCGTCAAGTCCAGAGTACCTACACAAACACAAAGAGCTTGCACCCAACGCTATAAAGGGGTTGTCAATCCCTTCAAGATTGATTGCAAAGTGAGATCTAAAGGCGGAAAGTGCAACGTAGAAAAAGTGTAAGGCTGAAAATATGGTGTGGAGTAGACCCCGGGGCCATAGTATTCACTAGAGGCTTCTCTCAAAATAGCAAATATTACGGTGGGTGAACAAATTACTATCGAACAATTGATAGAACCACGCAAAGTCATGACGATATCTAAGGCAATGATCATACATATAGGCATCACATCCGAGACAAGTAGACCGATACTTTATGCATCTACTACTATAACTCCACACATCGACTGCTATCCAGCATGCATCTAGTGTATTGAGTTCATGACGAACAGAGTAACGCCTTAAGCAAGATGACATGATGTAGAGGGATAATCTCAAACCAATGATGAAACCCCATCTTTTTACCCTTTGTGGCAACAACACGATGCGTGCCTCGCTACCCCTTCTGTCACTGGGTGAGTTCACCACACGGTATGAACCCAAAACCAAGCACTTCTCCCATTGCAAGAATCGTAGATCTAGTTGCCAGACAAAACCCACAACTCGAAGAGAATTACAAGGTTATGAAATCATGCATAAGAGAGATCAGAAGAAATTCAAATAAGATTCATAGATAATCTGATCATAAATCCACAATTCATCGGATCTCGACAAACACACCGCAAAAGAAGATTACATTGGATAGATCTCCATGAAGATCATGGAGAACTTTGTATTGAAGATCAAAGAGAGAGAAGAAGCCATCTAGCTACTAGCTATGGACCTATAGGTCTATGGTGAACTACTCACGCATCATCGAAGAGGTCATGGTGTTGATGAAGAAGCCCTTCGTGTCCGAATCCCCCCCTCCGGCAGGGCACCAGAACGTGCCCCAGATGGGATCTTGTGGAGACAGAAGCTTGCGGCGGTGGAAAAGTACTTTCGATGATCTCTTGATTTTTTCTGGGATTTTAGGGAATATATAGGCGCAAAACCTAGGGCAGAGGTGGCCCAGGGAGCCCTCAAGCCAGGGAGGCGCGGCCCCCCTGGCCACGGCTAGGGGGCTTGTGGGGTCCCTGCAGCCCCCCTTCCCTGATTCTCCGGCTTCCCAATCTTTTTCTGTTTCGGAAAAATTCTTTTTGGCACTTTCATTCCGTTTGGACTCCGTTCAAAATCCTCCTCTGAAAGGGGTGAAAAACATGGAAAAACAGGAACTGAGTTAATAAGTTAATCCCAAAAAATATATAAAAGTCATGCAAAACATCCAAAGTTTGACAAGATAATAGCATGGAACCATCAAAAATTATAGATACGTTGGAGACGTATCACCGATGGATCATTTGGACTCACTTGATTTCGAATCACTTGAGACATGCAAATCATACCACACGGGCAAGATGGCTGAAGGCCCCGTTTTCCAGTGAGTTGGAACAAAAAGTTAACTTGTTGGAAGTAATACATTTTCATGTGTGCAGTCCAATGAGTGTTGAGGCACGCAGTGGATATCGTTATGTTCTTACTTCATAGATGATTTGAGTAGATACTGGTATATTTACTTGATGAAACACAAGTCTGAATTATTGAAAGGCTCAAGTAATTTCAAAGTGAAGTTGAAGATCATCGTGACAAGAGGATAAAATGTCTACGATATGATCATAGAGATGAATATCCGAGTTACGAGTTTTGTACACAGTTAAGACATTGTGGAAATTGTTTCACAACTAATGCCACCTGGAACACCATAGTGTGATGGTGTGTCCAAACGTCATAGTCGCGCCCTATTGGATGTGGTGCATACTATGATGTCTCTTATCAAATTACCACTATCGTTTTTTGGTTAGGCATTAGAGACAACCACATTCACTTTAATTAGGCCACCATGTAATTCAGTTGAGATGACACCGTATGAACTATGGTTTGGAGAAAGCTAAGATGTCGTATCTGAAAAGGTTTGGGGCTGTGATGCATATGTGAAAAAGTTTCAGCCTGATAAGCTCAAACCCAAAGCTGATAAATGCGTCTTCATAGGACACCCAAAACAGTTGGGTATACCTCCTATCTCAGATCTGGAAGCAAAGTGTTTGTTTCTAGAAACATGTCCTTTCTCGAGGAAAAGTTTCTCTCAAAAGAATTGAGTGGGAGGATGGTGGAAACTTGATGAGGTTATTGAATCATCACTTCAACCAGTGTGTAGCAGGCGCGGGAAGTTGTTCCTATGGCATCTACACCACTTGAAGTGGAAGATGATGATAGTGATCATCAAACTTCGGATCAAGTTACTACCAAACCTCGTAGGTCGGCAAGGACGCGTACTACTCCAGAGTGGTACCGTAATCCTGTTTTGGAGGTCATGTTTCTAGACAACAACGAACCTACGAGCTATGGAGAAGTGATGGTGGGCCCGGATTCCGACAAATGGCTGGAGGCCATGAAATCCGAGAGAGGATCCATGTATGAAAACAAAGTGTAGACTTTGGTAGAACTACCTGATGGTCGTAAGACTGTTAACTACATATGGATCTTTAAAAGGAAGGCAGACGATGATGGTGAAAAGTAACCATTAAGAAAGCTCGACTTGTCACGAAGATGTTTCCTACAAGTTCAAAGAGTTGACTACGATGAGACTTTCTCACTCGTAGTGATGCTGAAAGTCTATTGGAATTATGTTAGAAGTTGCTGCATCATTTATGAAATCTTGTAGATAGGATGTCAAAATATTGTTTCCTTGATAGTTTCCTGGAGGAAAGGTTGTATGTGATACAACAGAAGGTTTTGTCAATTCTAACGGATGCTAACAAGTATGCAAAGTTCCAGCGATCCTACTATGGACTGGAGCAAGCATCTTGGAGCTGGAATATATGCTTTGATGAAGTGATCAAAGATTTTGGTTTTATACAAAGTTTATGAGAAACTTATATTTCCAAAGAAGTGAGTGGGAGCACTATAGAATTTCTGGAAAGCATATAGGGTTGTTTGAAAAATGTTTTTCAAAGGAAAACCTGGATTGAGCTACTTGAACATTGAGCATCAAGATCTATAAAGATAGATCAAAACGCTTAATAGTACTTTCAAATGAATAGATACCTTGACAAGATTTTTGGAGGAGTTCAAAATGGATCAGTTAAAGAAGGAGTTCTTGACTGCACTGTAAGGTGTGATTTTGAGTAAGCTTAAAAGCCCGACCACGGCAGAAGAAAGAGAAAGGACGAAAGTCGTCCCCTATGCTTTAGCCGTAGGCTCTATAGTATGCTATGCTGTGTACTACACCTGATATGTGCCTTGCCATGAATGTGTCAAGGGGTACAAAAGTGATCAAGGAATAGATTAATGGACAACAGTCAAAAGTTATCCTTAGTAACTAGTGGACTAAGGATTTTTTTCTCGATTATGGAGGTGGTAAAAGAGTTCGTCGTAAAGGGTTACGTCGATGCAAGCTTTGACACTAATCAGGATGACTCTCAGTAGTAAACCAGATTCATATAGTGGAGCAGTCATTTGGAATAGTTCCAAATGGTGCATGGTAGCAACATCTACAGGATAAAATAGAGATTTGTAAAACACACACGGATCTGAAAGGTTCAGACCCGTTTACTAAGACCTCTCTCACAAGCAAGACATGATCAAGATCGAGAACTTATGGGTGTTAGATTCATTACAATCACATAGTAAAGTGAACTAGATTATTGACTCTAGTGCAAGTGGGAGACTGTTGGAAATATGCCCTAGAGGCAATAATAAAATGTATATTATTATATTTCCTTGTTCATGATAATTTTTTATTGTTCATGCTATAATAGCATTAACCAAAAACCGCAATACATGTGTGAATACATAAACCACACCATGTCCCCAGTGAGCCTCTAGTTGTCTGGCTCGTTGATCAATAGATGGTCATGGTTTCCTCACTATGGACATTGGATGTCGTTGATAACGGGATCACATCATTAGGAGAATGATGTGATGTACAAGACCCAATCCTTAGCATAGCACAAGATCGTGTAGTTCGTGTGCTAGAGCTTTTCTAATGTCAAGTATCATTTCCTTGGACCATGAGATTGTGCAACTCCCGGGTACCGTAGGAATGCTTTGGGTGTATAAAACGTCACAACGTAACTGGGTGACTATAAAGGTGCACTACAGGTATCTCCGAAAGTGTCTGTTGGGTTGGCACGAATCGAGACTGGGATTTGTCACTCCGTGTGACGGAGAGGTATCTCTGGGCCCACTCGGTAATATATCATCATAATGAGCTCAATGTGACTAAGGGGTTAGTCACGATATCATGTGTTACGTAACGATTAAAGATACTTGTCGGTAACGAGATCGAACAAGGCATACGGATACCGACGATTGAATCTCGGGCAAGTAACATACTGATGGACAAAGGGAATTGTATACGGGATTAATTGAATCCCCGACATCGTGGCTCATCTGATGATATCATCAGGAACAAGTGGGAGCCAATATGGGTATCCAGATCCCACTATTGGTTATTGGCCGGAGAGGTGTCTCGGTCATGTTTGTATGGTTCCCGAACCCGTAGGGTCTACACACTTAAGTTTTAGTGATGCTAGAGTTGTAATGGGAATTGTATGTGGTTACCGAAAGTTGTTCGGAGTCCTGGATGAGATCTCGGATGTCACGAGGAGTTCTGGAATAGTCCAGAGGTAAAGATTTATATATGGAAAGTCCTATTTTGGCCACCGGAAAATGTTCGAGATTTTTCGGTATTGTACCGGGAAGGTTCTAGAAGGTTCAGGAGTGGGTCCCACCTACATGGGGGGACCCACATTAACGTGGGTAGTGGGCGCAAGGTCTCCCACCCCTGGTCAAGGCGCACCAAGACCCCCCTTAGAAGGAATAAGATCTTATCTCGAAGGGATAAGATCAAGATCCCTAAAAACGGGGATAACAATCGGCGGGGAAGGGAAAGGATGGGATTTCTTTCCTATCACCTTTGACAACGCCCCAACGGACTTGCAGGGAAAGAAACCTGCCCCCTCCATCCCTATATATAGTGGGGAGGCGCATGGGAGCCTCAACCCATTCCCCTTGCGCAGCCCTCCCGCCTCCTACACCTCCTCCTCATCCGTAGTGCTTAGCGAAGCCGTGCCGAAGAACCACGAGCTTCACCCCCACCACGCCGTCGTGCTGCCGGAGCTCTCCCTCAACTTCCCCTCCCCACTCGTTGGATCAAGAAGGAGGAGACGTCCCCGGGCTATACGTGTGTTGAACGGAGAGGCGTCGTTCGTCCGATGCTTGGATCGGATCTTTCATGATTTGAATCGCCGCGAGTACGACTCCATCAACCGTATTCTTTGTAATTCTTCCGCTTAGCGATCTTTAAGGGTATGATGGGGCACTCCCTCTCTCTCATTGCTAGCATCTCCTCGATTGATCTTTGTGACACGTAGGATTTTTTTGAATTATTACTATTGTCCCCAACACATTGCCATGAAAACCTTCAACCTTTCTACAACCTAGCAAACCACTGATTGGCTATGTTACCGCTTGCTTAACCATTGGATAGTGTTGCTAGTTGCAGGAGCAGCTTCTTACATGTGATAACATGGGTCCCTTGTTATATCTATTGGAAATATGCCCTAGAGGCAATAAGAAAATAGTTATTATCATATTTTCTGTTTCAAGATAATCGTTTATTATCCATGCTATAATTGTATTGAATGGAAATATAAATGCATGTGTGGATATATAGACAAAACAGTGTCCCTAATGAGCCTCTAGTTGACTAGCCTGTTGGTCAAGGATGGTTAAGGTTTCCTAGCCATAGACAAGTGTTGTCACTTGATGACGGGATCACATCATTAGGGAAATGATGTGATGGACAAGACCCAAACTATGAACGTAGCATATGATCGTTTTGTTGCTATTGTTTTCTGCATGTCAAGTATTCATTCCTATGACCATGAGATCATGTAACTCACTCACACCGGAGGAATGCCTTGGGTGTATCAAACGCTGCCACGTTACTGGGTGACTATAAAGGTACTCTCGAGGCATCTCTGAAGGTGTCCGTTGAGTTAGCATGGATCAAGACTCGGATTTGTCACTCCGTGTGACGGAGAGGTATCTCGGGGCACACTCGGTAATACAACATCACAAACAAGCCTTGCAAGCAATGTGACTAATGAGTTAGTCACGGGATCTTGTATTAAGGAACGAGTAAAGAGACTTGCTCGTTACGAGATTGAAATAGATATGGAGATACCGACGATCGAATCTCGGGCAAGTAACATACCAAAGGACAAAGGGAATGTCATACGGGATGGTGTGAATCATTGACACAGAGGTTCAACCGATAAGATCTTCGTAGAATATGTAGGATCCAATATGGACGTTTAGGTCCCGCTATCGGATATTGGTCGGAGAGTGTCTCGGTCATGTATGCATAGTTCTCGAACCCGCAGGTTCTGCATACTTAAGGTTCGGTGACGTTTTCGGTATAGTTGAATTATCTATGTTGGTAACTGAATGTTGTTTAGAGTCCCGGATGAGATCCCGGACATCACGAGTGTCTCCGGAATGGTCCAAAAACGAAGATTGATATATAGGATTGTTGCATTTGGCTTTCGGAAATATTTCGGGCATTACCGGTAAAGTACCGAGAGTGACGAATGGGTTCCAGGGTTTTATCGGGAGGGGCCACCCACCCGGGAGAGGACCTAATAGGCCCATGGGTGGTGGACCAACCCTTAGTGGGCTGGTGAGGCCAGCCCAATAGGGCTATTTCGACTGAAGCAAAAAGAAAGGAATGAAAGAAAAAAAAGAAAGAGGAGGTGGACAAGAAGGAAAGGACTCCTCCACCAAACCGAATTGGAGGAGGAGACCTTCCTCCTTGCTTCGGCCAAAGCCTCCTACTTGGAGTAGGAGGCAAGGCAAGCCTCCCCTTGGTTCCTCCTATATATAGTTGTGGGTTTTATGTTTTTTTTGCAACTCAAGCCTTTGTGCAAACATATCTCCCTCCACTACTTTGTGACACATCGTAGCTAGATCGGTTCGGCACGGCGAAACCCTGCCGGAGTAGCTTCGACATCATCACCGCCACGCCGTCATGCTGCCGGAGAATTGAACTACCTCTTCGTCTCTCTTGTTGGATGAAGAAGGTGGAGATCATCATCGAGTTATACGTGTGCTGGACGTGGAGGTGCCGTCCGTTCGGTGCTAGATCGGGACGCATCATGGGACGGCGGCGATTTGAATCGCGGAAATGTTCCACTACATCAACTGCATTACTTAACGCTTCCCGCTTAGCGATCTACAAGGGTATGTAGATCTTATCTCCCTCTCGTAGATGATCATCACCATGATAGGTCTTTGTGTGCGTAAGAATTTTTTGTTTCCCATGCAACGTTTGTTGGAAATATGCCCTAGAGGCAATAATAAATTAGTTATTATTATATTTCTTTGTTCATGATAATCGTTTATTATCCATGCTAGAATAGTATTGATTGGAAACTCAAATACATGTGTGGATACATAGACAACACACTATCCCTAGTGAGCCTCTAGTTGACAAGTTCGTTGATCAAAGATGGTCAAGGTTTCCTGGCCATAGGCAAGTGTTGTCACTTGATAACAGGATCACATCATTAGGAGAATCATTTGATGGACAATACCCAAACTATGAACGTAGCATGTGATCCTGTCATTTTATTGCTATTGTTTTCTGCGTGTCAAGTATTCATTCCTATGACCATGAGATCATGTAACTCACTGACACCGGAGGAATACCTTGTGTGTATCAAACGTCACACCGTAACTTGGTGACTATAAAGGTGCTCTATAGGTATCTCCTAAGGTGTCCGTTGAGTTAACATGGATCAAGACTGGGATTTGTCATTCCGTGTGACGGAGAGGTATCTCGGGGCCCACTCGGTAATACAACATCACATATAAGCCTTGCAAACAATGTGACTCAAGTGTGAGTCGTGGGATCTTGTATTACGGAACGAGTAAAGAGACTTTCTGGTAACGAGATTGAAATAGGTATAGGGATACCGACGATCAAATCTCGTGCAAGTAACATACCGAAGGACAAAGGGAATGTTATACGGGATTATATGAATCCTTGGCACAGAGGTTCAACCGATAAGATCTTCGTAAAATATGTAGGATCCAATATGGACATCCATGTCCCGCTATTGGATATTGATAAGGGAGTGTCTCGGGTCATGTCTGCATAGTTCTTGAACCCGCAGGGTCTACACACTTAAGGTTCGATGATGTTTTTGTATAGTTGAGTTACATGTGTTGGTGACCGAAGGTTGTTCGGAGTCCCGGATGAGATCACGGACGTCACGAGGGTTTCTGGAATGGTCCAGAAACGAAGATTGATATATAGGAAGTTGGTGTTTGGATTCCGGAAAGTTTTCGGGCATTACCGGCAGTGTACCGGGATTGACAAATGGGTTCCCGGGGCCCACTGGTTGGGCCCACCACGCCCCAAGGGGTCCACATGGGTTTATTGGATGTGCAATAAGGTATAATAGGCTGACAAAGTCATCCAAGGAAAGCCCATGAGGAAAAGGTGGAAAATCCAAAAGAGGTGGGAAAATAAGGAAGGAGTCCTAATCCAAGTGGGATTGGAGAAGGACTCCTCCCTCCCACTTCGGCCGACCCAAGGAGGGTTTCCTTGGTGCGCCAAGGCTTCCCAAGGCTGTCTCTCCCCTCCTCCTATATATACTAGAGGATTAGGGCTTTTGAGACACAACTTTTCCACGTGCAACTCAAACCTACACCTCGTAGTTCTTCCTCTAGATTAGATTTCCGCGGAGCTCGGCGGAGCCCTGCAGGAATAGATCATCACCAACACCGGCGCGCCGTCACACTGCAGGAGAACTCATCTACTTCTCCGTCTCTCTTGCTGGATCAAGAAGGCCAAGATCGTCATTAATAAGCCACAAGTATAGGGGATCACAACAATTTTCGAGGGTAGAGTATTCAACCCAAATTTATTTATTCGACTCAAGGGGAAGCCAAAGAATATTCTCAAGTATTTGCAGTTGAGTTGTCAATTCAACCACACCTGAAAGATTTAGTATCTGCAGGAAAGTATCAGCAGCAGAGTAGTGTGATAGCAACAATAGCAACAGTAACCAGTAGCAGCAAAGTGACAGCAGTAGTGACGGAATAACAGTAGCAGCAGTGACTGCAGTAGCGGCAAAGTAACGAAGCGAGGACCAGTAGTAAAAGACTCGTAGGATGTTATTCATCATGCCACAGTTATAACACGGAGAGATATGTAACTAGCTCCAGTTCGTCAATCTAATATAGGCATGTATTCCGTATGTAGTCATACGTGCTTAGGGAAAAGAACTTGCCTGACATCTATTGTCCATCCCTCCCGTGGCAGCGGGGTCCTAATGGAAACTACGGGATATTAAGGTTCTCCTTTTAATAACGAACCGGACCAACGCATTAACACTTAGTGAATACATGAACTCCTCATACTATGGTCATCTCCGGGACTGGTTCCGGCTATTGTCACTCCGGGGTTGCCGGGTCATAACACATAGTAGGTGACTACAACTTGCAAGATAGGATCAAGAACACACATATATTGGCGACAACATAATAGGTTCAGATCTGAAATCATGGCACTCGGGCCCTAGTGACAAGCATTAAGCATGGCAAAGTAGTAGCAACATCAATCTCAGAACATAGTGGATACTAGGGATCAATCCCCGTCAAAACTAACTCGATTACATAATAGATCTCATCCAACCCATCACCGTCCAGCAAGCCTATGATGAGATTACTCATGAACTGTGAAGAGCATCATGGAATTGGCGATGAAGGAAGGTTGATGATGACGATGGCGACGATCTCCCCTCTCCGGAGCCGAGAATGGACTCCAGATCTGCCCTTCAGATGAAGAACAGGAGGTGGCGGCGCTTCCGTATCGTAAAACGCGATGAACTCTTCTCCTTGATTTTTTCCGGCCGAGACGGACTAAATAGAGCTGAGATTGGAGGCGGTGGAGCGTTGTGGGCCCCACAAGCCTGTCAGGCACGGCCAGGGGGGCACCTGGTGGGCTTGTGGGCTCCACGCTCCACTTCCTCCGCTGATTCTTGCGCCAGTATTTTTTATATATTCCACAAAAATTCTCCGTAAGTTTTCAGGTCATTCCGAGAACTTTTATTTCTTCGCAAAAATAACACCATGACAATTTTGCTGAAAACATCGTTAGTCTGGGTTAGTTCCATTCAAATCATGCAAATTAGAGTCCAAAACAAGGGCAAAAGAGTTCGGAAAAGTAGATACGACGGAGACGTATCAACTCCCCCAAGCTTAAAGCCTTGCTTGTCCTCAAGCAATTCAGTTGACAAACTAAAAGAGACAAAAGAAAAACTTTTATGAACTCTGTTTGATCTTGTTGTTGCAACTATGTCTAACTCATAACCAGAATTTCAGCAAGATCACAAGCTAACCACATAAGCAAATGACATCTAGGTCTCACGGTAAACTCATATCAATGGCATAATCAAATAGCGAGAAAATAATAGTAAGTCTCAAACGTCAACGCTTCAATCAAAACAATCATGAAGCAGTACGAATAGATGGTATCTCGCTAGCTCTTTCTGAGACTACAAAACATAAATGCAGAGCACCTTCAAACACCAAGGGCTGACTAAACATTGTAATTCATGGCAAAGAAGATCCAGTCATAGTCATACTCAATACAGTTAAAAGCAAAGCATAAAAATGACAGAGGTGCTCTCTAATTGGTGCTTTTATAAGAAGAGGATGACTCAACAGGAACATAAATAGACATGCCCTTCGCAGAGGAAAGCATTGATTTGCAGAGGTGCGAGAGCTCAAGCTTTGAAAACGGAGATAATAATTTTGGTGGCATGCTTTCATTGTCAACGCAATGACTAAGAGTTCTCACCATCTTCCACGCTACACATGCTATAGGCGGTTCACAAACAGAAAAGTAAAGTTTTGACTCCCCCACCACCGATCAATCACACTCCACGACTAGCCGAATACTCGGGTGCCGTCCATACCAACATCAATCCAGGGGGAGTTTTGTTTGCAATTATCTTTTCGATTTGAGCATGGAACAGGGAATTCCAATTACCGGCCCCTTTCTCGTGAATGATAGTGAATAAAGACTTATCGAGGATAACACGCCTAGCATGGAAGATACTGATAGCCCCCTGTCACCACATGAGCGGTTCGGGAATGCAAAACAGATTATTTCTTGAAGGTTTAGAGAGTGGCACATGCAAATTTACTTGGAACGGCAGGTAGATACTGCATAAATGTAGGTATGGTGGACTCATATGGAACAACTTTGGGTTTATGGAAGTGGATGCACAAGTAGTATTCCCCGCTTAGTTCAAGTGAAGGCTAGCAAAAGACTGGGAAGCGACCAACTAGAGAGCGACAACAGTCATCAAAATGCATTGAGATTAACTAACATTGAATGCAAGCATGAGTAGGACATAAATCACCATGAGCATGAATATCATAGAGGCTATGTTGATTTTGTTTCAACTACATGCGTGAACATGCGCCAAGTCAAGCCACTTGAAACATTCAAAGAAGGATACCATCCTATCATACTACATCATAGTCATCTCAAAATTCATGTTGGCATCCATGGCAAACCATTATAAGCTCCTAGCTAATTAAGCATGGCATCAGAAACTATGATCTCTAAGTTGTCATTGCAAACATGTTCCTCTCACAACAAAGCTGAACTAGGAATGATAAGCTAGTCATATTTACAAAAACAAAATAGATCGAGTTCATACCAGCTTTTCCAGGCTCAGTCACTTCATCATATATCGTCATTAAATGCCTTTCACTTGCACGACCGAACGATGTGAACAATAATAAGAGTGCTCGTGCATTGGACTAAAGCTGGAATCTGTAGGCAAACACAAAGGAGAAGACAAAGTAATATGGCTCTTTGACAGCTAAACAGGTATGCATGCGAGAGCCACTAAACATTGTAACCATGGTCTTCTACCTTGACCCAAAGAAAAAGAAAACTATTTACACGGGAAAGCTCCCAAAAAGCAAAACAAGAACAAGAAAATCTTTTTTGGTTTTCTCAAACTAGACATACACACAAAAAGAAAACGAGAAAAAGAAAAGAAACTAGCATGGAAGATACAGTGGCAAAGTGTGAACACCGACTAACAAAGTGAAAGCGTAAGCAAGAATATAAAGTCGGTGAGAAACATGTGATCCCCCAAGCTTAGGCTTTTGGCCTAAGTTGGTCTACTCCCATGGATGGTCCGGGCGATACCCAAAATCATAATGGGGGTTATATGGAAGCGCTGCAGCCACTTTGTTGCGACCCAACTCAAAACGAGTCAAGCCTCTGTGTATCTGTGCCATCCCTGGATCAGTATGCTGGCACACACAGTACATCAATGTATATATCAAAGTGCAATCACATGTAAATAGCATAAAACTGATATATACCTTAAATATCTCAGCGGAAGCAGTCAAGGGAGTGGAGTCCCAATAAACACCAACGGCAAGTTGAGTGTAGACCGTAACCCTGAATCGTACTCTTACTCGTCGAAGAAAAATATCTGCAACATAAGACGTTGCAGCCGTGTAGGTCAGCATATTGAATATGCCGGCAAGTCACATAAGAGAGGGGTGAAAAGTAATCATCTATACTATATGCATATATGGCATGTGGGGCTATAAGTTTTTAGCGAAAAGCAAGTTTTCTCCTACATCAAGAGAGGGCTAAAAGCAAAATGTTACTACATTGTTGGTTGTTAACGAGATGGTTCCACCAACCAATTCTCGTACCCATGTTGTCAATAATACCCACATCAATATTGTTATTTGTGTTGAGAATTTTAGATAACTTCAGTTCCTTTGGCTCAAGTTGTCCATGACCGTGGACACGGCTAATCGATTAGGTTTGAGTATTGTGCAGAGTTTTGCACACGTTCCCCACAAGATTTGATCGCCTCCGTGTATGTCCTCGCACTTTAGGGTGTTTGAAGACCGGATGATCAAAACATGGTCTTTCAACGGGTCCCTCTGAATCCGTGTCGGTGCCCATCCAATCCTACCTTTCTTCTACATCTGCTAGCACCGCCTGTCCAGAGTTGCCGCGTTGTCCAACCAAGCCAGAGCCCATAATGACTTGTGGCTGTGCAGGTAAGCCTTGGGTCATGAAAATATCCGTCCGTCTCTTTGAGCCTGGGTGAAGCTTTCCGCAGGATGTCATGGCCTCTCCAGCATCCCGGGTCATCCACTGGGTTCTCCACGGAGCCAATCAACCGTCCTTCACCCAGAGTTGCATTGCGTCCAAGGTATTGAAAATCTTGTCTTAACCGGTCTTAATTATTTAGTCAACCTCGCGTCACTCGTGATAAACTCTCAACCAGAATCCCGTCTACTCAAGCATAGCAATATGAAATTTGTCGTCCCGGGCCTACTAACGGGGTTGTTGGGTGCCTACCACATGATACTACAATATGTAACCATAATTTCCAAGTACCTAGTCAGCATGCAATTGGGCATAGGATGGTAGAACTACGATGCAAAAAAACATAGGTGATACATGATCAAATGACTTGCCTGACGATATTGACGAAGAAGAATTTCTCGAGAAATAAGTTGATAGACTACTCGTCACTCTCCGATGAAATCTATATAACAAACGTATCATTGACATAAGCACTCATACTAGCAATCATTCTAGCAATCAAAACAAAAGAGAGAGCGAATAAGAATCCGAAAGAAACTTCAACTAAAACTAGGAGTCTTCTACTACATCAAACACTAAATAGTTTTTTTTGTTCTAACTGAAAATAAAACATTAAATAACAGAGAACTAAGATATAAATTTAACCAAGATAAAATAAAGTATTTTACATAAAAATATTTTGGAAGTATTTTCAAATGGGAGTTGAAACAGTAGAGAAATCAATTGCAACTTATTAGAGAACTAGAATTGATTTCATGATAACAAATAAAATAAAAATAAAAACTTGTTGAGAACCTACTGTTTAACTAACAGAAACTAAACATAAACTTTCTGAAATATAAAATAAATTAATTTCAAAACAATTATAGAAAAAGAAATAGCCATAATCCTAAAAGAACTAAAACATAATCTGTTTTGGTCAAAAACCGAATTAAAAATATTTTTAAAAATTGAAACTTAAACTACTGAAAGATATGATCAATAGGAAGCAGCAGCAAAATGAATCAAATTAAAAGCTATTGTTAAACTCCCGGAATAAGCAAAACAAGCTTTAATTCAAAGCTGATCTAACTCAATTTTTGTAAATCCAAACATAGACAAATTATATATCTATAGAAACTACATAAAATTTGTGATCCAACGCAAAAAGAATCACCTAATTCGGAGTTATAGACTAATAGATATGAATTTTCTAAGATTGCAATTTTCTGAAAAAACTTCAATACGAGATTTCGTGAATCTCACCATGGGTGAGAGAGAGGAAGAACTCCGGCGAGGTAGCTGCTCCGGCGAGGTGGGGAGGTCGATGGCGGGGAGGGGGAACGGCGGAGGGGGTCCTGGAGGCAAGGAAGGGGGCGTCAGGGGCTCCTGGACGTTCTTCTGTTCGGCTCCTTGCAGGAACAACAATGGTGGGGGCGTCGTGGCTACGGGCAGGGAGAGGGCGAGCAGATGGGGAAAATGGAACGAGGAGAGGAGGAGCGTTCTTATAGGGGTGGTGGGAGGATCGGGAAGGAAGTGTAGTCCGCGAATCGGGGGAGGGAAGCTTCGTGGGAAGCTTCTGCCATGGCCACAGAAGGAAGCTCGTGAGGAGGAAGAAGAAGGTGGGATTGGGCCAGATTGGTTTCCTAACGTGGCCCAAGTACATTCCTAAAATAAAAGATCTCTTTCCCTTTTTATTAAAACAGGAATTAATACGATTAAATGAAATAGAATATCCTTGGAATATAGGGGTATAATATATTCAAATTTTCAGAAAAATAAATTCAAAAAGATGGACATTTTTCCACGGCCAAAATACTTCAAAAAAATATTTTTTTCAGAAAATCCCCTAAATGCTTTATTTGTTTTTGCAAATAATTACTCAAATAAATCTTGGGTGTCATGGCTCAAATATTTCAAAGAATATCCCCGGGTTTGGAGGGTCATGTTTCTCCTCTCTTTTTCTCTTGTTTGACAAAGTATTGTTCCCGGCATTCCATCAGTGAAGAAGAAAACAAAATGCAAATGAAAAGTCGAAAGGAAATTCAAGTGCCAGCTTGGTTCAAATTCTTTGTAGTTGAAGAAGTCATGCTATCTCCTCTCGCTGGTTTTGAAAAGATGAATTTGAACTCACAGGAAACGGGGAACTCATTTTATTCCCTCTCATTCAAAAGTTTTTGAAAAGTTTCAAATTTCACTCAAGTTTCAATCACTCAAACAAAAAAAAATCAATCTAATAATTTTATTAACATTCCAAAATTTGGGATGTTACAAACCTACCACACTTAAAATGAATCTCGTCCTCGAGATTCGAAGAGGCTAGAAAGAAAGGTTAGGGTTTGGGGGTCTTCTAACAAATCCAATCTCATGCAAAGTGGGATGCTACCACACTTAAATTGAGAGCTACAGGTCCCTCAGAATTTTAGAAATCCTCTCGGGTTTTGGCATCTGACTCCTCACAGTCTTCATACTAACTCCTCAGGTGATGCTCTTCCATTATACTCATAACGTTCTCATCAAAATCGAGGGTTCTTCTGTTGATACAAGCTTCTTCCATTACTGGGTCTTCTTAACTGACAGACTCGTGATTAATTCTAAATAACCTATCGATGATTCTCATGGTGGTCTACCATTTGTGGTTATCCTGCAGAGAGAGGGGTCTTGGTTTCATTTTCACCGTAAAATTTCCTACGCGTGACAACAAATGCCATGTACACGGGGCTTTCATCATACCATTCTAAGGCTTAAACAAAAGCTTCAAAGAACGTCGTCTCTCACTATGGGTAAGTCTCTTAGATTTACCATTCCGAATAGCAAGAGAATGATAATAGTAAGTCATCATGGTGGCCAAGCCATGTCGCACTGAAATCATTACCTTGTATAAGGCTTAGTGAATCTCGTATTCTAACACTTGGGCATCCTCACAAGCATTGCAGAATATCTCTTGTCCACGAACGAAGTTCGGATAATCCATTGGTTCTACAAGCTCAACAAAACATCTATCGTATCTTCACAACTCTCGGGTTTTCGTATGCTCCTAAGAAAACATTTGCTGATCCATGTTTCCTTCTCCAAAAAGATAGTACTTGGTCCTTGTTAGTCCCGGGGTTTGTGGGTTTCAGGCATACTTGGGGTAAATGTGACACGCCGCTGGGTAGTGGGTGGTTCCTTCACACAAGAAACAAGTCACCTGACAAGTTGGGCATTCCTCAGCTGGGTGATTTTCTTCACAATGAGGGCATCCATCCTTCTGTTCTTCCTGGGTGTGTCCTATTTCTCCATAGATCTTGCATGCACAAGGCTTCTTCATCGGGCTATCATAGCATTTCCGAATGAGACGGGATCTTAACAGAGTCTTCTTGAATTCGTCCCAAGTTTCTGCTCCACTGAATCCTTGTATGGCATGATGCATTTTCCACCAGATTGCAGCACTTTGTGTAAAGTACTAAAGAGCGTGTTCCACTTCATACTTCCTGGAGATCAAGTTGCTCCCGAAGTGGTTCTCCATGTTCTGAATCCATATTTCAGCCTCCAGCTGGGTCATTGGTCCAGAGACTACAAGTCCAGCTTCATACTCCATCTGGTAGGGTTGAGGTTTTGGGGATGAGACGGTTAAGAGAGGGAGGAAGATACACACAATACAAACAATATTTTTGAGAATAGATTTTATTTGTGGCCGTCGGAAAACACACACCAATGACGGCTCACAAATCATCGTATCTAACGTGGGTATATAACAGGGGTTTGGACTTCTAAGGGTCATATAAATATTCGAATGCTTCAGGGTCTTTGAATTCTTCGGGTCTTGAGAGTCTTCAATGGGTGTAGCTTCAATTGCATGATGAAATCCTCTTTACTTGAAGTGGGAGTCGGTTGATCCTTCACGTGGTCAAAGGGGAAAGGGCATTGTCTAACTATTTGAGGTGAGAGAGAACGTTTGATGAAATCAGAATGGATGAGAAGTAAAGGATGTTCTTGATTTTTTTGAGAGATCCTATCCTAAGAAGTTTTCCAGTTTCTAGGGTCACGTCCTACAGTCAACATGTGCTCCGATACCATTTCTGTAGCGACCCGACTCAAAACGAGTCAAGCCTCTGTGTATCTGTGCCATCCCTGGATCAGTATGCTGGCACACACAGTACATCAATGTATATATCAAAGTGCAATCACATGTAAATAGCGTAAAACTGATATATACCTTAAATATCTCAGCGGAAGCAGTCAAGGGAGTGGAGTCCCAATAAACACCAACGGCAAGTTGAGTGTAGACCGTAACCCTGAATCGTACTCTTACTCGTCGAAGAAAAATATCTGCAACATAAGACGTTGCAGCCGTGTAGGTCAGCATATTGAATATGCCGACAAGTCACATAAGAGAGGGGTGAAAAGTAATCATCTATACTATATGCATATATGGCATGTGGGGCTATAAGTTTTTAGCGAAAAGCAAGTTTTCTCCTACATCAGGAGAGGGCTAAAAGCAAAATGTTACTACATTGTTGGTTGTTAACGAGATGGTTCCACCAACCAATTCTCGTACCCATGTTGTCAATAATACCCACATCAATATTGTTATTTGTGTTGAGAATTTTAGATAACTTCAGTTCCTTTGGCTCAAGTTGTCCATGACCGTGGACACGGCTAATCGATTAGGTTTGAGTACTCTACAGAGTTTTGCACACGTTCCCCACAAGATTTGATCGCCTCCGTGTATGTCCTCGCACTTCAGGGTGTTTGAAGACCGGATTGTCAAAACATGGTCTTTCAACGGGTCCCTCTGAATCCCTGTCGGTGCCCATCCATTCCTACCGTTCTTCTACATCTGCTAGCACCGCCTGTCCAGAGTCGCCGCGTTGTCCAACCAAGCCAGAGCCCATAATGACTTGTGGCTATGCAGGTAAGCCTTGGGTCATGAAAATATCCGTCCGTCTCTTTGAGCCTGGGTGAAGCTTTCCGCAGGATGTCATGGCCTCTCCAGCATCCCGGGTCATCCACTGGGTTCTCCAGGGAGCCGATCAACCGTCCTTCACCCAGAGTTGCATTGCGTCCAAGGTATTGAAAATCTTGTCTTAACCGGTCTTGATTATTTAGTCAACCTCGCATCACTCGTGATAAACTCTCAACCAGAATCCCGTCTACTCAAGCATAGCAATATGAAATTTGTCGTCCCGGGCCTAGTAACGGGGTTGTTGGGTGCCTACCACATGATACTACAATATGTAACCATAATTTCCAAGTACCTAGTCAGCATGCAATTGGGCATAGGATGGTAGAACTACGATGCAAAAAAACATAGGTGATACATGATCAAATGACTTGCCTAGCGATGTTGACGAAGAAGAATTTCTCGAGAAATAACTTGATAGACTACTCGTCACTCTCCGATGAAATCTATATAACAAACATATCATTCACATAAGCACTCATACTAGCAATCATTCTAGCAATCAAAACAAAAGAGAGAGCGAATAAGAATCCGAAAGAAACTTCAACTAAAACTAGGAGTCTTCTAATACATCAAACACTAAATAGTTTTTTTGTTCTAACTGAAAATAAAACATTAAATAACAGAGAACTAAGATAGAAATTTAACCAAGATAAAATAAAGTATTTTACATAAAACTATTTTGGAAGTATTTTCAAATGGGAGTTGAAACAGTAGAGAAATCAATTGCAAGTTATTAGAGAACTAGAATTGATTTCATGATAACACATAAAATAAAAATGAAAACTTGTTGAGAACCTACTTTTTAACTAACAGAAACTAAACATAAACTTTCTGAAATATAAACGAAATTAATTTAAAAACAATTATAGAAAAAGAAATAGCCATAATCCTAAAAGAACTAAAACAGAATCTGTTTTGGTAAAAAACCCAATTAAAATTACTTTAAAAAAACTGAAACTTAAACTACTGAAAGATATGATCAATAGGAAGCAGGAGCAAAAAGAATAAAATTAAAAGCTATTTTTAAACTCCCGGAATAAGCAAAACAAGCTTTAATTCAAATCTGATCTAACTCAATTTTTATAAATCCGAACATAGAAAAATTATATATCTACAGAAACTACATAAAATTTGTGATCCAACGCTAAAAGAATCACCTAATTCGGAGTTATAGACTAATAGATATGAATTTTCTAAAATTGCAATTTTCTGAAAAAACTGCAATATGAGATTTCGTGAATCTCACCATGGGTGACAGAGGGGAAGAACTCCGGCGAGGTGGGGAGGTCGCTGGCGGGCAGGGGGAACGGTGGAGGGGGTCCTGGAGGCGAGGAAGGGGGCGTGAGAGGCTCCTGGGCGTTCTTCTGTTCGGCTCCTTGCAGGAACAACAATGGTGGGGGCGTCGTGGCTACGGGCAGGGAGAGGGCGAGCAGATGGGGAAAATGGAACGAGGAGAGGAGGGGCATTCTTATAGGGGTGGTGGGAGGCTCGGGAAGGAAGTGTAGCCCGCGACTCGGGGGAGGGAAGCTTCGTGGGAAGCTTCTGCCATGGCCACAGAAGGAAGCTCGTGAGGAGGAAGAAGAAGGTGGGATTGGGCCAGATTGGTTTCCTAACGTGGCCCAAGTACATTCCTAAAATAAGAGATCTCTTTCCCTTTTTATTAAAACAGGAATTAATACAATTAAAAGGAAATAGAATATCCTTAGAATATAGGGGTATAATATATTAAAATTTTCAGAAAAATAAATTCAAAAAGATGGACATTTTTCCACGGCCAAAATACTTCAAAAAAATGTTTTTTTCGGAAAATCCCCTAAATGCTTTATTTATTTTTGCAAATAATTACTCAAATAAATCTTGGGTGTCATGGCTCAAATATTTCAAAGAATATCCCCGGGTTTGGAGGGTCATGTTTTTCCTCTCTTTTTCTCTTGTTTGACAAAGTATTGTTCCCGACATTCCGTCAGTGAAGAAGAAAACAAAATGCAACTGAAAAATCGAAAGGAAATTCAAGTGCCACCTTGGTTCAAATTCTTTGTAGTTGAAGAAGTCATGCTATCTCCTCTCGCTGGTTTTGAAAAGATGAATTTGAACTCATAGGAAACGGGGAACTCATTTTATTCCCTCTCATTCAAAAGCTTTTGAAAAGTTTCAAATTTCACTCAAGTTTCAATCACTCAAACAAAGAAAAAATCAATCTAATAATTTTATTAACATTCCAAAATTTGGGATGTTACACACTTCCTGAATAGCTGCCTCACGGAGACGAGCAACCTTTGCCTCCCTCTCATACTCCTCTGCCTCTCCTCTGGTTATGTAATATCTCCGTTTTACCTAAAAGTCAAAGAAGGCAGGAGCAGGAAGGGTAATATGGAAAACACGCTGTCGGTTAAATATTAAACCGTATAGGAGGAATTCATCATCCCTCTCAAGGAACTGATAGCGTGTCAAAGCTGTGCTATCAAGGAAAGCTGTATGGAGTGGGGGATCTCCTTCGCGGATGGGTACTCCAAGAAAATTTGCTATGTGAGTGGCATAGATCCCACCAAAGAAATCCCCTTCATTAGCATTATTATTCAGCCTCCTTGCTATTATAGCTCCCATGTTGAAACTTCTATCACCCGTTACTGCGCTCTTAAGAATACTAAGGTTGGGTGCGCAGAGGTGACAATGCTCAATCTTGCCATTAATGCATCTGCCTATGAAGAGGGCAAAATAATGCAAGGCAGGAAAATGAATGCTCCCCATGGTAGCCTGCGTAATATCTCTAGTTTCTCCAACAGTTATACCAGAGAAAAAATCTCTAACCGAAGATTTAGGAGGATCATTGAGACTACCCCAAATAGGTATCTTGCAAATTCTATTGAAATCCTATAAATCGATGGTATATGATTTGTCATAGAGATCAAACAGTACAGATGTATCACGACCAACTGAAAATTTGAATCTACAAAGGCGGTGAGAGCAACATACTGTTAACATTTATCGGAGATGAATTCTTTGAGTCCAACGTTGTGAACAAGTGTCTCAAACTCGTCTTTGAAACCTGCCTCAATCATGAATTCATCATAAGGCCATTCACATGGTTGTACCTGTGCGTTCCTCGGTTGGTAAGGATCGGGCTCCCGAATCGCAAGACGGGGACCTCTCTTGCTTGAGGAACCACCATGATAGTTTCTCCTGAACATCTTCATTTTCTGAAATTTTCAGTGACCCAAAGGAAAAGTGAATAAGGCGCAACTAAACTCGTAGCAACTACTCCGACAAGTGCCTAGAAGCCATATTACGCATCAAAACTACTTGGGACCAACTAAAATTAGCATGCAAAGCTCAAGAACAGGGTCACCAAGGTAGCAAAAATATGAGAAGTATAAGGCACTAGAGCAAAAACTAATTGGACCAATGCAGGAGTCACTTACCAAGGAGTAATTTCCCCAAAACAGTTCGGAGAATGGTGCTTTGAGCAAGGAGATCGAAAATCCCAGCAAGAAGAGCAAAAACACGGGTTTGAGCTGCGAAACGATTTTTTCTAGAGGTAGGAGAAGCAGATGGGAGCTAGAATGAGTGGAGGGGGTGCACGTGGGCCCCACAAGCCTGGTAGGCGCGGCCAGGGGGGTGCCCGCGACTCCAGGGCTTGTGGCCCACTGGTGCAGCCCCCAGACTAGCTCTTCGTCTTAGTATTTTTCAAAAATTCCAGAAAAAATCATACTTGATTTTCACGACGTTCGGAGAACTTTTATTTTCGGGGTACTTTTCCACGGGACGCTAAAAGCAGAAAATAGGGAAAACTAAACTAAACCTATCATTTTTCTTCTAAGCAACCGAAGGTGAAAGCTTGGAACAGAGGTTTGTGACTCCTCGATTCACCCATCTCATGGTCATCAAAAGAAATCCGTCAATGAGGTTGATCAAGTCTCCTTGACAAACTTTCGAATCGCAAAAGAAGACGGAGAATTTTCGAATAGTCACTAGGTTACCTCAATGGGGATGTGTATCTCCCCAACAAGCAAATCATACTTCATCTTAACACGAGGTATAGGGCATTCAAAGCTCCCAATAAGAATCGATGAAGTTTTTTCGATAGCATTGATGCAATGTACTCGATATTGTTTCTTTGGAAAGTGCACCGTATACTCATTACCGTTGACATGGAAAGTGACATTGCCTTTGTTGCAATCTATAACAGTCCCTGCAGTGTTTAAAAAGGGTCTTCCGAGGATGACCGCCATGGCATCGTCCTTGGGAATATCTAGAATAACAAAGTCTGTTAAGATAGTGACGTTAGCAACCACAACAGGCACATCCTCGCAAATGCCGATAGGGAAAGCTGTTGATTTGTCGGCCATTTGTAGAGAGATTTCAGTGGGTGTCAACTTATCCAGTTTAAGTCTACGATAAAGAGAGAGAGGCATAACACTAACACCGGCTCCAAGGTCTCATAAATCAGTTCTAACGTAGTTGCCTTTAATGGAGCAAGGTATAGTGTGCACTCCGGGATCACCTAGTTTCTTAGGAGTTCCACCCTTGAAGGTATAATTAGCGAGCATGGTAGAAATCTCAACCTTAGGTATCCTCCTCTTATTAGTCACAATATCTTTCATGTACTTAGGATACGGGGACATTTTGAGCATATCTGTCAAACACATTTGCAGAAAGACAGGTCTAATCATTTCAACAAATTGCCCAAAATCCTCATCATCCTTTTTCTTGGATGGTTTGGGAGGAAAGGGCATGGGTTTCTGAACCCATGGTTCCCTTTCTTTACCATGCTTCCTAGAAGCGAAGTCATTCTTATCGTATCTCTTATTCTTAGGCTGTGGGTTATCAAGATCAACTGGTTCAATCTCCACATCCTTATCATTGCTAAGTTGAGCATCATCATGAACATCACTATTGATATTATCATTAGGCTCATGTTCATCACCAGATTGTGTTTCAGCATCAGAGACAGAGACATCGTTTGGACTCTCAGGTGTAGCAGCAACAGGGTTGCTAGCGTGCAGGTTCCTATCATCTTTCTTCTTCTCTCTAGGATGACTAGGTGCATCAGTGCTAACTCTTTGAGAATCTAGGATGACCAGGAAGGCCCGCGCGTGGTGGGCTTGTGGGCTCCAAGCTCCACTTCCTCCGCTGATTCTTGCGCTAGTATTTCATATATTTTCAACAAAAATTCTCCGTAAATTTTCAGGTCATTCCGAGAACTTCTATTTCTGCGCAAGAACAACACCATGGCAATTCTGCTGAAAACAGCGTTAGTCCGGGTTAGTTCCATTCAAATCATGCAAATTAAAGTCCAAAACAAGGGCAAAAGAGTTCAGAAAAGTAGATAAGACGAAGACGTATCAGTCACCGAGCTGTACGTGTGCTGAACGTGGAGGTGCCGTCCGTTCGGCGCTAGATCGGAATGGATCGTGGGTCGGATCGTGGGACGACGGTCATTTGAATCATGAAGTTGTACCACTACATCAACCGCGGTTCTTAACGCTTCCCGCTTAGCGATCTACAAGGGTATGTGGATCCGATCTCCCTCTCGTAGATGAACATCACCATGATATGTCTTCGTGTGCGTAGAATTTTTTTTGTTTCCCATGCAACGTTCCCCAACAGTGACATCATGAGCTAGGTTCATGCGTAGATGTTATCTCGAGTAGAACACAAAAGGTTTTGTGGGTGTTGATGTTCAATTTACTGCCCTCCTTAGTCTTTTCTCGATTCGGCGGTATTCTTGGATTGAAGCATCCCGGATTGACATTACTCGTACGCTTACGAGAGACTGGTTTCATCGACGAACATACAACTCGTTGCATAAAGATGACTGGAGGGTGCGTGTTTCTTCAACTTTAGTTGAATTGGTTTTGACCGAGGCGTACCTTGGAGAGAGGTTAAATAGCAATTTGCACATCTCCATTGTGGTTTTTTGCATAAGTAAGATGCGATCATACTAGATACCCATAGCAGCCACGTAAAACATGCAACAGCAAATTAGAGGACGTCTAACTTGTTTTTGCAGGGTATGCTTGTGATATGATATGGCCAATGACGTGATGTGATATATTGGATGTATGATATGATCATATTGTAATAGTTAATATCGACTTGCACGTCGATGTTACGACAACCGGCAGGAGCCATAGGGTTGTCTTTAAACTAACGTTTGTGTTTGCAGATGCTTTTACTATGTTGCTAGGTCGTAGCTTTTGTAGTAACAGTATAAATAGCACGGCAACCTTGATGGCGACACGATGATGGAGATCATGGTGTGGCTCCAGTGACAAGAAGATCATGCCGGTGCTTTGGTGATGGAGATCAAGAAGCACAAGATGATGGCCACATCATGTCCCTTATGAATTGCATGTGATGTTAATCCTTTTATGCACCTTATTTTTCCTAGAACAAAGGTAGCATTATAAGGTGATCTCTCACTAAAATTTCAAGAAGAAATTGTGTTATCCCCGACTGTGCACCATTGCGACAGTTCGTTGTTTCGAGACACCATGTGATGATCGGGTGTGATAGACTCAATGTTCACATAGAACGGGTGCAAAACAGTTGCACACGCGGATCACTCGGGTTAAACTTGACGAGCCTAGCATGTGCAGACATGGCCTCGGAACACATGAGACCCAAAGGTCGAGCATGAATCATATAGTTGATATAATTAGCATAGAGATGCTTACCACTGAAACTATTCTCAACACACATGATGATCGGACTTGAGTTAGTGAATTTGGATCATGTACCACTCAAATGACTAGAAAGATGTATTTTTTGAGTGGGAGTTCTTAAGTAATATGATTAATTGAACTAATTATCATGAACATAGTTAAAAGTCCTTTGCGAATTATGATGTAGCTTGCGCTATAGCTCTACTGTTTTTATATGTTCCTAGAGAAAATTTAGTTGAAAGATGATAGTAGCAACTTTGCGGACTGAGTCCGTAAAACTAAGGATTGTCCTCATTGCTGCGCAGAAGGCTTATGTCCTTAATGCTCCACTCGGTGTGCTACACCTCGAGCATCGTCTGTGGATGTTGCGAACATCTGACATACACGTTTTTGATGACTACGTGATAGTTCAGTGCATAATACTTAATGGCTTAGAAGCAAGGCGCCGAAGATGTTTTGAAACGTCGCGGAACATATGAGATGTTCTAAGAGATGAAATTGAAATTTCATGCTCGTTCCCTTGTTGAGAGGTATGAGACTGCCGACAAGATTCTTTGTCTACAAAGTAAAGGAGAAAAGCTCAAATCGTTGAGCATGTTCTCAGATTGTCTGAGTACAACAATCGCTTGAATCAAGTGGGAGTTAATCTTCCAGATGAGATAGTGATAGTTCTCCAAAGTCATTGCCATTAAGCTTCTAGAGCTTCGTGATGAACTATAACATATAAAGGATAGATATGATGATCCTTGAGCGATTCACAATGTTTGACACTGCGAAAGTAGAAATCAAGAAGGAGCATCAATTGTTGATGGTTAGTAAAACCACTAGTTTCAAGAAGGGCAAGGGCTACAAGGGATACTTCATGAAACGACAAACCAGTTGCTGCTCTAATGAAGAAACCCAAAATTGAACCCAAACCCGAGACTAAGTGCTTCTGTTATAAGGGGAACGATCACTAAGGCAGAGCTGCCCTAGATACATGGTAGATAAGAAGGCTAGCAAAATCGACAGATGTATATTTGATATACATGACATCGATGTGTACTTTACTAGTACTCCTAGTAGCACGAGGGTATTACATACCGGTTCGATTGCTAAGTGATTAGTAACTAGAAATAAAAGCTACGGAATAAACGGAGACTAGCTAAAGGCGAGGTGACGATAAGTGTTGGAAGTGTTTCCAAGGTTGATGTGATCAAACATCGCACGCTCCCTCTATCATCGGGATTGGTGTTAAACCTAAATAATTGTTATTTGGTGTTCGCGTTGAGCATGAACATGATTGGATCGTGGTTGTTGCAAAACGATTGTTCATTTGAAGAGAATAATAGTTATTCTATTTGCTTGAATAATCACCTTCAATGGTTTATATGAATCTCGACCGTAGTGTTACACATGTTCATAATATTGGTGCCAAAAGATACAAAGTAATAATGATAGCACCACTTAGTTGTGGCACTGTCACTTGAGTCATGTTGGTGTAAAATGCATGAAGAGGCTCCATGCAGATGGATCTTTGTACTCACTCATTTTTGAAACGTTTGAGACATGCAAACCACACATGTTGGTATAAAACGCATGAAGAAACTCCATGCGGATGGAACATTTGGATTCACCTGATTTTGAATCACTTGAGACATGCAAAATCATACCACATGTAACAAGAAAGTGACTTGTTGGATGCAATATATTTTTGATGTGTGCAGTCCAATGAGTGCTGAGGCACGGAGTGGATATCGTTATGTTCTTACTTCACTGATGATTTGAGTAGATATAGGAGTATTTACTTGATGAATCACAAGTCTGAAATATTGAAAAGTTCAAGGCTATTTCAGAGTGAAGATCATCGTGACAAGAGGATAAATTGTCTATGATATGATCATGGATATGAATATCTGAGTTACGAGTTTTTGGTACACACTTAAGACAATGTGGAAATTGTTTCGCAATTCATGCCACCTAGAACACCATAGTGTGATGGTGTGTCCGAACGTCATAGCCACGCCCTATTGGATATAGCGCATACTGTGATGTCTCTTATCGAATTACCACTATTGTTTATGGGTTATGCATTAGAGACAACCACATTCACTATAAATAGGGCACCACGTATTTCCGTTGAGATGATACATTAAAAAGTATGGTTTGGAGAAACCTAAGCCATCGTTTCTTGAAAGTTTGGGGCTGCGACATTTATGTGAAAAAGTTTCAGTCTGATAAGCTTGAACCCAAAGCGGATAAATGCATCTTCATAGGATATTTAGAACAGTTGGATACATCTCCTATCTCAGATCCGGAAGCAAAGTGTTTGTTTCTAGAAACGAGTCCTTTCTCGAGGAAAGGTTTCTCTCGAAAGAATTGAGTGGGAGGGTGGTGGAACTTGATGAGGTTATTGAACTGTCACTTCAACCAGAGTGTAGCAGGGCGCAGGAAGTTGTTCCTGTGGCGTCTACACCAATTGAAGTGGAAACTGATGATTGTGATCATTTAGCTTCAGATCAAGTTACTACAAACCTCGTAGGTCAACAAGGTCGCATACTACTACAAAGTGGTACGGTAACCCTGTCTTGGAGGTCATGTTGTTGAACAACAATGAACCTACGAGCTATGGAGAAGCGATGGTGGGCCCAGATTCCGACGAATGGCTGGAGGCCATGAAATCCGAGAGAGGATCCATGTATGAAAACAAAGTGTAGACTTTGGAAGAACTATTTGATGGTCGTCAGACTATTGAGTAAAGATGGATCTTTAAAAGGAAGACAAACGATGATGCTGAAAAGCCACCGTTAAGAAAAGCTCGACTTGTCGCAAAGATGTTTCCGAGAAGTTTAATGAATTAACTATGATGAGACTTTCTTAATCGTAGCGATGCTAAAAGTCTGTTGGAATTAAGTTAGTATTTGCTGCATTATTTATGCAATATTGCACATAGGATGTTTATACGTCTCCAACGTATCTATAATTTTTGATGGTTCCATGCTATTATATTGTCAACTTTGGATGTTTTGTATGCATGAATATGCTATTTTATATCTTTTTTGTTACTAACCTACTAACTCAGTGCCAAGTGCCAGTTTCTGTTTTTTTCCGTGTTTTTGACCTTTTTCAGAGGAGAATATTAAATGGAGTCCAAACGGAATAAAACCTGCGGAATGAATTTTCCATAACAGAAGATACGCAAGGGACTTGAGAACCTATAAATTCTCCAAAAATCTGAAACTGCCAGAGAGAGACACGGAAATACTTTTCTGCCGTCGCAAGCTTCTGTCTCCGCAAGATCCCAACTGGGGCATGTTCTGGTGCCCTCTCGGAGGGGGGATTCGGACACGGAGGGCTTCTTCATCAACACCATTGCCTCTGCGATGATGCGTTAGTAGTTCACCACAGACCTGCGGGTCCATAGCTAGTAGCTAGATGGCTTCTTCTCTCTCTTGGATCTTCAATACAAAGTTCTCCATGATCTTCATGGAGATCTATCCGATGTAATCTTCTTTTGCGGTGTGTTTGTCGAGATCCGATGAATTGTGGATTTATGATCCGATTATCTATGAATATTATTTGACTCTCCTCTGATCTCTTATATGCATGATTTCTTATCCTTGTAATTCTCTTCGAGTTGTGGGTTTCGTTTGGCCAACTTGATCTATAATTCTTGCAATGGGAGAAGTGCTTGGTTTTGGGTTCATACCATGCGGTGTCCTCACCTAGTGATAGAAGGAGTAGCGAGGCACGCATCGTGGTGATGCCATCAAGGGTAAAAAGATGGGGTTTATATCTATTGCATGAATTTATCCCTCTACATCATGTCATACTACTTAAGGCGTTACTCCGTTTGTTATGAACTCAATACACTAGATGCATGCTAGATAGCTGTCGATGTGTGGAGTAATAGTAGTAGATGCAGAAAGTATCGGTCTACTTGTCTCGGACGTGATGCCTATATGTACGATCATTGCCTTAGATATCATCATGACTTTGCGCAGTTCTATCAATTGCTCGACAGTAATTCGTTCACCCGCCGTAATACTTGCTATCATGAGAGAAGCCTCTAGTGAACACTATGGCCCCCGGGTCTACTTCACATCATATTTTCAGCTCTACACTTTTACTTTGTTGCACTTTCCACCTTCAGATCTCACCTTGCAATTAATCATGAAGGGATTGACAACCCATTTATAGCGTTGGGTGCAAGTTTGTTTGTTTTTGCGCAGGTACTTTGGAGACTTGTCTTGATACTCCTACTGGATTGATACCTTGGTTCTCAAACTGAGGGAAATACTTACTGCTACTGTGCTGCATCACCCTTTCCTCTTCAAGGGAAAAACCAACGCAAGCTCAAGAGGTAGCAAGAAGAATTTCTGGCACCGTTGCCGGGGAGGATCAATTCAAGAATAGTCTTCCGTCAACGTGCCAATTTCTGGCGCCGTTGCCGGGGAGTATTCAAAGTGAAGCATATCCAAGTAACTATCGCAAACTCATCTCTTGCATTTACATTATTTGCCTTTTGCCTCCTGTTTTCCTCTCCCCCACTTCTGGAAAAAAATAACAAAAATATTTCCTTTTTCGTTTGCCTTTCCTTTTCTTGTGTGCTATGAGCCTTCAATATGCTTGCATCTTCGCTTGCTGAAAATCTATTGATATGGATCCTCATCCACTTGCTAATCTCTTTAAGAGATCCAATTATGTTGATCCAATTGCTAGTGAGTTTTGTGCACTAGATTATCTTTATGAAGTTTTGCTTGAGATGCGTGAACCTGAAAATTGTGATGAAGAAATTTATGAAGTGATTCACGAGGGCTCCTTGAATGAAAAGCATGATTGCAATGGTTTCACTATGAATTCTATTAATGTCAATCATGCTAATAATATGCAAAACCCTAAGCTGGGGGATGCTAGTTTTGCTATGTCCACTACTTGTTGCAATGATCGTGATTGGGGTGATAATTTTTCTTATGATCTTGAAAATTTGTTTAAGCGTCATGATGAATATGATATTTGCAATAATATTGAAAGTGGGTTTGGAGAAGTCATGACTTTAGTTGATGATAATCCCACTATTTTTGAAGAGCGTCAACTTTGCATGCATGTGGATCATGAAAATAATATCCTATGTGATAGCTATATTGTTGAATTTGAATATGATCCCACATGTAATTGTTATAAGAGAGGAAAATATTGTGGTAGAAACTTTCATATCACTAAATCACCTCTCGTTATGTTGAGATTGCTATTGTCTCTTTCTTCTTCCTTGCATATGGTAGTTATTGCTTGTCTTGATAATTTGTTTTCCTATAAAATGCATATGCATAGGAAGTATGTTAGACTTAGATATGTTTGTCACATGTTTCATGATTCTCTCTTCATGCCCGATTGCTATCTTTTATGCGAGCATCATTGAATTATCAATGCCTAGCTAAGGGCGTTAAACGATAGCGCTTGTTGGGAGACAACCCAATGAATTTATTTTTGCTTTTTGCATTCTGTTTTGTTGTGTCCACACCATCATAATTCTGTTATAATTGTGTTTTTATGTTTCTTTTTGTGTTTGTGCCAAGTAGAACCTTTATGATCGGTTTTGGTGATGGTTGTTTGATCTTGCTGAAAAGACAGAAACTTTGTGCTCACGAAATTATGTTTAATTCCTATCCAGAAAGAGATTTTGAGTTGATTCTTTTTTCTGATGGTTTATATGCAAATTGCCCTAATTTTCATAATTATTCAGAATTTGTGAGATACCAGAAGTATACGAAGTATACAGATTTCTACAGACTGGTCTGTTTTTGACAGATTCTGTTTTTGTTGTGTTGATTGCTTATTCTGATGAAACTATGGATAGTATCGGGGGGGGGGGGGGTACTAGCCATGGAAAAGTGAGAATACAGTAATCTAACATCAATATAAATAGAAATCAAGTTTACTACAGTACCTAAAGAGTTGGTAGTTTGTTTTCTTATGCTAATGATATCACGAGTTTCTGTTTAAGTTTTGTGTTGTGAAGTTTTCAAGTTTTGGGTGATGTTCTCATGGACAATGGGATAAAGAGTGGAAAGAGCTCAAGCTTGGGGATGCACAAGGCATCCCAAGCCAAATTCAAGGACACCAAAAAGCCTAAGCTTGGGGATGCCCCGGGAAGGCATCCCCTCTTTCGTCTTCAATCCATCGGTAACGTTACTTGGAGCTATATTTTTATTCACCACATGATATGTGTTTTGCTTGGAGCGTCGTGTATTATAGGAGTCCTTTCTTTTTGTTGTGTCACAATCATCCTTGCTGCACACCTTTTTGAGAGAGACATGCACTCATCGTGAATTTTCTAGAATACTCATTGAGCTTCACTTCTATCTTTTGAGTTAGGCAATTTAGCTCGCATGTGCTTCACTTATATCTTTTGAGCTAGATAACTTTGTTCTAGTGCTTCACTTAGATCTTTTTAGAGAACGGCGGTGTCATATTCTGAAGAAATGAAAACTCTCGATCTTCACTTATATCTTTTGGAGAGTTCTCTCTCTTTTAGTAACTTGGTAATTGGCTTGTGCTATGAAAGTAGTCCTAAAGATGATAGGCATACAAAGAGGATATAATAAAAACTTCCATATTCAAGTCCATTGATTAGTACGAGAAGTTTGATTCCTAACAATTAATTTTTGATTTATGGATTTCGTGATATTAGAGTTATGTTAGCAGGGTGTTGTGAATCTAGAAATACTTGTGTTGAAGTTAGTGATTCCCGTAGCATGCACGTATGGTGAACCGCTATGTTAGGAAGTCGGAGCATAATTGATTTATTGATTGTCATCCTTTGTGTGGCGGTCGGGATCGCGCGATGGTTTACACCTACCAACCCTTCCCCTAGGAGTATGCGTTCATCACTTTGTTTCGATTACTAATAAAACTTTTGCAATAAGTATATGAGTTCCTCATGACTAATGTGAGTCCATGGATAGATGCACTTTCACCTTCCACCATTCCTAGCCTCTCTAGTGCCCCACAACTTTCACCGGTACACAAACCCACCATATACCTTTCTCAAAACAGCCACCATACCTACCTATTATGGCATTTTCATAGCCATTCCGAGATATATTGCCATGCAACTCCCACTGTTCCATGACTTGTGCCATCACTTTCATATTGCCATCGCATGATCGTAAGATAGCTAGCAAGATGTTTCAACGTCATACGCTAAGCTAGATCGTTGCACATCCTGGTACACTGCCGAAGGCATTTCCTATAGAGTCATCATTATTCTAAGCATTGAGCTGTGAGTAAATAAAAGTGTGATGATCATCATTATTAGAGTATTGTCCCATGTGAGGAAAAAAAAGAGGCCGAAGATGCCCACCAATTTTTTTTGAAAAGAGGCCAAGGAGCCCAAAAAAGAGAGAGAAAAAGAGAGAAGGGACAATGCTACTATCTTTTTTCCACACTTGTGCTTCAAAATAGCACCATGTTCTTCATGATAGAGAGTCTCTTGTTTTGACACTTCCATATACTAGTGGGAATCTTCATTATATAACTTGGATTGTATATTCCAATGATGGGCTTCCTCAAAATTGCCCTAGGTCTTCGTGAGCAAGCAAGTTGGGTGCACACCCACTAGTTCTCCTTTTGAGCTTTCACACACTTATAGATCCAAGTGCATCCGTTGCATGGTAATCCCTACTCATTCAGATTGATATCTATTGACGGGCATCTCCATAGCCCTTTGATACGCCGAGTCGATGTGACCGTCTCCTCCTTTTTGCCTCACAACCTCCACCACACTCTATTCCACCTATAGTGCTATATCCATGGCTCACGCTTATGTATTGCGTGAGAGTTGAAAAAGTTTGAGAAAGTAAGTGTGCAAAAACAATTATTTGGCCAATACCGGGGTTGTGCATGATTTAAATTCGTTGTGTGGGGATGATGGAGCATAGCCAGACTATATGATTTTGTAGGGATAACTTTCTTTGGCCTTGTTATTTCAAAAGTTCATGATTGCCGTGCTAGTTTGCTTGAAGTATTATTGTTTTCATGTCAATAGAAAACTATTTTTTTGAATCTTACGGATCTGAACATTCATGTCACAAGAAAGAAGTTACAAAGGACAAATATATTAGGTAGCATTCCACATCAAAAATTCAGTCTTTATCACTTCCCTACTCGAGGACGAGCAGGAGTTAAACTTGGGGATGCTTGATACGTCTCCAACATATCTATAATTTTTGATGGCTCCATGCTATTATCTTGTCAACTTTGGATGTTTTGTATGCATGAATATGCTATTTTATATCTTTTTTTGCACTAACCTATTAACTCAGTGCCAAGTGCCAGTTTCTGTTTTTTCCGTGTTTTTGACCTTTTTCAGAGGAGAATATTAAATGGAGTCCAAACGGAATAAAACCCGCGGAATGATTTTTTCCATAACAGAAGATACGCAGGGGACTTGAGAACCAAGGCAAAGGACCCCGGGGGAGGTCACAAGCCCCCTAGGCGCGACCTTGGGGGGGGGCTAGCAGGCTTGTGGGCCCGTGATACATCTCCATCGTATATACTTTTCCAAACTCTTTTGCCCTTGTTTTGGACGCTAATTTGCATGATTTGAATGGAACTAACCTGGACTGACACTATTTTCAGCAGAATTGCCTTGGTGTTGTTTTATTGCAGAAATCAAAGTTCTCCAAACGTCCTGAAAATTTACGCGGAGCATTTTTGGAAAATATGAAAAATATCTGTGCCAAGATCCACCTGAGGGGGTGGGCCAGTGGGCCACAAGACCTGCCTCCACCACCCCCTGGTGGCGGTGGGCAAGCTTGTGGGGCCCACACAGCTCTGCCGCCCCCAACCTCAGCTCTGTAAGTTCACTTTCATCCCAGAAAAAAAATTAAAAGAGAAGATTTCGTCGCGTTTATGATATGGAGGCGCCGCCACAACCTGTTCTTCATATGGAGGGCAGATCCGGAGTCCGTTTTGGGCTCCGGAGAGGGGAAATCGTCGCCATCGTCATCATCAACCTTCTTCCCTCTCCAATTCCATGAAGCTCTTCGTCGTTCGTGAGTAATCTATTCGTAGGCTCGTTGGGCGGTGATGAGTAGGATGAGATCTATCATGTAATCCAGTTAGTTTTGATGGGGATTGATCCCTAGTATCCACTATGTTTTGAGATTGATGTTGCTACTACTTTGCCATGCTTAATGCTTGTCACTAGGGCCCGAGTGCCATGATTTCAGATATGAAATTATTATGTTGTCACCAATATCCGATCTTGCAAGTTGTAGTTACCTACTATGTGTTATGATCCGGCAACCCCGGAGTGACAATAACCGGAACCACTCCCGGTGATGACCATAGTTTGAGGAGTTTATGTGTTCACCAAGTGCTAATGCGTTGGTCCGGTTCTTTATTAAAAGGAGAACCTTAATATCCCGTAGTTTCCTTTTGGATCCCGTTGCCACGGGAGGGATGGACAATAGATGTCATGCAAGTTCTTTTCCCTAAGCACGTATGACGACACACGGAATGCATGCCTACATCACATTGACGAACGGGAGCTAGCCACATATCTGTCCGTGTTATAACTGTTGCATGATGAATATCATCCAAACAAATCACCGACCCATTGCCTACGAGTTTGTCCTACTGCTGCTGTTACTTGTGTTGCTCTGCTGCTGTTACTTGTCTTGCTCTGCTGCTACTTCTGCTACTACTATTGCTTGCTACTGTTGCTACTTGCTACTGCTGTCAGTACTGCTGTTCCTTGCCACTACTATTGCTCGTTACACTGCTGCTACCCGCTACAATCTTGATCGCTGGTCGTTGACGGGAACTGACAATTTCCGTCAACGAGGCAACTTGGCGCCATTGATACAATCGTTGGAAATAGTCTGCCGTGTCAACAGATCGTTTCTAACACCGTTGTTACCATACTACTTTGTTGTTACTACTTTGCTTGCAGATACTAATCTTTCAGGTGTGGTTGAATCTTATAAATTCAGCTGCTAATACTCGAGAGTATGCTCTCTCCTTTTGTTTGGCGAATCAACAAATTTCGGTCGAATACTCTACCCTCGAAAACTGCTACGATCCCACGCGCTGGTGGGCCGTCAACAGCATTCTTCTAGTTTCGATTGCCGGAGAGTGCTAGCAGCATTCTTCTGGTGCCGTTGCAAGGGAAGGTCTGCTGTTACGGAGTCAGCATTTTTCTGGCACCGTTGCCAGGGAGGTATTGCTATATTCTCTGAGTTACTTGGGATTTATATCTGCTGATCACTAAGAAGAATCTGAAGGATCCAAAAACCAAAGTCTTGCCCTCAACTACGAGGGGAGGTAAGGAATTGACATCTAGCTCTGCACTTGATTCACCTTCAGTTATGAGTAAGTTTGCGACATCACCTCCTTCTAGAAATCTTGATATCTCGCCTGTGCTTGATGGTTCTTATGATGCTACTGCTAGAGATGCTATACTTGATACTATGCTTGATATTGCTAGAGATGCTATGCCTGATACTGCTTTGCATGATGATGCTAGAGATACTATAATGCCTGATGATGCTATGCTGGATACTGCTAGAGATACTACTTTGCGTGATGTTCCACTAGGGATATTCCTTGATGCTCATATTGCTAGAGTTACTGCGATTGCTCGTGATGCTTCTGAAACTGCCGATACTATTGAGATAGAACCTGCTTTTGCTCCTGTTAGATCTAGCTCTCCTAGATATGAATTGCGTGATATACCTGAGGGTTACGTTATGGAGGGAGAGATAGCTGAGGATTTTCTTGCGTGTAAGGATGCCTATGACGCTGAGAAATTACTTCTCAAGTGGAAGGAAAAATCTCTGAAAGCTAGGATGAAATACGACCCCAAGTTTGCCACTTCACCTATCTTTATCACCGATAAGGATTATGAATTCTCTGTAGATCCTGAGATAATCTCTCTAGTCGAATCTGATCCTTTTCACGTTTATGAGTCTGAGACGGTCGTAGCCCATCTTGCCAAACTACACGATATAGCCACCCTTTTCACTAGTGAGGAGAAGATCCACCACTACTATATCCTTAAGTTGTTTCCTTTCTCTCTAAAGGATGACGCTAAAGCCTGGTTCACCTATCTTGCTCGTGGATGTGTGAGTAGTCCCCATGATATGGTCTATTACTTCTGTGAGAAATATTTCCCTGCTCATAAGAAGCAAGCTGCCTTGCAGGAAATATACAACTTTGCTCAACTCCAAGAAGAGAGTCTCCCACAAGCTTGGGGGAGGCTCGTCCAGCTACAAAATGCTTTGCCTGATCACCCTCTTAAGATGAACGAGATACTTGATATCCTCTATAACGGACTTAGCGATGCCTCTAGAGACCACCTAGATAGTTGTGCTGGTTGTGTTTTTAGGGAACGAACTGTAGAACAAGCTGAGACCCTACTGAATAACATCTTGATCAACGATAATGCTTGGACTATTCCCGAACCACCTCCTAAGCCCACTCCTAAGAAAATAGGTATTCTATTCCTCAGTCCCGAAGATATGCAAGAAGCCAAGAAATCTATGCAAGAGAAAGGCATTAGATCTGAAGATGTCAAAAAGCTACAACCTATCGAAGAGATCCATGGTCTCGATAACCCGATACAGGTAGTAGAAGTGAATTCTCTGCATAGGTTTGATGAGAGCGATATTCCTTTTGACAAACCTGCTAGCCTATGCTTTGATGAATTTGACAACTTTGTTGCCAAACAACAGAGTTTCAATGATTATATTAGCAGACATTTGGAACAAAGTACTCGTATGCTTAGCCATTTAAGTGCTTGTGTAGACAGAAATGTCAATGATCTGAAGCTTCTGAGTAAACATGCCTCTATGATTACTACTCAGGTAGAACAAGTACTTAAAGCTCAGAATGACCTGCTCAATGAATTAAATGACAACTCTGTCAGAGTCATTACTAGAGGAGGCAAAATGACTCAGGAACCTTTGTATCCTGAAGGTCATCCCAAGAGAATTGATCAAGATTCTCAAGGAATCAATGCTGATACACCTAGTCAACCTAAGGAGAAGTAGAAGGATGATAGAAACCTGCATGTTAGTTCACCAAATACTGTCACACCTGAAGAACCTAATGATATTTCTGCGTCTGATGTAGAAACACAATCTGGTGATGAACACGAACCTGGTGACAATATGGACAATGATATTCATAATAATGCTCAACCTAGCAATGATGAGGATGTGGAGATTGAACCTACGGTTAATCCTGATAACCCACAACCTAAGAGATACGATAAGAATGACTTCACTGCTAGGAAGCATGGTAAAGAAAGGGAACCATGGGTTCAGAGAACTATGCCCTTTCCTCCTAAGCCATCCAAGAAAAAAGATGATGAGGATTTTGAGCGTTTCGTTGAGATGATAAGACCCATCTTTCTGCAGATGCGGTTAACTGATATGCTCAAGATGTCTCCGTATGCCAAGTACATGAAAGATATCTTGACTAATAAGCGGACGATACCAGATCTTGAGATCTCCACCATGCTTGCCAATTACACTTTTAAAGGTGCAACTCCTAAGAAACTTGGTGATCCCGGAGTGCCCACTATACCTTGCTCCATTAAAGGAAACTACATAAGAACTGCCTTATGTGACCTTGGAGCCGGTGTTAGTGTTATGCCGATCTCTCTTTATCGTATACTTGAATTGGATAAGTTGACACCCAATGAAATTTCTCTGCAAATGGCCGACAAATCAACTGCTTTCCCTATCGACATTTGCGAGGATGTGCATGTCGTGGTTGCTAACACCACTATCTTAACAGACTTTGTTATCTTGGATATTCCCGAGGACGATGCCATGGCTGTCATCCTCGGAAGATCCTTTTTAAACACTGCAGGGGCTGTTATAGATTGCAACAAAGGCAATGTCACTTTCCATGTCAATGGTAATGAGCACATGGTGCACTTTCCGAATAAACGATATCAAGTACATTGCATCAATGCTATCGAAAAGACTTCATCGATTCTTATTGGGAGCTTTGAATGCCCTATTCCTCGTGTCAAGATGAAGTATGATTTGCTTGTTGGGTAGATACATATCCCCATTGAGGTGACTTAGTGGCTATTCGAAAATTCTCCGTTCTCTCTTGCGATTCGAGAAGGTTTTGTCATGAGGACTTGATCAACCCCATTGACGGATTTCTTTCGATGACCATGAAACGGATGAATCAAAGAGTCACATACCTCTCTTTTGAGATTTTATTTTCTGTTGCTTAGAAGAAAAATGATAGAATTAGTTTAGTTTTTCCTGTTTTCTGTTTTAGCGTCCCGGAGAAAAATACCTCAAAAATAAAAGTTCTCCGATGGTCCTGAAAATTTAGTTCGATTTTTACTAGAATTTTTGAAAATTACTGGGCCTGTGAGCTGGCCTGGGGGCCAGACCAGTGGGCCACAAGCCGTGCCACCACCACCCCCCTCGTGGCGGAGGGCAAGCTTGTGGGGCCCACAGGGACCCCCTCCACTCATTCCAGCTCCCAGCCTCTTCTTCCACCTCCAGAAAAATTGTTTCGCAACTCAAACCCGTGTTCTTGCTCATTTGGCTGTGATTTTCGATCTCCTTGCTCAAAGCACCATTCTCCGAACCGTTTTGGGGGAAATTACTCCTTGGTAAGTGACTCCTCCATGGGTCCAATTAGTTTTTGCTCTAGTGCTTTATCCTTCACGTATTCTTGCCACCTTGGTGACCCTGTTCTTGAGCTAGAAATGTTGATTTTAGCAGGTCCCAAGTAGTTTTAGTGCGTGATATGGTCTCTAGGCACTAGTAGGAGTAGTTGCTACAAGGTGTGGTGGGTATTCATTCACTTTTCTCTTGAACTTCAAAAATTTCATCAGAAGGAAATTATGTTCAGGAGGAAGTTTCATCGTGGTTCCTCAAGTAAAAAGGGTCCTCGTCTTTATTTTTGGGAGCCCGAACCTTTTCAACTAAGGGACGCACCGGTACAACCATGTGAATGGCCTTCCGATGAGTTCATGATCGAAGCAGGTTTCAAGGATGAGTTTGATACACTTGTCTGCAGTGCCGGGTTAGAAGAATTCCTCTCAGATAAATGTGAATAGTATGCTATGCTCACTGCCTCTTTTGTGCGTAGATTTAAATTTTCAGTTGGCCGTGACTCATCCATACTGTTTGATCTGTACCATAAATCCTATACCGTGGATTTGGAGGATTTCAATAGGATTTGCAAGATACCCGATGGGGGTAGTATTAATGATCCTTCTAAGTCTTCGGTCAGAGACTTTGTCTCCAGTATAACTGTTGGAGAAACCAGCGATATCACGCAAGCCACCATAGGAAGCATCCATTTCCCTGCCTTGCACTACTTTGCCCTCTTCATAGGTAGGTGCATTAACGGCAAGGGTGCACATTGTCACCTATGCGCTTCTGACCTTAGTATCCTTAAGAGCGCAGTAACAGGTGACAGGAGCTTCAATATGGGAGCTATGATAGCAAGGAGGCTGAATAAAAATGCCAGTGAGGGGGATTTCTTTGGTGGATTTTATGCTACAGCTTAGCAAATTTTCTTGGAGTATCCATCCGTCCAGAAGACACTCCTCTCCGTACAGCCTACCTTGATCGTGTCGCTCTAACACGCTACCAGTTCCTTGAGAGAGATCATGGATCCCTCCTATACCGCTTGATATTTAATCAACATCGTGTTTTCCATATTACCCTTCTTGCTCCTGCTATCTTTGACTTTCAGGTAAAACAAAGATACTACGTAACCATAGGAGAGGCAGAGGAGTATGAGAGGGAGGCGACGACTGCTCGACTTCGTGAGGCAGCTATTCAGGCAGTGGCTGCAACACTCCCGTATAACACCCATTATGATTTTGGGTTTCGCCAGGACCATCCATGGGAGTAGACCAAGCTAGGCCAAAAGCCTAAGCTTGGGAGAGTACGTGTTCTCACCGACTTTACATTCATGCTTATGCTTTCACTTTCTTAGCCGGTGTTTACACTTTGCCACTGTATTATCCATGCTAGTTTATTTTCGTTTTCTTGTTTTCTTGTTTTGTGTCCTTTTGAGAAAACTCCAAAAGATTTTCTTTCTTATTTTGCTTGTTGGGAGCTTTCCCGTGTAAATAGTTTTCTTTTTCTTTGGGTCAAGGTAGAACATATTGGTTTCAATGTTTAGTGGTTCTTGCATGCTTACCTGTTTAGCTTTCAAAGAGCCATATTACTTTGTCTTCTCCTTTGTGTTTGCCTGCAGATTCAGCTTAGTCCAATGCACGAGCACTCTTATTATTGTTCACATCGTTCGATCGTGCAAGTGAAAGGCAATAATGATGATATATGATGAAGTGACTGAGACTGAAAAGCTGGTATGAACTCTATCTATTTTGCTTTTTAAATATGACTAGCTTGTCATCCTAGATTCAGCTTTGTTGTGAGAGAACCATGTTTGCAATGACAACTTAGAGATCATAGTTTTTGATGCCATGCTTATTTAGCTGAGAGTTCATAATGGTTTGTCTTGAATGCCAACATAGATTTTGAAATGACTATGATGTAGTATGATAGGATGGTATTCTCCTTTGAATGTTTCAAGTGGCTTGACTTGGCGCATGTTCATGCATGTAGTTGAAACAAAATCAACATAGCCTCTATGATGTTTGTGTTCATGGTGATTTATATCCTGTTCATGCTTTCATTCAATGTTAGTTAAACTCATTGCATCTTGATGACTGTTGTCGCTCTCTAGTTGGTCGCTTCCCAGTATTTTGCTAGCCTTCACTTGTACTAAGCGGAATACTGCTTGTGCATCCACTTCCATAAACCCAAAAGTTTTTCCATGAGAGTCCACCATACCTACCTATTTGCGGTATCTACCTGCCGTTCCAAGTAAATTTGCATGTGCCACTCTCTAAACCGTCAAGAAATAATCTGTTTTGCATGCCCGAACCGCTCATGTGGTGACAGGGGGCTATTGGTATCTTCCATGCTAGGAGTGTTATCCTAGACATGTGTTTATTCACTCTCATTCATGAGAAAGGGGCCGGTAATTGGAATGCCCATTTCCACGCTTAAATCGAAAATATAAGTGTAAAACAAGACTCCCCGGATTGATGTTAGTATGGACGGTACCCGAGGATTCGGCTAGCTGTGGAGTGTGATTGATTGGTGGTGGGGGAGTTAAAACTTTACTTTTCTGTTTGGGAACCGCCTATAGCATGAGTAGCATGGAAGATATTGAGAACTCTTGGTCATTGCGTTGACAATGAAAGCATGCCACCCAAAATTATTATCTCTGTTTTCAAAGCTTGAGCTCTGGCACCTTTGCAAATCAATGCTTCCCTCTGCGAAGGGCCTGTCTATTTATTTTCCCATTGAGTCATCCTCCTCTTATATACGCACCAATTAGAGAGCACCTCTGTCATTTTTATGCTTTGCTTTTGATTGATATTGAGTATGACTATGACTGGATCTTCGTTGCTATGAATTACAATGTTTAGTCAGCCCTTGATCTTTGAAAGTGCTCTGCATTTATGTTTTGCGGTCTCAGAAAGAGCTAGCGAGATACCACCTATTCATATTGCTTCATGCTTGTTTTGATTGAAGTGTTCATATTTGAAACTCATTATTATTTGCTCGTGAGCTGATTATGCCATTGATATTAGTTTACCGTGAGACCTTTGTGTCATTTGCTTATGTGGTTAACTTGTGATCTTGCTGAAATTCTGGTTATGAGCTAGACATAGTTGCAACAACAAGATCAAACAGAGTTTGTCAAAGTTTTTCTTTCTCTCTCAGTTTGTCAACTGAGTTGCTTGAGGACAAGCAAGGTTTTAAGCTTGGGGGAGTTGGTACGTCTCCATCGTATCTACTTTTACAAACTCTTTTGCCCTTGTTTTGGACTCTAATTTGCATGATTTGAATGGAACTAACCTGGACTGACGCTGTTTTCAGCAGAATTGACTTGGTGTTGTTTTTGTGCAGAAATCAAAGTTCTCCAAACGTCCTAAAAATTTACGGGGAGCATTTTTGGAAAATATGAAAAATATCTGCGCCAAGATCCACCTGAGGGGGTGGGCCAGTGGGCCACAAGCCCTGCCTCTGCCACCCCCCTAGTGGCGGTGGGCAAGCTTGTGGGGCCCACACAGCTCTGCCGCCCCCAACCTCAGCTCTATAAGTTCACTTTCGTCCCAAAAAAAAGAGAATATTTAGTCGTGTTTACGATACGGAGGCGCCGCCACAACCCGTTCTTCATCTGGAGGGCAGATCTGGAGTCCGTTTTCAGCTCTATGTTGTGAGATTGATGTTGCTACTACTTTGCCATGCTTAATGCTTGTCACTAGGGCCCGAGTGCCATGATTTCAGATCTGAAATTATTATGTTGTCACCAATATATGTGTGTTTTAGATCCGATCTTGCAAGTTGTAGTTACCTACTATGTATTATGATCCGGCAACCCCGGAGTGACCATAACCGGAACCACTCCCGGTGATGACCATAGTTTGAGGAGTTCATGTGTTCACTAAGTGCTAATGCGTTGGTCCGATTATTTATTAAAAGGAGAACCTTAATATCCCGTAGTTTCCTTTTGGACCCTGCTGCCACGGGAGGGATGGACAATAGATGTCATGCAAGTTCTTTTCCCTAAGCACGTATGACGACACACGGAATGCATGCCTACATCACATTGACGAACGGGAGCTAGCCACATATCTCTCCGTGTTATAACTGTTGCATGATGAATATCATCCAAACAAATCACCGACCCATTGCCTACGAGTTTGTCCTACTGCTGCTGTTACTTGTCTTGCTCTGCTGCTGTTACTTGTCTTGCTCTGCTGCTACTATTGCTACTACTGTCGCTTGCTACTGTTGCTACTTCCTACTGCTGTCACTACTGCTGTTCCTTTCAACTACTATTGCTCGTTACACTGCTGCTACCTACTACAATCTTGATCGTTGGTTGTTGACGGGAACTGACAATTTCCGTCAACCAGGCAACTTGGCGCCATTGGTACAATCGTTGGAAATAGTCTGCCATGTCAACAGATCGTTTCTGACACCGTTGTTATCATACTACTTTGCTTGTAGATACTAATCTTTCAGGTATGGTTGAATCTAATAAATTCAGCTCCTAATTCTCGAGAGTATTCTCTCACCTCCTGTTTGGCGAATCAACAAATTTGGATCGAATACTCTACCCTCGAAAACTGCTACGATCCCACGCTGGTGGACCGTCAACAACATTCTTCTAGTTTCGATTGCCGGAGAGTGCTAGCAACATTCTTCTGGTACCGTTGCAAGGGAAGGTCTGCTATTACGGAGTCAGCCCCCCGTGGCTCCTTTGCCCTACTTCTTCCATCTATAAATTCTCCAAAAATCTGAAACTGCCAGAGAGAGCCACGAAAATACTTTTCCGCAGCCGCAAGCTTCTGTCTTCGCAAGATCCCATCTGGAGCATGTTCTGGTGCCCTGCCGGAGGGGGGATTTGGACACGGAGGGCTTCTTCATCAACACCATTACCTCTCCGATGATGCGTGAGTAGTTCACCATAGACCTGCGGGTCCATATCTAGTAGCTAGATGGCTTCTTCTCTCTCTTGGATATTCAATACAAAGTTCTCCATGATCTTCATGGAGATCTATCAGATGTAATCTTCTTTTGCGGTGTGTTTGTCAATATCCGATGAATTGTGGATTTATTATCAGATTATCTATGAATATTATTTGAGTCTCCTCTGATCTCTTATATGCATGATTTTGTATCCTTGTAATTCTCTTCAAGTTGTGGGTTTCGTTTGGCCAACTTGATCTATAATTCTTACAATGGGAGAAGTGCTTGGTTTTGGGTTCATACCATGCGGTGTCCTCACCTAGTGACAGAAGGGGTAGTGAGGCACGCATTGTCTTGTTGCCATCAAGGGTAAAAAGATGGGGTTTATATCTATTGCATGAATTTATCCCTCTACATCATGTCATATTGCTTAAGACGTTACTCCGTTTGTTATGAACTCAATACACTAGATGCATGCTGGATAGTGGTCGATGTGTGGAGTAATAGTAGTAGATACAGACAGTATGGTCTACTTGTCTCGGACGTGATGCTTATATGTATGATTATTGCCTTAGATATCATCATGACTTTGCACGGCTCTATCATGAGAGAAGCCTCTAGTGAACACTATGGCCCCGGGTCTACTTCACATCATATTTTCAGCTCTACACTTTTACTTTGTTGCACTTTCCACCTTTAGATCTCACCTTGCAATTAATCATGAAGGGATTGACAACCCCTTTATAGCGTTGGGTGCAAGTTTGTTTGTTTTTGCGCAGGTACTTTGGAGACTTGTCTTGATACTCCTACTGGATTGATACCTTGGTTCTCAAACCGAGGGAAATACTTACTGCTACTGTGCTGCATCACCCTTTCCTCTTCAAGGGAAAAACAAATGCAAGCTCAAGAGGTAGCAGATGTCAAAACATTGTTTCCTCGATGGTTTCCTTGAGGCAAATTTATATGTGATACAACCAAAAGGTTTCGTCGATCCTAAGGATGCTAAAAAGTATGCAAGCTCCAGCGATCCTTCTATGGACTGGTGCAAGCATCTCAGAGTTGGCATATATGCTTTGATGAGATGATCAAAGCTTTTGGGCTTATACAAGGTTTATGAGAAACTTGTATTTCCAAAGAAGTGTGTGGGAGCACTATAGAATTTCTGATAAGTATATGTGGTTGACATATTGTTGATCGGGAGTAATGTAGAATTTTTGTAAAGCATAATGGGTTGTTTGAAAGGTATCAAGATCTATAGAGATAGATCAAAACGCTTAATAGAACTTTCAAAGAAATGCATGCCTTGACGAGTTTTTGAAGGAGTTCAAAATAGATCTACAAAGATATAGTTCTTGGCTGTGTTGTAAGGTGTGAATTTGAGTAAGACTCAAAATCCCGACCACGGCAGAAGAAAGAGAAAGGACGAAGGTCGTCCCCTATGCCTTAGCTGTAGGCTCTAAAGTATGCCAGCTGTGTACCGCACCTCATGTGTGCCTTGCCATGAGTCTGTCAAAGGGTACAAAGAGTGATCCAGGATTGAATCACTAAACAACGGTCAAAGTTATCCTTAGTAACAAGTGGACTAAGGAATTTTTCTCGATTATGGAGGTCATTAAAGAGTTCGTCGTAAAGGGTTACGTCGATGCAAGCTTTGACACTATTCTGAATAACTCTGAGTAAACTGGATTCGTATAGTAGAGTGGTCATTTGGAATAATTCCAAATAGCACGTAGTAGAAACATCTATAGGATGACATAAAGATTTGTAAAGCACACACGGATCTGAAAGGTTCAAAACCGTTGACTAAAACCTCTCTCACAAGCAAGACGTGATCAAACCCCAGAACTGTTGGGCGTTGGATTCGTTAAAATCACATAGTGATGTGAACTAGATTATTAACTCTAGTGCAAGTGGGAGACTGTTGGAAATATGCCCTAGAGGAAATAATAAATTAGTTATTATTATATTTCTTTGTTTATGATAATCGTTTATTATCCATGCTAGAAATGTATTGATTGGAAACTAAAATAGATGTGTGGATACATAGACAACACACTACCCCTAGTGAGTCTCTAGTTTACTAGTTCGTTGATCAAAGATGGTCAAGGTTTCCTGGCCATAGGCAAGTGTTGTCACTTGATAACGGGATCACGTCATTAGGATAATCATGTGATGGACAAGACTCAAACTATGAACGTAGCATGTGACCGTGTCATTTTATTGCTATTGTTTTCTGCGTGTCCAGTATTCATTCCTATGACCATGAGATCATGTAACTCACTGACACCGGAGGAATACCTTGTGTGTATCAAACGTCACAACGCAACTTGGTAACTATAAGTTGCTCTAAAGGTATCTCCGAAGGTGTCCGTTGAGTTAGCATGCATCAAGACTGGGATTGGTCACTCCGTGTGACGGAGAGGTATCTCGGGGTCCACTCGGTAATACAACATCTCATATAAGCCTTGGAAGCAATGTGACTCAAGTGTGAGTCGCGGGATATTGTATTACAGAACGAGTAAAGAGACTTTCCGGTAACGAGATTGAAATAGGTATAGGGATACCGACGATCAAATCTCGGGCAAGTAACATACCGAAGGACAAAGGGAATGTTATACGGGATTATAGGAATCCTTGGCACAGAGGTTCAACAGATAAGATCTTCGTAGAATATGTAGGATCCAATATGGACATCCAGGTCCCGCTATTGGATATTGACCGGGGAGTGTCTCGGGTTATGTCTGCATTGTTCTCGAACCCGCAGGATCTGCACACTTAAGGTTCAATGATGTTTTAGTATAGTTGAGTTACCTGTGTTGGTTACCGATGGTTGTTTAGAGTCCCGGATGAGATCACGGACATCACGAGGGTTTCCGGAATGGTCCAGAAACGAAGATTGATATATAGGAAGTTGGTGTTTGGATTCCGGAATTTTTTTCGGGCATTACCGGCACTGTACCGGGAGTGACGAATGGGTTCTAGGGGCCCACTGGTGGGCCCACCACGCCCCAAGGGGTCCACATGGGTTTATTGGATGCGCAATAAGGTATAATGGGCTGACAAATTCATCCAAGGAAAGCCCATGAGGAAAAAGTGGAAAATCCAAAAGAGGTGGGAAAATAAGGAAGGAGTTCTAATCCAAGTGGGGTTGGAGAAGGACTCCTTCCTCCCACTTCGGCCGACCCAAGGAGGGTTTCCTTGGTGTGCCAAGGCTGCCCAAGGCTGCTTCTCCCCACCTCCTACATATACTATAGGTTTAGGGCTTTTGAGACACAACTTTGCCACGTGCAACTCAAACCTACACCTCGTAGTTATTCCTCTAGATTAGATTTCTGCGGAGCTCGGGCGGAGCCCTGTACGAATAGATCATCACCAACACCAGCGCGCTATCACGCTACCGGTGAACTCATCTACTTCTCAGTCTCTAATGCTGGATCAAGAAGGCCGAGATGGTCATCGATTTGTACGTGTGTGATGACCCACAAGTATAGGGGATCTATCATAGTCCTTTTGATAAGTAAGAGTGTCGAACCCGACGAGGAGCAGAAGGATGTGACAAGTGGGTTTCAGCAAGGTAATATCTGCAAGCACTGAAATTATCGGTAACAAGTAGTTGTGTGACAAGATGATTCGTAGCAAGTAGCAAGTAACAACGGTAACAAAGGTGCAGCAAAGTGGCCCAATCCCTTTTGTAGCAAGGGACAACCTCGATAAACTCTTATAGGAGGTAAAACTCTCCCGAGGACACATGGGAATTTCTATCAAGCTAGTTTTCATCATGTTCATATGATTCGCATTCGCTACTTTGATAGTTTGATATGTGGGTGGACCGGCGCTTGGGTACTGCCCTTACTTGGACAAGTATCCCACTTATGATTAACCCCTCTCGCAAGCATCCGCAACTATGAAAGAAAAATTAAGACAAAGTATAACCATAGCATTAAACTAGTGGAACCAAATCAGCCCCTCACGGAGCAACGCATAAACTAGGGTTTAAGCTTCTGTCACTCTAGCAACCCATCATCTACTTACTACTTCCCAATGCCTTCCTCTAGGCCCAAACAATGCTGAAGTGTTATGTAGTCGACGTTCACACAACACCACTAGAGGAAAAACAACATACAACACATCAAAATATCGAACGAATACCAAATTCACATGACTATTTATAGCATGACTTATCCCATGTCCTCAGGAACAAAAGTTACTACTCACAAAGCATAATCATATTCATGACCAGAGAAGTAATGAGTAGCATCAAAGATCTGAACATATAATCTTCGACCAAGTAATCCAACTAGCATCAACTACAAAGAGTAATGAACACTACTAGCAACCTTACAAGTACCAATCGGAGTCGCGGGACGGAGATTGGTTACAAGAGATGAACTAGGGTTTTGAGATGAGATGGTGCTGATGAAGATGTTGATGGTGATGAGTCCCCTCCGATGAGAGGATTGTTGGTGATGACGATGGCGACGATTTCCCCCTCCGGGAGGGAAGTTTCCCCGACAGGACGACCCTGTCAGAGCTCTAGATTGGTTCTGCTCAAGTTTCGCCTCATGGCGGCAGCGATTCCTCCCGAAAGCCTCCTCTTGATTTTTTCTGGAACGAAACCCTTCTTGTAGCAAAAGAGGGGGGCCAGAGGGCCAGCTGGGAGCCCACAAGCCCCCTAGGCGCGACCAGGGGGTGGCCGTGCCTAGCAGGCTTGAGGCCTCCTGCTGGCTCCCCTCTAGTACTTCTTCGTCCCAGTATTTTTTATAAATTCCAAAATAAATCCTCGTTGATTTTCACGGCTTTTGGAGTTGCACAGAATAGGTATCTCAAACTTGCTCCTTTTTCAGGCCAGAATTCCAGCTGCCAACATTCTCCCTCTTCATGTAAACCTTGCAAAATAAGAGAGAAAAGGCATAAGTATTGTACCATGAAGTGTAATGACAGCCCATAAAGTGATAAATGTCAACATGAAAGCATGATGCAAAATGGACGTATCGGTATGGTGAACACGGAGGTGTCGTCCGTTCGGCGCTAGATTAGAACGGATCGTGGGACGAATCGTGGGACGACGGTGATTTGAATCACGAAGCTGTACCACTAAATCAACTGCGTTTCTTAACGCTTCTCGCTTAGCGATCTACAAGGGTATGTGCATCTGATCTCCCTCTCGTAGATGAACATCACATGATAGGTCTTCGTGTGCGTAGGAATTTTTTTGTTTCCCATGCAACGTTCCCCAACAGTGGTATCAGAGCTAGGTTCATGCGTAGATGTTATCTTGAGTAGAATACAAAAGAGTTTGTGGGCGTTGATGTTCAATTTGCTGCCCTCCTTAGTATTTTCTTGATTCGACAGTATTGTTGGATTGAAGCGGCCCGGACCAACATTACTCGTACGCTTACGAGAGACTGGTTTCATCGACAGACATGCAACTTGTTGCATAAAGATGACTGGCGGGTGTCTGTTTCTTCAACTTTAGTTGAATCGTATTGTTCCGAGGCGGTCCTTGGATAAGGTCAAATAGAAATTTGCATATCACCATTGTGGCTTTACGTAATAAAGATGCGATCATAGTAGATACCCATAGCACCCACATAAAACATGCAACAACAAATTTGAGGACGTCTAACTTGTTTTTTCACGGTATGCATGTGATGTGATATGGCAAATACATGATATGATATATTGGATGTATGAGATGATCATGTTGTAATAGTAAAATATCGACTTGCATGTCGATGCTACGGCAACCAGCAGGAGCCATAGGGTTGTCTTTAAACTAACGTTTGTGCTTGCAGATGCGTTTACTATATTGCTAGGTGGTAGCTTTAGTAGTATTAGCATAGATAGCACGGCAACCTCGATGGCGGCACAATGATGGATATCATGGTGCGGCGCTGGTGACGATGGAGATCATGCCGGTGCTTTGGTGATGGAGATCAAGAAGCACAAGTTGATGGCCATATCATGTGATTTATGATTTGCATGTGATGTTAATCCTTTTATGCACCTTATTTTGCTTAGAACGACGGTAGCATTATAAGGTGATCACTCACTAAAATTTCAAGATAAAATTATGTTCTCCCCGACTATGCACCGTTGCGCAAGTTCATCATTTCGAGACACCACGTGATGATCGGGTGTGATAGACTCAACGTTCACATACAACAGGTGCAAAACAGTTGCACACACGGAACACTCGGGTTAAACTTGATGAGCCTAGCATGTACAGACATGGCCTCGGAACACAAGAGCCCAAAAGGTCGAGCATGAATCATATAGTTGATATGATAAACCTGGAGATGTTCACCACTGAAACTATACTCAACTCACGTGATGATCGGACTTGGGTTAGTGAATTTGGATCATGCGACACTTGAATGACTAGAGGGATGTCTATTTGAGTGGGAGTTTATTAGTAATATGATTAGCTAAACTTAATTGTCTTGAACATAGTCTAAGCAATCTTTGCAAAAATTTATGTTGTAGATCAATGGCTCGCGCAGTAGCAAACCTGAATTTTAATACGTTCCTAGAGAAAGCTAATCAGAAAGATGATGGAAGCAACATTGTAGACTGGGCTCGAAATCTGAGGCTTATCCTCCAAGCTGGACAAAAGCAATATGTGCTTGATGCTGTGCTAGGTGATGCACCACCCACTATGACAGACCAAGATGTTTTGAATGCTTGGCAGGCACGTAAGGATGACTACTCACTAGTTTAATGTGCGGTTTTGTATGGCTTAGAACCGGGACTTCAAAGACGTTTTGAACGTCATGGAGCATATGAGATGTTCTAGGAGTTGAAGTTAATATTTGAGAAGAATGCCTGGATCGAGAGGTATGAGACTTCCGATAAGTTCTATGCTTGCAAAATGAAGGATAATTCGTCTGTCACTGAACACGTGCTCAGAATGTCTGGGTACTCTAACCGTCTAGCTGAGCTGGGGATTGAACTCCCACAAGAAGCTATCACTGACATAATTCTTCAGTCACTTCCACCTAGCTATAAGGGCTTCGTGTTGAACTATAATATGAAGGGATGAAAGTCACCCGGCAAGTTGTTGCGATGCTGAAATTCGCTCAGTCAGAAATCCAGAAAGAACATCAAGTGTTGATGGTCAATAAGACCACTAGTTTAAAAAAAACGGCAAATGCAAGAAGGGTAACTCCAAGAAGAGTGACAAAGGTGTTGCCCCACCGATGAAGAAACCCAAGGCTGGACCTAAGCCGGAAACTGAGTGCTATTATTGCAATGGGCTGGTATCTAGAAGCGCAACTGCCCCAAGTATCTGGCCGATAAGAATGCGGCCAACGCCAAACAAGGTATATGATATACATGTTATTGATGTGTTCCTCACTAGCTCTCGTAGTAGTGCATGTGTATTTGATACTAGTTCTGTTGCTCACATTTGCAACTCGAAACAGGAACTGCGGAATAAACGAAGGCTAGCGAAGGATGAAGTGACGATGCGCATGGGAAATGGTTCCAAGGTTGATGCGATCGTCGTCGGCACGGTCTCACTTCAGTTACAATCGGGATTAGTTACGAACTTAAATAATTGTTATTTAGTGCCTACGTTGAGCATGAACATTATATCTAGATCTTGTTTATCGCGAGATGGTTACTCATTTAAGTCACAGAATAATGGTTGTTCTATTTTTAGGAGTAATATCTTTTATAGTCATGCACCCAATGTGAGGGGTTTGTTCATATTGAATCTCGATTGTGATGACACTCATATCCATAACATTGAGACCAAAAGATGTAGAGTTAACAATGATAGCGCCACTTTCTTGTGGCACTGCCGCTCAGGTCATATTGGTGTTAAGCGCATGAAGAAACTCCATGTTGATGGACTTTTGGAGTCACTTCATTTTGAATCACTTGACACATGCGAACCATGCCTCATGGGCAAGATGACTAAGACTCCGTTCTCTGGAACAATGGAGCGTGCAAGTGACTTGTTGGAGATCATACATACCGATGTGTGCGGACCAATGAGCATAGAGGCACACGGCGGATATCATTATTTTCTCACCTTCACTAACGATTTGAGTAGGTATGGATATATCTACTTGATGAAGCACAAGTCTGAAACGTTCGAAAAGTTCAAACAATTTCAGAGTGAAGATGAAAATCATCATAGCAAGAAGATCAAGTTCCTACGATCTGATCGAGGAGGTGAATATCTGTGTTACGAGTTTGGTGCTCACTTAAGACAATGTGGAATCGTTTCACAGTTGACACCACCTGGAACACCACATCGTACTGGTGTGTCCGAACATCGTAATCGTACTTTATTAGATATGGTGCGATCTATGGTGTCTCTTATAGATTTGCCATTATCAGTTTGGGGCTATGCATTGGAGACAACTGCATTCACTTGAAATAGGGCACCATCAAAATCCGTTGAGACGACACCATATGAGTTCTGGTATGGGAAGAAGCCAAAGTTGTCGTTTCTTAAAGTTTGGGGATGTGATGCTTATGTCAAAAAGCTTCAGCCTAGAAAGCTGGAACCCAAAGCGGAAAAGTGTGTCTTCATGGGTTACCCAAAAGAGATAGTTGGGTATACCTTCTATCTCATATCCGAGGGCAAAGAGTTTGTCGCTAAGAACAGAGCTTTTCTTGAGAAAGAGTTTCTCTCGAAAGAATTGAGTGGGAGGAACATAGAATTTGATGAGGTTGCAGAACCTCTGCTTCAACAATATGGTGGTGCAGGAAAGAACGAAATTTCTATCGAGGCAACACCAATTAAAGGGGAAGCTAATGATGATGATCATGAATCTTCAGATCAAGTCACTATCGTACCTCGCAGGTCGACAAGAGCACAAACTACTCCTGAGTGGTATGTGAATCCTGTCTTGTCAATCATTCTGTTGGACAACAATGATCCTGTGAGCTATGGAGAAGCAATGGTGGGCCGAGATTCCAATAGATGGTTAGAAGCTATAAAATCCGAGATAGGATCTATGTGTGAAAATGAAGTATGGACTTTGGAAGTATTACCTCAAGATCGCAAGGCTATTCAGAACAAATGGATCTTTAAGAAGAAGACGAACGCGGGCGATAATGTGAAAGGGTTTTTCACAAGTTCAAGGAGTTGACTATGATGAGACATTCTCACCCGTAGCGATGCTTAAGTCCGTCCGAATCATGTTAGCAATAGCTGCATTTTTGTTATGAAATCTGGCAGATGGATGTGAAAACGGTGTTCCTTAACGGGTTTCTTAAAGAAGAGTTGTATAAGATGCAACCCGAAGGTTTTGTCGATCCAGAGAATGCTGACAAAGTGTGCAAGCTCCAGCGTTCCATTTATGGACTGGTGCAAGCATCTCGGAGTTGGAATCAATGTTTTGATGAGGTGATCAAGGCGTTTGGGTTTATACAAGTTTTTGGAGAAGCTTGTATTTACAAGAAAGTGAGTGGGAGCTCTATAGCGTTTCTAATATTATATGTGGATGACATATTGCTGATCGGAAAAAATGAGACTTATCGGAAAGCGTAAAGGATTACTTGAATAAAAGTTTTTCAATGAAAGACCTTGGAGAAGCTGCTTACATATTGGGCATAAAGATCTATAGAGATAGGTCAAGGAGCCTAATAGCTCTTTCACAAAGCACATACCTTGATAAAGTTTTGAAGAAGTTCAAAATGGAACAATCCAAGAAGGGGTTCTTGCCTGTGTTACAAGGTACAAAGTTGAGTAAGACTCAATGTCCAGTAACTGCAGAAGATAGAGAAAAGACGAGTGTCGTCCCCTATGCTTCAGCCATAGGGTGTATCATGTATGCAATGCTGAGCACAAGACCGGATGTCAGCCTGGCCATAAGTATGTGCTACTTCTTGAGCTTGCGTTGGTTTTTCCCTTGAAGAGGAAAGGGTGAAGCAGCAAAGTAGAGATAAGAATTTCCCTCAGTTTGAGAACCAAGGTATCAATCCAGTAGGAGTATCAAGATGAGGCACAAATGAACCTGCGCAATAACAAACAAACTTGCACCCAACGCGATGAAGGGGTTGTCAATCCCTTCACGATTACTTGCAAGGTGAGATCTGATAGTGATGAAAGATAAATAGATAAAAGTGCATCAAGGTATTTTTGGTGTTTTTGTATGTAGATCTGAATATATGATGGGTAAAATAGACCCGGGGGCCATAGTGTTCACTAGAGGCTTCTCTCACGATAGCAAGTATTACGGTGGGTGAACGAATTACTGTCGAGCAATTGATAGAATCGCGCAAAGTCATGATGATATCTAAGGGAATGATCATACATATAGGCATCACGTCCGAGACAAGTAGACCGATACTGTCTGCATCTACTACTATTACTCCACACATCGACCGCTATCCAACTTGCATCTAGTGTATTAAGTTCATAACAAACAGAGTAACGCCTTAAGCAAGATGACATGATGTAGAGGGATAAATTCATGCAATATGATATAAACCCCATCTTTTTACCCTTGATGGCAACAACACGATGCGTGCCTCGCTACCCCTTCTGTCACTAGGTGAGGACACCGCACAGTATTAACCCAAAACCAAGCACTTCTCCGATTGCAAGAATTATAGATCAAGTTGGCCAAACGAAACCCATAACTCAAAGAGAATTACAAGGATACGAAATCATGCATATAAGAAATCGGAGGAGACTCAAATAATATTCATAGATTATCTGATGATAAATCCACAATTCAATGGATCTCGACAAACACACCGCAAAAGAAAGTTACATCGGATAGATCTCCATGAAGATCATGGAGAACTTTATATTGAAGATCCAAGAGAGAGAAGAAGCCATCTAGCTACTAGCTATGGACCCGAAGGTCTGTGGTGAACTACTCACGCATCATCGGAGAGGCAATGGTGTTGGTGAAGAAGCCCTTCGTGTCCGAATCCCCCTCCGACAGGGCACGAGAACGGTCCCCAGATGGGATCTCGCGAAGACAGAAACTTGCGGCGCCGGAAAAGTATTTTTGTGGCTCCCTCTTCTAGTTTCGGGATATTTGGGAATTTGTAGGCGAAAGAGGTAGGGCGGAGGAGGCACGGGGGGCCACGAGCCTGCTAGGCGCGCCCCCTAGGGTGCGCCTAGGGGGCTCGTGAGCTCCCAGGAGCACTCCTGCCTTGGTTCTCAAGTCCTATGCGTATCTTGTGTTATGGAAAAAATCATCCCGCAGGTTTTATTCCGTTTGGACTCCGTTTAATATTGTTTTCTGAAAAAGGTCAAAAACACGAAAAAAACAGAAACTGGCACTAGGCACTGAGTTAATAGGTTAGTACCAAAAATGATATACAATGGCATATAAATGCATATAAGACATCCCAAGTTGATAATATAATAGCATGGAACAATAAAAAATTATAGATACGTTGGAGACGTATCAAGCATCCCCAACCTTAATTCCTGCTCGTCCTCGAGTAGGGAAGTGATAAAGACCGAATTTTTGATGTGGAATGCTACCTAACATATTTGTTCTTTGTAACTTCTTTATTGTGGCATGAATGTTCAGCTGCGTAAGATTCAAAACAATAGTTTAATATTGACATGAAAACAATAATACTTCAAGCATAGTAGCAAAGTAATCATGAACTTTTGAAATAACAAGGCCAAAGAAAGTTATCCCTACAAAATCATATAGTCTGGCTATGCTCCATCATCCCCACACAACGAATTTAAATCATGCACAACCCTGGTATTGACCAAGTAATTGTTTTCGCACTCTTACTTTCTCAAACCTTTTCAACTCTCACGCGATACATGAGCGTGAGCTATGCATATAGCACTATAGGTGGAATAGGGTGTGGTGGAGGTTGTGAGGCCAAAAGGAGGAGATGGTCACATCGACTCGGCGTATCAACGGGCTATGGAGATGCCCATCAATAGATATCAATGTGAATGAGTAGGGATTGCCATGCAACGGATGCACTAGAGCTATAAGTGAATGAAAGCTCAAAAAGGAAACTAGTGGGTGTGCACCCAACTTGCTTGCTCACGAAGACCTAGGGCAATTTTGAGGAAGCCCATCATTGGAATATACAAGCCAAGTTATATAATGAAAATTCCCACTAGTATATGAAAATGACAAAACAAGAGACTCTCTATCATGAAGAACACGGTGCTACTTTGAAGCACAAGTGTGGAAAAAGATAGTAGCATTGTCCCTTCTCTCTTTTTCTATCATCATTTTTTTGTTTGGGCTCTTTGGCGTCTTCTTTTTTTCATTTTTTTGGTGGGCATGTTTGGCCTTTTTTTATTTCCTCACATGGGACAATGCTTTAATAATGATGATCATCACACTTTTATTTACTTACAACTCAATACTTAGAACAATAATGACTCTATATGAAATGCCTCCGATAGTGTACGGGGACGTGCAATGATCTAGCTTGACGTATGTCCTTGAAACATCTCGCTAGCAATCTTACGATCATGCAATGGCAAAATGAAATTGACGGCACATGTCATGAGACGGAACGGTGGGAGTTGCATGGCAATATATCTCGGAATGGCTATGAAAATGCCATAATAGGTAGGTATGGTGGCTGTTTTGAGAAAGGTATATGGTTGGTTTGTGTACCGGTGAAAGTTATGGGGCACTAGAGAGGCTAGCAATGGTGGAAGGTGAAAGTGCATCTATACCATGGACTCACATTAGTCATGAGGAACTCATATACTTATTGCAAAAATTTTATTAGTAATCGAAACAAAGTGCTGAACGCATACTCCTAGGGGAAGGGTTGGTAGGTGTAAACCATCGCGAGATCCCGACCGCCACACAAAGGATGACAATCAATAAATCAATTATGCTCCGACTTCCTAACATAGCGGTTCACCATACGTGCATGCTACGTGAATTACTAACTTCAACACAAGTATTTATAGATTCACAACACCCTACTAACATAACTCTAATATCACGAAATCCATAAATCAAAAATTAATTGTTAGGAATCAAACTTCTCGTACTAATCAATGGACTTGAATATGGAAGTTTTTATTATATCCTCTTTGTATGCCTATCATCTTTAGGACTACTTTCATAGCACAAGCCAATTACCAAGTTACTAAAAGAGAGAGAACTCTCCAAAAGATATAAGTGAAGATCGAGAGTTTTCATTTCTTCAGAATATGACACCGCCGTTCTCTAAAAAGATCTAAGTGAAGCACTAGAACAAAGTTGTCTAGCTCAAAAGATATAAGTGAAGCACATGCGAGCTAAATTGCCTAACTCAAAAGATAGAAGTGAAGCTCAATGAGTATTCTAGAAAATTCACGATGAGTGCATGTCTCTCTCAAAAAGGTGTGCAACAAGGATGATTGTGACACAACAAAAAGAAAAGACTCCTATAATACAAGACGCTCCAAGCAAAACACATATCATGTGGTGAATAAAAATATAGCTCCAAGTAACGTTACCGATGGATTGAAGACGAAAGAGGGGATGCCTTCCCGGGGCATCCCCAAGCTTAGGCTTTTTGGTGTCCTTGAATTTGGCTTTGGATGACTTGGGCATCCCCAAGCTTAGGCTCTTTCCACTCTTTATTCCATTGTCCATAAGAACATCACGCAAAACTTGAAAACTTCACGACACAAAACTTAAACAGAAACTCGTGATATCATTAGCATAGGAAAACAAACCACCAACTTTTTAGGTATTGTAGTAAACTTAATTTCCATTTAGATTGATGTTATATTACTGTATTCTCACTTCTCCATGGCTCGTACCCCCGATACTAACCATAGTTTCATCAAAATAAGTAATCAACCCAACAAAAACAGAAACTGTCAAAAACAGAATAGTGTGTAGAAATATGTATATTCCGTATACCTCTGCTATCCCAAAAATTCTGAAACGTTATGACAATTAGGGAAATTTTCATATCAACCAGAAGCAAAAAGAATCAACTCAAAATATCTTTCTGGATAGGAATTAAAAATAATTTCGTGAGCACAAATTTTATGTCTTTTTCAGCATGATTAAACAACTATCACCAAAACTAATCATAAAGGTTCTACTTGGCACAAACACTAATTGAAACATAAAAAACACAATCATAATAGAATCATGATGGTGTGGACTCAACAAAACAGAAAGTGAAAAGCAAAAATAAATTTATTCATTGGGTTGTCTCCCAACAAGCGCTATCGTTTAACGCCCTTAGCTAGGCATAAGGCAATAGGATCAAGTATCGTCATCTTTAGTGCTCAAACCATACGTAGCTCTCATAATGGATTCATAAGGCAATCTTATTTTCTTTCCAGGAAAGTGTTCCATGCCCTTCTTTAATGGAAATTGAAATTTAATATTCCCTTCCTTCATATTGATAACAACACCAATAATCCTAAGGAAAGGTCTACCAAGAATAATGGGACATGTCGGATTGCAATCAATATCAAGCACAATGAAATCTACGGGAACATAGTTCCTATTTGCAATAATAAGAACATCATTGATCTTTCCCATAGGTTTCTTAATAGTAGAATCCGCAAGATGCAAATTAAGAGAGCACTCATCAATCTGATTGAAGCCTAGAACATTACATAAAGATTTTGGAATAGTGGAAACACTAGCACCCAAATCACACAAAGCATGGCATTCATAATTTTTAATCTTGGTTTTTATAGTAGGTTCCCACTCATCATGAAGTTTTCTAGGAATAGATATTTCCAACTCAAGTTTCTCTTCAAGATATTTCATCATAGCATCAACGATATGATCGGTAAAAGCCTTATTTTGGCTATAAGCATGTGGAGAGTTTAGCATGGATTGCATCAAGGAAATACATTCAATCAAAGAGCAACTATCATAATTAAATTGCTTTAAATCCAAAGTAGTAATTTCATTACGACTCAAAGTTTTGATATCCTCTACTCCACTTTTAGTATCAAGATAAATAGACTCCGAATCATTGGGGCGTTTCTCAACCAAAGTGGATTCACATCCAGCCCCATCATTATTAGGATTGACATTAGAAAACAAGGATTCAATAGGAGTCACACCAAGCACTTTAAGATCTTCGTGATTCTCATCACGAGAACACGCCCTTTTAAGCCATTCATGTCTAGCACGAATTGGGGCGGTTCTTTCTTTACTCTCATTCATAGAAACACCCATAGTTTTAAAAGTTTCATCCATATTAATCCTGGGAGGAACACATCTCGATTTCAAAGCATCAATATCAAGAGACATTCTATCAACAGTCCTAGACAAGTCATCAATTTTAAGCAGTTTTTCTTATATGGAAGCATTGAAAATCTTTTGCGAAGTAATAAATTACTTAATATTACTCTCAATATCAGAGGGTAATTTATTATAATTTCCATGAGCATTGTTGTAGGAATTGCCAAAATTATTAGAGGGATTACTAGGAAAAGGCCTAGCATTAAAGTTACCTCTATAAGCATTGTTGTTACCAAAATTATTCCTACCAACAAAATTAACTTCCAAATTTTCATTGCTATTCTCAATCAAGGAAGACAAAGGAATATCATTTGGATCTAGAGGAGCACTTTTACTAGCAAACAACTTCATTAACTCATCCATCTTAGCACTCAAAGAGTTAATTTCTTCTATAGCATGCACTTTTTTACTAGTAGGTGACCTTTCAGTGTGTCATTGAGAATAATTTGTCATGATATTATCTAGTAGTTTTGTAGCTCCTCCTAGTGTGAATTCCATAAAAGTTCCACCACAGGCGGAATCCAAGATATTTCTAGAAGCAAAATTCAAACCAACATAGAAAATTTGTATAATCATCCAAAGGCTCAGGCCATGAGCGCGACAATTTCTAATCATCAATTTCATTCTCTCCCAAGATTGTGCAACATGTTCATGATCTAGTTGCTTAAAGTTCGTGATATCATTACGGAGAGAGATAATCTTAGCCGATGGAAAATACTTGGAAATAAAGGCATCCTTACACTTATTCCATGAATCAATACTATTCTTGGGTAAAGATGAAAACCAAGTTTTTGCTCGATCTCGTAATGAGAATGGAAATAGCTTCAATTTAATCATATCATTATCCACATCTTTCTTCTTTTGCATATCGCATAACTCAATAAAGGTATTAAGATGGGATGCGACATCTTCACGAGGAAGGCCGGAAAATTGCTCTTTCATAACAAGATTCAACAAGGCAACATTAATTTCATATGATTCCGCTGTAGTGGTGGGAGCAATTGGAGTACTAATAAAATCATTGTTATTAGTATTGGAGAAGTCACACAAGTTAGTGTTTTTAGACATGGTGACTTAGCAAGCAGACAAGCACACAAGCAAACAGAAAGCAAGCAAAAGAAAGGGCGAACGAAAAATAAAGGCAAATATTTTTGTAAATTTTGTTTTCTAGAAGTGGGGGAGAGGAAAATGAGAGGCAAATGGCAAATAATGTAAATGCAAGATATGAGTTTGCGATAGTTACTTGGTAGATAGGCTTCACTTGAATACTCCCCGGCAACGGCGCCAGAAATTCTTCTTGCTACTTCTTGAGCTTGCGTTGGTTTTTCCCTTGCAGAGGAAAGGGTGATGCAGCAAAGTAGAGATAAGTATTTCCCTCAGTTTGAGAACCAAGGTATCAATCCAGTAGGAGTATCAAGATGAGGCACCAATGAACCTGCGCAAAAACAAACAAACTTGCAGCCAACGCGATAAAGGGGTTGTCAATCCCTTCACGGTTACTTGCAAGGTGAGATCTGATAGTGATGAAAGATAAATAGATAAAAGTGCAGCAAGGTATTTTTGGTGTATTTGTATGTAGATATGAATATATGATGTGTAAAATAGACCCGGGGGCCATAGTGTTCATTAGAGGCTTCTCTCATGATAGCAAGTATTACGGTGGGTGAACGAATTACTGTCGAGCAATTGATAGAATCGCGCAAAGTCATGACGATATCTAAGGCAATGATCATACATTAGGCATCACGTCCGAGACAAGTAGACCGATACTGTCTGCATCTACTACTATTACTCCACACATTGACCGCTATCCAGCATGCATCTAGTGTATTAAGTTCATAACAAACAAAGTAACGCCTTAAGCAAGATGACATGATATAGAGGCATAAATTCATGCAATATGATATAAACCCCATATTTTTACCCTTTATGGCAACAACACGATGCGTGCCTCGCTACCCCTTATGTCACTAGGTGAGGACACCGCACGGTATGAACCCAAAACCAAGCACTTCTCCCATTGCAAGAATTATAGATCAAGTTGGCCAAACGAAACCCACAATATTCAAACCAAACCAAAAATCATGCATATAAGAAATCAGAGGAGACTCAAATAATATTCAAAGATAATCTGATCATAAATCCACAATTCATCGGATCTCGACAAACACACCGCAAAAGAAAGTTACATCGGATAGATCTCCATGAAGATCATGGAGAACTTTGTATTGAAGATCCAAGAGAGAGAAGAAGCCATCTAGCTACTAGCTATGGACCCGAAGGTCTGTGGTGAACTACTCACGCATCATCGGAGATCCAATGGTGTTGATGAAGAAGCCCTCCTTGTCCGAATCCCCCTCCGAGAGGGCACCAGAACGGTCCCCAGATGGGATATTGTGGAGACAGAAGCTTGCGGCGGCGGAAAAGTATTTTCGTGGCTCCCTCGTCTGGTTTCGGGATTTTTGGGAATTTATAGGCGAAAGAGGCAGGGCAGAGGAGGCACGTGGGGCCCACGAGCCTGCTAGGCACGACCCCCCTAGGGCGCGCCTAGGGGGCTCGTGACCTCCCACGAGACCTCCTACCTTGGTTCTCAAGTCCTCTGCGTATCTTCTGTTATGGAAAAAATCACCCCGTAGGTTTTATTCCATCTTGACTCCGTTTAATATTCTTTTCTGAAAAAGGTCAAAAACAGAAAAAAACAGAAACTGGCACTAGGCACTGAGTTAATAGGTTAGTCCCAAAAATGATATAAAATGGCATATAAATGCATAAAAGACATCCCAAGTTGATAATATAATAGCATGGAACAATAAAAAATTATAGATACGTTGGAGACGTATCAGTATGGCAGGCAGGTTTCAAAGTGATCCAGGAGTGGAACACTGGGCGGCGGTCAAGAATATTCTAAAGTACCTGAATATGACTAAAGAAATGTTTCTCATTTATGGAGGTGATGAAGAGCTCGTCGTAAAGGGTTACATCGATGGAAGCTTGGACACTGATCCGGATGACTCTAAGTCTCAAACCGGATACGTATTTATTATTAACGGGGGTGCGGTAAGCTGGTGCAGTTCCAAGCAAAGCATCATAGCTGATTTTACATGCGAAGCGGAGTACATAGCTGCCTCAAAGGCGACTAAGGACGGTGTGTGGATGAAGTTGTTCATGTCAGATCTTGGAGTAGTGCCAAGTGCACTGGATCCAACCAATCTGTTCTATGAGAACACTAGTGCCATTGCTCTAGCCAAGGAACCAAGGTTTCACAAGAGGACCACACACATAAAGGGACGCTTCAACGCCATCCGCGATTACATCAAGGAGGAGGACATAAATATTTGCAAAGTGCACACGGATCTGAATGTTGCAGATCCGTTGACTAAACCTCTTCCACGAGCAAAGCACGTTCAACACCAGAACTGTATGGGTGTTAGATTCATTATGTTGTAAATCACATAGAGATGTGAAGCTAGACTATTGACTCTAGTACAAGTGGGAGACTGTTGGAAATATGCCCTAGAGGCAATAATTAAATAGTTATTATTATATTTCCTGTTTCGAGATAATCGTTTATTATCCATGCTATAATTGTATTGAATGGAAACATAAATGCATATGTGGATATATAGACAAAACAATGTCCCTTGTGAGCCTCTAGTTGACTAGCGTGTTGGTCAAGGATGGTTAAGGTTTCCTAGCCATAGACAAGTGCTGTCACTTGATGACGGGATCACATCATTAGGGGAATGTTTTGATGGACAAGACCCAAACTGTGAACGTAGCATATGATCGTGTCATTTTGTTGCTATTGTTTTCTGCATGTCAAGTATTCATTCATGTGACCATGAGGTCATGTAACGCACTGACACCAGAGGTATGCCTTGTGTGTATCAAATGTCACAATGTTACTGGGTGACTATAAAGGTACTCTACAGGCATCTCCGAAGGTGTCTGTTGAGTTAGCATGGATCAAGATTGGGAGTTGTCACTCCATGTGACGGAGAGGTATCTCGGGGCCCACTTGATAATACAACATCACAAACAAGCCTTGCAAGCAATGTGACTAAAGAGTTAGACACGGGATCTTGTATTACGGAATGAGTAAACAGACTTGCTGGTAACGAGATTGAAATAGGTATGGAGATACCGACGATCGAATCTGGGGCAAGTAACATACTGAAGGACAAAGGGCATGATATACGAGATTGTGTGAATCCTTGACATAGAGGTTCAACCGATAAGATGTTCGTATAATATGTAGTATCCAATATGGACGTCCAGGTCATGCTATTGGATATTGGCCGGAGAGTGTCTCGGTCATGTCTGCATAGTTCTCGAACGCGCAGTGTGTGCACACTTAAGGTTCGGTGACATTTTTGGTATAGTTGAATTATTGATGTTGGTAACCGAATGTTGTTCGGAGTCCCGGATGAGATCCCGGACGTCACGAGTGTCTTTGGAATGGTTCCGAAACGAATATTGATATATAGGATTGTTGGATTTGGCTTCCAGAAAGATTTCGGGCATTACCGGCAAAGTACCGGGAGTGACGAATGGGTTCTGGGGTTTTACCGGGAGGGGCCGCCCACCCGGGAGAGGACCTAATAGGCCCATGGGTGGCGCACCAGCCCTTAGTGGGATGGTGAGGCCAGCCCAATAGGGCTATTTCCGCTGAAGCAAAAATAAAGGAAAGGAAAGAAAAAAAGAGAGAGGAGGTGGACAAGAAGGAAAGGACTCCTCCACCAAACCGAATTGCACGAGGAGACCTTCCTCCTTGCTTCGGCTGAAGCCTCCTACTTGGAGTAGGAGGCAAGGCAAACCTCCCCTTGGTTCCTCCTATATATAGTGGAGGGTTTTAGGTTTTTTTGCAACTCAAGCCTTTGTGCAAACCTCTCTCCCTCCACTACTTCGTGACACCTCGTAGCTAGATCGGTTCGGCATGGCGAAGCCCTGTCGGATTAGCTTCACCATCATCACTGCCACGCCGTCATGCTGCCGGAGAATTCAGCTACCTCTTCGTCTCTCTTGCTGGATCAAGAAGGCGGAGATCGTCATCGAGGTGTACGTGTGCTGAACGTGGAGGTGCCGTCCGTTCGGTGCTAGATCGAGACGGATCGTGGGACGATGGCGATTTGAATCACGGAAATGTTCCACTACATCAACCGCTTTACTTAAGGCTTCCCGCTTAGTGATCTACAAGGGTATGTAGATCTGTTCTCCCTCTCGTAGATGATCATCACCATGATAGGTCTTCGTCTGCATAGGAAATTTTTTGTTTCGCATGCAACGTTCCCCAACAACATCACCATATTAATGCTATTTAATTTAATGCACCTATATACTTGGTAAAAGGTGGAAGGCTTGGTTTTCTAGCCTGGTGTTTTGTTCAATCTTTGCCGCCCTAGTTTCGTCTACCGGTGTTATATTCTATGATCGAGCGCTCCTAACACGATCGGGGTTGTCATGGGGACCCACTTTATAATTCGTCTTAGTCAAAGCTTGTACAGCAAGGCCAAACTTTGGTACTACATTTGCCTAATAACTAATAAAGTTTCATAGGGACTAGTCGACGCGCGTGGATAATTATCAACCCCCGGGCCAGTGCTCCGCCTGAGTGTTGGTCCAATCCGTCAACCGCCGGTGGCTACCAGGGGCAACTCTATGATTGGCCTACCAGAAGTTTGTGCAATCCATCGTGTCGTGAGAACGAGATACCCGGCTCCTATCAGGATCGTCGACACGTCGGGCGGCCTTGCTGGACTTGTTTTACCTGTTACGAAATATCTTGTGCATCGGGATTCTAGTGATGCTTTGGGTTATCTCACAATTGAGATTTTTCACTAAGGAATCTGAGGATATCACGAGTTTCGTGGTTGAGGCTTTCTATGCGGCTTGTGTTAATTTGTGATGGACTAGTTGGAGCACCCGTGCAGGGTTTAATCTTTCAGAAAGCCACGTCCGCGGTTATGTGGCAAACTTGGAAACTTTGTTTAACATTCGGTTCTAGATAACTTGAAGTAAACTTAACTAAAACTTGCCAACTGAGTGCGTAAATGTGGTTGTCTCTTTCGTGAGCTCCTTCTCCGATCGAGGACATGGTGGGGTTATGTTTGACGTAAGTACGTGTTCAAGATCATTCATTTGATCAATATTAGTTCACGTCCGATTAGGCGTAGATCATCCCCCTCTTATTCTTGTACCCGTAAGTTAGCCACCTCAAATAAATGCTTAGTCGCTTGCTGCAGCCTCACCAGTTAACCATACCTCACCCATTAAGCTTTGGTAGTCTTGACACCTTTGGAAATGAGATTGCTGAGTCCATGTGGCTCACAGATTACTACAACACCAGTTGCAGGTACAGGTAAAGCGATACATTGATGTGAGCGTGGTGATGATTCTATTTGGAGTTTCTTCTTCTTCTTCTTATTCATGGATCTAGGATGGGTTCCAGGCCGGCAGCCCAGGATAGAAAGGGTGGATCTCGTGCTTTTATCATTTCTTTTCTTCCATAGTCGGACCCTCCTTTTCTTCATGATGATTGATTATGTTGTTGTATTTATGTGAACTTGATGTAGCTTGTGGCGAGTGTAAGCCAATTCCATATACTCATCTTTTCAGTACATGTACTTGTAACGATATCCATTATTGTGAAACAAAGGGATGCGCTTCTATCCCTGTCAAGGCCCTCACGCCAAAATAATGATAGGATCACATCTTGGGTGTTACAAGTCTTTCGAGGCTCCTGGCCTGTCAACCGTCAGAACCAAGGTTGTGTCCAAGGACGACTCAGCATATGAAGAGAAAGGGAAAACAAAGCTTGAGCTTCCTGAAATTGAAGACCTTGACCTCCAAGGGTTATATCAGCAATATATGAACCGTCTATCTCAAAGCCGGGATTTTTAAGAAAATTTGGTCAACATAGTGAAGACCAAGTACGATGTAAAAAAATTGCTCCTTTACTTATTGTATGTACCTCCGTAGCCCTCAAGAGCTAATTTATTATGGCTAAGTAGTGAATTGGGTCTTTCTTTGAGAAATACCTATAGAGCTAGCTGCAGCCCCCAAGGGTCGAGTCATTATGTCAATAATGAGCCGGTACTTCTTGGATGCTATGAGATGTAAAGATTTTACTTACCATAATTACCAAAGTCCGACTTATCTTGATGAGATAGCCGATTCTTCAATGTAGACTTTTTTAGTCTGTTTGAACAACTGAATACCATAGCCCCCAAGTGTTAGGTCATTTTGCCTACAGTGACTCAGGACTTTATGTGTACTTCTTTGTTTGAAAAGAAACTCTCACCATGTAGCCCCCAAGAGCTGGCTTTTCTCTTTGAGATGGTCAAGTCTTTCAATTGCAGAGCAAAGAGTTGTGCATTAGCCCGTAAGTGTCATGTGGGTTGCTTGCAAATGCATGGGACTTTAATCAATATGATCCGGATTTTCAAAATCATGTAGCCCTTAAGTATTGAGTTGCCTTTCTTTCTAGGAGCTCAAAACATGTAGTTATAATTTTTATGTTGTTTCGCAGGAATCATTGGAACATTCTGAGTCCAACACAGTCGATCTTCAAAGGCAACTGGTAGATGAAAGGAATCTAAAAATCGTTGTAGATGAAATAGTAACCCGCCTTGAAGGTGAGAAGAAACAAGTGATAGGTCTCCTTGAGCAAAACAAAGCCGACTTTGAGAAAAAAGAGCTGCCTTGATACAACGTGTCGTGGACGCTGAAGACCGGCTTGAACCTGTCACACGGGAGTTGCAAAATTTGACGAAACAACTCAATGATATGGTTACTGCCATCTTCGGTATGATGTTCGAACTTTTGTTCGTTAATTTCAGGTCAAATGACTTCCGGCAAAAATGACAATCTTGTTCGACCGACAAGTGTGAAGGTGAAGGCCATCTTCACATACATAGAGCCATTGTTCACACGGTCTCTTTCTGCCATCAAGGCAGCCAAAGATTTGAAGGACCCGCCGTTGAACATAAAATATATGCTCAAACAACTGTCAACGGTTCCTCAATGGATTGATGAGTATAATAGATCGGCGGCGCGCAGAGGAGAAAACTTGGCGCTTGCTCGCGCGAAAGCTTATGCCCCAGAATTTGACGTTGAACCAGCGGCCAATGGTTTTCCAGAATTGAAGCCGAACGACTCGCAATTTACAAGGGAAGATTTTGCTAAGTGCATGAAGGAGACTCACCCTCTCACTACCCTACTTGCAAACGAGATGAACATCAAGAAGTACCATCCTGCTTGTGATATGGATAATTGTTGCATAAGTGCTCCACAGGACTAACCGTTCGAAATTGTGCATTCTCATCGTAAGCGTCCCCTTCTACCTAATATCGATCCATCTGTACTTGTTTGTGGTACTTCGGAATTCATAGCGCTCTGCTCAATTGGGTGGGTTAACGAAGAACAACACATTGAATAGGACGAGCCGACCGAGGGAGAAACCGCATCAGTCGCCGACCAGGAGTAATCTCTATTATCATTGGTGAAAAACTTGATATTTTTTGTGGCTCCTAAGAGCTTGTAATATGGGGTAGTAACTTTAACCTACTGTTCATGCCATCGTGCATGAAAAAACATCGACTTTTGAGTCTCTTGTATGATATTTTTCAATTCTGCCTTTGCTTTGCTTGACTTTGTGATAAGCCGCCTTTTTCTTGTTTGCACGAGATAAGCTATGAAAAATCAATATTACTTCGATATCGTGATAGAGAAAATAATTGGTCATATTTGAACCAGTAGAATAACCCGATAATCTATGAATGACCTGACAATTATTTTGTCCAAGAAAATAACTAATCATCTTTGTGAAACAATGTAATAGCTTGGTAGTCAATATATGACTAAAAAGATGAAATTCCTGCAATAAGAATTTGACATAATATATATTTATGAGCCGACTTTATAAGCTCGGCAATGTAGATCAATTTGTGAGACTGAAGTCTTACTTCAATGAAACTAGCATGATAGCCACTCGTTTATCATCGCTCTGTGTAAGCTGGCCCTCACATGACCCAATCGATGTTTTAACGTGGATAAGTTCGGATGCGACTTATATAGAGTACACGAGGTCGGAGTAGCATGATGCGAACATAAAGGTTGAACCATGTTTCAAAGAAGGCGGCTCATGCGGCCATGTAGTATCCCCGCTTTTATATTTGTTGGCTCTCACGTGACACAAACATGTTTTAAATTGGATAAGTTCAGGATCCCTAAGGACTGACTTATCGAGAGTACATGACATCACCTTGTTCGGAGAAGCATCTTGCAAACAGGCAGGTTTAACCATAATTTTTTGTTGTATTTGGTTTATAGACTCGTCAAGAGGGAAATTATAACTGCCTAACTCGTTGAGTTGAGATCCCCCAAGTGACATGTGTTTCAAAGAATAAAGACTCAACAACTTTTGTAGCTGAAAGGATGGAAACCTTGAGTTTTGAGGGTGTCGGCATTATTATATTGAACACAAAGATTGATACATGGATATGTAAAATGCTGAGGAGCCAGTGGCTCTAAATGTAGTAAGGCCGATGATAAGCAATGTTCCAAGGCGTGTTTGTTTCTTCCTCTAAGGTACATGAATTTTTGTGCTCACATATTTCAATCAGATAAGATGACCCATTGTTGAGGTTTTTGCTGATGACAAAGGGCCCTTCCCATGATGGTGATAGCTTGTGTTTCTCTGTTTGATCTTGAATCAATCGTAGCACTAAGTCGCCTCCCTCGAAAGTTTGACTGCGGACTCTACGGCTATGATAGGGATGTAGGTCTCGTTGATATATGGCTTATCATGAAACGACGAGGTCACGTTCTTCGTTGAATGCATCAAGGGCGTCTTAGTGAACTTGTTCATTGCCTGCTTTAACATAGGATGCAACTCTGGGGGAGTCATGTTTGATATCACTTGGCAACACAGCTTCTTCTCTATAAACGAGGAAAAACGACACATAGCATGTGGATCGATTGGTAGTAGTGCCTATGCTCGAAAGTACTGAGGTAAGTCCGTCAACCCAGCAACCCGGTGTTTTCTCCACAGGGACCATGAGCTAAGTTTGATTCCACCCAAGATTTCTTGGTTGGCCCGCTCGGCCTGCCCATTTGATTGCGGATGTGATACTGATGCAACATCGAGCCAGATATGTTTTCACTGGCAAAACTCCTCCGTAGCTCCTTTAGACAAGTTTGTGACATTATCTGTGATGATACTATGTGGGTAACCGTAGTAATAAATCAGCTTATTTCGGAATTGCACCGCGGTCTCAGCATCACACTTACTGATCGGCTCTACTTCAACCCACTTGGTGAACTTATCCACCGCAACGAGAAGATGTCTCTTTTTATGTCAGTACATTTTGAAAGGTTCCACCATATCGAGCCCCGAGACTACAAATGGCCAAGTTATTGGAATCATTCGTAATTCTTGAGCCGAAACATGAGCCTGTCTTGCAAACTTCTTGCAACCATCACACTTTCGTACTGAAAGGACGTGGATGTTGCCTAGAGGGGGAGGGTGAATAGGCGGTTTAAAAATAATTATGGTTTAGGCTTGAAAAAATGTGGAATAAAATTAACGTTTAATTTTTCAAGCACAAAACCTAAAACAACTAGGCTCACCTATGTGCACCCACAACTTATGCTAAGCTAGATAAACAACTAAGTGATATAAAGATATATAACAACAAACAATATGGCTATCACAACATAAAGTGCATAAGTAAAAGGCTCGGGTAAGAGATAACCGAGGCACGCGGAGATCCCAAAGTTCACACCCTTGTGGATGCTAATCTCAGTTTGGGGTGGTGTTGAGGCACAATGCTCCCCAAGATGCAACTAAGGCCACCGTAATGTCCTCACGCCCTCGCACAATGCAAGATGTAGTGATTCCACTAAGGGACCCTTGAGGGAGGTCACCGAACCCATACAAACAAGGTTGGGGAAATCTCCACAACTTAATTGGAGGCGTCCAACAACACCACGAAGCTTCACCACAATGGAATATGGCTTTGAGGTAACCTAAAATGCTCGGGGCAATCTCCACAACCTAATTGGAGACCCTAACGCTTGCCCGGACCTTTACACCACAATGATTGAGCTCGAAGCACCACCAAGCTTCTAGGACGCTAAAGCATCACGAATAAAAATTTCTAGGGTACCAAGTACCCAAGGGTAATAAGCTTCTCAAACTTCACTTCCACGTATCACGGGTGGAGAAATTAAACCGATGCAACTAATGCAATGGCAAGAACAAGAGAAGTGGTCAAGTCCCTCACACTCAGATCCCTCCACAACAACAAAAGATAAGGAGGAATATGAGAGGAAGAAGAAGGAGCTCACAAAGAATTCCAAGATCAAGATCCAAGGGTTTCCCCTAACATAGAGGAGAAAGTGACTGGTGGAGATGTGGATCTAGTGTTGGAAATATGCCCTAGAGGCAATGATAAATAGTTATTATTATATTTCCTGTTTAAAGATAATCGTTCATTATCCATGCTATAATTGTATTGAATGGAAACATAGATACATGTGTGGATACATAGACACAACAATGTTCCTAGCAAGCCTCTTGTTGTCTAGCCACTTGATCAAGGATAGTCAAGGTTTTCTGGTTATGTGCAAAGTGTTGTTGCTCGATAACTGGATCACATCATTAGGAGAATCATGTGATGGAAAACACCCAAATTATGAACGTAGCATATTGATCGTGTCGTTTTATTGCTATAGTTTTCTGTGTGTCAAGTATTTGTTCCTATGAACATGAGATCATATAACTCATTGGCACCGAAGGAATGCCTTATGTGTATCAAACGTCACAACGTAACTGGGTGACTATAAAGGTGCTCTACAGGTATCTCCGAAGGTGTCCGTTGAGTTAGTATGGATCAACTCTAGGATTTGTCACTCTGTGTGACGGAGAGGTATCTCGGGGCACACTCGGTAATACAACATCACACACAAGCCTTGCAAGCAATGTGACTAAGTGTAAGTCACGGGATCTTGTATTACCCAACGAGTAAAGAGACTTGCTGGTAACGAGATTGAAATAGGTATGCGGATACCGACGATCGAATCTCGGGCAAGTAACATACCGAAGGACAAAGGGAATGACATACATGATTATATGAATCCTTGACACTAAGGTTCAACCGATAAGATCTTCGAAGAATATGTAGGATCCAATATGGGCATCCAGGTCCCGCTATTGGATATTGACCGAGGAGTACCTCGGGGCATGTCTACATAGTTCTTGAACACGCAGGGTCTGCACACTTAAGGTTTGGCGATGTTTTAGTATAGTTGAGTTATATGCGTGGTTACCGAATGTTGTTCGGAGTCCCAGATGAGATCATTGACGTCACGAGGGTTTCCGGAATGGTCCGAAGACGAAGATTGATATATAGGATGACTTCATTTGGTTACCGGAAAGTTTTCGGGCATTACCAGGAATGTATCGGGTTTGACGAATGGGTTTTGGAAGTTCACCGGGAGGGGGGCAACCCTCCAGGGGAAGCCTAAAGGACTTATGGGTGGCGCACCAGCCCTTAGTGGGCTGGTGGGACAGCCCAATAAGTCCTATGCACCATGTAAAGAAAACCAAAGAAAGTAATAAAAAGAAAAGGTGGGAAGGAAGAGAAGAACTCCACTTTCCAATCCTATTTTGAGTAGGATTGGAGTAGGAGTCCTACTCCTCCTCTTGGCCGGTGCACCTTGGGGGCTTGGCCCTCAAGGAAAGTCCCTCCCCCTCCCTCCTATATGTACTGATGATTTAGGGCTGATTTGAGACAACTTTGCCACGTGCAACTCACATCTAGACAACATAGTTTTACCTCTAGATCATATTTCTGCGGAGCTCGGGCGGAGCCCTGTAGGAGTAGATCCTTCACCACCACCAGAGCGCCGTCACGCTGCCAGAGAACTCATCAACTTCTCCATCTTGCTTGGTGGATCAAGAAGGCCGAGATCATCATCGAGCTGTAGTGTGCTGAACGCGGAGGTGCCGTCCGTTCGGCACTAGATCGCGGGACGGTTCGTGGGACGGATCGCGGGACGGTTCGTGGGACGGTTCGCGTGGCGGATCAAGGGATGTGAGGATGTTCCACTACATCCACCGCGTTTCTTAATGCTTCTTGCTGTGCGATCTACAAGGTCTTCGTCTTCGTGCGCGTAGGAAATATTCTCTCGTAGATGGACATCACCATGATAGGTCTTCGTGTGCGTAGGAAATTTTTTGTTTCCCATGCGACATTCCCCAACAGTGGCATCATGAGCTAGCTTCATGCGTAGATGTAATCTCGAGTAGAACACAAAGGGTTTTGTGGACGGTGATGTTCGATTTTCTGCCCTCCTTAGTCTTTTCTCGATTTGACGGTATTGTTGGATTGAAGCGGCCCAGACCGACATTATTCGTACGCTTACGAAAGACTGATTTCATCGCTTGACATGCAACCTCGTTGCATAAAGATGACTGGTGGGTGTCGCTTTCTTCAACTTTAGTTGAATTGGTTTTGACCGAGGCGGTCCTTGGAGAGGTTAAATAGCAATTTGCACATCTCCGTTGTGGTTTTTGCGTAAGTAAGATGTGATCAACTAGATACCCATAGCAGCCACGTAAAACATGCAACAACAATTAGAGGACGTCTAACTTGTTTTTGCAGGGTATGCTTGTGATATGATATGGCCAATGACGTGATGTGATATATTGGATGTATGAGATGATCATGTTGTAATAGTTAATATCAACTTGCACATCGATGGTACGGCAACCGGCATGAGCTATAGGGTTGTCTTTAAACTAACATTTGTGTTTGGAGATGCGTTTACTATATTGCTAGGACGTAGCTATAGTAGTAATAGCATAAGTAGCACGACAACCCCGATGGAGATACGTTGATGGAGATCATGGTGTGGCGCCGGTGACAAGAAGATCGTGTCGGTGCTTTGGTGATGGAGATCAAGAAGCACATGATGATGGCCATATCATGTCAGTTATGAATTGCATGTGATGTTAATCCTTTTATGCACCTTATTTTGCTTAGAACGACGGTAGCATTATGAGGTGATCTCTCACTAAAATTTCAAGACGAAATTGTGTTCTCCCCGACTATGCACCATTGCTACAGTTTGTCGTTTAGAGACACCATGTGATGACCGGGTGTAATAGACTCAACATTCACATATAACTGGTGCAAAACAGTTGCACACGCGGAACACTCGGGTTAAGCTTGACGAGGCTAGCATGTGCAGACATGGCCTCGGAACACATGAGACCGAAAGGTCGAGCATGAATCATATAGTTGATATGATTAGCATAGAGATGCTTACCACTGAAACTATCCTCAACTCACCTGATGATCGGACATGAACTAGTGAAATTGGATCATGTACCACTCAAATGACTAGAGAGATGTACTTTTTGAGGGGGAGTTTAGCAAGTAATTTGATTAGTTAAACTCTAATTATCTTGAACATAGTCTAAGTCCACTTTGAAAATATTTGTGTTGTAGATCAATGGCTCACATGACAGTCACCCTGAATTTTAGTACGTTCCTAGAGAAAGCTAAGTTGAAAGGTGATGAAAGCAACTTTATAGACTGGGCTCGTAATCTTAAGTTGCTCCTGCAAGCTGGAAAGAAGGATTATGTCCTTAATGCTGCGCTAGGAGATGAACCACCCGCCGCGGCTGACCAAGATGCTAAGAACGCTTGGTTAGCACGCAAGGAGGACTACTCAGTAGTTCAATGTGCAGTCTTGTATGGCTTAGAGCCACGACTTCAACGTCGCTTTGAGCATCATGGAGCATATGAGATGTTCTAGGAGTTGAAGTCTATCTTTCAGAAGAACGCCTAGATCGAGAGGTATGAGACCTCCGATAAATTATGTGCTTGCAAGATGGAGGAGAATTCATTTGTTAGTGAACATGTGCTCAAAATGTCTGGGGTACTCAAACCGTCTAGCTGAGCTGGGGATTGAACTCCCGCAAGACGCTATCACTGACAGAATTCTTCAATCACTGCCACCAAGCTATAAGAGCTTTGTGTTGAACTATAATATGCAAGGGATGAACAAGTCACCCGACGAGTTATTCGCGATGCTGAAAGTCGCAGTGTTAGAACTCCGTAAAGAGCATCAAGTGTTGATGGTGAATAAGACCACTAGTTTCAAGAGAAACGACAAAGGAAAGAAGGGTAATTCAAAGAAGAGCGGCAAGCCTGTTGCCAATCCAATGAAGAAACCCACAGCTGGACCTAAGCCTGAAACAAAGTGCTATTATTGCAAGGGTATGGGTCACTGGAAGCGCAACTGCCCCAAGTATCTGGCTGATAAGAAGGCGGCCAAGGAAAAATCAGGTATATTCGATATACATGTTATTGATGTGTACTTAACCAACTCTTGTAGTAGTGCCTGGGTATTCGATACCGGTTCTATTTCTCATATTTGCAACTCGAAACAGGGACTGTGGAATAAGCGAAGGCTGGCGAAGGATGAAGCGGCGATGCGCGTGGGAAATGGTTCCAAGGTTGATGCAATCGCCGTCGGCACAGTTTCACTTCATTTACCATCAGGATTAGTTATGAACTTCAACAAATGTTATTTAGTGACTGCGTTAAGCATGAATATTATATCTGGATCTTGTTTATTGCGAGATGGTTACTCGTTTAAGTCGGAGAATAATGGTTGTTCTATTTCTATGAGTAATATCTTTTATGGTCATGCACCCAATGTGAGAGTATTGTTCATATTGAATCTTGATAGTGATAATACACATATACATGACATTGAGACCAAAAGAGTTAGAGTTAACAATGATAGCGCCGTGTTTTTATGGCACTGCCGCTTAGGTTATATTTGTGTAAAGCGCATGAAGAAACTCCATACCGATGGAATTTTGGAGTCGCTTGACTTTGATTCACTTGACACGTGCGAACCATGCCTCATGGGCAAGATGACTAGGACTCCGTTCTCCGGAACAATGGAGCGTTTAAGTGACTTGTTGGAAATCATACATACCGATGTGTGTGGTCTGATGAGTGTGGAGGCACGCGGCGGATATCGTTATTTTCTCACCTTCACTGACGATTTGAGTAGATATGGTTATGTATACTTGATGAAGCACAAGTCTGAGACGTTTGAAAAGTTCAAGCAATTTCAGAGTGAAGTTGAAAATCATCGTAACAAGAAGCTCAAGTTCCTACGGTCTGATCGTGGGGGTGAATATCTGAGTTTCGAGTTTGGTGCTCACTTAAGACAATGTGGAATTGTTCACAGTTGACACCACGTGGAACACCATAGCGTAATGGTATTTCCGAACGTCGTAATCATACTTTATTTGAGATGGTGCGATCTATGATGTCTCTTACCAATTTGCCGTTATCGTTTTGGGGGTATGCATTAGAGACAGCTGCATTCACTTTAAATAGGGCACCATCAAAATCCTTGAGATGATACCATACGAACTGTGGTATGGCAAAAGACCAAAGTTGTTGTTTCTTAAAGTTTGGGGATATGATGCTTATGTCAAAAAGCTTCAGCCTGAAAAGCTGGAACCCAAAGCGGAAAAGTGCGTCTTCATAGGTTACCCAAAAGAGACAGTTGGGTATACCTTCTGTCTCAAATCCGAGGGCAAAGTGTTTGTTGCTAAAAGGGAGCTTTTCTTGAGAAGGAGTTTCTCTCAAAAGAATTGAGTGGGAGGAAGATAGAACTTGATGAGGTTGTCGAACCTCTAATTCCTCTTGATGGTGGCACAGGGCAAGGGGAAACCCCTGTTGCTACGGCGCTGGTTGAGGAACAAGTTGATGATGATGATCATGAATCTTCGGATCAAGTTATTGTCAGACCTCGCAGGTCGAAAAGATCACGTATTGCTCCTGAGTGGTACGGTAATCCTGTCTTAACGATTATGTTGTTGGACAACAATGAACGTGTGAATTATGAAGAAGCAATGGTGGGCCCGGATTCCAACAAATGGTTGGAGGCCAAGATGTTCGAGATAGGATCCATGTACAAGAACAAAGTATGGACTTTAGAAGTACTACCTGAAGGCCGCAAGGCTATTCAGAATAAATGGATCTATAAGAAGAAGACAGACGTAGACGGTAATGTGACCGTTTATGAAGCTCGACTTGTGGAAAAAGGTTTTTCACAAGTTCAAGGAATTTACTACGATGAGACTTTCTCACTCATAGCGATGCTTAAGTCTGTCCGAATCATCTTAGTAATAGCTGCCTTTTACGATTATGAAATCTGGCAGGTGGATGTCAAAACGGCGTTCCTTAACGGTTTTCTTAAGGAATAGTTGTATATGATGCAACCCGAAGGTTTTGTCGATCCAATGAATGCTAACAAAGTATGCAAGCTCCAACGATCCATTTATGGACTGGTGCAAGCATCTCAGAGTTGGAATAAACGCTTTGATCAGGTGATCAAAGCATTTGGGTTTATACAAGTGGTTGGTGAATCTTGTATTTACATTAAAGTGAGTGGGAGCTCTGTGGCGTTTCTAATATTTTATTTGAACGGCATATTGCTGATTGGAAACAATGTGGAGCTTTTGGAGAGCATAAAAGGTTACTTAAATAATAGTTTCTCTATGAAGGACCTAGGAGAAGCTGCTTACATTCTAGGCATTAAGATCTATAGGAATAGATCAAAACGCCTGATTGGACTTTCACAAAGCACATACCTTGATAAAGTTTTGACGAAGTTCAAAATGGATCAGTCCAAGAAAGGGTTCTTGCCAGTATTACAAGGTATAAAATTGAGTAAGACTCAGTGCCCAGCAACTGCGGAAGATAGAGAACAAATGAGTTCCGTCCCCTACGCTTCAACCATAGGTTCTATCATGTATGCAATGCTTTGCACTAGACCAGACGTCAGCTTGGCCATAAGTACGGCAGGCAGGTTTCAGAGGAATCCAGGAGTGGATCCCTGGACGACGGTCAAGAATATTCTGAAGTACCTGAAAAGGACTAAGGAAATGTTTCTCGTGTATGGAGATGACAAAAAGCTCGCCGTAAAAGGTTACGTCGATGCAAGTTTTGACACCGATCCAGATGACTCTAAGTCACAAACCGGATACATATTTATTCTTAATGGGGGTGCGGTAAGATGGTGCAGTTCCAAGCAGAGCATCGTAGCAGATTCTACATGTGAAGCGGAGTACATGGCTGCCTCGGAGGCCGCAAAGGAAGGTGTCTGGATGGAGCAGTTCATGACAGATCTTGGAGTTGTGCAAGTGCACTAGATCCATTAAATCTGTTATGTGACAACACTGGTGCCATTGCCTTAGCAAAGGAACCAAGGTTTCACAAGAAGACCAGACACATCAAACGATGCTTCAACCTCATCTGCGACTACGTCAAAGGAGAGGACGTGAATATTTGCAAAGTGCACACGGATCTGAATGTAGCAGACCGCTGACTAAGCCTCTTCCACGGGAAAAACATGATCAACACCAGAACTGTATGGGTGTTTGATTTATTACAATGTAAATCGCATGGCGATGTGAGGACTAGATTATTGACTCTAGTGCAAGTGGGAGACCGTTGGAAATATGCCCTAGAGGCAATGATAAATAGTTATTATTATATTTCCTGTTTAAAGATAATGGTTTATTATCCATGCTATAATTGTATTGAATGAAAACATAGATACATGTGTGGATACATAGACACAACAATGTCCCTAGCAAGCCTCTAGTTGGCTAGCCAGTTGATCAAGGCTAGTCAAGGTTTTCTGACTATGTGCAAAGTGTTGTTGCTTCATAACTGGATCACATCATTAGGAGAATCATGTGATGGACTACATCCAAACTATGAACGTAGCATATTGATCGTATCGTTTTATTGCTATAGTCTTCTGTGTGTTAAAGTATTCTTTCCTATGACCATGAGATCATATAACTCACTGGCACCGGAGGAATGCCTTGTGTGTAACAAACGTCACAACATAACTGGGTGACTATAAAGGTGCTCTACAGGTATCTCCGAAGGTGTCCGTTGAGTTAGTATGGATCAAGACTGGGATTTGTCACTCCATGTGACGGAGAGGTATCTCGGGGCCCACTCGGTAATACAACATCACACACAAGCCTTGCAAGCAATGCGACTAACTGTAAGTCACGGGATCTTGTATAACGGAATGAGTAAAGAGGCTTGCTGGTAACGAGATTGAATAGGTATGCGGATACCGACGATCGCATCTCGGGCAAGTAACATACCGAAGGACAAACGGAATGACATACAGGATTATATGAATCCTTGACACTGAGGTTCAACCGATAAGATCTTTGGAGAATATGTAGGATCCAATATAGGCATCCAGGTCTCGCTATTGGATATTGACCGACGAGTACCTCGGGGCATGTCTACATAGTTCTCGAACCCGCAGGTTGTGCACACTTAAGGTTCAGCGATGTTTTAGTATAGTTGAGTTATATGCGTGGTTACCGAATGTTGTTCGGAGTCCTGGATGAGATCACGAACATCACGAGGGTTTCCGGAATGGTCCGGAGATGAAGATTGATATATAGGATGACTTCATTTGGTTACCAGAAAGTTTTCGGGCATTACCGGGAATGTACCGGGAGTGACGAATGGGTTCCAGAAGTTCACCGGGAGGGGGGCAACCCTCCCGGGGGAAGCCCAAAGGACTTATGGGTGGCCACAAGACCTTAGTGGGATGGTGGGACAGCCCAATAAGGCCTATGCGCCATGTAAAGAAAACCAAAGAAATAATAAAAAAGAAAGGTGGGAAGGAAGAGAAGGACTTCACTTTCCAATCCTATTTTGAGTAAGATTGGAGTAGGAGTCCTACTCCTCCTCTTGGCCGGTGCACCTTGGGTGCTTGGCCCTCAAGGCAAGTCCCTCCCCCTCCATTCTATATATACTGGTGATTTAGGGCTGATTTGAGACAACTTTGCCACGTGCAACTTAGATCTAGACACCATAGTTTTACCTCTAGATCGTATTTCTCCGGAGCTCGGGCGGAGCCCTGCAGGAGTAGATCCTTCACCACCACCGGAGAACTCATCTACATCTCCATCTTGCTTGCTGGATCAAGAAGGCTAAGATCATCGTCGAGCTGTACGTGTGCTGAACACGGAGGTGCCGTCCGTTCGGCACTAGATCGGAGCGAAACGTGGGACGGATCACGGGACGGTTCGCGGGGCGGATCGAGGGACGTGAGGATGTTCCACTACATCAACCACGTCTCTTAACACTTCCTGCTATGCGATCTACAAGGGTACGTAGATCCAAATCTTCTCTCGTAGAAGGACATCACCATGATAGGTCTTCGTGCGCGTAGGAAATTTTTTGTTTCCCATGCGATGTTCCCCAACATCTAGATCTCCTCTCTCTTTTCCCTCAAGAACCAGCAAGAATAATTGGATGGATTGAGAGTTAGCAAGATCTAAGAAGTTAAACAATGGGGGAAAACACGAGCTGGAAAGATAGGGAACCAATGAGGAAGAAGACCCCATTAAATAGGCCCCCACAAATCTGCCCGTTAGAGCCGTTTTTACACGGCATCGGTTCAACGGGTTGCGAGGGCGGTACAACCGGTCTGCATATTTTAGCGGCACAACTGCCCAGCTACTGCCCAACAACCGGACCACAATAGAAGTTTGGCCAGTGGTTCCACTCATCACACCTGCTGGGCACGGCTGAGTCCCAAGTGGTAAAACCGCGAGGAACACTGGTTGTACCAGCTATACTTAATATAGGGGGTACAACAGAGCCACCACCGCCCAACCACCACAGCACAACAGAACCGTGGCCAGTTGTGGACTGGTGCTGGGCCAGTTCAACTGCCCATGGTGTAGGTGGTACAATCTCCCTAGGCAGCAGTACAATCGCTGGAAGAAAAGTGGAAATACCACAACTCCATAACTTCTACAAATGAGCTCTGAATTGAGCAAACTCAAAGCTTGTTTGATTCAGGACGACAAGAGCTATCCAACAGCTTGTTTGAAATCTTAAGAAGAGACAGTTATGAAAAATTCCAATGATATAGAGATGAGAAACCTCTATGAATGAAGAACGGGAAAAAAGTCCAACATCGAAAACATCATATAGAAATATTTACCTTTGCTTGCTTAGCTTGTCACTAGTTTGCATCTTTGCTCTCTTGTTTACTTGTGCTCCTTGTTACTTTGCTTGCTCGGTCACCATGTCTCAAGATACTAATCAGTTGCGTGACTTCTCCAATACTACTAATAATAATTTTATTAGTACTCCAATACCGCCCGCCACTAGTATGGACGCCTTTGATATTAAAGCTGCATTGCTGAATCTTGTCATGAAAGAACAATTTTTGGGAAGTCCTAATGAGAACACCACTTCTCATCTTAATACCTTTGTTAAACTTTGTGATATGCGAAATAAAAAGGATATGGATAATGATAGTGTAAAATTAAAATTATTTCCTTTTTTGTTAACAGATAAATCTAAGGCTTGGTTTTCATCTTTACCACGTAATAGTATTGGAACGTGGGATAAGTGTAAAGATTCTTTTATTGCCAAGTATTTTCTTTCTGCTAAGATCATCTTCCTTAGAAATCAAATAATGAATTAAATATAAAGTTCATGAACATGTTGCACAAGCTTGGAACATGATGAAATTAATGATTAGAAATTGCCCTACGCATGGTTTTAACTTGTGGATGATTATCCAAAAAAATTATGCGGGACTAAACATTGTATGCAGAAATCTTCTAGATTCTGACGCAGGTGGTACCTTCATGGAGTTGACCTTAAGAGAGGCCACCAAACTTTTGGACAAAATCATGGAAAACTATTCTCAATGGCATACCGAAAGTGCTCCAACTGGTAAGAAGGTAAATTCTGTTGATGAAATTGCTACCTTGAGTGAAAAAAGTGGATGCTCTTATGAATTTGGTTTCTAATAAAATTGCACATGTTGATCCTAATTACATTCCTTTGTCTACTTTGATTGAGAAAAATGATAATGCCATTGATGTGTATTTATCTCGCGAAATAATTTCAACAACAATGCCTATAAGGGTAATTTCAATGCTAGGCCATATCTTGGTAATCCTTCTTGTGGTTACGACAGTTCCTATGGCAATTCTTATGGAAATCCTTTTACAAATAATAGAAATTCTTCTCTGATCTTGAAAACACTATTAATGAATTTATTTTTGATTATGCCGGACTGGCACCCTTTTTACCAGCCTCTATCGTGCAACGACGGGATAAAATCCAATCTTGAGAATAACCCGCTAAGCATGGAAGATACTCACCGCCTCATACTCAGAGAAAACACAATATGTTCATATCTGAAATAATGGCACTCGGGCCCTAGTGACAAGCATTAAACACAACAAAGTCATAGAAAATCAATCTCAGAACATAGTGGATACTAGGGATCAAGCCCTACCAAAATAATTCATTTACATGATCAATCTCATCCAATCCCATCATTGTCTAGCAAGCCTACAAAGGAGTTACTCACTCCTGGTGGTGAGAATCATGGAATGAGAAGGGTTGGTGATGACTACGACAATGAACCCCCTCTTTGGAGCCAAAGAGACTGCGTATCAGCCTTCCCAAAGAAGAACAAGAGTTGGCGGTAGTTCAGTTTCGTAAAATGTGATGAAAACTTCTCTCTTATTTTTCTCTGTTATTGTGAAATTATGGGACTGGAATAAGGGTCGGAGGAGCCACGAGATGGCACCAAGCTATGAGGGCGCACCCAGGGCACGCCCTCTTGGCGTGGCACCAACAGGTGCCCCCTTCTACTGGGTATTCGCTCCAATAATTTTTATATATCCTAGAAAAAATCCACAAATTTTTTCGTCCAATTCCTAGAACTTTTATTTCTGCACAAAAACAACGCCATGGAACTTGTGCTGAAAATAGCATCTGTCTAGGTTAGTTTCATTCAAATCATGCAAATTAGAGTCCAAAAAGAGAAAAAGTTCTTGGAGAAGTAGATATGTTTGAGATGTATCAACTCCCACAAGATTCACTCATTGCTTGTACTCAAGCAATTCAGTTGATAAACTAATAGTGATAAAGAAAACTTTTACAAACACTTTTGTTCTCGTTGCTATATATATGCTTAGCTGGTGTTCAGGTTTTCAGCATAAATCATAAATAACCATATCCATGATAACAACTAAACATCATATTCACTCATGATAATAAGATAACCAACTAGAAAGCAATAATAAAATATCTCACATGCGAACAATTTTTCAAACGAATCATGATACAATATGAAGATATGGTATCTCGCTAGCCCTATGTGAGACCACAAAACATAAATCCAGAGCACCTCTTGGATTCAAGCAGCGACTAAACATTGTAATTTCAAGTAGAAAAGATCCAGTCATACTCACATCCAATATTAACTATACTCAATACATAAGAATCACAATAGTAATCTCAGGTCTGGTGCTTTGAGTAAGAAGATGATGACTCAAATAAAAGAAAATAAGAATGAAAGTAAATAGAAAGGCCCTTCGTAGAGGGAAGCAGTGATTTGCAGAGGTGCGAGTTCTCATGTTTTTAAACGGTGATGAAATTGTAATATTGCGTGCTGTGCTTTTAATGTCAACATCACAATAAAGTTTTCAATATATTCCATGCTAAACACACTATTAGCGGTTCCCAAGAAGAAATGTAAAATTTACCCCCGCCTACCATACATAGACAAGCCATGGCTGACCGAACCCTCTCGTGCCCTCCAACATGTCAACTATCTTGGGAGTTTTGTTTAATTATTTTTATTATGCACGACTACACATCCTTGTTACAAGGCTCTCTCGGGCAATGTGATACGTCTCCAGCGTATATACTTTTCCAAACACTTTTGTTCTAGTTTTTGACTCTAATTTGCATGCTTTGATGGAACTAACCCGGACCGACGCTGTTTTCAGTAAAACTACCTTGGTGTTGTTTTTGTGCAGAAAAATAGTTCCCGGAATTGGACGTCACTTTTTGTGAATTATTTTTGGCATATATAATGAATTTTGGAGCAAAGTTCCACTCAAGGAGGGCTGCCTGTGGGCCACAAGCCAACAGATCGCGCCCACCCCCCTAGGCATGCACTGATGGCTTGTGGGGTCCCATGTGGCTCCTCCAACCCTAATTTCGAGTCCTATAAATTCACATTTTCGAAGAAAAAACCCAGAGAGAAGATTTCATCGTGTTTCACGAGACGGAGTCGCAGCCACCTCGTGTTCTTCCTTGGGAGGGCTGACCCGGAGTCTGTTTGAGGCTTCGGAGAGGGGGGTTCGTCGCCATCGCCATCACCAACCCTTCTCCATCAACAATTCCATGATGCTCCCCATCGGGAGTGAGTAATTACTTAGTAGGCTCACTGGATGGTGATGAGGTTTAGATGATATTGGTCATGTAATCGAGTTAAGTTGATAGGGCTTGATCCCTACTATCCACTATCTTCTGAGATTGATGTTGCAATGACTTTGCTATGCTTAATGCTTGTCACTAGGACCCGAATGCGATGATTTCCGACCTAACTTATTATGTTATCTCTAAATATGAAAAGTGTTTAGATACTATCTTGCAAGTTGTATGCACCAATTACGTGTCTTGATCTGCATACCCCAAAGTGACAATAATTGGCATTCTTTTCGGTGATTGTCGTAGTATGAGGAGTTCATGTATTCACTATTTGGGAACGTTGCAAGGGAAACAAAAAAATTCCTATGAACACCCAAGATCTATTTATGGATATGTATAGCTATGAGATGGGGAGTGTATCTACATACCATTGTAGATCACTAAGTGGAAGCGTATATAACGCGATTGATGTAGTCGTACTCTTCAAGATCCAATCATGATCCAAACCAATCCAGCCCCAAATGGACGACACCTCCACATTCAACACACGTGTGGTTTGATGACACCTTCGCCTCCTTGATCCAGCAAGCGAGGGCGGAGAAGTAGATGGGATCTCTACCAACACGACGACATGCTGGAGATGGTGGTGGAGCAGTTCGAGCAACGCTTCACCAAGCGCTTCCGGAACTACGAACGAGGAAGAATGGGAGAGAGGGAAGGCCGTAGGGCATGGAATTGTTGTCTCCAACCCTTGCGCTTCCTCCCCACTACATATAGGGGTGTGGGAGCGCTGGGGACATAGCCCTAGCCCCTCCTCCGAGGAGGATGATACGTCTCCAAGGTATATATAATTTTTGAATATTCCATGCTATTATATTATCATTTTAGGATATTTTGAGGTAATTATTTACCAATTTATATTATTTTTGAGAAATAACCTATTGACCCATTACCCAGTACTAGCTCATGTTTTTTGCGTGTTTTTTGTTTCAAAGAAATTTCATATCAAACAGACTCAAAACACGATAAAATTTTACGGAGATTTTTTTGGAATACATGTGAATTTTGGGACTAGGAATAAACACAACATGGTGACCGAGGGAGGCACAAGTGATACTTGTGATCCGTGTTGGGTTTTTCGTGAAGAGGAACGGGTTATCATAGCACAATGTGGGTAATTATTTCCCTCAGTTATGAAACCAAGGTTTATCGAACCAATAGGAATAACCACAAGCATCTTCAGTGGCTGCACACAAAAGAACAAACAACTTGCACCCAACGTGGGCAAGAGGGTTGTCAATCCCCTTGGTCTCATTATTTTCAAGTGAATGAGGTGTGTAGATAATTGTAGATAATTGGAAATTGCAAAATAAAATAGAAAATAAATAAATGACAACAAGGTACTGGAGGTTTTAGAAATATATTCTAAATAGACCCGGAGGCCATAGCTTTCCCTAGTGGCATCTCTCCTGAAAATGGATGCACAAATTACTGTTGGGCAACTAATAGAAGAACAGATAGTTATGCAATTTTCACGACAATGTTCATCTAAATATGGGCCGAGTCTTGCCTGCACACATTACTATTACTTCACTTCAAGAGCACTTCTATGCTTGCCTCTCTACGTATTAAGTTCACCACAAAGTAATGCTTGGAATAAGATGACATGATGTAGACAAAGTAAACTCAACCAGTATGAATAAAACCCATCGTTTCACCCTTAGTAGGAGCAACACAAAGTTGCATATTGTCCCCTTCTGTCACTCGAATATAGAAATTCATCAGGTTGAACCTACAACAGCGCACCTCCGTCACCGAAGAAATATTAATATAGTTGGCAAACTATTTCAATAGATCAGAGAAAATTACAAAGCTATGATAATCATGCATATAAGAATCATATATAATTTCATCGGAGACTCAAATATTTATCATGAATTATACAAACATAAACCCACAATTCGTTGGATCCCAACAAACGTACAATACAAAAGAGTTAGATCAAATGGATCAAAGTGAAGATACAACGATCATTGTATTGAAGATCAAAGAGATAGATAGATTTCCATCTAGTTACTCCAATGGACCGTAGGTCTGTGGTGAACTACTCACACATAATCATGAGGGCAGCATGGTTGATGTAGAAGCCCTGTGTTACACCCCAAAAATTTAATCATATTTTTATAAATTAAAATATTGCCTAGAATATTTTTTTGAGAAATAAATTGCTTCATGGCTCTTTTCAAAGCCTCTTCCCAAAAACTATTCCTTTTAAGTATTATTTTGGAGATCATTGTGTGCTAGAGTCATTGATTAAGATCATTTTAATTTCTTATTTAAATTAATGGGGATATATTAAAATTTGGCCATGTTTGTTTAATTTTTCATTTCTGTATTTTATGTTGATTTCAGAAACACTCCTTTTTTGTAAATTATAAAATTTCTCCTCCAAGTAGAATTTTTTTGATAATTTTGATGGGACTTGAGTGCTTGCATCAAAACATTTCTTTTCTTTTGACAAATTCAGTGGAGACCTTTTTATAAATATTTTGCAAAGTTTCACTCGTTCAAAAATGCCTTTTTAAATTCCTTTAAGGACCTCTTTTGCACTAAAACCCTTTGATAATTTCATTTAAAAATTCCAAAAAAAATTGGAGTTGTCAAGGGATGCATGAGACTCACTTCGAAAATTTTGAGCAAACCCCTTTTCTATTAAGGTCCAGTGTGATGTTTTGAACTACCAACCCATTTTAAATTGCCCAAATGCGCTTGAGATTTTTACTGCCGGTAGTACACCCTACCATACTCTTAAGTCCAAGATTCTAGCCCCATTGGATGAATTTAGATGCATGAAATAACAACCAAACTTCGTGACCAGAAATGTTTTTCTCAAACAATCGCATTAACAATTGTTCTCTTTTTCAAAACTAACCTACCAACTTGACCAGAACCAAAAGAGACCGTGATGTGGAGTTTATGGCCCCTAAGAAAATCATTTTTATGCCTTTAACTTCATGTCGAACACCTTGGGTGCATATGCAGATTTGGCATAGTTTTGACTTTTCATGGAGTTTCTTCCCTGACCAAACCCTCATGTCCAGCAGCCTTGCCTTAGCCCCTAACCCAAGCGTGCTAACTTGTGGTTGAGCCCAAGCCTTGTAGGACGCCCTGACATTCTGTTGAATGCCTGGTCGGCGTGCCCGAAGCGCGCCCAGAGCACGCCAACTACTGCTAATGCACCGAGCCTCCGCATCCCACCAACTGCGCCCTCTGCCCTTGGCCCTTACGCTAGCCTGTAGAGACAAGCCACGTAGCGCCAAGCCCCGACGAGTAGTCGCCTCACCCTGCCGCTCAGAGCCGCAACAACGCGACAGCCATGGCGGCTAGCCCACGTTTGTTCTGCCGCCGCAATGGCGATCACTGCTCAAACCTTTCCCGTGCGCGAGGTGCCCCTTGGACCCCCTACATCGTCTCCATGCTGCCAACTCCTCCAGTCTCCTCGTGCTACCCCTGCATTGTCGCCAAACGTTGTCGATGACGTTCTAATCCGAAAGCCACCATGGAACTGCCATGGATCGGCTATAAAAGGGGACGCCAAGCTTGTGTAACTGACCAGGACATCCCTTCCACCCCTTGCAAGCCCCCTAGAGGAGCTAGATCGACCTGGGTAGTCACGCTCTCCATCTCTGGCCGAGACGACTGCCGCCGTTCCCCCTGACGCCTACGGCTAGTCTAGACCCTCCCCTCCTTCCTAAAGCACCCTCTGGCCTCCTACTTCACTTAGGAACCCATCCCCGCCCCCAATTTAGCTCGGGAACCAGCCCCGAGCAAGTCCTCGTGTTGCCAGCTGAGGGAGTCTGGGATTATGGGGTCCTCGGGCGGCTGGTTAGTCAATGCCAGGTTGGCCCATTGAGCTGTACTATTGAAGATCGGGTCTTATGGTGACGTCCACTGTGGAAGGAATGTTCTGAAAATTGGCGTGTACTTCAAGCTTAGAAGGACTAGGTCGGCTCATCTACCCCCGACTATAGTTGATAACTTGTAAACCCTAGGGTCCCTGATGTCTATATAAATGAGAGACCCCTATCCATGTAGAAGAGGATAAATCATCTAGGGTTTAACATATACGATCTCAAGGTAGATCTACTCTATAATCATATTTATCAATACAATCAAACAAGACGTAGGGTATTACCTCCATAGGAGGGCATGAACCTCGGTAAACCGATGTCTCCCCCTTCTTCCTAAAACCCATCGATCCAAGGTCCACAGTTCAGGACCCCCTACCCGACATCTGCCGATTTGGACGCCGCCATTGGTGCTTTCATTGATAGTTCCACTGCTGGATCACTGAGAAGATCAATGGCTCGCCTAATCATCAAGGACAAAATCTGCAATGGAGACATCTTTGTCCCCGGGTAGGTTTTCTTGTTCGGTAGTATTACGCTGCGTGCAGACCCTACCGGTCGTCTTGGCCAGATAGGAGGTTTCATCCACGATCAGCAAACAAGGTCAGAGAGTTTCGAACTCCCAACCCATCCGCGGACCGATCAAGTCCTCACAAGAATCCCGGCTTCGGCTCATGAGATCAAAAACCCCAAAACTTTTACTTCAAGTCCCGCATCCGGTCATGTCCTTGGATCCCTCTCTTCCGAAGAGTCGGCCCCTAGATCGAACCCAACCCTGATGCCTGGATCACAGCAAACGGCTCTCGCCGAACACGCTTGCCTCACGGAGGCCCTGAAAGTTAACTCCTAAATCCATCTGACAATGTGCCCGGACGAGCCCTTAGTGCTAAACGAGATGCTCGGTCAGATCCAATCGTTGCACATCTCAACCAGCCCGACCCTCTCAGAGTACGACTCGGAATATGGGGACTTTCACGGACCACCCACCATCCACTTAGTAGCTACCATTGAAGATTTAACCGACACGTCAGACTACGGCTCCTAGAAGTTTGAGGGCATGGATGACGAGGCCGATGAACCCACTCCCACAAATACACGGTGATGGGACACAACCTCTACTTACGACGTCTACATGATGGACACCCCCGGTAAAAACGGCGACCTCCCCCCAACTAAACAATGAAAAATCCGGGGAGAAGAATTCAATGAGCCGAAAGCAGCGTAAGCGTCCTAAGGCAAACAAGGGAAAAATCTTTGCAGAAGGCAGTGTGGAAAATAAAACCTCAAAGGACCACGATAACCTCGGAATTCCAGAACATCCACAAGAGGATGCGGACAAACCAGAGGAGCACGACAACCCCGACGACATCAACAAGTCGGACGACATTGATTACTCCCCCCTCGCATCGACAATTAACCGAAATATGAAGACCTTGCAGTTCTCGATGACCGTGGACACCAGGAAGAGTTTCGACAGCTACTCCTAGCTACTGCTCGAAGCTTAAAGGCGAAGGAGCGTCAACTCTAGGCCAAACAAGACACAATAAACAGCAGGTGGACCAAGATACTGGACACCAAAGAAGAACACGAACCTGGATGGCCGGATCACAAGAAAAGTTACCCATGTCACCGACTGCTACCACGATTCAATGACGAGGCCCCGAAGCACGCATCCCCCAAGTGCAAAGGTTACGACCTACCTGACCGCCCGCCCGAGGGTGCGACAGGGTGTCGTCGGACGCCGAAACACCATCCCGGGCCTCCCCACGGAAAGGGGAAGGAAAAAGTGCACCCTCGTGGCAGACACGATGTGTGACACAACCTGGATAACAAGTCAGGTCGCAACAGGTCCATCTTGTTGGAAATATGCCCTAAAGGCAATAGTAAATTGGTTATTATTATATTTCCTTGTTCATAATAATCGTTTATTATCCATGCTAGAATTGTATTGATTAGAAACTCATACATGTGTGGATAAATAGACAACACACTCTCCCTAGTGAGCCTCTTGTTGACTAGCTCGTTGATAAAAAATGCTCAAGGTTTTCTGGCCATAGATAAGTGTTGTCACTTGATAACGGGATAACATCATTAGAGAATGATGTGATGGACAAGACCCAAACTATAAACGTAGCATATGATCGTGTCAGTTTATTGCTACTGTTTTTTGCAAGTCAATGTATCTGTTCCTATGACCATGAGATCATACAACTCCCGAACACCAGAGGAATACCTTGTGTGTATCAAACATCGCAACATTACTGGGTGATTATAAAGGTGCTCTACAGGTATCTCCGAAGGTGTCTGTTGGGTTGGCATGGATCAAGACTGGGATTTGTCACTCCGTGTGACGGAGAGGTATCTCGGGGCCCACTCGGTAATACAACATGACAAACAAGCCTTGCAAGCAATGTGACTAAAGAGTTAGTCACGAGATCTTGTATTACAGAACGAGTAAAGAGACTTCCTCGTAACGAGATTGAACTAGGTATGGAGATATCGACGATCGAATCTCGGGCAAGTAACATACCGAAGGACAAAGGGAACACGTACGGGATTAACTGAATCCTTGACATAGAGGTTCAACCGATAGAGAAATTCGTAGAATATGTAGGAGCCAATATGGACAACCAGAACCATCTATTGGTTATTTACCGGGGAGTGTCTCAGGTCATGTCTGCATAGTTCTCGAACCCGAAGGGTCTGCACACTTAAGGTTCAGTGACGTTTTGGTATAGTTGAGTTATAGGTGTTGGTGACCGAAGGTTTTTCGAAGTCCCAGATGAGATCCACGGCATCACGAGGAGCTCCGGAATGGTCCGGGGGTAAAGATTGATATATAGGAAGTCCTAGTTTGGTCACCGGAAAGGTTTCGGGCTCATCGGTAGTGGACCGGGAGTCCTGGGAGGGGTGTGACGACCCAAGAAGCTCATGGGCTATGAGAGGAGGTGGACCAGCCCCTGGTGGGCTGGCCTAAGTCTCTCTCAAGGGCCCATTAGAAAAGGATAAAGGAAAAGGCAAAAAGGGCCAAATTAGGATGGAGTCCTAATAGGATTCCACCTCCCTTGTGAGAGGTGGATTCCTCCCTTGTGGCTCGGCCGAACCTCCTTGGAATAGAGGCCAAGGCTGCCTCCTCTCCCCTCCTCCTACTATATATACTAGAGGTTTTAGGGGTGAGGGCTAACCCTAATTTCCACGTGCTCCCACTACTTCTCGGTAGATATCTTTCTCCTCTAGTCTAGTTTAGTGGTGCTTATGCGAAGCCTTGCTCGAGAACTCATCTACCGCTCCGCCCGTCTTGCTGGATCAAGAAGGCGGTGATCGTCATCGAGCTGTACGTTTGCTAAACGAAGAGCTGTCGTCGGTTTGGCACTAGATCGGGCTGGATCGTGATGGGATCGCGGGATGGATCGTGATTAGATCGCGGGATGGGCTGGGATTTGGATCGCGAAGATGTTCCACTACATCAACCGTGTTATATACGCTTCCGCTTAGCGATCTACAAGGTTATGTATATTCACTCTCCCCTCTCGTAGATGATCATCACCGTGGATAGGTATTGCGTGTGCGCATGATTTTTTTGTTTCCCATGCTACGTTCCCCAATAGTGGCATCATGAGCTAGGTTCATGCATAGATGATATCTCAAGTAGAACAGAAAAGAGTTTGTGGGCGTTGATGTTCAATTTTCTGCCCTCCTTAGTATTTTCTTGATTCGGCGGTATTGTTGGATTGAAGCGTCCCGGACCAACTTTAGTCGTACGCTTACGAGAGACCGGTTTCATCGACTGACATGCAACTTGTTTTATAAAGATGACTGACGGGTGTTTGTTTCTTCAACTTTAGTTGAATCGGATTTGACCGAGGCGGTCCTTGGAGAAGTTTAAATAGCAAATTTCATATCACCATTGTGGCTTTGCGTAAGTAAGATGCGATCATACTAGATACCCATAGCAGCCACGTAAAACATGCAACAACAAATTAGAGGACGTCTAACTTCTTTTTGCAGGGTATGCATGTGATGTGATATAGCCAAAGACATGATATGATATATTGGATGTACGAGATGATCATGTTGTAATAGTTAAATATCGACTTGCACGTCGATGCTAGAGCAACCGATAGGAGCCATAGGATTGTCTTTAAACGAACGTTTGTGTTTGCAGATGATTGTAGCAATTATGCACTACTTTTGATATCACTAGGTTGTAGCTTTAGTAGTAATAGTATAGATATAGAGACAACCTTGATGGCTACACAATGATGGATATCATCATGCGGCGCCGGTGACGATGGAGATCATGCCGGTGTTTTGGTGATGGAGATCAAGAAGCATAAGTTCATGGCCATATCATGTCACTTATGATTTGCATGTGATGTTAATCCTTTTATGCACCTTTTTTTGTTAGAACGCCGGTAGCATTATAAGATGATCCTTCACTAAAATTTCAAGATAAAATTGTGTTCTTCCCGACTATGCACTGTTGTGACAGTTCGTCGTTTCGAGACACCACGTGATGATCGGGTGTGATAGACTCAACGTTCACATACAACGGGTGCAAAGCAGTTGCACATAAGGAACACTCGGGTTAAACTTAACGAGCCTAGCATGTACAGACATGGCCTCGGAACACAAGAGACTGAAAGGTCGAGCATGAATCATATAGTTGATATGATCAACATGGAGATGTTCGCCGCTGAAACTATACTCAACTCACATGATGATCGGACTTGACTTAGTGGATTTGGATCATGCGCCACTCGAATGACTAGAGGGATGTCTATTTGAGTGGGAGTTCTTAAGTAATATGATTAATTGAACTCATTATCATGAACATAGTCAAAAGGTCTTTGCAAATTATGTTGTAGCTTGCGCTATAGCTCTACTGTTTTTGATATGTTCCTAGAGAAAATTTAGTTGAACGATGATAGTAGCAATTATGCAGATAGGATGTCAAGACATTGTTTCCTCGACGGTTTCCTTGAGGAATGGTTGTATGCGATATAACCAGAAGGTTTTATCGATCCTAAGGATGCTAACAAGTATGCAAGCTCCAATGATCCTTCTATGGACTAGAGCAAGCATCTCGGAGTTGTAATATACGCTTTAATGAGATGGTCAAAGTTTTTGGGTTTATACAAAGTTTATGAGAAACTGGTATTTCCAAAGAAGTGAGTGGGAGCACTATAGAATTTCTGATAAGTATATGTGGTTGACATATTGTTGATCGGAATTAATGTAGAATTTCTTGAAATCATAAAGGGTTGTTTGAAAGGAGTTTTCCAAAGGAAACCTGGATAGAGCTACTTGAACATTGAGCATCAAGATCTATAGAGATAGATCAAAACGCTTAATATAACTTTCATTGAAATGCATGCCTTGAGAAGTTCTTGAAGGAGTTCAAAATAGATCAGCAAAGAAGGAGTTCCTGGCTGTGTTGTAAGGTGTGAATTTGAGTAAGACTCAAAGCCCGACCACGGTAGAAGAAAGATATAGGACGAAGGTCGTCCCCTTTGCCTTAGCCATAGGCTCTAAAGTATGCCATACTGTGTACCGCACCTGATGTGTGCCTTGCCATGAGTGTGTCAAGGGGTACAAAGAGTGATCCAGGATTGAATCACTGAACAATGGTCAAAGTTATCCTTAGTAAATAGTGGACTAAGGAGTTTTTTCTCGATTATGGAGGTGATTAAAGAGTTCGTTGTAAAGAGTTACGTCGATATAAGCTTTGACACTAATCCGGATGACCCTAAGTAGTAAACCAGATTCATATAGTGGATCGGTCATTTAGAATAGTTCCAAACGGCGCGTGGTAGCAACACCTATAGGATGACATAGATATTTAAAAAAAACACGGATCTTAAAGGTTCAGACCCGTTGACTGAAAACCTGTCTCACAAGCAAGACATGATCGAACCCCAGAACTGTATGGGTGTTAGATTCATTGCAATCACATAGTGATGTGAACTAGATTATTGGCTCTAGTGCAAGTGGGAGACTGTTGGAAATATGCCCTAGAGGCAATAATAAATTGGTTATTATTATATTTCCTTGTTCATAATAATCTTTTATTATCCATGCTTGAATTGTAATGATTGGAAACTCAAATACATGTGTGGATACATAGACAACACACTATCCCTAGTGAGCCTCTAGTTGACTAGCTCATTGATCAAAGATGGTCAAGGTTTCCTGGCCATAGACAAGTGTTGTCACTTCATAACGGGATCACATCATTAGGAGAATGATGTGATGTCAATCTATCTGTTCCTATGACCATGAGATCATACAACTCCCGGACACCAGAGGAATACCTTGTGTGTATCAAACGTCGCAACATTACTGGGTGACCATAAAGGTGCTCTACAGGTATCTCTGAAGGTGTTTGTTGGGTTGGCATGGATCAAGACTGGGATTTGTCACTCCGTGTGACACAGAGGTATCTCGGGGTCCACTCGGTAATACAACATCACAAACAAGCCTTGCAAGAAATGTGAGTAAAGAGTTAGTCACGAGATCTTGTATTACGAAACGATAAAAGAGACTTGCTGGTAATGACATTGAACTAGGTATGGAGATACCGACGATCGAATCTCGGGAAAGTAACGTACCGAAGGATAAAGGGAACGCATATGGGATTAACTGAATCCTTGACATAAAGGTTCAACCGATAGGGATCTTCGTAGAATATGTAGGAGCCAATAAGGACATCCAGGTCCCGCTATTGGTTATTGACCCGGGAGTGTCTCAGGTCATGTCTGCATAGTTGTCGAACCCGCAGGGTCTGCACAGTTAAGGTTCAGTGACATTTCGGTATAGTTGAGTTATAGATGTTGGTGACCGAAGGTTGTTCGGAGTCTCGGACTAGATCCAGGACATCACGAGGAGCTCCAGAATGGTCCAGAGGTAAAGATTGATATATTGGAAGTCCTGTTTTGGTCATCGGAAAGTTTCACGCTCATCGATAGTGTACCAGGAGTGCTGGGAGGGTGCCGGGGGGCCACCGGGAGGGGTGTGACGACCCAAGAGGCTCATGGGCTATGAGAGGAGGTGGACCAGCCCTTGGCGGGCTGGCCTAAGTCTCTCTCAAGGGACCATGTGAAAAGGATAAAGGAAAAAAGGCAAAAGGGCCAAATTGGAAGGAGTCCTAATTGGATTCCACCTCCCTTGTGGCTCGGCCGAACGTCCTTGGAGTGGAGGCCAAGGCTGCCTCCTCTCCCCTCCTCCTCCTATATGTACTAGAGGTTTTAGAGGTGAGGTCTAACCCTAATTTCCACGTGCTCCTTGTACTTTTCTCTAGATCTGTTTCTCCTCTAGTCTAGTTCGGCAGTGCTTAGGCGAAGCCCTACTGGATTAGTTAACCACCACCACCACCACACCACCATGCTGGAGAACTCATCTAGCTCTCTGCCCCTCTTGCCGGATCAAGAAGGCGGGGATCGTCATCGAGCTGTACGTCTGCTGAATGCGGAGGTGCCGTCCGTTCGGCACTAGATCAGGATGGATCGTGATGGGACCTCGGGACGGATCGTGATGAGATCGCGGGACGGGCTGCGATTTGGATCGCGAAGATGTTCCACTACATCAACCACGTTATATACGCTTCCGCTTAGCAATCTACAAGGGTATGTAGATTCACTCTCCCCTCTCATAGATGATCATCACCATTGATAGGTATTGCGTGTGCGTAGGAATTTTTTTTTCCCATGCTACGTTCCCCAACACATCTACGGCTCGAGAAGGTACTCCCCAACTAGATGGGATGGAGAGCCTCCTTGGGTCTCCTACTAAGTGAGAGACCGGGATTCATACTAGACTCAACCCAAAGCCGACCTTCGGAACACGATAGCCTGGACTATGGGTGCCGCACAACCACTATTCTTCATAGAGGAAGTAACGCAACACCAATTTTCAGAGGGATTCAAGCCCATCAACATAGAGAAATACGACGGAACTACGGATCCCTCCATGTGGATAGAAGACTTCCTTCTCCACATTCATATGGCGAGAGGAGATTATCTCCACGCCATCAAATACTTACTCCTCAAATTGAAAGGCCAACACGACACTGGTTATACAAACCGCCTATGTCCGGCCACCAGAATTCTCCGAACTAAGCAATGTAGTCCAAAAGGCGGGTGAGTCGGCCAGAGAGTTCTGGAACTGGTTCTTAACGAAGAAAAACCAAATTGTGGATTGCCCGGATGCCGAAGCAATAGCCGCTTTTCGACAAAACATTTGAGACGAGTGCTTGGCTCGCCAGCTTGGAGAGGACAGGCCGAGAACAATGTCCACCCTCACTTCCCTCATGACCCACTTTTGTGCAGGCGAGGACAACTGGCTCGCTCGGCATAGCCACAACACGGTCGACCTTAGAACCTCGAAGGTTCAGGACGAAAACGGAAAGCAGAGGAAAAACAAGAACAAGCACCGCCTCCGAGCTACTGACGCGAAAGACACATGAGTAAATGCTGGGTTCCGCAACTCCAAGCGTAGACAACGGAAGAAACCCTTCAAAGGGAAGAAAGACGGGCCTAACCAGTGGGAAAAAAATTATGGAACGACCCTACCAAATCGACGGCGCCCCTGATAAGCCATCCACTCACACCAACCATAATTGTTGGGTATTCAAGAAGGCTGGCAAAGCAGCAGCCAAAGAGCAAGGTAGGAGCCCTAGAAGCGAAGACGATGAGGAACCGTGTGGCCCGAATAACGGGTGCCAAAAACAATTCCTTCCCGAGGTAAAAATCGTACACATGATTTATGTGACTCACATACACAAGAAGGAGCGAAGAGAGCCCTCTGATAAGTCTACGCCATAGAACCTGTAGCTCCAAATTACAATCCATGGTCCGCCTGCCCGTTCACATTCAACCGCAGGGATCATCCAACCAGAATGTGTCACGGACGCTCGGCAACCCTCGTTCTAGACCCCATCATAGATGGGTACCACCTCACGAGAGTCCTCATGGACGGAGGAAGTAGCCTTAATCTGATTTGGGCATATATGGTGAAAAAGATGGGCACTAACCCATCGAGAATAAAACCAAGCAACACTATCTTTAAAGGAGTGATTCCACGCGTTGAAGCCCGCTACTCTAGTACCACAACGCTGGAAGTCGTGTTCGGATCACTCGATAACTTCTGCAACAAACACTTGATCTTCGACATTGTCCCGTTCCATAGCATGTACCATGCATTGCTCGGCCCCATCGCCTTCGCCCGGTTCAACGTGACGCCTCACTATGCTTATCTCAAGCTCAAGATGCACTGACCCTGCTACCTCTTGAGCTTGCATTGGTTTTTTCCCTTGAAGAAGAAAGGGTGATGCAGCAGAGTAGCAGTAAGTATTTCCCTTAGTTTTGAGAACCAAGGTATCAATCCAGTAGGAGTATCAAGATGAAGCACCGATGTACGTGCGCAAAAACAGCAAACTTGCACCCAACGCTTTTAAGGGGTTGTCAATCCCTTCACGATTGATTGCAAGGTGAGATATGAAGGCGGAAAGTGCAACAAAGTAAAAGTGTAGGGCTAAAAATATGATGTGTAGACCCCGGGGCCATAGTGTTCACTAGAGGCTTCTCTCAAGATAGCAAATATTACGTTGGGTGAACGAATTACTATCGAGCAATTTATAGAACCGCGCAAAGTCATGAAGATATCTAAGGCAATGATCATACATATAGGCATCACGTCCGAGACAAGTAGACCGATACTTTGTGCATCTACTACTATTACTCCACACATCGACGGCTATCCAGCATGCATCTAGTGTATTGACTTCATGACGAACAGAGTAACGCCTTGAGCAAGATGACATGATGTAGAGGGATAAATTTATGCAATAGATATAAACCCCATCTTTTACCCTTGATGGCAACAACACGATGTGTGCCTCGCTACCCCTTCTGTCACTGGGTGAGGTCACCGCACGGTATGAACCCAAAACCAAGCACTTCTCCCATTGCAAGAATCATAGATAAACTTGGCCAAACAAGACCCACAACTCGAAGAGAATTACAAGGATATGAAATCATATATATAAGATATCAGAAGAAACTCAAATAAGATTCGTAGATAATCTGATCATAAATCCACAATTCATCGGATCTTGACAAGCACACCGCAAAAGAAGATTATATTGGATAGATCTCCATGGAGTTCATGGAGAACTTTGTATTGAATATCCCAGAGAGAGAAGAAGCCATCTAGCTACAAGCTGTGGACCCGAAGGTCTATGGTGAACTACTCACGCATCATCGCAGAGGCAATGGTTTTGATGAAGAAGCCCTCCGTATCTGAATCCCCCCTCCGGCAGGGCACCAGAATGTGCCCCAGATGGGATCTTGCGGAGACATAAGCTTGCGGCGGCGGAAAAGTATTTTCATGGATCTCTCTCGTGGTTTAGGATTTTTCGGGGATTTATAGGCGGAAGAAATAGGCGAGACGAGCCACACGGGGCCCACGAGCCTGCTAGGCGCGGGCCCCACTCGCCGCGCCTAGGGGGCTTGTGGCCTCCCTTGGTTCTCACGCTCCCTGCGTATCTTCTGTTCCGGAAAAAATCTTTTCGGAGGTTTTATTCCATTTGGAATCCATTTAATATTATCCTCTGAAAAGGGTCAAAAACACGGAAAAAACAGGAACTGGCACTTGGCACTGAGTTAATAAGTTAGTCCCCAAAAAGATATAAAAGCCATATAAAACATCCAAAGTTTGACAAGATGATATCATGGAACCATAAAAAATTATAGATACGTTGGAGACGTATCAAGCATCCCCGAGCTTAACTCCTGCTCGTTCTCGAGTAGGGAAGTGATAAAGACTGAATTTTTGATGTGGAATGCTACCTAGCATATTTGTCCTTTGTAACTTCTTTCATGTGACATGAATGTTCATATCCGTAAGACAATAGTTTGCTATTGACATGAAAACAATAATACTAGAAGCAAACTAGCAAGGTAATCATGAACTTTCGAAATAACAAGGCCAAAGAATATTATCCCCACAAAATCATATAGTCTGGCCATGCTCCATCATCCCCACACAACTAATTTAAATCATGCACAACCCCAGTATTTGCCAAGTAATTGTTTTCGCACTCTTACTTTCTCAAACCTTTTCAACTCTCACGCAATACATGAGCGTGAGCCATGGATATTACACTATAGGTGGAATAGAGTGTGGTGGAGGTTGTGAGACAAAAAGGAGGAGATGGTCACATCGACTCGGCGTATCAAAGGGCTATGGAGATGCCCATTAATAGATATCAATGTGAAAGAGTAGGGATTACCATGCAATGGATGAACTTAGAGCTATAAGTATGTGAAAACTCAAAAGGAGAACTAGTGGGTGTGCATCCAATTTGCTTGCTCACAAAGACCTAGGGCAATTTTGAGGAAGCCCATCATTGGAATATACAAGCCAAGATATATAATGAAGATTCCCACTAGCATATAGTGGTGATGAAACAAGAGACTCTCAATCATGAAGAACATGGTGCTATTATGAAGCACAAGTGTGGAAAAGATAGTAGCTTTGTCCCTTCTCTCTCTTTCTCTCTCTCTTTTTTGTTTGGGCTCTTTGGCCTCTTTCCATATCTCTTTTTTTTGTGGGCAACTTTGGCCTCCTTTTTTTGTCCTCACATGGGACAATGGTCTAATAATGATGATCATCACACTTTAATTTACTCACAACTCAATGCTTAGAACGATGAGGACTCTATAGGAAATGCCTCCGGCAGTGTACCGGGATGTGCAACGATCTAGCTTGGCGTATGACGTTGAAACATTTCGCTAGCTATCTTACGATCATGCAACGGCAATATGAAAGTGACGACACATGTCATGAGACGGAACGATGGAAGTTGCATGGCAATATATCTCGGAATGGCTATGAAAATGCCATAGTAGGTAGGTATGGTGGGTTTATGCACCGGCGAAAGTTGCGCGACACTAGAGAGGCTAGCAATGGTGAATGGTGAAAGTGCATCTATACCATGGACTCACATTAGTCATGAAGAACTCACATACTTATTGCGAACGTTTTTATTAGTAATCAAAACAAAGTGCTAAACGCATACTCCTAGGGGAAGGGTTGGTAGGTGTTAACCATCGCACGATCCCAACCGCAACACAAAGGATGACAATTAATAAATCAATTATGCTCTGACTTCCTAACATAGCGGTTCACCATACGTGCATGTTAGGGGAATCACTAACTTCAACACAAGTATTTCTGGATTCACAACACCCTACTAACATAACTCTTAATATTACCGAATCCATGTCTCAAAACTGTTTGAGAGAAATCAAACTTCTCTTTCTAATCAATGCACATGAAGATGGAAGTTTTATTGTATCCTCTTTGGGTGCCTATCACCTTTGGGACTACTTTCATAGCACACGCCAACTACCAAGTTACTCAGAGAGATCACTCTCGAAAAGATATAAGTGAAGATCGAGAGTTCTTATTTCTCCAAAATATGACACCGCCGTGCTATAAAAGATCTAAGTGAAGAACCTAGAGCAAAGTTATCTAGCTCAAAAGATATAAGTGAAGCACATGTGAGCTAAATTGCCTAACTCAAAAGATATAAGCGAAGCTCAAAGAGTATTGTAGCGAATTCACGATGAGTGCATGTCTCTCTCAAAAGGTGTGCAGCAAGGATGATTGTGACACAATAAAAAGAAAAGACTGCTACGATACAAGACGCTCCAAGCAAAACACATATCATGTTGTGAATAAAAATATAGCTCCAAGTAATGTTACCGATGGATTGAAGACGAAAGAGGGGATGCCTTCCCGGGGCATCCCCAATCTTAGGCTTTTTGGTGTCCTTGAATTTGGCTTGGGATGCCTTGGGTATCCCCAAGCTTTAGCTATTTCAACTCTTTATACCTTTGTCCATGAGAATATCACCCAAACACATGAAAACTTCACAACACAAAAGTTAAACAGAAACTCGTGATATCATTAGCGCAAGAAAACAAACTACCACCTCTTTAGGTAATGTAGAAAACTTGATTTCTATTTATATTGGTGTTAGATTATTTTATTCTCACTTGTCCATGGCTAATACCCCCCCGATACTATCCATAGTTTCATCAAAATAAGCAACCAACACAACAAAAACAGAATCTGTCAAAACAGACCAGCCTGTAGCAATGTGTATACTTCGTATACTTCTGGTATCTCAGAAATTCTGAAAAATTACGACAGATTGGGAAATTGGCATATCAACCAGCAGCAAAAAAAAATCAATTCAAAATCTTTTTCTGGATAAAAATGAAAAATAATTTCGTGAGCAAAAAGTTTCTGTCTTTTTCCAGCAGGATCAAAACAACCATCACCAAACTAGTCATATAGGTTTTACTTGGCTCAAACATAAAAAGAAACACAAAAGACACAATCATAACAGAATTATGATGGTGTGGACGCAAGAAAACGGAAAGCAAAAAAAGCAAAGATAAATTCATTTGGTTGCCTCCCAACAAGCGCTGTTGTTTAACGCCCTTAGCTAGGCATAAGGTGATAGAATCACGTATCGTCGTCTTTGGTGCTCAAACCATAAGTTGCCCTCATCATGGATTCATAAGGCAATCTTATTTTCTTTCTAGGAAAATGTTCCATGCCCTTCTTTAAAGGAAATTGAAATCTAATATTCCCTTCCTTCGTATCGATGACAACACCAATAGTCCTTAGGAAAGGTCTACCAAGAATGATAGGACATGTAGGATTGCAATCAATATCAAGCACAATGAAATCCACGGGTACATAGTTCCTATTTGCAATAATAAGAACATCATTGATCCTTCCCATGGGTTTCTTAACAGTAGAATCCACAAGATGCAAATTAAGAAAGCACTCATCAATCTCATTAAATCCTAGAACTTCACATAAAGACTTTGGAATCGCGGAAACACTAGCACCCAAATCACACAAAGCATAGCATTCATAGTTTTTTATGTTGATTTTGATAGTAGGTTCTCACTCATCATGAAGTTTTCTAGGAATAGAAACTTCCAATTCAAGTTTCTCTTCAAGAGATTTCATCATAGCATCGACGATATGATCGGTAAAGGCTTTGTTTTGGCTATAAGCGTGTGGAGAGTTTAGCATGGATTGCATCAAGGAAATACATTCAATCAAAGAGCAACTACCATAATTGAATTCCTTGAAATCCAAAGTAGTAGTTTCATTACTACTCAAAGTTTTGATATCCTCTACTCCACTTTCAATGCTTTAAGCATCTAAATAGATAGACTCCGAATCATCGGGGCATTTTTCAGCCAAGGTGGATTCATATCCAGCCCCATCATCATTAGGTTTGACACGAGAAAACAAGGATTCAATGGGAGTCACACCAAGCACTTTAAGATCTTCGTGATTCTCATCACGAGAACACGCCTTTTTAAGCCATTCATGTCTAGCAGGAATTTGGGCGGTTGTTTCTTTACTCTTATTCATGGAAACACGCATAGCTTTCAAAGTTTCATCCATATTGATCTTGGGAGGAGCACATCTAACTTTCAAAGCATCAATATCAATAGACATTCTATCAATGCTCCTAGCCAAATCATCAATTTTGAGTAGTTATTCTTATATGGACGCATTGAAAATCTTTTGCGAGTTGATAAAATCTTTGATATTACTCTCTAGATCAGAGGGTAATTTATTCTAATTTCCATGAGCATTGTTGTACGAGTTGCTAAAGTTATTAGAGGGATTACTAGGAAAAGGCCTAGGAATATAGTTTCCTCTAAAAGCATTGTTGTTGCCAAAATTATTCCTACCAACAAAATTAACGTCCAAGCTCTCATTGCTACTCTCAATCAAGGAATACAAGGGCATATCATTTGGATCTAAAGGAGAACCTTTACTAGCAAAAAAATTCATTAACTCATCCATCTTAGCACTCAACGAGTTAATTTCTTCTATAGCATGTACCTTTTTACTAGTAGGTGACCTTTCAGTGTGCCACTGAGAATAGTTTGACATGATATTGTCTAGGAGTTTTGTGCCTTCTCCTAATGTGATTTCCATGAAGGTTCCACCGGAGGTGGAGTCCAAGCTATTTCTAGAAACAAAATTCAAACCAGCGTAGAAGATTTGTATAATCATCCAAAGACTCAAGGCATGAGCGGGGCAATTTCTAATCATCAATTTCCTTCTCTCCCAAGATTGTGCAACATGTTCATGATCAAGTTGCTTAAAATTCATGATATCATTACGGAGAGAGATAATATTGGCCGGTGGAAAATACTTGGATATATAAGCATCTTTGCACTTGTTCCAAGAATCAATACTATTTTTGGGCAAAGATGAAAACCAAGTTTTTGCTCGATCTTGCAATGAGAATGGAAATAGCTTCAATTTAATCACATCATTATCCACATATTTCTTCTTTTGTATATTGCAAAGCTCAATGAAGGTATTAAGATGGGATGCGGCATATTCACTAGGAAGGCCGGAGAATTGCTCTTTCATAACAAGATTAAGCAAAGCAACATTGATTTCATATGATTCCGCCCTAGTGGCGGGAGAAATAGGAGTACTAATAAAATCATTATAAATAGTATTCGAGAAGTCACAAAGTTTTCTGTTTTCAGTCATGGTGACTTCAGCAAGCAGACAAGCACACAAGCGAACATAAAGTAAGCGAAAGAAAAGGGCAAACGAGAAAGGCAAATATTTTTGTAAATTTTTGAGTGGGGGAGAGGAAAATGAGAAGCAAAAAAAAAGTAAATGCAAGAGATGAATTTGCGACACTTACTTGGATAAGCTTCACTTGATGCTCCCCGACAACGGCGCCAGAAATTCTTATTGCTACCTCTTGAGCTTGCGTTGGTTTTTTTCCCTCGAAGAGGAAAGGGTGATGCAACATATTAGCAGTAAGTATTTCCCTCAGTTTTGAGAACCAAGGTATCAATCCAGTAGGAGTATCAAGATGAAGCACCGATGTATCTGTGCAAAAATAGCAAACTTGCACCCAACGCTACAAAGGGGTTGTCAATCCCTTCACGATTGATTGCAAGGTGAGATCTGAAGGCGGAAAGTGCAACAAAGTAAAAGTGTAGGGCTGAAAATATGATGTGAAGTAGACCCGAGGGCCATAGTGTTCACTAGAGGCTTCTCTCAAGATAGCAAATATTACAGTGGGTGAACGAATTACTGTCGAGCAATTAATAGAACCGCGTAAAGTCATGATGATATCTAAGACAATGATCATACATATAGGCATCACGTCCGAGACAAGTAGACCGATACTTTCTGCATCTACTACTATTACTCCACACATCGACCGCTATCCAGCATGCATCTAGTGTATTGAGTTCATGACGAACAGAGGAACGCCTTAAGCAAGAAGACATGATGTAGAGGGATAAATTCATGCAATAGATATAAACCCCATCTTTTTACCCTTGATGGCAACAACACGATGCTTGCCTCGATACCCCTTCTGTCACTGGGTGAGGTCAGCGCACGATATGAACCCAAAACCAAGCACTTCTCCCATTGCAAGAATCATAGATCAAGTTGTCCAAACAAAACCCACAACTGGAAGAGAACTACCAGGATATGAAATCATGCATATAAGAGATAAGAAAAAACTCAAATAAGATTCATAGATAATATGATCATAAATCCACAATTCATCGGATCTCGACAAACACACCACAAAAGAAGATTACATCGGATAGATGTCCATGAAGATCATGTAGAACTTTGTATTGAAGATCCAAGAGAGAGAAGAAGCCATCTAGCTACTAGCTATGGACCCGAAGGTCTATGGTGAACTACTCCCGCATCATCGGAGAGGCAATGGTGTTGATGAAGAAGCCCTCCATATCTAAATCCCCCTCCGGCAGGGCACCAGAAAGTGCCCCAGATGGGATCTTGCGGAGACAGAAGATTGCGGCGGAGAAAAAGTATTTTCGTGGATCTGTCTCGTCGTTTTGGATTTTTCGGGGACTTATAGGCGGAAGAAGTAGGGCAGACGAGCAACACGGGCCCCACAAGCCTGCTAGGCGCGGGGCCCCTAGCCGCGCCTAGGGGTTTGTGGCCTCCCCTGTTGGCCTGTGCCTTGGTTCTCATGCTCCGTGCGTATCTTCTGTTCCCGGAAAAAATTCTTTTCGGAGGTTTTATTCCGTTTGGACTCCGTTTAATATTCTCCTCTGAAAAGGGTCAAAAACACGGAAAAACAGGAACTGGCACTTGGCACTGAGTTAATAAGTTAGTCCCAAAAAAGATATAGAACGCATACAAAACATCCAAAGTTTGACAAGATAATAGCATGGAACCATAAAAAATTATAGATACATTGGAGACGTGTCAGACCCCGAGGAGTCATCACCGTAAGCGGAAATACAGAACAATCTCTCTAGACCGAAGAACTCACCGCGGCCTTAGCGGTTGAAGGTGAGCACTATGGCGCAATGAGAAGAGACAAGCCGATCAAGCCACGACAGGAAGGTAAGCGATCTTGAGCTCAACCAGGTCCCCGGAGAGTTCATCGGCTCTGAATACATAAGAATGCCCCGAGCAACTTCAAGGTTTGTCCATCGCGTACACAATTCCATTCTCAGAATAACATGGGATGTCGTGGGAGCCTTCGAACAAGTACCATATGCTTGGCTAGTCCAAACTATGGCACCAACATTTTCCTGAACACATCAGGGATACCGTAAAAAACCTCCCAAGCATCAAGCTCTATGTCATCGACAGATTCTCAGGGCTACTCGATTGAAAGCCCGTCTGCCATCTGCAACAACACTTTAAGGTCCTAGCCAAGCCCCCCAGTTTGGAGAGTTAATGCAGCGAGGAGCCAGGTGTATGTCAAGTCACTCGCAAAAAGGCTGCACGGGAGGATTACCATAGGAATTACCATAATTATTAGAGGAATTACTAGGAAAAGGCCTAGGATTAAAATTACCTCTATAAGCATTGTTATTGAAATTGTTTCGCGAAATAAAATTCACATCTATGGAATCACTATTTTGCTCAATCAAGGTAGACAAAGGCACATTATTAAAATCAATAGAAGCACTTATATTAGCAACCAACTTCATAAGAGCATCAACTTTTCACTCAAAGAAGTTATTTCTTCTACCGAATTGACCTTTTTACTAGTAGGAGCTCTTTCACTATGCCATTGTGAGTAATTGGCCATAATATTGTCTAGCAACTTTGTAGCTTCACCCAAAGTAATTTCCATAAAAGTACCCCCTGCGGAAGAATCCAACAGATTACGAGAAACAAAATTCAACCCCGCATAAAAAATTTGTATGATCATCCAAAGATTTAACCCATGAGTTGGGCAATTCCTTAGCATCAATTTCATCCTTCCCAAGATTGTGAAACAAGCTCATGTTAAAGTTGCTTGAAATTCATGATCTGTGTTCTAATGGAAATTATTTTTGCGGGCATAAAATACGTAATAATAAAATCATCCTTGCACTTGTTCCAAGAATCGATACTATTGCGAGGCAAAGAAGAAAACCAAAATTTTGCACGATCTCGCAAAGAAAACGGAAATAATTTCAACTTCACAACATCATTGTCCACATTGTTTTTCTTTTGCATATTGCATAATTGCACGAATGTGTTAAGATGGGACACGTCATCCTCCTTAAGAGTACTGACAAATTGATCTTTCATAACAAGATTTAGCATTGATGTATTAATATCGCAAGAGTCCGCACTAGTGGAGGGAGGTGCAATTGGAGTGCTAATAAAATCATTGTTGTTGGTATTTGGGAAATCACACAACTTGGTGTTCTCTTGAGTCATGATGACTTCACAACAAGATTGAGCTCCAAAACAGATCTGACGAGAAAACGGCGAACGAAAAAGAGAGTGAATAAAATGGCAAATTTTTGTGAAGTGGGGGAGAGGAAAACGAGAGGAAAATGGAAAATAATGAAATTTGCAAGGATGAGATTTGTGATTAGGAACCTGGTTGATGTTGAAGATCCTCCCCGGCAACGGCCCGAGAAATTCCTTTTCATGTCTGCTGGAACTACGTCGGTCTTTCCCCAAAGAGGAAGGGATGATGCAGTATTGAGACGGTAGGTATTGCCCTCGGTGATGAGACAAAGGTTAAAGAACTAGTAGGAGAACCTACTCACACCACGTAAACAACACTTGCACACAAATAACAAATACTCGCAACCCGACGTGTTAAAGGGGTTGTCAATCCCTTTCAGGTACGGCGCCTCAAGATAGGCAAATAACGTGAGGTAAAGGTGGTAGATAGGATAAATAGATCACCGAACAAATAAATTGCCACAAGGTATTTTTGTATTTTTGGTTTAATAGATCTGAAAAAAAAGCAAAGGAAAATAGATCGCAAAGACAAATATGATGGTTTCACTAGTGGCTTCTCTCGAGAAAAATAACAAACGGTGGGAAAACAATTACTGTTGGGCAATTGATAGAACTTCAAATAATCCTGATGATATCCATGCAATGATCATTATATAGGCATCACGTCCAACATTAGTAGACTGACTCCTGCCTGCATCTACTACTATTACTCCACACATCGACCGCTATCCAGCATGCATCTAGTGTATTAAGTTCATGGGAAAATGGAGTAATGCAATAAGAACGATGACATGATGTAGACAATATCTATTTATGTAGAAATAGACCCCATCTTTTTATCCTTAATAGCAATGATAAATACGTGTTGTTTCCCTTTCTGTCACTCGGATCAAGCACCGTAAGATCGAACCCATCACAAAGCACCTCTTCCCATTGCAAGACAAATAGATCAAGTTGGCCAAACAAAACCCAAATACGGAGAAGAAATATGAGGCTATAATCAATCACGCATATAAGAGATCAAATAATACTCAAATAACTTTCATGGATAAAAACATAGATCTGATCATAAACTCAAAGTTCATCGAATCCCAACAAACACACCGCAAAAAGAATTATAGCATACGGATCTCCAAGAGACCATTGTATTGATAATCAAGAGAAAGGGAGGAATCCATATAGCTACTAACTACGGACCCGTAGGTCTACAAGGAACTACTCACACATAATCGGAGAGGCACCAATGGACATGATGAACCCCTCTGTGATGGTGTCTAGATTGAATCTGGTGTTTATGGACTCTACGATGGATGGAATTGATTTTTGCCCCCTTCCTTTAGGGTTTCTGGAATATTGGGGTATTTATAGAGCAAAGAGCTGGTGCGGGAGGCCAACGAGGACGGCACAACCCACCGGGGCGCGCCTGGGCCCCCAGGAGCGCCCTGGTGGGTTGTGCTCCCATCGGAGCTCCCCTCAGATTCGTTCCTGCCCCACTGGATGTCTTTTGGCCCAAAAAAAATCCACAAAAAGTTTCGCTGTGTTTGGACTCCGTTTGGTATTGATTTCCTGTGATGTAAAAAACTTGCAGAAAGCAACAACTCGCACTGGGCACTATGTCAATAGGTTAGTTCCAAAAAATGATATAAAATGATTGTAAAACATCCAAGAATGATATTATAACAGCATGGAACGATAAAAAATTATAGATACGTTGGAGACGTATCATTAGCATTAACAACCGAGGACGACGCCTACAAAGTGCATGATCCGTCAACATGGTTTCAGCCTATTAAGCTAAGCTTGCTTGACTAAGTTTTATAAAACAAGTATTCCAAGCAAAGTCTTCAGACAATTTTTTGCGCATTTCCTTTTTGAGCCATGGATAGCTTTCCAAACCCCCTAGCCCCGGGGCTGTCATACCAGTAAAAATATATTTTGAATATATAAAAAAATATTGATAAATGTGTGGTTTTAACTTAAAGCCCGTCAATAATCCGGTGAAGGCTTCATTCAGCCCGCTATTAATGGTGTGTATGCTGCGCAACACACCCATTAATGTGCGGTACTCATCAGCAATGGAGGAGTCGGCTAGGATCTCCTCCATTATTGATGACCCCTCGGACGCAGCTCGTTCTAGCATGGGCGGCGCTAAGGGAGGTGACCAAGACATTGGAGGTAGCTCAGGCAAAAATCGACCCTCCCTTCCGTTTTCAGACGGCTAATCTCCCGGGTTGCGACGGCCAGAGCGTTGGCCACGGCCAAGGCCTACTCGTCTTTGGTAGCACGCATGTTGTTCGTAGCCGGGAACTTGCGGTCCTCAGTGTACGAGGTGATCACCTCGTCCATCACCTGCTCACCTTCCACATTAAGCAAGGCTTGGTGGGATGCCACCTCCACGCTCCCCTCGGAGGCTTGGGGAAGGGAGGTGCAAGATATGTTCCCACTCTCCGCCAACTCGACTGGCAGCAAATACCTCTCCGAAACCTGACTCGTTGGTAGATCTCAGACGGGGTTGTGATAAGTAAAGATACATGCCGACCAATTAAAATAGAACTCGGTATAAATTCACTCAATAAAGTCATTGGGTTTCTTACTTCGAGCAAGGGGTTTGACCCTGGGGGCTCGGCAGGGAACTATCTCAAACTCCCCGATTTCGTCGTCGGAATACGAGCAGTTGTGAAGAGAAATGACCTTGCTTTTACAAGGCCTCTTCGGGGCCCTAGGAGGCAGGGCTTCCTTCGCCACCTCCTACAGGGCTCTTTTCTTGGATTGGGAGGAGTACATATCCCCCTCCTCTTCAACATACTCCACCTCTCGGGTAGAGGCAACACGCATGTCCCCGGACTTAGTGTCCGCCCCTGGAACGGAGACCTTCATGAGTCTCCTTCTTCTTCGGCTCCGACGCCGTATACGGCATCGGAACCAACACTGCGGTCAGCAAATAGGACCTAGGCCCTTCAGGTAGAGGGGCTGGTTTGTAGATGTTCTTGGCCTTGTCGAGGCACTCATGTTGAAATAATTCGGGGAGAGGTGATATATCCAAAATAACATAAGAACTTCAGGATAAAAATAATACTCGGACATACCTTGACTGGAGGTGTCTCGTCGTCCAGACCTCTGTCTTCACCCTCAGTAGGCCACACTTGTTAGGGCTTGAACAAAGCCCGCCATATGTCCTCGTGGGTCGCGCGGAAGAACTCCTATATGACCTTGGGGTCATCGGGCTTGTAGACCCACATCAGATTGAACCGATGCTGGCACGACACGATGTGCTGATGAAGAGCGACATGGATCACATCGGTCAGTTGGATGTTTGTCTCTGCCATCTGTTTGAGGTGTTTTTGCATCATATTCACATAGCTAGGCGACCCCTAGTCTATGCATTACTTGACCTACGAGGTTAGCCTCACTAGGGGTCGGCCTTGAAATCAGCGGGCGCTGCCCAGTTCACCTCTCGTGGTTCGGTGATGTAGAACCACTCCTTCTGCCAGCCTTGATAGTGTCAATCAAGGTGCCCTCTGGCCATACTACTTTGCAAATCTTGCTTACCATCGCCCCGCCGCAATCGGCGTGCTGGCTGCTCACCGATTTTGGTTTGATGTTGAACGTCTTTTTCCAGAGGTCAAAATGCGGATGAACCCGCAAGAAAGCTTCACATACGATGATGAAGGAGGTAATGTGCATGACGGAATTGAGAGGGAGGTCATGGAAATCCAAACCATAGTAGAACATGAGGCTCCTAACGAAAGGATGGAGGGGAAAGCCAAGACCTTGGAGGAAATGAGGAATGAACACTACTCGCTCGCGCGGGCTTGGTGTATGCATCACTTGGCCTGCCTCCGCCGCCCATTGAGCGATGTTGGGGGGAAGATACCAAGAGCGCTTTAGCTCCCAGATATCAGCATCGGAGACGGTTGACACCTCCCACTTGCCCTGAGAGCCGGCCATGGCGCGAGGGCGGCGACAAGAAAGGAGAATGAAAAGGAGATTAGATCTGGGCGCTCGAGCTTGGAAGAGGCGAGAGTGAAGCCAAGGATGCACGTGGTAAGTTTTGTGGATATTCGTTCCTTTTTATAAGGGACTGTAATACCAAGGGTCCCTCTTACTACGCCGGTTGCTCCGCCACCCCCCAAAAATTATTGATCCGTTGTGCACGTAGGTAAGCCTATGCAGTTATTCGTATCCTAGTAAATGCGAAAGCATGATCTCCTCGAGAGAATGTGCCCCTTGAAACATGGCCTCAAGTCGCGGTTCGAGGCTACCTTTCGTAAGAAAAGCCTCCCAATTGAGGGACTATTCACACATGGGCCTTTAAATGCCTTTGCTGAAAAAGATACCAGTTCTAAAGACATGCAGATTATTGGGGTAGTCAAATCAGAGTATGCCGAGGAGGAGGGGAACTCACCTTGCAAGCCGATTAGTATCAACATATTGGGCAACCGACGACTGAACGTACCGGCATTGCAGGCTAGTTGAGGGGCTACTATGGGAGTCCGAGATTCTAGGGTCCTTGGGCCGCCAATTAGTCAATGCCAGGTTGGCCCATTGGGACGTTGTACTGAAGACCGAGCCTTATGATGACCTCTACTCAGGAAGGAATGTTCCGAAGATTCGTGTGTACTTCCAGCTTAGAAGTACTAGGTCGGGTCATCTACCCCCAACTATAGTCGGTAACTTGTAAACCCTAGGTTACCTGGTGTCTATATAAACGAGAGACCCCTATCCGTGTAGAAGAGGCTAAATCATCTAGGGTTTAACATATACGATCTCGAGGTAGATCTACTATGTAATCATCTTCATTAATACAATCAAGAAGGACGTAGGGTATTACCTCCATAGGAGGTCCCGAACCTAGGTAAACCATTCTCTCCCCCTTCTTCCTACAACCCGTGCACCGGAGCCTGTGCCACCGGTGACCCCTTGCACCCCCGTGCCGCTCGAGACTACCAGGAGGACCGCGAGAACCTTCTGGATCCATTAACATGACTTAGAGCTCGAGAGCCGTAACCAACCGCCGACGTGGAGCACCGGAGCACCGCCGAGGCTCTGGTGCGTGAGGAAGAGGACGAACCCGACATGTGGCCCCCACCTGTCAGTGAGGCAATTGAGTCCCTCAGTGGGGCAGCCCCTCCTAGTGCGCTTCCCTTTTGGGCAAAGCGTAAAGCCTATAAGTACGCATTCGCTTTCATAAAGCATACTCAGCCCATAGCGTTTCGATTAATACGTTTTCTCTTCTAGAAAGCGTATTTCATGCCGAAATGTTTTATTTTCCAATTTAATTAAAAACCAGTTTTGACCAGAAACTTTGTGTGTCTACAACTTTTAAAATAAAACTCCAAATGAATTCATTATTTTTCCTACCTCTCTCAAATTTCACCTAGTTTATTTTAAGATTTATGTCCAAAAAAATGCAAACAACTTTTATGTGCTGTTTTGGAATTGTGTGTTGAACCGAATTATATTCAAAATAGGAATTTGGAGGGAAGCAAACTCCTTCAAAATTCTTGGGGTGCACACCATCCTTCTTCACTCCAAAGACAAGCACCTTGAACTCTGATTTGTATTAAGTTGTGTGATGCTTGCTATGGTGCATTGAATGCTTAATTTTTTTATGTTGATAAAAAATCCCGCATAAAATCATATCTTGCATGAGTGCATGTGATGGGTGTTTTTCTTGGTGTTGAATATATGTGATGCAAGTGGTGAGTGGGTACTACCTCATGCCTCGTATGCCATACTAGCCTCGACAACCTCAGAGGGAGGTTTGTCATGGAAATTATGAGACCATGGTACTGACATCACGTGGGACGAGAGTGGTTAATGAGAGAATATTGAGGAGTGATGGTGGTAACACGGAGGTATATCATTCAAAAAGATTGCATAGTGCTAACCCTTGTAGGAGAACTTAAACCTCCCGAGTCAACCGTAGATTAAGTCTTGTTAGTGTGTCACTTTACCTTTCGTGTTGCCACAGGTCCCCCCGAAAGGGAATACAGTTCAGTAGGTCGTAAACCTATTATCAGGTACACACCAAGTAGAGGGGCCCGGATGAAGGTCTGCATGGCCTTGGAATAAATCCAGTCATCCGTTCAGGTGGCATGGGTGTTTCTCGTCTGGGACCAAGAGGCGAGGGCCCTCCCCTTGTAGTGTGTGGTATAAATGTGATCCCATGATATTCGAGGATGTTGGCCTCCTCGTCTTATGGTTTTTCCCTGGCAGCGTAGCCCAGGTGAGGTCCGTCTTCGTGGGGGGGGGGGTAATTGGTGTGTGTTGGCTCTGAGCGTTTGCTTCTAAAATACCGTACGTGGGACTAGTCCTCGTGACTATTGGAACCCGCGGGTTGTAGGTAAAGAGTACATGCTTTGCAGAGTCAAAACTACTTGAGTAGTCGTGTGCACGGTCAAGGACGAGTGGTTGACAAGTCAAGTGTCGGTGTGAGTGTCGGTCTTTGGAGGAAATTAAATTGAAACAAAATGATATCCATGAACCGGGATGATAACCATTATAATTGTTAATATGAATTTTTGATGTGGACTAAGCATGTGTGGTATATGGATTTGTTAGAGTATCCTTGGGACGGTTCTACCTCCTAGATACTCGATATCTTTATTACTTTATTATGCCTTTTCTATGGTGTCGATTAGATGCCCGACTGTGGCAATTGTTGTTGCTTTCATATGAGCCATTTATGTGGTGTCGCTCAGACGCCCGACTGTGGTGAGTATTTAAGTTATTATGCCCTTTCTGTGGTGTCGCTTAGATGTGTGATAGTGGCAACTGTTATTGCTCTCAGATGCCCGATTGTGGCATTCATGTTGTTACTTATTCGTCGTTCTCTTCATATAATCTCTTTTTGTGGTGTCGCTCCAGACGCCAAACTGTGGCATGTTTACTAATATTCCATTAACAAGTCCCTTTTATGCGGTGTCGCTAAAACGCATGACTGTTGGTAGTGTTACTTCTCGTTCCGAGGTGTCACCTCAGACGCTCGATCGACAAGCTTTGAATTGATTGTTACCTTCCCTTGCTTGTTTGTACAACATTTGGAAATGATTCATCCGCGTAAAGTTATCCATGAATAAGTATTATGGCATGACAAAGTTATTAAATGATTTATGCATGCATCTTTAACTTATTTGTTTTCATGATGTTTGCGTGTACATTCAAAGTACTCACTCGGTTGTCCCTGTCTATTGTCTTGTGTAGATTGCTTTCGGAGAGGAGCACGATGTCGTCAACCCCGGAAACTAGGAGTCGAGGATAGCAGCCTTGTGAGATAGGAGTTATCCAGGTCAGTTGTTCCTATGGGAATGGAGTCCCATGGGCACTGGAGATTCCTCAAGTCACTTCCGCCATCAGCCTCAGACTTTCATTCAACCCAGTGGACCTTCTTGGTCTTGTAAACCCAAATTTTCCAATTTTGCTTGGCATTTCTGTATCAAGTGAGTTTCCACCAGCTAATAGTAATCCCGGGGCTGGTGAACACAAAGGCATCATTTCTGGAAATTATGTTTCCGAAAAACCGGTCGCTACAGCCTTGGTATGAGGGCGAGGCTGACCATAGGCCAAACCTATCTTAGCCAGGTCGTTATCCCTAGCATGGATATTTATATATCCACAACCCAGCCTAGCCAACCCAATAGGCAACCACAATGGCCAACCCACACCTTTTGGCAGTTGGTGCACAACCTGTCAGCCCAGCCCTTAAGTTATGTGTCTATGGCCGACACCGGAGTTGTCGCATTCCCTAACGTGCGATGGAAGACTCCCGAGCCTATATAGTAGAGCCTTGCCTCAAGCCAATGAACCGCAACCTTGAGACCCCACCCTAGTAACCTCAGACTAACGAGATGCTTGGACGCGTTCTCTGCAACAAGACCACCACATCCGAGCCTAGAGATTTTGTAGCCATCCTTGCCGACCTGAGCCGCCAAATTTTTGGCATAGAAGAACCCCCAATGTATATTATGCATGAGGAGCCTGCGACTGATGCTATCCATCACTTTTGGACGACGGTGCACATCTTTGGAGGGAGTTACTTGCTAGAATGCCCTTACCATTTCACTGGTAGAGCAGCCGCTAGCGAAGCCCACACCCGTCAGATTGCAGCTATAGCCCAGCTGTGATATTTTTCACCATGGATGAATAGCCGATCGTACTGTTACTATTCTAGTCGTGAGGACTATAGTAGTCTGGCCTAGGTTGCCAATGTAGACCTTGAGGCAGACCATGCCTTGGTGCAGGTTGTGCGCTATTTGAGAGCGCAAGCGGCACTGATCGATCACAACACTTTTTACCTGGTTGTAAACCGCACGTCAATTGCTCGCCGAACCCGAACAAGCAGTGAAGCTACAACTGCCTGCAGCAACTAGCCCATATTAAGTGGAAGACCTGTTGGATTTGTGAGGTCTGCCCCAGCCTTTCCGTTAGCCAGCCCGATCATGACCCCCGTAGAGCTTCACCGCGGTTTGGATGCTTTATGCAATGAAGTTGTGCCAAGGGCACGCCGTCCGAGACGTCGTCGCCACCCAACCCCGCAACCCAGCCCCATGGCTCAGTTAACTCTGGAACTATGGCAACCGGAGCATCCTGATAGGTTGTTGAGCAAGTCCGCTCAGAGGCCAACGAAGACAGAGCGAGTCTGTTAGAGTAGCCGTCAGGCCCTAGTAGCATGGTCATCCTATAATGTTGTATTCACATGTTTATAATAAGCTTGTTTGAAATAAAATTGCAGGATGCGTGGACACTGTTATTTTAAGGGGAAATTTGTGTAACCGGCGTAGCCTAGTTAGCATGGACTTAGAATAATTTTTGGGTGTGACCACGAGAACCACCAAACCACATGCCCAGTGATGTGCCACTTGGGAGTAGATACCCGAGTCCCCACACCGATGACATAGGTCACATGAGTGTTATACACTATGCCCCTAAACCCGGCACCCTATTGAGACCATGCCCATGACCACTCCTAGCACTTCTCACCAAGTGCACTAACCAGAGCGGCCTTATCCTACGACTGCCCATTGGGATTCATTCGGTATTCCTGGATGCAACCCCACAATAGAGACTGCATCGCCTCGCAACCATTGTAGAGCTATCCGCGTGTGACCATCTTTTGTCCTATATGTCATCCCTAGGAGCGTTGACCTAGCAACGGGTGGATTAATTTCACACCCTTATTGTTGGAAAATTTCCCAGATTTTCCCTTGGTAGACCGTAGTTGCCAAGCCATAGGAGACACGTTCCCCTAGCCCCTCCAAGGAGGAGCAGATTGTGTCCCCTTGACCAGGGATACATTCTTTGGGAGCCCATTGCTCGTGCCTTGGTGACCCCATCGGAGTGTGCGATAGACTAGCAACATGCATGTGACGGTGTACTATATGAATGTATGTGTGACGGTGTACGATATGAATGTCTTGTTTGCACCTGCATGTGAGTGACTGTGTGCTATATGATTGCCATGTCTGCTCCTATATTTCAATGATCATGTTCCATGTTTTCATGAGTGAATTATTTTCCTTTCCCTAGAAAATTTGAGGGACGAGATTTACTTTTAAGGGGGTTAGTGTCTTTCACACCCCAAAAATTTAATTTTTTTTATAAATTAAAATATTTCCTAGAATAATTTTTTTGAGAAATAAATTGCTTCATTGTTCTTTTCAAAGCCTCTTCCCAAAAACTTTTCCTCTTAAGTAGCATTTTGGAGATCATTGTGTGCTAGAATCATTGATTAAGATCATTTTAATTACTTATTTAAATTTCATGGGGATATATTGAAATTTGGCCATGTTTGTTTAATTTTTTATTTTCAGATTTTTTCTTCATTTCAGAAACACTCCTTTTCTCTAAATTATAAAATTTGTCCTCCAAGTAGAAGTTTTTAAAAATTATGATGGGACTTGAGTGCTTGCATCAAAACATGTCTTTCCTTCGAAAAATTCAGTGGAGGCCTTTTTATAAACATTTTGCCAAGTTTCACTCGTTCAAAAATGGCTTTTTAAATTCCTTCGAGGACCTCTTTTGCACTGCAATCCTTTGATAAGTTCATTTAAAAATTCCACTAAAATTTGGAGATGTCAAGGGATGCATGTCACTCACTTTTATGCAAAACCCATGGCTGTCCTTTGAAATTTTTGAGTAGCACAACCCCTTTTCTATTCTCGTCCAGTTTGATGTTTTGAACTACCACCCCATTTTAAATTGCTCAAATGACCTTGGGATTTTTACTACCGGTAGTTCACCTTACCAAATTCTTAAGTCCAAGATTCTAGCCCCATTGGATGAATTTAGATGCATGAAATAATAGCCTAAACTTTCTGACCAGAAATGTTTTTCTCAAACAATTGCATTAAACATTGTTCTCTTTTTCAAAACTAACCCTACCAACTTGACTAGCACCTAAAGAGACCGTGATCAGGAGTTTTTGGTCCTCAAAAAATCATTTTTATGCCTTTAACCTCCTGTCGAACACCTTGGGTGCATAGGCAGATTTTGAATAGTTTTGACTTTGCATTGTGGAGTTTCTTCCCTGGCCAAACCCTCATGTCGAGCAGCCTTGCCTTAGCCCCTAATCCAAGCCTGCTAACTTGTGGTTGAGCCCAAGCCCTCTAGGACGCCCTAGCATTCTGTCGAACGCCTGGTGGGCGTGCCCAAAGCGTGCTCAGAGCATGCCATCTGCTGCAAGTGCACCAAGCCATCGCGTCCCACCTACCGCGCCCGTGCCCTTGCCCTTTTGCCAGCCCGTAGAGCTAAGCCAGGCCACGTCAAGCCCCGACCAATAGTCGTCTTGCCGTGTGCCGCTCAGAGCCGCAACAGTGCGGCAGCCGTGGTGGCTAGTCGGCATCCGTTCTACCGCCGCAGTGCCCAGCTGCCCCTTGGACCGGCTTCATCATCTCCATGATGTCAGCCCCACCAGTCTCCTCCTGCCTCCCTTGCACCGCCTCGAGACGTTGTCGCTGGCATTCTTATCCTAAAGCCACCATGGAACTACCATAGATCGCCTATAAAAGGTCACCCCAAGCTCATGCAGCTGATCACGACATCCCTTCCACCCCTTGCAAGCCCCCTAGAGGAGAGAGATCGACCTGGGTAGTCACCCTCTCCATCTCCGGCTGAGACGCCCGTTGTCATTCCCCTGACGCCTACGGCTACTCTAGAGCCTCCCCTCCTTCCTAAAGCCCCCTCTAGCCTCTTACTTCACCTAGGAACCCATCCCCACCCCAATTTATCTTGGGACCCCACTCTGAGCAAGTCCTGGTGTTGCGACTGCCGCCGTCTGCCGAAGCCAGCGCCACCGATGACCCCTTGCACTCCCACGCCCTTCGAGACTACCAAGAGGACTGCGAGAACCTCCTGGATCCATTCCCTCGCCTTAGAGCTTGAGAGTGATACATCCATTTTGCATCATGCTTTCATGTTGATATTTATTGCTTTATAGGCTGTTATATTACTTTGTGGTACCATATTTATGCCTTTTCTCTCTTATTTTTGCAAGGTTTATTTGAAGAGGGAGAATTCAGGCAACCGGAATTCTGGACTTGAAAAGGAGCAAATCTTAGTCCACTATTCTGCACAACTCCAAATGCCCTGAAAATTTACGTGGAATTTTTTGGGATTATATAAAAAATATTGGGCGAAAGAAGTACCAGAGTGGAGCTACCAGGGCGCCACAAGCCTGGTAGCCGCCACACCCCCAGTGGCGGCTAGGAAGCTTGTGGGCTCCCTGACGCCCCACTGGCCGCATCTTTTGCTATATGAAGGGTTTCGTTCCATAAAAAAATCAATCGGGAGATTTTTCGTGGTTTCACCGCTGCCACGAGGCGGAACTTGAGCAGATCCAATCTAGAGGTCCGGCAGGACGATCCTACCGGGGAAATTTCCCTCCCGGAGGGCGAAATCATTGCCATCGTCATAACCAACACTCCTCTCATCGGAGGAGAGGCATGTTCATCAACATCTTCATCCGCACCATCTCCTCTCCAATCCCTAGTTCATCTCTTGTAACCAATCTCCGTCTCACGACTCCGATTGGTACTTGTAAGGTTACTAGTAGTGTTGATTACTCTTTGTAGTTGATGCTAGTTGGATTACTTGGTGGAAGAGTTTATGTTCATATCCTTGATGCTATTCATTACACCTCTGATCATGATTATGATTATGCTTTGTGAGTAGTTACTTTTGTTCCTGAGGACATGGGATAAGTCATGCTGATAATAGTCATGTGAATTTGATATTCGTTCGGTGTTTTGATATGTTGTATGTTGTCTTTTCCTCTAGTGGTGTTATGTGAACGTCGACTACATAACACTTCACCATACTTGGGCCTAGAGGAAGGCATTGGGGAGTAGTAAGTAGATGATGGGTTGCTGGAGTGAGAGATGCTTAAACCCCTGTCTATGCGTTGCTTCGTAAGGGGCTGATTTGGATCCACTAGTTTAATGCTATGGTTAGACGTTGTCTTAATTCTTCTTTCATAGTTGCGGGTGCTTGCGAGAGGGGTTAATCATAAGTGGGATGCTTGTCCAAGTAAGGGCAGTACCCAAGCGCTGGTCCACCCACATATCAAACTATCAAAGTAAAGAACGCGAATCATATGAACATGATGAAACTAGCATGACAGAAATTCATGTGTGTCCTCGGGAGCGTTTTCCTCCTATAAGACTTTGTTCAGGCTTGTCCCTTGCTACAAAAGGGATTGTGCCACTTGCTGCACCGTTGCTACTACTTGTTATTTGTTACTTTTCACTTGCTATGTTTCACCTCACTACACCATCACTTGTTACCGCTACTTTCAGTGCTGGCAGTTATTACCTTGCTGAAAACTGTTTACCAGAGCCTTCTGCTCCTCATTGGGTTCGACACTCTTACTTATCGAAAGGACTACGATTGATCCCCTATACTTGTGGGTCATCAAGACTCTTTTCTGGCGCCGTTTCCGGGGAGTGAAGTGCCTTTGGTAAGTGGAAATTGGTAAGGAAACATTTATATACTGTGCTGAAATTTATTGTCACTTGTCACTATGGAAACTGTTCCTTTGAGGAGTTTGTTCGGGGTATCTTCACCACGAACGGAAGCACGAGGAGTTGTTCCTCAACCTGAGGTACCTACCGAAAATATCTTTTATGAAATTCCTTCGAGTATGCTTGAGAAACTGCTGGCTAATCCTTTTACACGAGATGGATCTTCACATCCATACTTGCATCTGATCTATGTAGATGAAGTTTGTGGTTTATTTAAGCTTGCAGGTTTGACCGAGGATGAGGTCAAGAAGAAAGTCTTTCCTTTATGTTTGAAGGATAATGCGTTGACATGGTATAGGCTATGTGATGATACTGGATCATGGGACTACAAGCGGTTGAAATTGGAATTTCATCAAAAGTTTTGTCCTATGCATTTAGTACATCGTGATCGGAATTATATTTATAACTTTTGGCCTCGTGACAGGGAAAGCATAGCTCAAGCTTGGGGGAGGCTTAAATCAATGCTATATTCATGACCCAATCATGAGCTCTCGAGAGAAATTATCACTCAAAACTTTTATGCTCGGCTTTCTCATGAAGATCGTACCATGCTTGACACTTCTTGTACCGGTTCTTTTATGAAGAAGGATATTGACCAGAAGTGGAATTTATTGGAAAGAATCAAACGTAACTCTGAAGATTGGCAACTGGAGGAAGGTAAGGAGTCAGGTATGAATTTCCAGTTTGATTGCGTTAAATGTTTTGTTGAGACAAACACTTCTAGAGATTTTAGTGCTAAGTATGGACTTGACTCTGAGATAGTAGCTTCTCTATGTGAATCTTTTGCTGCTCATGTTGATCTTCCCAAAGAGAAGTGGTTTAAGTATCATCCTCCTGTAGAAAGCAACATAGTCAAAACCAATCTAGTTGAGGAGAAAGTCATTGCTTTTAGTGATCCAGTTGTTCCTTGTGCCTACACTGAGAAACCACCATACCCTGCTAGGATAAAGGATTATTCTAAAGCTCCAACTGTGATACGTAGGGGTTACATTAGACCACTTGCACCCCCTGAGGAGATTAGAGTTGAACCTAGTGTTGCTATTATCAAAGATCTCTTAGCCAAAGATGTAGACGGGCATGTTATCAAATTCTGTGAGGACTCCGCTAGCATAGGTAAACCTGACGCGAAAGACAAATAGGGACCTGTAGTTAGCCTGCCCGTTGTTTCTGTCAAGATAGGAGATCACTGTTACCATGGTTTATGTGATATGGGAGCTAGTGTTAGTGCAATACCCCGTTCTATATATGATGAAATCAAAGATGAGATTGCACCTGCTGAGCTAGAACCCATTGATGTCACTATTACGCTAGCTAATAGAGACACTATCTGCCCTCTTGGAATTGTGAGAGACGTAGAAGTCCTGTGTGGTAAGACAAAGTATCCTACTGATTTCCTCGTCCTTGGTACTGCAAAAGATAGCTTTTGTCCCATCATATTTGGTAGACCCTTTCTCAACACTGTCAATGCTCACATTGATTTCATTAAGAAGACTATCACAGTTAGTTTCGAGGGTGTGTCTCATGAATTTAACTTTCTGCAAGTTTGGAAGACAAACCCATGAAAAAGAGTCGTTTGGTAGGGATGAAATTATTGCTCTTGGCTCTATTGTCGTACCTCCTACGGATCCTTTAGAGCAGTATCTGCTTGAGCATGAAAATGATATGCATATGGAGGAGAGAGATGAGATAGATAAAATTGTCTTAGAACAATATCCTATGCTCAAGAATAATCTGCCTGTTGGACTGCTTGGGGATCCTGCCCCACCAAAGGGTGATCGTGTGTTTGAGCTTAAATAGTTGCCTGATACTCTTAAGTATGCCTATCTTGATGAGAAGGAGATATACCCTATTATTATTAGTGCTCTCCTCTCACAGCATGAAGAGAAGAAGTTACTAAAAACTCTGAGGAAGCACCGTGCTGCTATTGGATATACTCTTGATGATCTTAAGGGTATTAGTCCCACTCTATGTCAGCACAAGATTAAAACCGATCCTGATTCTAAACCAGTTGCTGATCATCAAAGGAGATTAAATCCTAAGTTGAAAGAGGTTGCTAGAAAAGAAATATTAAAGCTTTTGGAAGCAGGAATCATTTATCCTGTTGCTCATAGTGATTGGGTAAGTCCAGTACATTGCGTACCTAAGAAGGGAGGTATCACCGTCGTTCCTAATGATAAGGATGAATTAATCCCACAAAGGATTATTACTGGCTATAGGATGGTGATAGACTTTCGGAAACTGAACAAGGCAACCAGGAAAGATCATTATTCTTTGCCGTTTATCGACCAAATGCTAGAAAGGCTATCAAAACACACACACTTCTGCTTTCTAGACTGTTATTTAGGTTTCTCGCAAATACCTGTTGCACAATCTGATCAGGACAAATCCACTTTCACCCACCCCTTCGGTACCTTTGCTTATAGACGTATGCCTTTTGGCTTATGTAATGTACGTACCACATTTCAAAGATGTATGATGGCTATATTCTCTGACTTTTGTGAAAAGATTGTAGAGGTTTTCATGGATGACTTCTCCGTTTATGGGTCTTCCTTTGATGATTGCCTCAGCAACCTTGATCGAGTCTTACAGAGATGCAAAGATACCAACCTCGTCTTGAATTGGGAGACGTGCCACTTTATGGTTAATGAAGGTATCGTCTTAGGACACAAAATTTCTGAAAGAGGCATTGAAGTTGATAAGGCTAAAGTTCATGTAATTGAGAAAATGCCTTGCCCCGCAGATATCAGAGGTATTTCCTAGGTCATGCTGATTCTATAGAAGGTTCATTAAAGACTTCTCTAAGATTTATAGGCCTCTTACCAACCTCTTGCAGAAGGATGTTCATTTTGTTTTTGATGAGGATTGTGAGGATGCTTTCGAAATACTTAAGAAGGCTTTGATAACCGCACCTATTGTTCAACCACCTGACTGGAACTTGCCCTTTGAAATCATGTGCGACGCTTGTGATTATGCTATTGGTGCTGTTCTAGGACAAAGAGTTGACAAGAAGTTGAATGTTATTCACTACGCTAGTAAAACTCTAGACAGTGCCCAAGGAAACTATGCCACTACGGAAAAGGAGTTTTAGCAGTCGTGTTTGCATGTGAAAAGTTCAGATCCTATATAGTTGATTCCAAAGTCACTATTCACTCTGATCATGCTGCTATTAAGTACCTTATGGAGAAGAAGGACGCTAAGCCTAGGCTGATCAGATGGGTTCTCCTGCTATAGGAATTTGATTTGCACGTCATTGACCGAAAGGGTGCCGATAACCCTGTAGCAGATAACTTGTCTAGGCTAGAGAATGTCCTTGATGACCCACGACCTATTGATGACAACTTTCCTGGTGAGCAATTAAATGTCATCCGCACTTCACATAGTGCACCATGGTATGCTGATTACGCAAATTATATCGTAGCCAAATACATACCACCCAGTTTCACCTATCAGCAAAAGAAGAAATTCTTCTCAATTTGAGACACTACTTTTGGGATGATCCTCACCTTTATAAGGAAGGAGTAGATGGTGTTATTAGATGTTGTGTGCCTGAACATGAACAGGGACAGATCCCGCTGAAGTGTCATTCTGAAGCCTACGGAGGACACCACGCTGGAGATAGAACTGCCCATAAGGTATTGCACTCAGGTTTCTATTGGCCCACTCTCTTCAAGGATGCCCGTAAGTTTGTCTTGTCTTGTGACGAATGCCAAAGAATAGGGAACATAAGTAAGCGTCAGGAAATGCCTATGAACTATTCACTTGTCATTGAAACATTTGATGTCTGGGGCTTTGATTATATGGGACCCTTCCCGAGTTCCAATGGGTACACTCACATCTTAGTTGCTGTGGATTACGTTACTAAGTTGGGTAGAATCAATCCCCACTAAAAATGTTGATCACCACACCTCTATTAAGATGCTTAAAGAAGTCATTTTCCCAAGATTTGGAGTCCCTACATGTTTGATGCTCATGGCGGTCCACACTTCATTCATGGTGTTTTCCGCAAGATGCTCGCTAAGTACGATGTCAACCATAGAGTTGCATCTCCTTATCATCCTCAGTCTAGTGGTCAAGTGGAGTTTAGTAATAGGGAGATCAAATTGATCCTACAAAAGACCGTCAATAGATCTTGAAAGAATTGGTCTAGCAAACTTGACGATGCACTATGGGCTTATAAGACTGCTTATAAGAATCCCATGGGCATGTCACTGTATAAAATGGTTTACCGTAAGGCCTGTCATTTACCTCTTGAGCTGGAACACAAAGCTTATTCGGCAATCAAAGAGCTCAACTTTGATTTCAAACTTGTCGGTGAGAAGCGGTTGTTTATATTAGCTCATTAGATGAATGGAGGGCCCAGGCATATGAGAATGCCAAGTTGTTCAAGGAAAAGGTTAAGAGATGGCACGATAAACGAATACAGAAACGAGAGTTCAATGTAGGTGAATATGTCCTGCTATACAATTCTCGTTTAAGATTCTTCGCAGGCAACCTTCTCTCTAAATGGGAAGGTCCTTATGTTCTCGAGGAAGTATATCGTTCCGGTGCCATCAAAATCAATAACACGGAAGGAAATTTTCCTAGAGTGGTAAATGGGCAAAGAATCAAGCATTACATCTCTGGTACTCCCATAAATGTTGAGACCAATATCATCAATATCATAACTCCAGAGGAGTACATAAGGGATGTTTATCAGCCTGTTTTAGACCCTGAAAATGAAGAGGTATCTATTTCTGTAAGAAATTGGACTCCGAGGCTTTTCCAATAGGAAATCTCTTCCGTTTTGGAATTTTTGGAAAATTAGAAAAATACAAAGTAGTCCGGAGAGCGCACAAGGTGGCCACAAGCTTGGTAGCCGCCACCTACTTCCCTGGTGGCGGATAGATACCTTGTGGGCACCTCGAGTGCCTCCCGGACTCCGTTTCCTTGCGGAGCACTACTTATGGTCCAGAAAAAAATCAATATATATTCGCCCGAAGGTTTTGATCACCGTATCGCACAGTCTTCCTCTATTTTCGTTTCGAGCTTGTTTCTGTGGCAGATCTAGATCATCATGACTTCCCCAAACGCTCCTAAGGACAAGATCTTCGAGAAGGTCATCAATCCCTACCTCACGGAAGTGCTGAAACACCCCCAATTTATCAAGATGAGCGAGGGGATGTTGCACATCCATGATGTTGAGGGGCTTAAGAAGACCGGAAGCGTGGAGACGAGGCTCGAAGCAATGGAGCAACAAGTCTTCAAGTGCCAAGGGATGGTGGAGCGTGGACTCAACGCCGACCACATGATGATCACGGAGTTCACTAGCAATCACAAGATGGATGCCATTGACATTGGTAAACACCTCTCCAGGCTCTATGACAGGGTTGATCAACTTCAGGGCCAGATCTATGACCTGTAGAACCAAAACTATGAGTATGAGTAGAGATTTAAATCAATAAGGTTGGCTGCAGATTTGAGGATTCCGGCGACTCGTTCATCCTGCCATGATGGAGCACCTATGCCTTGGAAGACGGATGATCAGGCTACTCCAACAACACCACCACCATCACCACCAAAGGAAGACAACTAAGTAGTGGTATGGGCAATCCCCTTGGCTTTTGCCAAGCTTGGGGGAGTTGCCCTGGTATCGTATCACCTTTATATCTTTTGCTTTTACCTTTGTTTAAGTTCTTTCCTTTTCAGTTTGTTTTCTTTCTTCTCTTAGTGGAATAAGTCTTTAGTGTTTAGTTTGAGTATTTTGCCTTGTGTCTCCCCCGATTTATTCGAGCTTGCGAGCTATATAATAAAGAGTATCTTAGTCAAGGGCTTTGCTTTATGTCGTGATCAAAAGTATGAAAAGAACGATAGCATGAAAGATCATGAGACGATCTTATGGAAAGTGATAACTTCACATATGACACGTATGATGATTGAAACTTGTTGAGAATAAATCAACATAGACCTCAGTCATTGTTGCAATTAATAAGAAGTAATAAGGAAAGAGAGGTTCACATATAAATATATCATCTTAGACACTTTTTACAATTGTGAGCACTCACCGAACTATTACATGCTTAGGAGTAGATGTTGGACAAGGAAGACAACATAATGAATTGTGTTTGCTTGGTTCCAAACAATGTTATATGATTAGAGATCCCTTAGCATGTGACGATTGCTTCCACCTCATATTAGCCAAAACTTCCGTACCAAGTAGAGATACTACTTTGTGCATCCATAAACCTTCAACCCCGTTTTGCCATGAGAGTCCACCATACCTACCTATGGATTGAATAAGATCCTTCAAGTAAGTTGTCATCGGTGCAAGCAATAAAAATTGCTCTCTAATATGTATGATCTATTAGTGTGTGGAAAATAAGCTTTGTACGAACCTGTGATGAGGAAGACATAAAAGCGACAGACTGCATAATAAAGTTCTTTATCACAGGAGGCAATATAAAGTGACGTTCCTCCGCACTAAGAGGACACACATTCAAACCTCAAAAGCACATGACAACCTCTGCTTCCCTCTGCGAAGGGCCTATCTTGTACCTTTACTTTTTGCCCTTGTAACAGTCATGGTGATCTTCACCAATTCCCTATTTTTGCCTTTGTCTTGGCTAACGTCACATGCTTGGGAAAGATCTATATTCATATATCAACTTGGAGTTGAGTACTTATGCTTTATTATTGTTGACTTTACCCTTGAGGTAAATAGTTAGGAGGCAAAACTATAGGCCCCTATCTTCCTCTGTTTCCAGCTATAACTTTGACACCATGAGTACCACGTGAGTTGTAACAATTGTCGAAAACAAAAGAGATGATTGAGTATGTGGGTTTGCCTTACAAGCTCTTATTTGACTCTTTATGATGTTGTGATAAATTGCAATTGCTTCAATGACTTTGGACTGTTGTTGGTTTCTTCTCGGTAAGGTTTTTGCTTCATGCTTTGCTTTGTGAAGGAATTGTTACTTTCCCATAAGAATCATTATGATGTATTGTTGTTCTATGTGTGATCATGATGCCCTCATGTCCGTATTATGTCTTATCGACACCTTCGTCCCTAAACATGTGTACATGTTTATGAACTTGGTTTTCGCTTGAGGACAAGCGAGGTCTAAGCTTGGGGGGTTGATACGTCCATTTTGCATCATGCTTTCATGTTGATATTTATTGCTTTATGGGCTGTTATATTACTTTGTCGTACCATATTTATGCCTTTTCTCTCTTATTTTGCAAGGTTTATTTGAAGAGGGAGAATTCAGGCAGCTGGAATTCTGGACTCGAAAAGGAGCAAATCTTAGTCCACTATTCTGCACAACTCCAAATGCCCTGAAAATTTACGTGGAATATTTTGGGATTATATAAAAAATACTGGGCGAAAGAAGTACTAGAGGGGAGGTACCAGGGCGCCACAAGCCTGGTAGCCGCCACCCCCCTGGTGGGGTGGCGGCTAGCAAGCTTGTGGGCTCCCTGACGGCCCACTGGCCCCCCTCTTTTGCTATATGAAGGGTTTCGTTCCAGAAAAAATCAATCGAGAGTTTTTTCGTGGTTTCGCCGCCGCCACGAGGCGGAACTTGAGCAGATCCAATCTAGAGCTCCGGCAGGACGATCCTGCCACGGAAATTTCCCTCCCTGAGGGGGAAATCGTCGCCATCGTCATGACCAACACTCCTCTCATCGGAGGGGAGGCATCTTCATCAACATCTTCATCAGCACCATCTCCTCTCCAATCCCTAGTTCATCTCTTGTAACCAATCTCAGTCTCACGACTCCGATTGGTACTTGTAAGGTTACTAGTAGTGTTGATTACTCTTTGTAGTTTATGCTAGTTGGCTTACTTGGTGGAAGTGTTTATGTTCAGATCCTTGATGCTATTCATTACACCTCTGATCATGATTATGATTATGCTTTGTGAGTAGTTACTTTTCTTCCTGAGGACATGTGATAAGTCATGCTGATAATAGTCATGTGAATTTGATATTCGTTCGGTATTTTGATATGTTGTATGTTGTCTTTTCCTCTAGTGGTGTTATGTGAACGTCGACTACATAACACTTCACCATACTTGGGACTAGAGGAAGGCATTGGGGAGTAGTAAGTAGATGATGGGTTGCTGGAGTGAGAGATGCTTAAACCCCTGTCTATGCGTTGCTTCGTAAGGGGCCGATTTGGATCCACTAGTTTAATGCTATGGTTAGACGTTGTCTTAATTCTTCTTTCATAGTTGCGGATGCTTGCGAGAGGGGTTAATCATAAGTGGGATGCTTGTCCAAGTAAGGGAAGTACACAAGCGCCGGTCCACCCACATATCAAACTATCAAAGTAACGAACGCGAATCATATGAACATGATGAAACTAGCATGACAGAAATTCCCGTGTGTCCTCGGGAGCGTTTTTCCTCCTATAAGACTTTGTTCAGGCTTGTCCCTTGCTACAAAAGGGATTGGGCCACTTGCTGCACCGTTGCTACTACTTGTTACTTGTTACTTTTCGCTTGCTACGTTTCACCTCACTACACCATCACTTGTTACCGCTACTTTCAGTGCTTGCAGTTATTACCTGGCTGAAAAATGTTTACCAAAGCCTTCTGCTCCTCATTGGGTTCGACACTCTTACTTATCGAAAGGACTACGATTGATCCCCTATACTTGTTGGTCATCAGAGAGCCGCAGCCAACCGCCGACGAGGAGCACCAGAGTACCACCGAGTCTCTGCCCCGTGAAGAAGAGGACGAATCCGAAAGGTGGCCCCCACCTGTCGTTGAGGCAATCGAGTCCCTGAGTGGCGCAACCCCTCTTGGTGCGCTTCCCTTTTGGCTAAAGCATAAAGCCTGTAAGTATGACTTCGCTTTCATAAATCGTACTCAGCTGATATGTCTCCAACGTATCTATAATTTTTGATGGTTTCATGCTATTATCCTGTCAAACTTTGGATGTTTTGCATGGCTTTTATATAATTTTTTGGGACTAACTTATTACCTCAGTGCCAAGTGCCAGTTCCTGTTTTTCCATGTTTTTGACCCCTTTCACAGGAGGATTTTGAACGGAGTCCAAATAGAATGAAACTGCCAAAAAGATTTTTTCCGGAACAGAAAAAGATCGGAGAGCCGGAGAATCACGGCAGGGGGCCACTAGGGACCCCACAAGCCCACATGGCACGGCCAGGGGGCCCGCGCCCCCCTGGCTTGTGGGCCCCCTAAGGCCCCTTTGCCCTAGGTTTTGCGCCTATATATCCCCAAAAATTCCACAAAAAATCAGGAGATCATCGAAAGTACTTTTCCGCTGCCGCAAGCTTCTGTCTCTGCAAAGACTTTTTGCTGCTGGTCTGTTTTTGACAGATTCTGTTTTTGTTGAGTTGGTTGCTTGTTTTGATGAAACTATGGTTAGTATCGAGGGTTACTAGCCATGGAAAAGTGAGAATACAGTAGCCCAACACCAATATAGATAGAATTCAAGTTTTCTACAGTACCAAAAGAAGTGGCAGTTTGTTTTCTTGTGCTAATGTTATCACGAGTTTCTGTTTAAGTTTTGTGTTGTGAAGTTTTCATGTTTTGGGTGATGTTCTCGTGGACAAAGAGATAAGGAGTGGAAAGAGCTCAAGCTGGGGGATTCCCAAGGCATCCCAAGCCAAATTCAAGGACACCAAAAAGCCTAAGCTTGGGGATGCCCCGGGAAGGCATCCCCTCTTCCGTCTTCAATCCATCGGTAACATTACTTGGAGCTATATTTTTATTCACCACATGATATGTGTTTTTCTTGGAGCGTCTTGTATCTTAGGATTCTTTTCTTTTTTGTTGTGTCACAATCATCCTTTTTGCACACATTTTTTAGAGAGAGAGACATGCACTCATCGTGATTTTGCTAGAATGCTCATAGTGCTTCACTTATATCTTTTGAGCTAGATACTTTTTCTGTATGTGCTTCACTTATATCTTTTAGAGAACGACGGTGCATGACTTGGTAGTTGGCTTATGCTATGAAAGTAGTCCCAAAGGTGATAGGTACCCAAAGAGGATGCAAAAACCTCCATCTTCATGTGCATTGAGTAGAAAGAGAAGTCTTGATTCCTCTCAATTAGTTTTGAGACGTGGATTTGGTAATATTAAGAGCTATGTTAGTAGGGTGTTGTGAATCTAGAAATACTTGTATTGAAGTTAGTGATTCCCGTGGCATGCATGTATGGTGAACCGCTATGTTAGGAAGTCACAGCATAATTTATCTATTGATTGTCATCCTTTGTGTTGAGGTCGGGATCGCGCGATGGTTAACACCTACGAACCCTTCCCCTAGGAGTATGCGTTTAGCACTTTGTTTCGATTACTAATAAAAACTTTCGCAACAAGTATGTGAGTTCTTCATGACTAATGTGAGTCCATGGTATAGATGCACTTTCACCTTCCACCATTGCTAGCCTATCTAGTGCCGCGCAATTCTCGCCGGTGCACAAACCCACCATATGCCTTCCTCAAAACAGCCACCATACCTACCCACTATGGCATTTTCATAGCCATTCCGAGATATATTGCCATGCAACTCCCACCGTTCCATCTCATGACTTGTGCCGTCACTCTCATATTGCCATTGCATGATCATAAGATAGCTAGCGAGATGTTTTAACGCCATACGGCATGCTAGATCGTTGCACATCCCGGTACACTCCGGAGGCATTTCCTATAGAGTCATCATCATTTTGAGCTTTGAGCTGTGAGTAAATAAAAGTGTAATGATCATCATTATTAGAGAATTGTCCCATTGGAGGAAATAAATAATAATAAAAAGTCCAAAGAGACAAAAATAAAAAAGAGAATAAAAAGAGGCCCAAGAGCCCAAATAAAAAAAAGAGAGAAAGGACAATGCTACTATCCTCTTCCACACTTGTGCTTCATAATAGCACCACGTTCTTCATGATTGAGAGCTTCTTGCTTTGTCACTACCATATGCTAGTGGGAATCTTAATTATATAACTTGGCTTGTATATTCCAATGATGGGCTTCCTCAAAATTGCCCTAGGTCTTCGTGAGCAAGCAAGTTGGATGTACACCCACTAGTTCTCCTTTTGAGCTTTCACATACTTATAGCTCTAGTGCATATCTTGTATGGCAATCCCTACTCATTCACATTGATATTTATTAATGGGTATCTCCATAGCCCTTTGATACGCCGAGTCAATGTGACCATCTCCTCCTTTTTGTCTCACAACAACCACCACACACTATTCCACTTATAGTGCTATATCCATGGCTCACGCTCATGTATTGCGTGATGGTTATAAAAAGTTTGAGAAAGTAAGAGTGCGAAAACAATTACTTGGCCAATACCGGGGTTGTGCATGATTTACATTAGTTGTGTGAGGATGATGGAGCATAGCCAGACTATATGATTTTGTAGGGATAACTTTCCTTGGCCTTATTATTTTGAAAGTTCATGATTACCTTGCTAGTTTGCATGAAGTATTATTGTTTTCATGTCGATAGCAAACTTACGGATCTGAACATTCATGTCACGTGAAAGAAGTTGCAAAGGAAAACTATGCTAGGTAGCATTCCACATCAAAATTTCATTCTTTATCACTTCCCTACTCGAGGACGAGCAGGAGTTAAGCTTGGGGATGCTTGATATGTCTCCAACGTATCTATATTTTTTGATCGTTTCATGTTATTATCCTGTCAAACTTTGGATGTTTTGCATGCCTTATATATATATATATATTTGGGACTAACTTATTAACTCAGTGCCAAGTGCGAGTTCCTGTTTTTTCCATGTTTTTGACCCCTTTCAGAGGAGGATTTTGAACGGAGTCCAAACGGAATGAAACTGTGAAAAAGATTTTTTCCGGAACAGAAAAAGATCGGAGAACCGGAGAATCAGGGAAGGGGGCCATCAAGGACCCCACAAGCCCTCATGGCGGGGCCAGGGGGCCCGCGACCCGTGGCTTGTGGGCTCCCTGAGGCCCCTTTGCCCTAGGTTTTGCACCTATATATCCCCAAAAACTCCACAAAAAATCAGGAGATCATCAAAAGTACTTTTCCGCCGCCGCAAGCTTCTGTCTCCTAAGATCCCATCTAGGGCACATTCTGGTGCCCTGACGGAGGGGGGGGGGGGGTCCGCCTATTCATCAACACCATGACCTCTCCGATGATGCGTGAGTAGTTCACCATAGACCTACGGGTCCATAGCTAGTAACTAGATGGCTTCTTCTCTCTCTTAGATCTTCAATACAAAATTCTCCATGATCTTCATGGAGATCTATCCGATGTAATCTTCTTTTGCGGTGTGTTCGTCGAAATCCCATGAATTGTGGATTTATGATCAGATTATCTATGAATCTTATTTGAGTTTCTTCTGATCTCTCTTATGCATGATTTCATATCCTTGTAATTCTCTTCGAGTTGTGGGTTTTGTTTGGCCAACTACATCTATGATTCTTGCAATGGGAGAAGTGCTTGGTTTTGGGTTCATACCGTGCAGTGACCTCACCCAGTGACAGAAGGGGTGGCGAGGCACGCATCGTGTTGTTGAGATCAAGGGTAAAAAGATGGGGTTTTCATCATTGGTTTGAGATTATCCTTCTACATCATGTCATCTTGCTTAAGGCGTTACTCTGTTTGTCATGAACTCAATACACTAGATGCATGCTGGATAGCGGTCGATGTGTGGAGTAATAGTAGTAGATGCAGAAAGTATCGGTCTACTTGTCTCGGACGTGATGCCTATATGTATGACCATTGCCTTAGATATCTTCATGACTTTGTGCGGTTCTATCAATTGCTCGATAGTAATTTGTTCACCCACCATGATATTTTCTATTTTGAGAGAATCCTCTAGTGAACAGTATGGCTGCCGGGTCTACTCCACACCATATTTTCAGCCTTACACTTTTTACTTCGTTGCACTTTCCGCCTTCGAATCTCACTTTGCAAACAATCTTGAAGGGATTGACAACCCCTTTGAACCGTTGGGTACAAGCTTGTTTGTGTTTGCGCAGCTACTCCCGACTTGACGAGACCCTCCTACTGGATCGATACCTTGGTTCTCAAATTGAGGGAAATACTTACTACTCCTTTGCTGCATCACCCTTTCCTCTTAAAGGGAAAAACCAACTCAAGCAAGTCTCCGTCGACGTGTCAATTTCTGGCGCTGTTGTTTGAGAAGTAGCGAGAAGAATTTCTGGCGCCGTTGCCGGGGAAGGACTTTTGTTGTCGTAGCATCAGCCCATAGCATTTCAATTAATATGTTTTCTCTTCTCGAAAGCTTATTCCATGCCGAAACATTTTCTTTTTTGTTTTAATTAAAAACCAGTTTTGACCAAAACTTTGACTAGATACAACTTTTAAAATAGAACTCCAAATGAATTGATTATTTTTCCAACCTCTCTCAAATTTCACCTAGTTTATTTTAAGATTTATTTGAAAAATATCCAAACAACTTTTATGTGCTGTTTTGGAATTGTGTGTTGAACCAAATTATTTTCAAAATAGGAATTTGGAGGGAAGCAAACTCCTTCAAGAATTTTGGGGTGCACACCACCCTTCTTCTCTCCAAAGGCAAGCATCTTGAACTTTAATTTGTATTAATTTGTGTGATGCTTGATGTGGTGCATTGAATGTGTAAATTTTGTTATGTTGATAAAAATTCCCGCATAAAATCGTACCTTGCATGAGTGCATGTGATGGGTGTTTTGCTTGCTATTGAATATATGTGATGCAAGTGGTGAGTGGGTACTACCTCATGCCTCGTATGCCATCCTGGTCTGGACAACCTCAGAGGGAGGTTTATCGTGGTAATTATGAGACCATGGGACTGACATCTTGTGGGACGAGAGTGGTGAGTGAGAACATATCGAGGTGTGATGGTGGTAACACGGAGGTATATCATTCAGAAAGATTGCATGGTGCTAACCCGTGCAGGAAAACTTAAACCTCCTAAGTCGACCATAGATCGAGTCTTCTCAGTGTGTCACCTTACCTTTCGTGCTATCACAGGTCTTCCCAAAAGGGAATACGGTTTAGTAGGTCGTAAACCTATTATCAGGTACAAACCAAGTAAAGGGGCCGGGATGAAGATCTCCATGGCCCTGGAATAAAGCTAGTCATCTGTCAGGGGCATGGGTGTTTCCGGTCTGGGATCGAGAGGGGTGGGCCCTCCCCTTGTAGCGCGTGGTATAAATGTGATCCCATGCTATTTGAGGATCTTGGCCTCCCCGTCTTATGGTTTTTCCCTGGCAGCGTAGCCCGGGTGAGTCCGGTCTTCGTGGGGGGGGGGGAATGGGTGTGTTCTGGTTCTGAGTGTTTGCTTCTAAAATAATGTACGCGGGATTAGTCCAAGTGACTATTGGAACCCGTGGGCTATGGGTAAAGAGTACACCTTTACGGAGTCAAAACTATTCGAGTAGCCGTGTCCATGGTCAAGGACGACTGGTTGACAAGTCAAGTGTCGGCCTTCAAAGGAAATTAAATTGAAACATGATGATATCCATGAACCGGGATGATAACCATTATTATTATTATTATTATTACTAATTTCAGATGTGGACTAATCATGTGTGGTATATGGATTTGTTGGAGTATCCCTTGGATGATTCTACCTACTAGATACTCGATATCTTTATTACTTTATTATGCCCTTTCAGTGGTGTTGCTTAGACGCTCCACTGTGGCAACTATTGTTTCTTTCATATGAGTCCTTTATGTGATGTCACTCAAACGCCTGACTGTGGCGATTATTTATGTCATTATGCCCTTCCTGAGGTATCGCTTAGACCCCCGATAGTGGCAACTGATATTGCTTTCATATGAGCCCTTTATGTGGTGTCGCTCAGACGCCCGACTGTGGAATTCATGCTATTACTTATTTATAGTTATATTCATATAAGCCCTTTTGGTGGTGCCGCTCGAGACGCCTAACTGTGTCATGGTTAGTAAAATTACATTAACGAGTCCCTTTTATGCGGTGTCGCTAAGATGCCCGATTGTGGCTTGTGTTACTTGTCCTTCCGAGGTGTTGCCTGAGATGCCCGATCGACAAGCTTATAATTGATTGTTACCTTTCCTTGCTTGTTTATACAACATTGGAAATGATTCATCTTCATAAATTCATTCATGAATAATTCTTATGGCATGAAAAAGTTATTGAATAATTTATGTATGCATCTCACCTGCTTTAACTTATCTATTTTCATGATGTTTGCGAGTACATTCAAAGTTGTCACTAGCTTGCCCCTGGCTATTGTCTTGTCTAGATTACATTCAGAGAGGAGCACGATGTCGTCAACCCCGGAACCTAGAATTCGAGGATAGAATCCTTGTGAGATAGGAGTTATCCAGCTCAGTTGTTCCTGTGGGAATGGAGTCCCATGGGCATTGGAGATTCCTAGAGTCGCTTCCGCCATCAGCCTTAGACTTTCGTTCAACCCAGTGGACCTTCTGGGTCTTGTAAACCAAAACTTTGCAATTTTGCTTGGGATTTCTTTATCAAGTGAGTGTCCACCAGCTAACAGTAATCCTAGGGCTGGTGAACACAAAGGTCTATTTTCTGAAAATTATTTTTCCAAAAAACCGGTTGCTACACCCTCCGTTATTGATCCCCCTCCGATTGGGTGGTGGAACGGAGCTCTAGATGGGCTTCTGTCAGAACAGAGAATTTCCATTGGCGTTGTGGGACCTCCCTCGATGGTTTTAGTGTGGAAGAGAATTTATAGGCCAAAGAACAAGGTCGGGATATCCTCGAGGGGGCCACGAGCCATCATGGCGAGCCCCCACGACACGCCCTGTTTTCTTGTGGGGCCCTCGGGCACCTCGTGGCCTCCTTTTGATGTTCCATGGTCTTGTTTTGGTCCAGAAAAAATCACAAAAAGTTTCAGGTCAATTGGGCCTAGTTTTGTACTAGAACCTGAAAAGTGGAAAAACACGCGGAAAACAACAACTCGCACTAGGCACTGGGTCAATAGGTTAGTGCTCAAAAATATTATAAATTAGTAGATAAGTTTATGAAAAGTGCTCTAAAATGATAACATAATAGCATGGAACAATAAAAAACTATAGATACGTCGGAGATGTATCAAGCATCCCCAAGCTTAATTCCTATTCGTCCTCGAGTAGGTAAATAATAAAAATAGAATTTTTGATGTGACATGCTACCAATGATGTAATCTTATGCATGTATGCTCATTGAGAAACGCAGAATTAACAAATATTAACACAACAATATTTACAAGTATAAGAAGCAAAACAATTAATTTTTCAAAGTGTATGATTCTCAAGGATTGTTTACCCCTATCCATCTTTATTATGTTAGCAAGGCATGGCTCCATCTTCTCCACATACCTGCAAATGTTAAGCACCACGGTGCCCAAGTCATTCAACTAGATCGTACCTTTTTAATATGCATCAACTTTTTATTCTTCTTGCAATACATGCACATGAACCATTGGAAATAGCATAAAGATGGAATATGAAAGCACAATTGCTCCCAAGGGTGGTTTTGGTAATTGATCACAACATATGCATCATTGGACTAATATGTTTTCCAAGTATATGATACGTCTCCGTCGATCTACTTTTCCAAACTCTTTTGCCCTTGTTTTGGACTCTAAATTGCATGATTTGAATGGAACTAACCCGTACTAACGCTGTTTTCAGTAGAATTGCCATCGTGTTGTTTTTGCACAAAAATAAAAGTTCTGGGAATGACCTGGAAATTTACGAGGATTTTTTGTGGAATATATAAAAAATACTGGCGCAAGAATCAACCGGAGGGGTGGAGAGAGGAGACCAAAAGCCCACCAGGCGCGGGGCCCCCTTGGCCGCGCCTAGCAGGCTTGTGGGGCCCTCACAGCTCCACCGCCTCCAACTCCAGCTCTATTTAGTCCCTTTCGTCCGGAAAAAAATCAAAGAGAAGAGTTCATCGTGTTTTACGATACGGAGGCGCCGCGATAACCTGTTCTTCCTCTGGAGGGCAGATCTGGAGTCCGTTCTGGGCTCCGGAGAGGGGAGATCGTCGCTATCGTCATCACCAACCTTCCTTCATCGCCAATTCCATGATGCTCTTCACCGTTCGTGAGTAATCTCATCGTAGGCTTTCTGGACGGTGATGGGTTGGATGATATCTATCATGTAATCGAGTTAGTTTTGACGGGGATTGATCCCTAGTATCCACTATGTTCTGAGATTGATGTTGCTACTACTTTGCCATGCTTAATGCTTGTCACTAGGGCCCGAGTGCCATGATTTCAGATCTGAACCTATTATGTTCTCGCCAATATATGTGTGTTCTGGATCCTATCTTGCAAGTTGTAGTCACCTACTATGTGTTATGACCCGGAAACCCCGGAGTGACAATAGCCGGAACCACTCCCGGAGATGACCATGGTATGAGGAGTTCATGTATTCACTAAGTGCTAATGGGTTGTTCCGGTTCTCTATTAAAAGAAGAACCTCAATATCCCGTAGTTTCCATTAGGACCCCGCTGCCACGGGAGGGATGGCCAATAGATGTCATGCAAGTTCTTTTCCCTAAGCATGTATGACTACATACGGAATACATGCCTACATTACATTGACAAACTGGAGCTAGATACTTATCTCTCCGTGTTATAACTGTTGCATGATGAATATCATCCGGCATAATTATCCATCACCGATCCAATGCCTACGAGTTTTTCCTTCTGGTCCTATCTACGTTACTCTGTCACTATTGCTGTCACTGCTGCTACTGTTACTCTGTCGCTATTGTTGTCACTGCTGCTACTGTTGCTACTATTTCTTTGACTATTGCTACTGGTTACTGTTGCTACTTTTGCTATCACACTACCCTGCTACTGATACTTTGTTGCAGATACTAAGTCTTTCAGGTGTTGTTGAATTGACAACTCAACTGCTAATACTTGAGAATATTCTTTGGCTTCCCCTTGTGTCGAATCAACAAATTTGGGTTGAATACACTACCCTCGAAAACTATTGCGATCCCCTATACTTGTGGGTTATCAGTATATTTCAAAAAAGTTCAAAAGATGCTTTGGCTAAAGGCTTATGTGGAGATGCCCCTTGATGCAACAAAGGAGTAGAATTGGCTCAAGCTTCAAGCTAGAAGACTTCTCATTTTCTATTTGTGAGAAATCACATTTGAGTCCATAGGAAAGCCAATACTATTAAAAGTGGGTGAGGTATTAAAATGAACTGGTTGCCACCAAGATACTCAATCAATTTTCCTACATAACCATTCTCTCAAATTCCAGATACTCAAATTCGGTCTCAAATTCGGTGTCACCAACTTTCATATTTCGAACCCACCGAATTTGACCTCAGATAGAAACCCTAGCCATTCCCACCAAATCGATGCATCCCAATCCATATCGGTGCTATGGAGTTTGGTTGACCAACTTTTGGGTGACTCGATACACAAAATCGAAATTTCCGAGTTTGAGTATCGGTGCCAGCGAGTTTGGCCATATGACCGTTAGCCACCTTATCAGTGCCACCGAGTTTCATATATCGGTCTCATCGAGATTCAAAACTTCAAACCTTTAGTGCATATCGGTACCACCGAGTTTCCCACTTGGGTGTCACCGAGTTTGCCACTTTTGGTGTAACGGTTGGGATTTGTGTGTTGCCTATTGATGTATGTTTTGTATCCCTTGCAACGGCGCCAGACATAGTTGTGTCGACGGCACGAGGAATCCTTCAGCTGCGGCTACGCCTTAAGGGACTTCCTAGGCAAGTATGCAAAGGATTTCCCCCGTGGCCTTGGAGCATTGCGTTGGTGTTTCCTCGAAGCGGAAAGGGTGATGTAGCACAACGACGGTAAGTATTTCCCTCAGTTTGAGAACCAAGGTATCAATCCGGCGGAAGTGTATCTCGAGATCCTGCACAAACACAAAAGCTTGCACCCAACGCTATGAAGGGGTTGTCAATCCCTTATAGATTGTTTGCCAAGTGAGAACTGAAAGCAACGAAGTAACAAAGCAAAGTAAAAGGGGAGGTGTAAACGATGGATGTGAATAGACCCGGGGGCCATAGTGTTTACTAGTGGCTTCTCTCATGAAAGCAAGTATACGGTGGGTGAACAAATTAGTGTCGAGCAATTGATAGAACCGCGCAAAGTCATGACGATATCTTTGCAATGATTATATCTATAGGCATCACGTCCAAAACAAGTAGACCGATACTTTCTGCATCTACTACTATTACTCCACACGTCGACCGCTATCCAGCATGCATCTAGTGTATTAAGTCCATAAGAACAGAGTAACACCTTAAGCAAGATGACATGATGTAGAGGGATAATCTCAAACCAATGGTAAAAACCCCCTCTTTTTACCCTTAATGGCAACTACTTGATGTGTGCCTTGTTGCCCCTACTGTCATTAGGAAAGGTCACCACATGGCAGAACCCAAAACCAAGCACTTCTCCCATTGCAAGAACGAAAGATCTAGTTGGCCAAACAAAACCCAAGACTCGGAGAGACTTACAAGGATATCAAATCATGCATATAAGAAATCAGCAAAGACTCAAATATATATCATAAATAATCTGATCACAAATCCACAATTCATCGGATCTCGACAAACACACCGCCAAAGAAGATTACATCGGATAGATCTCCATGAAGATCATGGAGAACTTTGTATTGAAGATCCAAGAGAGAGAAGAAGCCATCTAACTACTAACTACGGACCCGTAGGTCTGAAGTGAACTACTCACGAGTCATTGGAGGGGCGATGATGATGATGAAGAAGCCCTCCAATTCCAAAGTCCCCTCCGGCAGGGCACCGGGAAGGGTCTCCAGATGAGATCTCGCGGAAACGGAAGCTTGCGGCGGCGGAAAAGTATTTTCGAGGCTCCCCTGATTTTTTGCGAAATATTTGGGAATTTACAGGCCAAAGACCTAGGTGAGGGGGCGGCCAGGGAGGCCACAAGCCTGCCCACCGCCGCCTCCCTCCTGGTGGCGGAGTGGGGGCTTGTGGGTTCCCTGGAGCCCACCTGGCTCGGCCCAAAAGCCCCCTGGTCTTCTTCTGTTCGGGAAAAAATCATTTCGGGGTTTTTCTTCCGTTTGGACTCCGTTCCAAAATCAGATCTGAAAAGGTCAAAAACACAGAAAAAACAGGAACTGTCACTTGGCACTGAATTAATAAGATAGTCCCCAAAAAGATATAAAAGGTACATAAAACAACCAAAGAAGACAAGATAACAACGTGAAACCATAAAAAATTATAGATACGTTTGAGACGTATCACCTATGTTTGGCCTTCACCCACCTCTCATTCGTGGGAGAAGGACTCAGAACACACACTTCATATCCAGATCCATTTTCTGAGAGACAATCACCTACTCATGTGTTGAGACCAAGACATTCCACTGAAATCATTTGAATCTTGATCTGTAGCCTCCCTAAACTGCTTTCCACCAAATCAATCTCTCCTACCCATGCATATTTTGTGGGAGAGTGATTTTGTGTTGAGGAGACTATCTTTAGAAGCACACGAGCAAGGAGTTCATAATTCTACCACATCTATTACCTTTTTGGAGGATGGTCCCTCCTAGATTGGTTAGGTGTCGCTTGGGAGCCTCCTACTTCGTGTTGTGGAGTTGAACCAAGATGTTGGTAAGGGCAAGGAGATCGCCTACTTCGTGAAGATATCCGTGAGTAAGGCTAGTCCTCCGTGGAAGGAAGCCGTGGTGGAATAGACAAGGTTGCACCCTTCGTGGGTAGAGCCCTCCGTGGACAATCGCATTCGTTACCCTCTATGGGTTGAGGTCTCCACTAACATAGCGTCACCTATCGGAACTATGCCAAAAATCGTCGTGTCAACCTCATGCGTTTGATCTCCCTACCTTACTCCTTTACTTTACGTTTGCATGTTTTACTTGCCGCTGATATACTCTTAAAACTGCATGTGTAGGGTGTACTTGACTTGCTATAACTGACAAATGTGCCCCTCAACAAAATTGGAAAAAGGCAGAATTTTTATCTTGGCAAGTAGTCTAATCACCCCCCTCTAGACATACTTTCGATCCTATAGAATATAATAAGGTGGTAGGTTTCAAAGGGGTTAAGAAGTGGAAAACATAGTCTTGTATCAACTAGGTGTATCAACATGTTATGGAGATACCCATCAATAGATATTGACACAAGGAGTAGGGATTGCCATGCAAACGATGCACTAGAGCTATAAGTATATGAAACTGTTGGAAATTTGCCCTAGAGGCAATAATAAATAAGTTATTATTATATTTCTTAGTTCAAGATAATCGTTTATTATCCATGCTATAATTGTATTGATAGGAAACACAGTGCATGTGTGGATACATAGACAAAACACTGTCCCTAGTAAGCCTCTAGTTGACTGGCTCGTTGATCAAAGATGGTCAAGGTTTCCTGGCCATAGGCAAGTGTTGTCGCTTGATAACGGGATCACATCATTAGGAGAATCATGTGATGGACTAGACCCAAACTAATAGACGTAGCATGTTGATCGTGTCATTTTGTTGCTACTGTTTTCTGCGTGTCAAGTATTTGTTCCTATGAGCATGAGATCATATAACTCACGGACACCGGAGGAATACTTTGTGTGTATCAAACGTCGCAACGTAACTGGGTGACTATAAAGATGCTCTACAGGTATCTCCGAAGGTGTTCGTTGAGTTAGTATGGATCGAGACTGGGATTTGTCACTCCGTGTGACGGAGAGGTATCTCGGGGCCCACTCGGTAATACAACATCACACACAAGCCTTGCAAGCAATGTGACTTAGTGTAAGTTACGGGATCTTGTATTACGGAACGAGTAAAGAGACTTGCCGGTAAACGAGATTGAAATAGGTATGCGGATACTGACGACCGAATCTCGGGCAAGTAACATACCGAAGGACAAAGGGAATGACATACGAGATTATATGAATCCTTGGCACTGAGGTTCAATCGATAAAGATCTTCGGAATATGTAGGATCCAATATGGGCATCCAGGTCCCGCTATTGGATATTGACCGAGGAGTCCCTCGGGTCATGTCTACATAGTTCTCGAACCCGCAGGGTCTGCACACTTAAGGTTCGACGTTGTTTTATGCGTATTTGAGTTATATGGTTGGTTACCGAATGTTGTTCGGAGTCCCGGATGAGATCTCAGACGTCACGAGGGTTTCCGGAATGGTCCGGAAACGAAGATTGATATATAGGATGACCTCATTTGGTTACCGGAAAGTTTTCGGGCATTACCGGAAAAGTTTCGGGCTCATCGGTACTGTACCGGGAGTGCCGGGAGGGGTGACAGGGACCATCGAGAGGGGTGTCACGCCCCAAGGGGTCTCATGCGCTATGGGAAGAGATAAACCAGCCCCTAGTGGGCTGGAATAAGTTCCCACTAAGGCCCAACAGGTTTGAGAAGGGAAAAACACAAGGTGGAAAGAGTTTCCAAGTGGGAAGGTGGAATCCTACTCCAAGTAGGATTGGAGTAGGCCTCCTCCACCTCAAATTTCGGCCAAACCTTGAGGGTTTGAGGCTGCCTCCTCCCCTCCCTCCCTCCTATATATACTGAGGTATTAGGGTTGATTTGAGACAACTTTGCCACGGCAGCCCGACCACATATCTCCACGGTTTTACCTCTAGATCGCGTTTCTGCGGAGCTCGGGCGGAGACCTGCTGAGATTAGATCACCACCAACCTCCGGAGCGCCGTCACGCTGCCGGAGAACTCCTCTACCTCTCCGTATATCTTGCTGGATCAAGAAGGCCGAGATCATCGTCGAGCTGTACGTGTGCTGAACGCGGAGGTGCCGTCCGTTCGGCACTAGATCGTGGGACTAATCGCGGGATAGTTCGCGGGGCGGATCGAGGGACGTGAGGACGTTCCACTACATCAACCGCGTTCACTAAACGCTTCTGCTGTATGGTCTACAAGGGTACGTAGATCACACATCCCCTCTCGTAGATGGACATCACCATGATAGGTCTTCGTGCGCGTAGGAAATTTTTTGTTTCCCATGCGACGTTCCCCAACAGTGGCATCATGAGCTGAACACAAGAGTTTTTGTGTGCGGTGAGGTGCGTTTTTCTGCCCTCCTTAGTCTTTTCTTGATTCCGCGGTATTGTTGGATCGAAGCGGCTCGGACCGACATTACTATTACGCTTACGAGAGACTGGTTTCATCTCTACGAGTAACTCCGTTGCTCAAAGATGACTGGCGGGTGTCAGTTTCTCCAACTTTAGTTGAATCGGAATTGACCAAGGAGGTCCTTGGATGAGGTTAAATAGCAACTCATATATCTCCGTTGTGGTAATTGCGTAAGTAAGATGCGATCCTACTAGATACCCATGGTCACCACGTAAAACATGCAACAACAAAATTGGAGGACGTCTAACTTTTTTTTGCAGGGTATGCTAATGATGTGATATGGCCAACGATGTGATGTGATATATTGGATGTATGAGATGATCATGTTGTAATAGATAGTATCGACTTGCACGTCAATGGTACGGCAACCGGCAGGAGCCATAGGGTTTCCTTTATACTAACGTTTGTGCTTGCAGATGCGTTTACCATTTTGCTAGGATGTAGCTTTAGTAGTAATAGCATGAGTAGCACGACAACCCCGATGGCGACACGTCGATGGAGATCAGGATGATGGAGATCATGGTGTGACGCCGGTGACAAGAAGATCGTGCCGGTGCTTTGGTGATGGAGATCAAGAAGCACGTGATGATGGCCATATCATGTCACTTATGAATTGCATGTGATGTTAATCCTTTATGCACCTTATCTTGCTTATAACGACGGTAGCATTATGAGGTGATCTCTCACTAAAATTTCAAGACGAAATTGTGTTCTCCCCGACTGTGCACCGTTCCGACAGTTCTTCGTTTCGAGACACCACGTGATGATCGGGTGTGATAGACTCAACGTTCACATACAACGGGTGCAAAATAGTTGCACACGCGGAACACTCGGGTTAAGCTTGACGAGCCTAGCATGTGCAGACATGGCCTCGGAACACATGAGACCGAAAGGTCGAGCATGAATCGTATAGTTGATATGATTAGCATAGAGATGCTTACCACTGAAACTATTCTCGACTCACGTGATGATCGGACTTGAGATAGTGGATTTGGATCATGTACCACTCAAATGACTAGAGAGATGTATTTTTGAGTGGGAGTTCTTAAGTAATATGATTAATTGAACTAATTGTGGTAAAGGATAGTAGCAAAGTCCCTTCTCTATCTTTTCCTCTCATTCATTTTTTCATTAGTTATTTATGGTGGGCTCGTTTGGCCTCCCCCATATTTATTTCATCACTGGGACAATGCTCTCATAATGATGATCATCAAACTTCTATTTACTTACAACTCATGGATAACTCGATATGATGAACTATGAAGCAACATGACTCAAATATGAATGCCTCTGTCAGTGTACGAGGATGTGCAATGATCTAGCGAGACATGTATTTAGCATATGATAATTGGTGGTTTTGCCACACATGATATTACGAACAGTGGCTTTTCCACAAATACCATGTCAGCTCTATATGATCATGCAAAGCAATATGATGATGAGCGAACTAGTCATGTGAAGTGATGATGGAATTTGCAAGGAAATATATATCGGAATGGCTATGGAAATTCCATAATAGGTAGGTATGGTGTATGTTTTGAGGAGGATAAAATAAGGCTTATGTGCAACATAGCGTATCATGTCACGGGGTTTGGATGCACGAGCGAAAGTTGCACCAATCCTCGAGGTGAGAATGGGCTATGCGCGATACGAGAGAGGCTAGGAAATATGAGGAGGACAAATTGCGTATTTCCATGGTGTCACATTAGTCATAAAGAACTCATATACTTATTGCAAAGTTTTTTTAGTCTTACCACAAATCAAAGTACTACTCGCAAGCCCCAAGGGAGAGGGTTTGTAGGAGTTAACCGACGTGTGACTCCGACTCAAAACAACACTAGTTTTCAACGAGGAATAGAAATGCTCACACATCATCACCATACCGTTTTAATTTTTTCAGATGTTCAAGAAGTTTTAGAATCTCTTAATATCAAAACCTATCTGAATTAATGATCATGCACTCACACCTTTTCATATCACCACATCAATATCATTAACCACAATTTCTGTGCTACATGATGGTTTCAATTATCATTCATTCAACACTCATTATTTTTTATCTAGTCTTATGACCCATTAAAATTACCATAACTATTTATTAAATCTCAAACAAATATAAGTGTGGAACGCTAGCATATTATTTCTATAAAATCTACACGCTACCGTGCTCAAAAAGATATAAGTGAAGTACTAGAGAAACTGCTAACCTCAAAAGCTATAAGTGTCGGACATAGAGTATTATAAAAAATTATGATGATAGTGTCTCTCTAAAATAGGTGTGTATAGGTAAAAATGATTGTGGAAAACTAAAAGTAAATATAAACTAAAGGAAAGTATGCTCCAAGCAAAACTCATATCATGTGATGAATAAAAAAGTAGCTCCAAGTAATGTACCGATGGATTGAGACGAAAGAGGGGATGTCTTCCCGGGGCATCCCCAAGCTTAGACGCTTTAGTTTTACTAGAATATTACCTAGGGGTGCCTCGGGAATCCACAAGCTTAGTCTCTTTCCACTTCTCATTCCTTTGTCCATCAATATTATACCCAAAACTTGAAAACATCAACCACAAAAAACTCAACAAAACTTCATGAGATCCGTTAGTATAGGCAACATAAAAAACACCTTTAGGTACTTTTATAAATTTATTCTTATTCTATTTTAGAATAAGGTACTATATTATAACTTATCCATGGCTTATACCCCCCCCAATATAATCCATATCATAATCAAAACAAGCAAACTCTGCATGCAAAAACAGAATCTGTTTAAAATAGAATAGTGTGTAGTAATATATTTAATTGCCATATTTTTGGAGTTCAATTAGGATAGCCTTATGAATTTGTATACAATTATTGTGTAAAAATATCATCTTAAAAATAAGTTCCAGTAAAACCAGAGAAATTCTGAAGTAGACGTCAAATTTTCTGTTTTTGCACCGTATCAATTCTACTCATCATGCAAATCATCCAAAAAGCTTTACTTGGCAGAAACACTAATTAAATTATAAAAACACAATTATTGTAGTAGAAATAATCATGTTATCACAAACAAAAATAATGTAAAAAACTAGCAAGAAAAAGTAAGATAGCTATTGGGCCTTCCAACAAGCGTTATTGTTTTACGACCCTAGCTAGGCATATTGCATAGTTTCAAGTGTTGTCATCCTTGACATTAAGTACATAAATATCCCTCATGATATATTCATATGGTGGTTTAATTATATTCCTAGTGAAGTGTTCCATCTGTTCCTTTAATGTGAATTGGAACCTTATGTTGCCCTCTTTCATATCAATAATTACACCTATATTTCCTAGGAAGGGTCTTCCGGGTATAATGGGACAAGTAGGATTGCAAACAATATCAAGCACAATAAAATCTATAGGCATATAATTTTTGTTAGCAATAATAATCACATCATTAATTCTACCTAAGGTTTTCTTAATGGTAGAATCCCCAAGATGCATGTTAAGGGAACATTCTTCAATATTAGTGAGACCAAGCACATCACATAAAGCTTTAGGTATAGTTGAAACACTAGAACCAAGGTCATACAAAGCAGTGCATTCATATTTATTCATTTTAATTTTTATAGTAGGTTCCCACTCATCATGCAACTTTCTAGGGATATAAACTTCAAGCTCAAGTTTCTCATGATAAGCTTTTACCATAGCTTCTCTTATATGTTGAGTAAAAGCTTTATTTTGTTCATAAGCATTGGATGAGCTAATAATTGATTGTAGATACTAAAGAGAAATTATCATAATTGAAGTCCTTGTTATCCAAGGTCGTGGGTACATCACTAGTTAAAGTTTTGACCTCTCCAAACCCACTTTTTTCAATTTTATCATTAAAATCATCACCCTACAACAAACGGGGTGCTCATTAACTAAAGTTGACTCGTCTCCAATCCCTTTATCATTAGTATTCATATAAGTAAACTAAGGTTCAATAGTAAAAACCAAGTGGAAGAGCCTTTTCTAGGAATTCTCGTTTTGCTCTCAACTTAGTGGTCCTTTCCTTACTCTCATTTGTTGAAACTTGGATAGATTTAATAGTGTCATTATAATAATGCTTAGGAGGCAAACTTTTACTTTTAAGAGTCTCTACATCAAGAGCAATCCTATCCACATTCTCAACCAAAGTATCAAAAATATGCAATTTTCCTCTACCATAGTGTTGAAAACTTTTTGAGAATTAATGAATTCCTTAATTGTGTTCTCAAGATAACAGGGTATCCTATCATAATCTGTAGAAGAATTTCCATAGGGATTACCATCAGAATTTCCATTGTTGTTGGAAGAATTACAAGGATACGGCCTAGGATTGTAATTACCTCTATAAGCATGGATATTAAAATCATTTCAAGAGCCAAGGTTTACATCAATAGCATCATTATTTCACTCAATCAAAGTAGACAACAGAATATGATTAGGATCAACATGAGAATTTTTATTAGCAACCAAATTCATAGGAGCATCCACTTTGTCAGTCAAAGTAGCGATTTCTTCCATAGAATTTACCTTCTTACCGGTTGGAGCTCGTTTGATATGCCACTGAGAATAATTGACCATGACCTTGTCCAGAAGTTTAGTGGCCTCTCATAGGGTCACATCCATGAAGTTACCACCTACGGAAGAATCTAGAAGATTTCTAGATGCAGAGTTTAGTCCCGCATACAAATTTTGAATAATCATCCATAAGTCTAAGCCATGCATAGGACAATTTCTTATCATCAATTTCATCCTCTTGCAAGCTTGATCAACATGTTCATGTTCTTGTTGTCTAAAATTCATTATTCGATTTCTAAGGGACATGATTTTAGCAGGAGGAAAATACTTAGGAATAGAAGCATCTTTACACTTATCCCATGTTCCAATACTATTAGATGGCAAAGAAGAAAACTAAGCTTTTACTTTATCTCTAAGAAAAAACGGAAATAATTTTAATTTCATTATATTATTGTCTAGGTCCTTTTTGTTTTGAATATCACAAAGTCCCACAAAAGTATTGAGATGTGAAGCGACATCCTCATTAGGACTTCCCGAAAATAGATCTTTCATGACAAGATTAAGCAAAAGCATTAATATCAAAAGCGTCCGCACTACTGGCGGATGGTATAGGTGTACTAATAAAATCATTATTATTGTTATTGAAAAGTCACACAACTTAGTAGTATCTTGACACATGGTGACCGAGCAAGCACGATGACAAGAATAATAAGAAAACTAGAGAGCAAAGACGCAATTTAGTGAGAAGCTAAGCGAGCAAAGGTAAATATTTTTTTATTTTTATTTTTTATGAGACAAACTAAATGTACCAGCAAATAAGAAGAGGAACAATTAAATTAAATTTTGTGTGGAGTTACTTGATAGTTGGTGATGATATTCCCTGGCAACGGTGCAAGAAATACTTCGTGATACTTGTGATCTGCATTGGGTTTTCCGTGAAGAGGGACAGGTTATCGCAGAACAATGTGGGTAAGTATTTCCACAGTTATGCAACCAAGGTTTATCTAACCAATATGAATATCAACCACAACCGTCTTCAGTGGCTGCCCACAAAAGAACTAACAGCTTGCACCCAATGCAAGCAAGAGGGTTGTCAATCCCCTTGGTTTCATTATTTGCAAGCGAATGAGGTGTGTAGATAATTGTAAATTGCAAAAAAATAGAAACAAATAAATGACAACAACGTATTGGAGGTTTTAGCAATATATTGTAAATAGCCCCGGGGACCATAGAATTCCCTAGTGGTATCTCTCATGAAAATAAGTATACGGTAGGTGCACAAATTACTGTTGGGCAATTGATAGAATAGTGGATAGTTATGTGATTTTCATGGCAATGATCATGTAAATATAGGCATCACATCCATAAACCAATAGGCTGACTCCTTCCTGCACCTATTACTATTACTTCACTTCAATAGCGCTTCTATGCTTGCCTCACTATGTATTAGGTTCATGAAAAACAAAGTAGTGCTTGGAGTAAGATGACATGATGTAGACAAAGTAAACTCAACCAATATGAATACACCCCATCATTTTACTCTTAGTAGTAGCAACATAAATACGCATCATGCCCCCTTCTGTCATAGGGATATAGAAATTTGCAGGTTGAACCTACTACAACACACCTCTCTCACCTAAGAAATATCAATCTAGTCGGGCAAACTATTTCAATAGATCGGAGAGAATTATGAATCTATAAAATTATGGACATAGGAATCATATATAATTTCAGAGGAGACTCAAATATTTATCATGAATAAATTTAACATAAACCCACAATTCATCGGATCCCAACAAACGCATAGTACAAAAGAGTTACACCATATGGATCAAAGCGAAGATGCGATGATTGTATTGAAGATCAAAGGAGATAGAGATTGCCATCTCAGTACTACCATGGTGTCACATCCCTGATCCCCATTAGGGTTTAGCAAGTTTGAGCTCATTTTTTCTTCCATTTCATCTTAAGAATTTGAATTGCACTCAAGGAAGGAAATGAAATCAAAGCAAAACCTCAACAAACTCAATATTCAAAAGAAAACCAAAGTAGTGCCAAATCAATCAACCCAAAATGTCCTTCATAAAAGTTCAATATTTCAGATAACTGTTGAAAACAAGATATCAGAGATGAAACGTATTTTCAAAATGCTTTTTGCATTTTATTTTAAAGTTAAAATCTACTGAAATCAATTATATATTTGATTTCAAATATTTCAAAGTTTCCAAAAATGTTGAAAGCTTTATATGTGGTTGGGAATATTCCAACTAACACTCGAGTATCATTCAAACTATTTTAGGGATAGTTTGGAGCCAAAAATAAAACAAAAAAAAAGTCAGTAATTAAATAATAGAAACAGAAATGAAAGAAAGAAGAAAAAAACATATCTAACGCTTACCTGAGGCCCAGCCCACCTCGTCGCCTGTCGTCTTCCTTGTGCCAGTCGGCACCAGGAGGTGGCCGCCGCTCCCTCCGGCGTGGCCACACACCTGCGTGCCTGCCTGGCCGCCGCATCACGCTGGCGTGAAGGGGATAAGCTCCCCGAAGGCCTCCCCGTGCTCATCCCCTCGCCATTCGCCCCCAGCTCCTCCCCCTTCTCGGCCGCCATTAGAGCCCGAGCTGAGATCGAGCTCGCCGTTGCTCCAGCCCTTCTCCCTCTCACCTGAGCTGCCCATTAGCTCCGCCTTGGTCCCCTGAAGCTCTCCAACCAATCGCTCGACGCCGAGAACCCCTGAGACGCCGTGACGCCATCATCTTCAACCTCGGATCCCCGAAGTTCTCCGCCGTCGTTCTTCCTCCTCAGACCATCCCCGAGCCTGTTCTCGCTGCCTCTGCACTCCCTGTGAGCTCAGGGTTCTTTCCCCCTCGTTTCCCCCTTCGATTCCGAGCTCTAGGCCCGGATTCCACCGGAGCCCGACGAGATCCGCTGCGGGACGTCGTCGCCGGTAGCCCTCCGGTGATCGGCTGGTCCATCTGAGGCCACCAATGGCTTCAATGCGTTGCGTAGGTGCTGTAGGAGCCTAGCCCCGCGCGTGTTGAGCCCCGTAGCAGTGACCCCGATGATGCCCGAGCTCCGGCCACCGCCGAGCTCGTCACCGACATCATCTCCGGCCATTTCACCCCCTGCTGCGTGCAAAAATGGAACCGCGGGTGAAGTGTCATTCTTTTGGTGCCCTCCGCGTGAAGTTTGGTCGCCGGAATTGAAATCCCGAGCCCCTCCGCCGTCTCTCTGGTCGCCGGAGGCTCATCGCCGGTGAGATCCACCTCGCCGCCGGTCGATCTGACTCCCTTGACTCACTGGCAAGTGGGGCCAGCCCCAGGCTAATTAGGATTAGAAAAATAAAAAGAAAGATTATTTTAAAACCTAATCAGACACTGACATGTGGGTCCAACCGTGTTAATTAGCTAATTAAGTTAAACTTAAACTAAAAACAGGCCAAAGTCACTGACCAGTGGGTCCCACTGGTCAGGTTTGACTTTCAACGGCCAAATTGACCCGCTGATGTCATGCTGATGCAATAAAACCTTTTCTGTTTAAAAATAATTCGAGAATAAGTTCAAAACTTTGGAAATTCATAGAAAATTGAATATAACTCCAAATTTGACAAATAATATATGTAAAATGATCAGAAAAATTCAAGGAATCCAATGGTGTTATTTTCATGCATGAAAAACAAAGTTATGAAACAGCATCAGGTCAAATCAATTAAAAGAATTTGATAAATTTATAATTCAAATGATATTTGAATTATGTTTTCAAATCAAGATCACCCAAAAGGTTCTTTTAGTCATCTAAAACCATGCTACATTGCATTTCATGCATCATTTTGTTGCATATGTTTGATATTGATTGATTGTTGTTATTCCGGTAGGCCCCGCCCCTCCGGATACGACTGATTATCCGACTGACGGATATCACCCCTCTGCTGAGCAACAAGGCAAGCAACCATTTTGATCATCCCGATAAATCCCATGTTCTCGCTCCTGCTCTTATTATTGCATTAGGTCAAAATGCTTTCAATGCTTTACCACGTTAGTTGAACCAACTTCCTTTGCATGACCTGTCCTTGTCATAGTAAATAGCTGAACCTTGCAACCTAGCATACCTGGTAGTTGCTTGAGCCACGATGTGCCTTATCCTGCTATGCATGCTATGCTTAGAGTTATGTATGGTCTGTCATCTGGGTGATGAACATGCTCGTGAGAATGTGTTCAGTTAGTAAAGGTTGTGTGTTGAACCCGATTTGGTAAAGGTACCGGTGAAAGGCTATGTAGGAGTACATGGCGGGTTGTTTCATTGGAACCGTCCTTAGGAACTGAGTTCCGTGTATGTAAACCAAGACAAGATACTACCACATGCTGGGCCCTGAAATATGACCCCGCTCGACTTATTAGCCGCTTAGTACTCGGTCCAGGAGTTGCAAGTAGTTTCTGGTGTTTATAGTCATGCTGGAGGCCGTGCATGGTGCTGACCTTAGAGGTGGGCTATGATGCGGTAGGCAGTGGCACGGTGTACCAAGTGGCACCCGGACGGTGGGCTTGGGAACCCTGCGCACATCGTTTGGGGCCGTGGCGGAAACCTCGGCCAGACTTCCGTGCGGGTTACCCTCAGATAGGCGATAAACCTGGACTAAGTATTAGTGTGGTTAACGGTCGTGGCCGACTCCCTCGCTGGGCTTCCGCTTGAAGGTTGCCGAGGTGCATGACGTGCACATGGCGATAAGTGGCAAGAGCATGTGTGAAGAAGTACACCCCTGCAGGGTTATGATGTATTCGAATATCCGTGTCCGCGGATATGGACCACATGGAAACATATGTTGTTCATAGATAACTATAATGGCTACTCATAAAATTGTCAACATAAGTGTGAGTGTCGTGGATGGCGTTTCCGTAGGGAGACGGAATGATTCCACGATGGAGTATTCTTGTGGTTTTAGTGGACTCGTGTGCGAGAAAATGTAGTTGTCAAAACTATTTAAAAATGCAAGTTGTCTAGCCAAGAGTCAAATGCTGGCTTTCTGCATGAAACCCCACAACTCCTTGTTGATACATTGCATGAGTAGATAGATTATCCTGAAGTCTTGCTGAGTATTCTTGTACTCATGTTTGCTTAATAAATTGTTGGAGAGGTTGTTAATGACCCTAATGGATGGTTCTACCTAGACGTTGACGACGACGAGTAGCCGGTGTCCCAGCTACGATCTCGCCCTAGGTTGGGTCTGTAGATAGTCAGGCCATGTGCCTTTATCTTTCCATCTGTCTATACTCAGACAATTTTAATCTTCCGCTGGCTTGTAAGACTTGTGTGTATGACTTGTGATGATGGATCGTGAGACCCCTAGATGTGGAATATTATGTGTGAGGCTCTTCCGAGCCTGCTAAATAAAGTTTGTATGTTTATGGTTATGTTGTGATGCCATCGATGTATCTATACATATCGGTATGCCATGCGTACATGTGTTGTACTTGATACGTATGGGGTTCGAATACCTAGTCGTATGCCTTAGTAGCACTCCTTACGGGGAAATGCCCCTTTGTGATTCCATCGAGCCATGGTAGTTTGCTACTGCTCCGGACACATTGGTTGACCGGCATGTGTCCTTAGCTATTGTGTTTGTCCCTTTGGGAAATGTCACACGTATGTAATGGAGTCCATGTAGCTTGCTACGACTCATCTACATTCGTTGATGACCGACACCTGCTTTGATGGGTCATGTATGCCTGTCCCTGTACGGAACTACCGCTTGAGTTTATGACTAGACATGTCGATCCGGGTTCTTTGACATTGGATTGCTAGCAACACAATTGCATATGTGAGTCAAAAGGCGCAAACGGTCCCGGCTAAGGTAAGGCTGCAGCCATGGGGATAACCATGTGTGAGACCGCAAAGAGATGCGATGTGTTACAGGCCGGATTCCTATGGCTTAGGATCGGGGTCCCGACACATGGACCCATATGTGTGTGATGAACTACTCACACATCATAACGAGGGCAGCAAGGTTGATGTAGAAGCTCTCCGTGATCGACCCCCCTCTAAGAGGGTGTGGGAACAGAGCTCTAGATGGCCTTCCATCGAAACAGAGACTTGCGCTGGCGTGAAAAGTGTTTCGGGACCTCCCTCGATGTGTTTAGGGTAGAAGAGAATTTATAGGCCAGAGAACGAGGTTGGGAGAGCCTCGAGGGGGGCACAAGCCATCAGGGAATGCCCCCCATGCCTCGCCCTATTGGCTTGTGGGGCCCTCTGGCACCTCCTGGCCTCCTTCCCATGCTCCACGGTCTTGTTTTGGTCCAAAAATATCACAAAAAGGTTTAGGTCAATTGGGTCTTGTTTGGTACTCGAACCTGAAAAGTGAAAAAACATGCAGAAAACATGAACTTGCACTGGGCACTGGGTCAATAGGTTGGTGCTAAAAAATATTATAAATTGGTAGATAAGTTCATAGAAAGTGTTCCAAAATGATAACAACATAGCATGGAATACTCAAAAGTAATAGATGCGTTGGAGACGTATCAACAAGCCAACAGGGCAGGGCCTACGGGCCACCACAATGGCTTGTGCCCACCCCTTAAGTCGGTTGGAGATCTCCTTTGGCCACGTGAAAGATATTTTCGCGATAAAAATCTCCTCAAAATTTCAGCCCGATCGGAGTTACGGATCTTTCGATATTTAAGAAATGGTGAAGGGCCAAAAAACAGTCGTGAAAATAGGAGAAAAATAGAGAGGGAGATAAAATCTCAGAGGGGCTCGTTCCCTCCAGGATCCATGGCGGACATATATCAGAGTAGAATCCCTCCTCCCACCTAGGGAGGAGGCCAAGGAAGAAGAATAAGGAGGGGGGCTCTCTGCCCCCTCTCTCCCAGTGGCGCTGGAGGGCCACTGGGGCAACCATCGTAACAGCGATCTACACCAACAACTTTGCCACCATCATCACCACTACCATCATCATCCCTCATCTATCTATAGTGATCCACTCTCCCGCATCCCGTTGTACCCACTACTTGAACATGGTGCCTACTGCTATATATTATTACCCTATTGTGCGTGGCTATCCTATGATGTTTGAGCAGTTCCTTTTTGTCCTATGGGTTGATTGATGATCTTTCTTGATTTGAGTTGCGTGGTTTATACTCCTGTTGTCCTAAGGTGCTTTCTGTGAGGAGCACACGTGAAATATTCATGCTGGAGGGTTTGCAATATGTGCATGATTCACTTATAGTGAGTGGCTAGAGTGACAGAACCTTACACCCGGGTAAGGAAGTTGTTTGCCTATGAGAGTAAAGGGGACTTGATGTTTAATGCTATGGTTGGGTTTTACCTTAATGATCTTTAGTGGTTGCGGATGCTTGCTAGAGTTCCAATCATAAGTGCATATGATCCAAGTACAGAAAGTATGTTAGATTATGCCTCCCCCTCATATAAACTTCAGTAAAGATTACCGGTCTAGTTATCAATTGCCTAGGACAATATCGCTATATTTAATTTATTGTTATTTTATTAAAACAACACCTAAGTTTTATTACAATATTCTTTAATACCTTGCAAACCTATCTATTACACCTACTAAGTACTTCTAGTTTCTTTCCTGCAAAGTAGTTTCATACTTGTTCTAGGTAAAGTAAGCGTTAACGTTCGTAGAGTTGTATCAGTGGTCGATATCACTTGAGAGAATATTAATTCTACCTTCAGCTCCTCGTTCGGTTCGACACTCTTACTTATCGAAAAAGGCTACAAACGATCCCCTATACTTTTGGGTTATCAAGACCTTTTTCTGTCCACCGTTGCGAGGGAACAATAGTGTAGTGTTTCATATTATTGTGTGTGCTTGTTTGCTTTGTTGCTAAGTAATTCTTATTTTCTCTTATTAGTTGCGTTGTATCTTTTGTTATGGATAAGGAACACGAAATACCAAAAAAATAATTGTACTTGCTACTCATGGAGATGGGGAACCTCCTAAAACCCTTGATGATGGTGATGTGCAACACAACAATTATTGCTTTGATAGTCCTGAGAAATCGTGATTCAACTTGATAATGGGAGACACATTGGATCAACATGAGTACTTTAGGGATTATCGCTTGAATCAAAAAAGGAAACACTTTGGGATCAAATTAAAATTTTGCGCTGGTATGCTTGGGATTTATGCGTGAGAAGTGATTATTCTTGTTGGTCTAAGAGTTAGGGTCTACACCTTCCCATTCAATGTGAATGGTATATATGATTACTATGATGTGAAACAAATAGAAGAATTTATTGCTTTTAAGGGTGCAAATGAAATTGCTTCTTTGATTGAAAAGTATGATGACATTCCTTACAAATATGAAATTTTTGCCATACTTAATTATTGCTATGAGAATTATGAATATAATGCTGGTATTAATGAATTTATTGAAAGAATGAGTGATGTGTTGGAAGAGACTAATATTTTGCAGGAATCTATGGAAGAGGAAATTGTTGAGTGAGCTCATTATATGAAAAAGATGAGGAGGAGATCGAAGAACAAAAGGAGGAAGAGCGGATTAGCTACCCCGCCCACCTTCTAATGAGAGTAACTCTTCAACTCATACATTGTTTAAAGTCCCTTCGTGCTTACCGAAGGATGAATGCTATGATCCCTTGGATTTGTTGGAAATATCCCTTTTTGATGAACTTGATGTTTGCTCTACTTGTCGCAGTGATGCCAATATGAATTATGATTATGGATATTAACTTGATGTAGTTCCTTATGTTAAGCGTGAAATTTTGGCTATTGCACCCATACACGATAGTCCTATTATCTTTTTGAATTCTCCCAACTACACCATATCGGAGAAGTTTGCACTTATTAAGAATTATGTTGATAGGTTGCATTTTACCACTACACATGATGATTTTGAAGGATATAATATGCATGTGCTTGCTGCTCCTACTTGCAATTATTTTGAGAGATGAACCCAATCTTCACCTTTCTATGTTTCCAATACGATAAAATTGCAAGAAACTACTTGTGCTGTGTATTGGCTTTTACTTTGTGTGAATGAATTGTTCTTTTATGATATGTGAACGTATAGGAAGAGAGTTAGACCTTGTTTTCATACGATATATATCACTTTGTGCTCACTACTAAATTACAAATCATTGTTAATTAAAATTGGCTTTGATATACCTTGGGATCCGCATGGATCAATTACTTGAGCACTACTCCCTCCGTCTCAGTTTACAAGTCCGGCACATGTACCTAGGTCGTCAATTTGTTCAACTTAATGAGAGGCATACATTACAAAAAATATATCATTAGAAACTTTAGATGTTCTATTTTCTAATGATATAATCTTTGTGTTAAACAATATATTTTATATAACTCAAATTGACGACCTAGATACACGTGCATGCCTTCTAAACTCTGACGGGGGGAGTATATGCCTAGCTTAACGTATTTAAAGAATGCGCTGCCAGGGAGACAACTCCGAAGTTTTAGAGTGTCATTTTTTGTGTGATTTAAAATTAATTAAAAACACAAAAATAAAGTGGGGATCCTAAAACGTTTTCAAAAACAAAAGTGAAAGTGAGAAGGACGAGCACCGTTGAAGTGGGGAATAGCCTTGAACTTTGTTCATGCCCATGGAAGTTTTATGAATCTCGATTACATCAAATTTTCAACAAATTTTTTTCCCTTGTACAAATCAATTGTTTTATAAAAATAATGTACCAAGATTTACATTTAGGATGTTTGGATTGCTTGCTTGATACTTGTTGTGCAAAAGCAGAAACTTTGGCTATAGTGTTTGATTTTTATTATTTTAGTGGAATGGAAAACAAATCTGAATTTTTTTTATAAATAATGTTGTAAAAATAGTTTACCACATCCTAAATTTGTAGAATTTTCGAAGTTATGTAAGTATAAGTTTCATCTGCATCTTTCCAGGGTGACCAGTTTTTCATAGATTGTTGCTATAGTTGCTTTGCGTGCTTATGTATTGAATTCATGTGGAACCCCATTGACTTGGCAGTCATAGAATTGTGATATGATACAATGGTTAATGTTATAATATAATTATACAACAATGATATGCCAGTACATGATGAGATTTGATGTTATATGAACTAACCTCTCTAATAAAAGTTATATCAAGTTTTGTGTTGATGAAGTGTTCGAAGATCGAGGAGGTATTGATATGGGAAGAATAAGGAGAGGCAAGATCCAATTATTAGGGATTCCCAAGTCACCCCAAGTAATTATTAAAGGAGGCCCAAGCATCTAAGCTTGGCGATGCCCCGAAAGGCATCCCATCTTTCTTCTTCAACAATTATAGGCATGTCCCGGTTGTTGTTTTGTTGGCATGATATGCGTAAATTCTTGGAGCATCATGTGACTTTTATTTTCCTTTTAGGAATGCACGATGAAAGTATGGGAAGTCCATGGTTGATTTATAGAATGCTCTTTGCACTTCACTTATATCTTTTGAGCATGGATTTATAGAATGCTTCATGTGCTACACTTATATCATTTGAAGTTGGATGTGTCTTTCTCTACATATAGAAAACCCTTATTTGTAGAATGATCTTTTGCTTCACTTATATGTATGTGACATCCTCAGCTGTTGCTACTGTAAACCTATGCAGAGGATGCCACGATACCGTGTTTTCCTATCGTTAATCTCGCGTTAGTTCAAAACGGTTCGAATTTAGATTTAAAATTTAAGTCAAGCGATAAAAAAATTCGAATGTCGGAATAATAATGTTCGGATGTGTCGGATATTATCTAGGAGAATTACCCTTTAGGAATTATTAATTTTAAGAGGGTATATTGCGCAAAATAAAATAAAACTAAAATATAAATTAAAAAGAAATAAAAATTAAAAAAACATGGGCCAACTGGGCCAAAATGGCCTAGCGAGCCCACCTAAGTTGGGGAGGTATAAACCCCCCTCGCTCTAATCCCAAACCCTAGCGCGAGCACTCCCCATTTCCCCCACTCCCCCCCGCCAGACCCGTGGCCTTGTCACCCCACCAACTCCCCTCGCCACCTACCGCCCCCGTCGCCTCACACCCTCTCCCTCGCTCTCCTACCTCAAGCGCCCCACCAACCCATCCCCACAAGGGAATTCATCTCTCCTCGTCAGCCCCCTCGTCACCGAGCCCCCACTATGAGCGCCCACTCCTCTCTCGCGCTCGCTCGCCTCTCCCTGGGCTTCCCCTTGTCGGTTCCTCTCCCCCGTCTCCCGCATATCACCGGCTCCCCCTCCAACCACCACCGGCCGGCCCTGGCGCCCGCCCCCCACCTCACCTCGCCGCCGTTGGGCGCCGCCCCACCGGATCCACCCGGACCGAACCCTCCCAGCGCCTCCATCACGCTCGGCTCTGTCGCCCCGTCGTACGCGGGCCACCCCCGCACCGGCCTGGGGCACCCCCGGCCACAGCGCCTCCCCACGCCGGCCTTCCTCGATCGGGCCGCCACGCCGCCTCAGCACCGGATCCACTGCGCCGCCCCGCGTTGCCGTGACGACCGCCGCCTCCACGTCGCCCCGCATAGCCACCAACCGCCGCGTCACCGGTGTTGACGTCGTCCCGCACCGGATCCGACGCCCGTGCGCCTCCTCCTCGCCGCACCCGCCGGTATCCTCCTCCTCAACCTCCTCCCCGCCGGTCTACCTCTACACCGAGCCTCTGCTTCCCCGTCAATGGTGGTGAGGCACCGCGGCCCCGGGCCCCTCTCCTCTTTCTCCATTGATCCGAGCCCCCCACCCTTTGATTTGTGCATGATGAATGTAAAGAACAACAAAAAGAAGAAGAAAAAGAAATCTATGTATAATCGTATGTATGTATACATGGATATATATATATGTGTGTGTACGTATATGTGAAGGTGTATGTATGTGCGAGGATATGTATGTAAGAACTTAAATATGTGTGTATGTATGTTACAATGGATGTACTCCCTCCGTTTCTTTTTAGTCCGCATATAAGATTTGGTCAAAGTCAAACTTCATAAACTTTGACTAAATTTATAGAATAAAATATCAACATTTATAATATTGAATCAATATTAGTAGATGCACAATAATATTAATTTTCACCGGGAGGGTATCAACATTTGCAAGGACTAGCTTCCTCATGTGCGACACCTTGTAGTGTTGGACTCCCTTCCTCATGTGGGGCACCTTCAAAACTAATGCGGGGTCCACGCCCTAAAGACAAGAATTAAAATAAATAGAAATAGTTTTATAATTAATGAATATTTATAGTTTAACTAATTGGACTAATCAGTTTTTTAAACAGTAAATGCTGTTTTGGAATATTTAGGATTTTATATAATAATAAAATAAATAAATAGATAAATAGATATATTATTTAATTAATTAGTTAACTAATTAATATATAATTAAGATAATCTGTTAATTAGGATAATTAAATTATCCTATTAGAGTATGACACATGGGTCTCCCATTTAGTTAATCTGATTAATTAGTATTTAACCTTAATTAATAAATTGTGTCTATGACACACAGGACCCACTGGTCAGTTTGACCAGTCAACTACTGATGTCAGCATGACATCATGCTGATGTCATAATAGCAATTAATTGAACTTATTAAATCTGTTTTTAATTCCTAAATATTAATAAAATTTTAAAAACTAATATAAAATAAATTGCAAGTCAGTTCAAATAATTTTCAACATGAAAGTTGATCTGCAGAACGAGACGAACGAGGATACGCGGTCCATTCGTGTGCCACGCGTCCCTAGCATAGCAAACATGGAACTTTTCATCGTGTTCAGTTTGACCGGTAGTAGCGAGAGACCCAGGAAATATCATGTGATATTCTCCCGACACATCTACGATGGATGTTACTGCGTTAGCTCATGCCTAGCATGCATATTGCCATGTCATGCTTAGTGTTGCACCTGTTGTTGTTATTTATTGTTTCTCCCCCTCTTCTTACCCGTAGACCGCGAGACCGATGCTGGTGTCGGGTACATCTCCGACCCTGCCGACCAGCCCTTTGCCACAGAGCAACAAGGCAAGCAAACCCCCCTTGATCATTCCTATATCGCTTATGTCTTTCTTCCTCCTGCTTGCTTCAGAATTTTGTTACTGTTGTAGTTAGCTCCTATATCTGATGTATAGCCTATTTTTTATGAACTGCTACTTTCAGTACTATACTTTTAAAGTATTTAGTATAGGTGGAGTAGTCATCCCCCCTGACCCCATAGTCCAGTTGCCCCGCTTTGTTTTCGAGTCTCGATCCCTGATCGACGAGCCATACCCGGCACAACACTTACACCCCTAGTTGTGCAATGCTACAAAGATACTATCGGGTACCGAGGGTGAAACCTCGCAAAGTACTCCTGATGATATCTCCGTAGTACAGCTAGTCGGTCGTGGTTATCGAGGGTGATTCCTCTTTCACCATTCCCGGCGATGCCTCTCTCGTGCAACCCCTCAAGTGTGGGAAGCTCGAGGGTGATTCATCTAGTTCCACCTTGATGGATACATCATTCGAAATCCAACGAGGGTGTTACCTCGGATTCCCCCCGATGTTCCAACCACACAGTTACTTGACCATCTTACTAGGATCTTTGATGAATAGATGTTAGGCGGGTGGATTCTCGCGTGTTTGTGTCGATGACATAATTAAAATGATAATGGATTTCAGTATTTGATCTGGGTTGGTCGGAAGGCATTATTACGCACTAACCGTCTGCATGGGAAGAATTATGGGTACTCGACGTCGCGGTATCAGCAGAAGCTCTTCATACGGCAGCGATGGAGCGGCGCGCGCCCGAGTGGTCCCCAGATGCATCGCTCTTGTATTTAGGGGTGCTAGGACTGACATCGGCCGCCCACACATCGTGCAGGAGCGCAGAGGGCAAGTGGACCCACGAACCCTCTGTACTTAGGAGTTAGACCGGCAGGCTGGCCTCTGTGTTGAGCTTAGGTGGGGCTGCGACGTGTCGATATTCCGAGGCCGGGCAGGAGACAGAAAAGTGTGTCCGACCCGAGTGTTATCGAATGCGTCGGGGAATATGTGGTGCACCCTGATACGTCTCAAACGTATCTATAATTTTTGATGGTTTCACGCTGTTATCTTGTCAACTTTGAATGTTTTGTTTACCTTTTATATCTTTTTTGGGACTAACTTATTAACTCAGTGCCAAGTGCCAGTTCCTGTTTTTTGTTTGTTTTTGACTCTTTTCATATCTGATTTTGGAACGGAGTCCACACAGAATAAAATCCCCCAAATGATTTTTTCTAGGACGGAAGAAGATCGGGAGGCTTGAGGGCAAAGCAAGTGGGCCCACAGGGAGCCCACAAGCCCTGTTGCCGCGACCAGGGGGAGGCCGCGGCAACCAAGCTTGGGGCCTCCCTGGCGCTCCCCTGCCCTAGGTATTTGGCCTATAAATTCCGTAAAAATCCAGAAAAAATCAGGGCGTCCACGAAAACAATTTTCCGCCGCCGCAAGCTTCCGTTTCCGCGAGATCTCATCTGGAGACCCTTCCCGGTGCCCCGTCGGAGGGGACTTTGGAGTTGGAGGGCTTCTTCATCAACATCATCGCCCCTCCAATGACTCGTGAGTAGTTCACTTCAGACCTACGGGTCCGTAGTTAGTAGCTAGATGGCTTCTTCTCTCTCTTGGATCTTCAATACAAAGTTCTACATGATATTCATGGAGATCTATCCGATGTAATCATCTTTGGCGGTGTGTTTGTCGAGATCCGATGAATTGTGGATTTGTGATCAGATTATCTATGATATATATTTGAGTCTTTGCTGATTTCTTATATGCATGATTTGATATCCTTGTAAGTCTGTCCGAGTCTTGGGTTTTGTTTGGCCAACTAGATCTATGATTCTTGCAATGGGAGAAGTGCTTGGTTTTGGGTTCATACCGTGTGGTGACCTTTCCCAGTGACAGTAGGGGCAGCAAGGCACACATCATGTTGTTGCCATCAAGGGTAACAAGATGGGATTTGTCGTAGATATGAGATTGTCCATCTACATCATGTCATCTTCCTTAAGGCGTTACTATGTTCTTTTGGACTTAATACACTAGATGCATGCTGGATAGCGGTCGACGTGTGGAGTAATAGTAGTAGATGCAGAAAGTATCGGTCTACTTGTTTTGGACGTGATGCCTATAGATATAGTCATTGCCATAGATAACGTCACGACTTTGCGCGGTTCTATCAATTGCTCGACAGTAATTCGTTCACCCACCGTCTACTTGCTTTCATGAGAGAAGCCACTAGTGAACACTACGGCCCCTGGGTCTATTCACAGCTATCGTTTCCACCTTTGCTTTTACTTTGCTTTGTTACTTTGTTGCTTTCAGTTCTCACTTGGCAAACAATCTATAAGGGATTGACAACCCCTTCATAGTGTTGGGAGCAAGCCCTTTGTGTTTGTGCAGGTTCTCAAAACTGAGGGAAATACTTACTGTCGCTGTGCTACATCACATTTTCCACTTCGAGGGAACACCAACGCAAGGCTCCAAGGCCAAGGGGGAATACTTTGCATATTTTCCTAGGAAGTCCCTAAAGGTGTAGCCGTAGCAGAAGGATTCCTGGTGCCGTTGCTGAGGAGAATCAAGACAAGAATAGTCTCCCATCAGCACGCTTGTTTCTGGCGCCGTTGGAAGGTCTTTTGTTGCAGTAGCAGAAGTAATTGCTGACGCCGTTGCCGGGGAAGGAGAGATCTATCCAAGTAGGTCTCACAAACTCATCTCTTGCATTTACTTTTTTTCCAGTTGCCTCTCGTTTTCCTCTCCCCCACTTCACATTTGCCGTTTTCATTTGCCTTTATCCTTTGCCTTTTTATCTTTTGCCTTTTTGCCGTTTTCCTTTGCCTTTTCTTTTGCCTTTTTTCCGTTTTCCTTTGCCTCTTTCTTTTGCCCTTTTGCAATTTTCCTTTGCCGGTTTTCTTGTTGCTTGTGTGCTTGTTTGTTTGTTGAAGTCATCATGGCTGAAAACACCAAACTTTGAGACTTCTCGAGTACCAATAATAATGATTTTATTAGTACTCCAGTTGCTCCCGCCACTAGTGCGGAATCGTATGAAATCAACGCAGCTTTGCTAAATCTTGTTATGAAAGAGCAATTCTCTGGCCTTCCTAGTGAAGATGCCGCATCCCATCTCAATACCTTCATTGAGCTTTGCGATATGCAAAAGAAAAGAGATGTGGATAATGAAGTGATTAAGCTGAAACTTTTTCCTTTCTCGTTGCGAGATCGCGCAAAAACTAGGTTTTCTTCTTTGTCTAAAAATAGTATCAATTCTTGGGATAAGTGCAAAGATGCTTACATATCCAAGTATTTCCCGCCGGGAAAGATTATCTCCTTACGTAACGATATCATGAATTTCAAGCAACTTGATCATGAACACGTTGCACAATCTTGGGAGAGGGTGAAGCTTATGATTTGAAATTGTCCCGCTCATGGCTTGAGTTTGTGGATGATTATACAAATCTTTTACGCTGGTTTGAATTTTGCCTCTCGCAATATCTTGGACTCTGCCTCAGGTGGAACGTTCATGGAAATCACGTTAGGAGACCCTACAAAACTCCTAGACAATATCATGACCAACTACTCTCAGTGGCACACTGAAAGGTCACCTGCTAGCAAAAAGGTACACGCTATGGAAGAAATTAACTCGCTTAGTGCTAAGATGGACGAGTTGATGAATTTGGTTGCTAGTAGAAACGCTCCTTTAGATCCTAATGACATGCCACTATCTTCCTTGATTGAGAGTAGCAACGCTAGTTTGGACGTTAATTTTGTTGGTAGGAACAATTTTGGCAACAACAATGCTTTTAGAGGAAACTATGTTCCTAGGCCTTTTCCTAGTAACTCCTCTAACAATTATGGAAATTCCTACAACAACACTTATGTAAATCACAACAAATTACCCTCTGATTTAGAGAGTAATATCAAAGAGTTCATCAACTCTCAAAAGATTTTTAATGCGTCCATATAGGAAAAACTACTCAAAATTGACGATTTGGCTAAGAGAGTTGATAGGATGTCTTGTGATATTGATGCTTTGAAAGTTAGATGAGCTCCTCCCAAGGTCAACTTGTATGAATCTTTGAAAGCTATGCGTGTCTGCATGAATGAGAGCAAAGAAAGAACCGCCCAAATTCGTGTTAGGCATGAATGGTTTAAAAGGGTGCGTTCTAGTGATGCAACTCACGAAGATCTTAAAGTGCTTGGTGTGACTCCTCTTGAATCTTTGTTTTCGCGTGTCAAACCTATTGATGAAGGGGCTGGATATGAATCCACTTTGGTTGAAAAACACCCCAATGATTCAGAGTCCACCTATCTTGATGATATAGGTGTGGAGAGTGGAGTAGAAGAAATCAAAAATTTGGGTAGTAATGAAACTCCCACTTTGGATTTCAAGGAATTCAATTATGATAGTTGCTCCTTGTTTGAATGCATTTCTTTGATGCAATCCATTGCAAACTCTCCACATGCTTATAGCCAAAGCAAAGCCTTTACCGCGCATATCGTAGATGCTATGATGAAATCTCTTGAAGAGAAGCTCGAACTAGAAGTATCTATACCTAGAAAACTTCATGATGAGTGGGAACCTACTACCAAAATCAAGATCAAAAACTATGAGTGCAATGATTTGTGTGATTTGGGTGCTAGTGTTTCCACGATTCCAAAGTCTTTTTGTGATATTCTTGGTTTTCATGAGATTGAAGAGTGTTCTCTTAATTTGCATCTTGTGGATTCTACTGTCAAGAAACCCATGGGAAGGATCGATGATGTTCTTATTGTTGCATATAAGAACTACGCACCCGTGGATTTCATTGTACTTGACATAGATTGCAATCCGTCATGTCCCATTATTCTTGGTAGACCTTTCCTAAGGACTATTGGTGCTATCATCGATATGAAGGAAGGGAATATTAGATTTCAATTTCCTCTAAAGAAGGGCATGGAGCACTTTCCTAGAAATAAAATAAAATTTCCTTATGAATCTATGATGAGGGTTACTTATGGTTTGTGCACCAAGGATGACTATACGTGATTCCATCACCTTTGGCCTAGCTAAGGGCGTTAAACAATAGCGCTTGTTGGGAGGCAACCCAACGAATCTATCCTTTTTCTTTGTGTTTTGTGTTTTCCACACTTTCAAATTTCTGTTATGATTGTGTTTTTTGTGTTTCTTTCTGCATTTGTGCCAAGCAAAACCGTTATGATTAGTCTTGGGGATGATCGTTTGGTCATGCTGGAAAAGACAAAAACTTTCTGCTCAAGAAAAGAATTTTCATTTTTTTTCTGTAAGAGCTTTTGGGTTGATTCTTTTTTCTGATGATTGCTACGCAAATTCTTCAGACTGTCGTAAGTTTTCAGAATTTTTGAAGTACCAGAAGTATATGAAATATACAGATTGCTACAGACTCGTCTGCTGTTAACAGATTCTGTTTTTGTTGTGTTGGTTGCTTATTTTGATGAAACTATGGATAGTATCGGGGGGTATTAGCCATGGAAGATTGAAAATACAGTAACCCAACATCAACATAAGTAGAATTTAAGTTTTCTACAGTACCTAAGGAAGTGGTGGTTTGCTTTCTTATACTAATGTTATCACGAGTTTCTGTTTAAGTTTCGTGTTGTGAAGTTTTCAAGTTTTGGGTGAAGTTCTTATGGACAAAAAGATAAAGAGTGGCAAGAGCTCAAGCTTGGGGATGCCCAAGGCACCCCAAGATGATTCAAGGATGCCGCAAAAGCCCAAGCTTGGGGATGCCCCGGGAAGGCATCCCCTCTTTCGTCTTCAATCCATCGGTAACGTTACTTGGGGTTATACTTTTATTCACCACATGTTATGTGTTTTGCTTGGAGCATCTTGTATCGTAGGAGTCTTCTATTTTTTTGTGTCACAATCATCCTTGCTGCACACCTAGATAGAGAGACATGCATTCACCGTGATTTTGTCGAGGTTCACTTATATCCTTCAGTAGACAATTCAGCTCACATGTGCTTCACTTATATCTTTTGAGCTAGTTTCTTTTGCTCTATGTGCTTCACTTATACCTTTTAGAGCACGACGGTTCGTGGCTTGGTAGTTGATCTATGATTTGAAAGTAGTCTCAAAAGGGGTAGTTATCCAAAGGGATACGACAACTTCCACCTTCATGTGCATTGAATAGTTACAGAAGTTTGATTCATCTCAACTAGTTTTGAGTTGTGGTTATGGTAATATTGAAGTTATGTTAGTAAGGTGTTGTGGATCTAGAAATACTTGTGTTGAAGTTAGTGATTCCTGTAGCATGCACGTATGGTGAACCGCTATGTGATGAAGTCTGAGCATGATTAGTCTATTGATTGTCATCCTTTGTGTGGCGGTCGGGATTGCGCGATGGTTTATACCTACCAACCCTTCCCCTAGGAGTATGCGTTGAATGCTTTGTTTCGATTACTAATAAAACTTTTGCAACAAGTATATGAGTTCTTCATGACTAATGTTGAGTCCATGGTTTAGATGCACTTTCACCTTCCACCATCACAATCTTCTTTAGTGTCGTGCAACTTTCGCCGGTGCACAAAACCCACCATAATCCTCCCTCAAAACAGCCACCATACCTACCTACTATGGCTTTTTCAAAGTCATTCCAAGATATATTGTCATGCAACTACCACCATGACATGTGCCACCACGTCTACATTGCCATTGCATGATCGTAAGATAGCTAGCATGATGTTTCCATTAATGTCCATGCCATGCTAGATCATTGTCATGGTACACTACCGAAGGCATTCCATATAGAGTCATCGTTGCTCTAAGTTTTGAGTTGTAAGTGTGATGATCATCATTGATGGAGCATTGTCCCATGTGAGGAAATAAAAGAGGCCAAAGATGCCCACCAAAATAAATAAAAAAGAGGCCAAAGAGCCCATTCAAAAAAAATGAGAGAAAAAGAGAGAAGGGACCATGCTACCACCTTTCCACACTTGTGCATATTAAGCACCATGATCTTCATGATTGAGAGTCTCTCGTTTTGTCACCACCATATAGCTAGTGGGAAATTTTCATTATATAACTTGGCTTGTATATTCCAATGATAGGCTTCCTAAAATTTGCCTTAGGTCTTCGTGAGCAAGCAAGTTGGATGCACACCCACTAGTTTTCTTTAAGAGCTTTCACATACTCTTAGCTCTAGTGCATCATTTGTATGGCAATCCCTACTCATTCACATTGATATCTATTGATGAGCATCTCCACAGCTCATTGATATGCCTAGTTGATTTGAACATCTTCTCCTTGTTTTTCTTGCAACCTCCACCACACTCCACACCACTTATAGTGCTAAAACCATGGCTCCCGCTCATGTATTGCGTGAGAGTTGAAAAGGTTTGAGAAAGTAAAGGTGTGAAAACAATTACTTGGCCAATACCGGGGTTGTCCATGATTTAAATTGGTTGTGCAATGATGATAGAGCATAGCCAGACTATATGATTTTCTAGGGATAACTTTCTTTTGGCCTTGTTATTTTGAAAGTTCATGATTACTTTGATAGCTTGGTTGAAGTATTATTGTTTCCATGTCAATAGCAAAATATCGTTTTGAATCTAATGGATCTGAACATTCACGTCACATAAGAGGAGTTACAACATCTATGTTAGGTAGCATGAAAGCATCAAAAGTTCATTCTTTATCACTTCCCTACTCGAGGACGAGTAGGAGTTAAGCATGGGGATGCTTGATACGTCTCAAACGTATCTATAAGTTTTGATGGTTTCACGCTGTTATCTTGTCAACTTTGGATATTTTGTTTACCTTTTATATCTTTTTTGGGACTAACTTACTAACTCAGTGCCAAGTCCCAGTTCCTGTTTTTTCTGTGTTTTGACTCTTTTCAGATCTGATTTTGGAACGGAGTCCGAACGGAATAAAATCCCCAAAATGATTTTTTCCAGAACGGAAGAAGATCGGGAGGCTTGAGAGCGAAGCAAGTGGGCCCACAGGGAGCCCAATAGCCCTGTTGCCGCGACCAGGGGGGAGGTCGCGGCAACCAAGCTTGTGGCCTCCCTGGCGCTCCCCTGCCCTAGGTCTTTGGCCTATAAATTCCCTAAAAATCCAAAAAAAATCAGGGCGTCCACGAAAACACTTTTCCGCCGCCGCAAGCTTCCGTTTCCGCGAGATGTCATGTGGAGACCCTTCCCGGTGCCCTGTCGGAGGGGACTTTGGAGTTAGAGGGCTTCTTCATCAACAATATCGCCCCTCCATTGACTCGTGAGTAGTTCACTTTAGACCTATGGGTCCATAGTTAGTAGCTAGATGGCTTCTTCTCTCTCTTGGATCTTCAATACAAAGTTCTCCATGATCTTCATGGAGATCTATCCGATGTAATCCTCTTTGGCGGTGTGTTTGTCGAGATCCGATGAATTGTGGATTTGTGATTAGATTATCTATGATATATATTTGAGTCTTTGCTAATTTCTTATATGCATGATTTGATATCCTTGTAAGTCTCTCCGAGTCTTGAGTTTTGTTTGGCCAACAAGATCTATGATTCTTGCAATATGAGAAGTGCTTGGTTTTGGGTTCATACCATGTGGTGACCTTTCCTAGTGACAGTAGGGGCAGCAAGGCACGCATCGTGTTGTTTCCATCAAGGGTAACAAGATGGGCCTTGTCGTAGATATGAGATTGTCCATCTACATCATGTCATATTTCTTAAGGCGTTACTCTGTTCTGTTGGACTTAATACACTAGATGCATGCTGGATAACGGTCGACGTGTGGAGTAATAGTAGTAGATGCAGAAAGTATCGGTCTACTTGTTTTGGACGTGATGCCTATAGATATAATCATTGCCATAGATAACGTCACGACTTTGCGCAGTTCTATCAATTGCTCGACAGTAATTCGTTCACCCACCGTCTACTTGCTTTCATGAGAGAAGCCACTAGTGAACACTACGGCCCCCGGGTCTATTCACACCTATCGTTTCCACCTTTGCTTTTACTTTGCTTTGTTAATTTGTTGCTTTCAGTTCTCACTTGGCAAACAATCTATAAGGGATTGACAACACCTTCATAGCGTTGGGAGAAAGCTCTTTGTGTTTGTGCAGGTACTTGTGATACTCCTTCACTGGATCGATACCTTGGTTCTCAAAACTGAGGGAAATACTTACCGCCGCTGTGCTACATCACCCTTTCCACTTCGAGGGAACACCAGCGCAAGGCTCCAAGGCCACAGGGGAATCCTTTGCATATTTGCCTAGGAAGTCCCTAAAGGCGTAGTCGTAGCAGAAGGATTCCTGGTGCCGTTGCTGAGGAGAATCAAGACAAGAATAGTCTCCTATCAGCACGCTTGTTTCTGGCACCGTTGGAAGGTCTTTTGTTGCAGTAGCACACCCCTGCACGGAAGAACTTATCTATTCGAATAGCCGTGTCTATGGTTACACGACGACTTGGAGTTGTCCCCTGATCTAATACAACTACAATTGTTACTTATCTGGAATTAGTTGCCCCAGGATTGCTTCCTCGCACGGAGTCGAGGGAGGATCTCTAGGCGTGACCTCATATTAATATTGTTGCAACAATATGACTATTAATTGTGTTACCTTGCTCTATTCTCGTCTATTGCTGCAAGACCCTGAAGATGCTAGTCTTCGATAGGACTAGGCCTTCTCTCTCTATTCTCGCATTGCTGCAGTCAGTGCACATATAAAACCCCTTCTTTGATACTGATGCATACTTAGCATAGTTCTGATATAAGTCTTGCAAGTACTTTGGATGAGTACTCACCATTTCTTTGCTCCCCCTTTGCCCCCTTGATCCGTTGGTGCGACCAGATGATGGAGCCCAGGAGATGGAGTATCCCACCGACGACGAGTGCTACCCCGACGGTGCCTACTACTATGTGGAGGCCCCTGAAGACCAGGAGTAGTTAGGAGGTTCCCAGGCAGGAGGCCTCGCCTCGTTCGATCGTTGTATCTTTTGTGCTAGCCTTCTCTAAGGCACCCTATATTTTATGTTTGTACTCAGGTATTGTTGCTTCCGCTGACTCGTGTGTTTATCGAGCTTCCGTATTCTAGCCCTCGAGGCCCCTGGCTTGTAATATGAAGCTTGTATTGTTTTATTTTGTGTCTAGAGTTGTGTTCTGATATCTTCCCGTGAGTCCTTGAGTTTGATCGTACGCATTTGCGTGTATGATTAGCATATGATTAAATCGAGGGCGTCACAAGTTGGTATCAGAGCCGACTACCTGTAGGTAGCCCCCTTTCCAACTCCTTGAAGGAAGTTGACTCTTGTGTTTGAAAAAACTTTACTAACACTAATGTTGTGGCTTATGGGCCCACATCTCAATCAGGTGGTATTAGTATCTTTTACTCCTTTCCTATACTCTAGGCACTACTCTCTCTTCTCTTTCGGGATAAAGATTTTGCTAACTCTAACATTAGGTTCTCGTAAATACTTCCTCCCAGAGAGCCCCGCAACTCCAGACGATGGCTTGGTTCCTCAGGAGACTCCGAAGATACTCTCCGATGTTCTCTCAAAAACTGGTGCTCATCGCTTCTATGAATTCCCTTCCTCCGTCAACCCTTATGGATGACTACATACGAATGTTGTTCATACTTTGTTTTCAAATTGCTCTTGTTTTACGAGATGCAACAAATTATCTTATCGGGGATTCGTCCGTCATCAGTTTTCATGGGTTTCGAAAGTTCTTCGAAATTACACTTCGATCTTCCGAAATCCCCAGTAGCCTATTGCTCTTGACCTTTTCTCACATGCTTACATTATGGTTAAATCCATATGTCTAGCTGCATTCATTAAAATCCTTTGTGATTGTCCTCTGAGCTTATTGATTCCACCTTTGTGTGAATTCACACAATCATCTGTTGATACTCATATATTATTTTCCGGCTTAGACGTCCTTTCAAATAGAGCTCGTTCTCGACAAATTGACTTTGGTTGGTTGTCCATTTAAGTCCATTCAACTTACTTGAATTTGATCGGAGCATCTGATTATGATACACCAACCTGGAAATCCTAATTCCTTTGGTAATTAAGTATCGATATTTTTCAGATGTTTTATAATCTGATGTCTTGCATTTTACCCCCTCTGATTGAGTATCGATACTCACATCAAATCTTTTCTGGACTGCCAGACCCACTGCTGGGTTATTATCTGACGACAACCTTTACATTCATAAATTCTCGTGATATAGTTACCCTGATACAGTATGCCATTGGTAAATTGTGTCTTCTCCTTCTGATAAATTGTATCCTATGCTTTTGTCGGCCATGCGTTGTTGTCAAGCATGTGTTAATTACTCTTGAAGTTTGTGGTATATGTTCCTAAGATGCACCGATGGGTTGAACCTATGCCTTCTTAATCAATATGACTCGAAGAGTTTTCACGAGTCTTACTCTTCTGGTGTTCTGTCGGATATTCTTTCAAAGCTACAACCTGATCAAAGGCGAGGAGGAAATGGCAAGTGATGCATTGATGAAGTGGGAGTCGACCTTGAACTTTGTGTTCATGCCCATGGAAACTACGTTGGTCCTATCATAGAAACTTCTCGTATCAATAATCATTCATTATGTGGTTTAGATCTGGTATTTGAGATCTTGTCCTTTGTAATCGTGGTTCCGACCATGCTGTCCTACCTTGATTTCATTCTCAGGTGAGTTAAAGTACTTGTCTTCTTCAGATCAATACACCGGTCCAAGTCTTAATGTTGATCTACCTCCGAGTATTATTCCTTGTAGCTCAAGGATATCATAGAGCTATATAACTTCTTGTGAGCTCCTCATCAACTATGATATTTTCATTACTTCCAGTTTCCTCGGGTTTGAGTTGTTGGACGCGCGAGTACATCGATAACTGAATCGAGTACGCATTGCGATTCAACAACTCTTAGTAATCTTCCTTGCTTATAAGTTGTACTCAATCATGTCTTTCCAAGCTGTTAGGCTACTTCATCATCGTCATGCTAAAGCTTGACCATGATATATATGTCCTCCATCTCTGGAACACATTTCCAACTATGCGTTAAGCTCTCATAAAGCTTTCCACATCATATTGGTTGTTTTGAAAGGCAATTCTGATTCTGAGCTAGCAGTCTTAACTGTGTTTCTGACAACCTTTAGCTTCACCATTCCTTTGCTTGATGTCATCGTTGATCGATTACATCTTCGTGAAGCTTCTCGACAAATGTGTCGTGATCATCATCAGCATTCTGAGCTCTTGCAGGGTATCGACCGAATGCATGATGAGAAATGCCATCCTTGCCCCTCGTTGATTTGTGTTTTCATCAACAACCTTTTTTGCCTTCCCTCCAACACAAACTTGATCATGCTTTGTGTTGTCCTTTGAGTTCCTTGCTAATTCAGCTTATGTTATCTTCTACCTTGGGGTATTACCATCTTTATGTCAAGAATGTTGTGAGCATTATTTGCACCTCTTAAGAATTCTTGATAGAGTAATACTTCTCGCCATCACCATTCATTTCTTGGTCCCGTGTTACTTCAAACCGGAATACCAACAAGTGGACTCTGATGTGTGATTCCAATACTTCTAGCAACCCTATTGCCTTGAGGTTAACTACTGATTGTTTCCTTCTTATTGTGTTGGGTTTTGACTCATAATTTTGACATTGGTCGTGCTACTCCGTCTGTATTTCCGAGCGCACCATTCAACCATTGTCTAATTGTTGTTGTTCCCTCGAGCATACGACATTATGCCATTTGACTTGACAAATACTATTTCCTTGATATTATAAATTTCGGAAATTCAACCCTGTCAAAACCTCGAGGGATTGTTGTTGAGCCCATAAGCCGCACCTTCAACTTCTCCATGTTCCGCAATGAAGCTCTTGAAAGCATTATCCTTGTGCCTAGCTGATGAAGAATGTGCTTGATAGCAGAAATGTTTCCCCAAAGTTTACGTGCATTCTTGCCACCGCGAATATGGGGAAGTTTTGTTTTGCTACCTCTAGGATCTTATCTAGTCATTCACGCATGTGCGAAGTGTTTATGTTTTGAAGATTTGTTATCTTCACTTCATATAACTTCTCTTAGCACGACAAGCCACTGACTGATTTGATCAAGGGAAGAGCAGTTCCTTTCTAAGAACTAATCCAGGCTCACCCAAGGGCCTTGTTATCCTCGATGATGGTTCTCAAATCAAAAATCGGTTGCATTGTGTTGTAAGAACTCCACGTGGGCACGAATGTATTGACCTTGTGTTCATGTGTCTTACAATCCAACTCATGATCCAGAACTTGCTTCCGTAGTTTATATCCCGAGAATCTTGCATTATCATCTCGTCTGTTTTTGGTGGCCCCATTTTCTTCTCAGGCACCCCATGTTTTATGTTTGTACTCAGATATTGTTGCTTCCGCTGACTCGTGTGTTTATCGAGCTTCCGTAATCTAGCCCTCGAGGCCCCTGGCTTGTAATATGAAGCTTGTATTGTTTTATTTCATGTTTAGAGTTGTGTTGTGATATCTTCCCGTGAGTCCTTGAGTTTGATCGTACGCATTTGCGTGTATGATTAGCGTACGATTAAATCGAGGGCCTCACAAGTTTATATAATCTTCTCAGGCACCCTAATACTGAGGTATCCTAACACCAATCGGATCTGAATCTCGGGCAGATATGATGGATCGAACATTTTCCCAATAATTGTAACTTTGGTCTTATGTAACCCGGTACGGTGATGTCTTTTCTGGCACACCGGGACGCAAAACCTATTGTTATAAATTCTTCCATATGTAAGATTCGTGATTCTACCATGAGGAAATTGTATGACTTAGTTTTATAAGTTGTTCCTCATGGTTCCTCTTTGTATACCCATAAGTTCCACCTTTATCTGATGACCATGTCGATGCTATCACGAAGCACGGATCTGGTACGTCAAATTTCAACAGGAACATTGGAAGCGCAATGCTAAATTGTTCTTGATCAATTATCCAAACCGTATGGTATGGGTAAACATCATGATTCTTCTTGCCTCTTTATCTAAAAGGTTATGTACTTGATGACCTATCATGTATACCATACCCTATTTTTCCTCGGGAATGGTATACTTCAATACTTGTGTGTGTGAACACATTTTCCTTCCCATTGGTCTGTTTGACCTTTCTTGTGGCATATCTTATCTAAGAAGTGTTAAATCCTTGTTTAGGTAAATTTCTCTGTAAACAACTCTGTCAGTAAACTCATGTTACTATTGTGGATAACATTCCGGTAGCCGCCGGTGGACGAAGACCTTGCCTATTGGTCCGCCCCATTTTCAACGAGCGGGAAAATGGTTATATTCGTCCCCCGCCCTTGGTACCGATGTTGTTGCCAACATAACTGACAGGCTATCCTATGATATGTCTTGCTACCAAGACCATATAATATGTCACCCCTCTGTCTACTCTCGGCCCACATGGTGGACCCATAACCCAAAGTTCCACAGGATTGAAACCTGACTCTCATGTACATCCTTTGACTCCAAAGTATACTTTGCACTTGGCTTCGTATGAATTTCTCGAGCCACCTTTAAATCGACGGATCACTCTTCGGTCCGGATATTACCCAACACGCTAAAGATCAAGTCTGCATTATTCATGAGAATCTGAGGGTTGCTCGGTCTCGTGCGAAGAGTCAGTATGACCGTCATCATCAATATATGGTCTATCAACCTGGCGAAAAGGCTTATCTTCGTGTCACACCAATGAGAGGTGCACACTGTTTCGAGATCAAGGGCAAGTTAGATCCTCGCTATATTGGTCCTTTCACTATTCTCGAAAGGCATGGAAAAGTGGCTTATCAATTGGAACTATCGGCGAACCTTTCTCAGGTTCACGATGTCTTCCATGTGTCTCAGCTTCATCGCTGCTTCAAAGATCCTATTCGAGCAATGGATCATGATATGCTTGGGATGCAACAAGACCTCTCTTATAAAGAGCATCTAGTATGCATTCTCGACCAGCCTGAACGTCAGACTCGTTGCAAAGTCACCAAGTTCCTTAAAGTACAGTGGTCAAATCATTCTGAAGATGAAGCCACTTGGGAACGCAAGGATCATCTTCGTGATGAATACCACGAGCTCTTTCCTTCTACCTCTTAATTCTCGGGACAAGAATTCTTGTTAGTAGGGGAGAGTTGTGACATCCTCAACTGTTGCTACACTAAACCTATGCAGAGGATGCCATGTCACCGTGTTCCCTATCGTTAATCTCGCGTTAGTTCAAAACTGTTTGAATTTAGATTTCAAATTTAAGTCAAGCTATAAAAGTTTTTGAATGTCAGAATAATAATGTTCGGATGTGTCGGATATTACCTAGGAGAATTACCCTTTAGGAACGGTTTATTGAGCTAAAATAAAATAAAACTAAAATCTAAATTAAAAAAACTCCTGGGCCAACTAGACCAAAATGACCCACCAGCCCACCTAAGTTGGGGAGGTATAACCCCCCCCCCTCTAATCCCAAACTCTATGGCCACCACTCCCCATTTCCCCCACTCCCTGCCGCCAAACCCCTGGCCTCGTTACCACACTAACTCCCCTCGCAACCTACCGCCCCCGTCGCCCCACACCCTCTCCCTCGCTCTCCTACCTCATGCGCCCCACCAGCCCATCCCCACGAGGGGATTCATCTCCCCTCGTCAGCCCCCTCGTCACCGATCCCCCACCATGAGCGTCCACTCATCTCTCACGCTCGCTCGCCTCTCCCTGGGCCTCCCCTCACCGCTTCCTCTCCCCCGTCTCCCCCATCTCGCCGGATCCCCCTCCAACCACCACCGGTCGGCCCCGACGCCAGCCCCCCACCTCTCCTCGCCGCCGTTGGGGCCGCCCCCAGGACCAATCCCTCCCAGCGCCTCGATCGCGCTCCGCTCCCTCGCCTCACCGCGCCCGGGCCACCCCCGCACCGGCCCGGGGCCCCTCCGTCCACGGCGCCTCCCCATGCCGGCCTTCCTCGATCGGGCCGTCGCGCTGCCTCGTCGTCGGATCCACTGCGCCGCCCCTCGTTGCCCCGACGACCGCCGCCTCCACGCGGTCCCGCCTCACACCAACCGCCGCGTCATAGGCGCTAACGCCGTCCCGCACCGGATCTGATGCCCGTGCACCTCCTCATCGCCGGACCCGCCGGCATCCTCCTCCTCAACGTCCTCCTCGTCGGTCTACCTCTACACCGAGCATGTGCTTCCCCGTCAACGGTGGTGAGGCACCACGGCCCCGGCCCCCTCTCCTCTTTCTCCATTGATCCGGCGCTTCCCGTGTGATTTGTGCATGATGAATGTAAAGAACAACAAAAAAAGAAGAACAAAAAGAAATCTATGTATAATCGTATGTATGTATACATGGATATATATGTGTGTACGTATATGTGAAGGTGTATGTATGTGCGAGGATAAGTATGTACGAACTTAAATATGTGTGTATGTATGTTAAAATGGATGTATATATGTAAGTATATATATGTGTGCACCGAGTGTGTGTCATGTAGTTTTTGTGTACTCGCTGTCCCAATGACATGCGGGGTCCACGCCCTAAAGGCAAGAATTAAAATAAATAGAAATAGTTTTATAATTAATTAATATTTATAATTTAACTAATCGGACTAATTAGTTATTTAAACAGTAAATAGTGTTTTGGAATAATTAGGACTTAATATAATAATAAAATAAATAAATAGATATATTATTTAATTAATTACTTAATTAATTAAATAGATAATTAAGATAATCTGTTAATTAGGATAATTAAATTATACTATTAGAGTATGACTCGTGAGTCTCCCATTTAGTTAATCTGATTAATTAATATTTAAACTTAATTAATAAATTGTGTCCATGACACGTAGGACCCATTAGTCAATTTGACCAGTCAACTGCTGATGTCACAATGACATCATGCTGATGTCATAATAGCAATTAATTGAATTAATTAAATCTGTATTTAATTCCTTAATATTAATAAAACTTTAAAAATTAATGTAAAATAAAGCGTAAGTCATATCAAAATATTTTCAACATGAAAGTTGATCACAAGAACGAGACGAACCGGGATACGCGGTCCAATCGTTTGTCACACGCCCCTAGCATATCAAACATGGAACTTTTCCATTGTTTTCAGTCTCACCGGTAGTAGCGAGAGACACACGAAATATCATCTGATATTCTCCCGACCCGTCTATGACGGATGTTACTGCGTGTCATGCTTAATGTTGCACCTGTTGCTGTTATATATTGTTTCTCCCCCCTCTTCTTACCGGTAGACCCCGAGACTGATGCTGTTGCCGGGTACATCTACGACCCTGCCAACCAGCCCTTTGCCGCAGAGCAACAAGGAAAGCAAACCCCCTTGATCATTCCTATATCGCCTATGTCTTTCTTCCTCCTGCCTACATTAGAATTTTGCTACTATTGTAGTTAGCTCCTATATCTGATGCATAGCCTATTTTTGATGAACTGCTACTTTCAGTACTGTACTTTTAAATTGTTTAGTATAGGTGGAGCAGTCATCCCCCCTGACCCCGTAGTCCAGTTGCCCCGCTTTGTTTTCGAGTCTCGATCCCTGATTGACGAGCCAGACCCGGCAATCACTTACACCCCCCCCCCCCTAGTTGTGCGACGCTACAGAGATACTATCGGGTACCGAGGGTGACACCTCGCGAAGTACTCCTAATGATATCTCTGTAGTACAACTAGTCGGTCGTGGTTATCGAGGGTGATTCTTCTTTCACCATTCTTGACGATGTCTCTGTCGTGCAACCCCTCAAGTGTGGGACCCTCGAGGGTGATTCCTCTAGTTCCACCTTGATGGATACATCGTTCGGAATACAACGAGGCTGATACCTCAGATTCCCCCTCATGTTCCAAGCACACAGTTACTTCACCATGTTACCGGGATCTTTGATGAATAGATGTTAGGCGGGTGGATTCCCGCGTGTTTGTGACGATGACATAATTAAAATTATAATGGATTTCGGTATTTGATCTGGGTTGGTCGGAAGGCCTTATTACGCACTAACCGTGTGCGTCGGAAGGTACTCGACATCGCGGTATCAACCGCAGCTCTTGAGACGTCAGCAATGGAGTGACGCGCGCCCGAGTGGTCCCGAGATGCATCGCTCTTTTATTAAGGGGTGTTATGACTGACATCGGCCATCCACGCGTCATGCAGGAGCGCGGAGGGCAAGTGGGCTCACGAACCCTTTGTGCTTAGGAGTTAGACCGGCGGGCTGGCCTCTTTGCTGATCTTAGGTGGGGCTGCGACATGTCGATATTCCGAGGCCGGGCAGGACCCGGAAAAGTGTGTCCGGCCAGAGTGTTATCGAGCGCGTTGGGGAATATGTTGTGCACCCCTGCAGGGAAGAACTTATCTATTCGAATAGTTGTGTCCATGGTTACAGGACGACTTGGAGTTGTGCCCTGATCTTATACAACAACAATTGTTACTTATCTGGAATTAGTTGCCCCAGGATTGCTTCCTCGCACGGAGTCGAGGGAGGATCTCTGGGCGTGACCTCATATTAATATTTACGACGACGATTGCTACCCCAATTGTGCCTACTACTATGTGGAGGCAGCTGAAGACTAGGAGTAGTTAGGAGGTTCCCAGGCAGGAGGCCTCGCCTCGTTCGATCGTTGTATATTTTGTGCTAGCCTTCTCTAAGGCACCCCATGTTCTATGTCTGTACTCGGATATTGTTGCTTCCGCTGACTCGTGTGTTTATCGAGCTTCCGTATTCTAGCCCTCGAGGCCCCTGACTTGTAATATGAAGCTTGTATTGTTTTATTTTGTGTCTAGAGTTGTGTTATCATATCTTCTCGTGAGTCCTTGAGTTTGATCGTACGCATCTGCGTGTATGATTAGCGTACGATTATATCGAGGGCGTAACAGTGTATTAGAGCATTGTATTTTGTAGAAAGAATCAAACTCTTGTTCTTCACTTATATTTGTTTGAGAGTTAGTAAATAGTGACGGTAGTTTGCATGGGTTATAGAACTAGTCCAAAAATAACAGTTATTCTAGGAGTGATAATCAAAACCTTCATGTTGCACATTAAAGAGAAATTGTGGGTTAATGATATTGATGTGGTAATGTAAAAGGGTGTGGGTGCATCATTGTTGATTCATAGAAGTGCCGTTAATCAGAGGTGTTAAACTTCTTGTGTGAGAATTAAATGGGCATGATGATGATGTGTGAGCATTTCTATTCATCGTTGAAATCCTAGTGTTGTTTCGAGTCGGACTCGCGTGATGGTTAATTGCTCCCAACCCTTTCCCTCAGGGCATGTTAGTAGTACTTTGATTTGTGATAAAACTAATAAAACTTTGCAATAAGTATATAAGTTCTTTCTGACTAATGTGAATGCATGGACATACGCAATCTCATCTCCACATATTTGCTAGCCCCTTCGGTATCGTGCAATGCCCATTCTCACCTCGAGGGAAAATTTTGCCGTGCATCCAAACCTAGTGACATAATACACTCTATTGCACACAAGCCTCATTATATCTTCCTCAAAACTGCCACCATACCTACCTATCATGGCATTTCCATAGCCATTCCGAGATGTATTGCCATGCAACTTCCACCGTCACTTCATATGACTTGTACTTCCATTGTCATATTTCTTTGCATGATCGTAAGATATCTAGCATGATATTTACATGGCTTGTCCATATTTTGATATCTTTTACTATGCTAGATCATGGCACATCCTCGTACCCTGCTAGAGGCATTCATTTAGAGTCATATCTTCCTATTAGTTTTTTAATCGAGTTGTAAATAAATAAAAGTGTGATGATAATCATTATTAGAGCATTGTGAGAGTAAGAAAATAAAAATGGGTGAGGCCAAATGAGCCCACCACAATAAAAATAAAAAATGGGGGAGGCGAAAAAAAAACTCACTAATACGTCTCCGTCATATCTATAATTTTTAATTGTTCCATGCCAATATTATACAACATTCACATATTTTTGGCAACATTTTAAATGATTATATTGGACTAACACATTGATCTAGTGCCATGTGCTAGTTCGTGTTTGTTATATGTTTTTTGTTTCATAGAATATCAATATCAAACCAAGTCCAGACACGATAAATATTTACGGAGAATTATTTGGAATATATGTGATTTTTGGGAGGCAGAATCAACGGAAAGGGAGGCCCACGACCTCCACTAGACACGAGGGCATGCGTGGGCCCCTAGCACGGGGTGGTGTCTAGTGGGCACCCCTTTAGTCGGTTTGGATTCTTATTTGGGTGCAAGATAGAGAATTTATGGATAACAATCCCCTCAAAATTTCACAGAGATCGGACTTACGGATCTGTGGGAATTTAAGAAACAGTGAAGCGCTAGAAAACAGGGTGCGAAAATAGAAGAGAACAGAGAGGGGGATCCAATATTGAAGGGGATCCTGTCCCCCCGCCACCATGGAGGCCATGGACCAGAGGGGGAACTCACCCCCCATCCAGGGGGAGGCCAAGGAAGAAGAAGAAGGGGCTCTCTCTCCCCCCTCTCCCGGTAGCACTGGAGTGTCGTCGGGGCAAGGAGCGTGATGGTGATCTACATCAACAATCGTGTCGCTGTCAACACCAACTCTGCCCCCCTTTATGCAGTGGTGTAACACCTCTTTTCCTGTTGCAACTCTCTACTTAAAAAATGTTACTGAATATACATACTATTTTCCAATGATATGTGGCTATCCTATGATGTTTGGGTAGATCTGTTTTGTCCTATAGGTTCATTGTGATATGATGTTATAGATATGAGTTGTGTGTTAATATGGTGATGTCGTAAGGCGCACATGTGAAGGATACATGCTGGAGGGTTTGCAATATGTTCATGATTCACTTAGGGTGGGTGGCGAGAGTGACAGAAACTTACACCCGAGTAAGGGTGGTGTGCTCGTATCAGAGTAAAGAGGACTTGATGTTTAATGCTTTGGTTGGGTTTACCTTAATGATTTCTAGTAGTTGTGGATGCTTTCTAGAGGTCCAATCATAAGTGCATATGATCCAAGTACGAAAAGTGTGTTAACGTATGCCTCTCCCTCATTGCACATGATAAGTATCTATCATGTTATATTCAAATGCCTATTGACACTCTTTTTCTTGCATTACACAAAAAGCTTTCTACTAAACATCACCTAACTTTTATTTACTTGTTCTTTATTATCTTGCAATTTATATCTAGTTTTATACTTGTTTTAGGTATTGCAAACGTTAAGTGTGCGTAGAGTTTTAACGGTGGTCGATAGAACTAGAGGGAATATTTGTTCTAACTTTAGCTCCTCGTTCGGTTGCACACTCTTACTTATTGAAAAATGCTACAAACGATCCCCTACACTTGTGGGTTATCAATACCTTTTTCTAGCACCGTCGTCGAGGAGCAATAGCATGGGGTGAATATTCTCGTGTGTGCTTGTTTGCTTTATCACTAAACAGTTTTTATTCTCTGTTATTAGTTGTTTTATGTCTTCAGTTATGGATATGGAACATGAAACACCAAAAACAATAGTGGTAATTGTTACTCATGGAGATGGGGAACCTCCTAAAATCCTCAATGCTCATTATGTGGAAAATATTAAACACTACTTCGATAATCCTTAGAAAACCCCATGCAACTTCATAATGGGAGTAATGTTGGATCAACGTGAATAATTTAGGGATTATCGTTTATCTCAAAAAGGGAAACACTTATGGGATCAAATTAGAATTTTGCATTGGTTTGCTTGGGATGCATGTTTGAGATGTGGTTATACTTGTTTCTCCAAGATTAAGGGTCTACTCCTTCCCTTTAGATGTGAATTTACTGATAATAAAACCTTCACTTCTTATGCTAATGCTACATATGATTGCTATGATGTGGAAAGAATAGAAGAATTTGTTGCTTTTAAAGGTGCTTATGATATTGCTTCTTTGCTTGAAAATTATGATGATGTTCCTTACAAAACTGAAATTTTTGCCATACTTAAATATTGCTATGATAATTATGAATACAATGCTGATATTAATGAAATTATTGAAAGAATGACGGTTGCCTTGGAAAATATTAATATTTTGCAGGAATCTATGGAGGAAGAAATTTGTGAAGCTGTGAGCTCGTTGGATGAAAAATATGATGAGGAGAGTGAAGAACGAAAGTAGGAAGAGCGGATTAGCTACACGGGCCCACCTTATAATGAGAGTAACTCTTCAACTCATGAATTTTTTAATTTTCCTTCGTGCTTATCGAAGGATGAATACTATGATCCCTTGGATTTGTTTGAAATATCCCGTTTTATGAAATTGATGCTTGTTATGCTAGTGGCATTGATGCCAATATGAATTATGCTGATGGATATGAACTTGCTGTGGTTCCTTATGTTAAGCATGAAATTGTTTTTATTTCACCCACACATGATAGTTCTATTATATTTTTGAATTCTCCCAACTACACTACATCCGAGAAGTTTGCACTTATTAAGGATTATATTGATGGGTTGCATTTTACCACTACCCATGATGGTTTTGATGGCTATGATATGCATGTGCTTGCTGCTCCTACTGGCAATTATTATGAGATAGGAACTACATCTCCACCTCTTTATGTTTCCAACACGATAAAATTGCAAGAAACTACTTATGCCATGTATTGGCCTTTACTTGATGTGCATGAATGGTTCTTTTATGACATGGCGATGCATAGGAAGAGAGCTAGACTTCGTCATTGGATGATATATGTTGCTTTTTGCTCACTACTAAAATACAAATCATTGTTAATTAAAATTGGCTTCGATATACCTTGGGATACGGATGGATTCATTACTTGAGCACTTTATGCCTAACTTAATGGCTTTAAAGAAAGCGCTGCCACGAAGACAACCAGTAAGTTGTAAAGAGTAATTTATTTCTCTTGAGTGCTTTTAAAATTTTCTAAAACCAAAAAAAATAAATTGGGTAATTTTAAACTTTTTCAAAAAGAAAAGTGAAACTGAGAAGGACGAGCATCGTTGAAGCGAGGGCTAGCCTTGATATTTGTTCATGTCCATGGAAACAATGTGAATCTTGATTACAGAAACTTTTCAACAAATATAATTATCCCCTTGTATAAATACCATTGTATTATAAAAATAATGTGCCAAGATTTGCCTTTAGGATGATTAGATTCCTTGTTGGTATGTGCGGTGCAAAAATAGAAACTTTGGGTGTAGTGCGTGAATTTAAATTTTTTACCGGAACATCGAAAGTTTCTGAAGTTTACAGAGTAATTCTATGAAATATTTTTTAATCCTAATTTTTTAGAATTTTTCAAGTTACAGAAGTACTATCAATGTTTCGATTACTACGGGCTGTCCTGTTTTTGACAGATTATGTTTTGATGCACTCTTTTGCTTGTTTTGATGAAACTATCGATTATATTGGTGGTTTAAGCCATGGATAAGTTACATTACAGTAGCTATAATTAAAAACCAAAATATGAACGGGCTTTCAAAATTACTTAAGGTAATAATTTGCATTATTATACTAACGGATCTCACGAGTTTTCTGTTAAGTTCTGTGTGGATGAAGTGTTCAAAGTTCGAGGAGGTCTTGATATGAGGTAATGGACAAGACAGAAGATTTCAAGCTTGGGAACTCCCAAGGAATCCCAAGTAAATATATAGGGAGACTCAAGCTTCGAAGCTTGGGGATTCCCCAGAAGGCGTCCCATCTTTCTTCAACAAGTATCGATATGTTTTCGTCTTTTTTTGTTCACGTGATATGCGTAAATCTTGGAGCGTCTTTTGTGTTTAGTTTTCACTTCTATTTTATGCACCATGCTTGTATGAGATATTTTATGGTTGATTTATAGAATTCTCATTGCACTTCATTTATATCTTTTGATTATGGCTTTATAGAATGCTTCATGTGCTTCACTTATATCATTTGAATTTTGGATTGCTTTTTTTTCTACATATAGAAAACCATTATTTGTAGAATGCTCTTCTACTTCACTTATATTTATTATAGTGTTGTATTTTGTAGAAAGAAAACTCTCATGCTTCACTTATACCTATTTAGAGAGTCAAAAGGAATGGGTCATTTACATGGTTAGTCATAAAATCATACGCAAAACTTGTAGATCACTAAGTATGATATGTTTGATTCCTTGCAATAGTTTTGCGCCATTAAGATAGTAGTATGTGGATGCACTAGTTGATGATCGTGGATTAGTAAGAATATTGATGTTAAGGATTGTGATTAATAAAGCATGCACGTATAGTCTTTGGTTATGCGATGAAGTTGGAGCCTAATTTACCCCTGATTGAAATCCTTTGTGTTGTTATAATCAGAGTCGTGCGATGGTTAAGTCCTCCCAACCTTCTCCCTTGGGGCATGTGGGTAGTTCTTTGCTTCGAGAGAGCTAATAAAATCTTGTAATAAGTATGCGAGTTATTTATGACTAATGTGAATCCATGGATACACGCACTCTCACCTCCACATATTTGCTAGCCTTTTAGGTATCTTGCATTGCCCATTCTTAACTCGAGTGTTGGTGCAAACTTCGCAGGTGCATCGAAACCCCATGGTATGATACGATCTATCACACGTAAGCCTTAGTATATCTTCCTCAAAACATCTACCATACCTACCTATTATGTCATTTCCATAGCTATTCTGAGATATATTGCCATGCAACATCCACCGCTTCCCTTTTGATGACTTGAACATTCATTGTCATATTGCTTTGCATGATCGTACAATAGCTACCATGCTATTTCCATGTCTTGTCCATTTTTTGATGTTCGTGCTACGCTAGAGCATTGCACATCCTGGTACACGGCCAGAGGCATTCATATAGAGTCATACTTTGTTCTAGGTATCGAGTCGTATTATTGAGTTGTATGTAAATAGAAGTGTGATGATCATCATTATTAGAGCATTGTCCTAGTGAGGAAAGGATGATGGAGACTATGATTCCCCCACAAGTCGGGATGAGACTCCGGACGAAAAAAAGAAAGGAGAAAGAAAAGAAAGAAAAAAAGGAAAAAAACAAAAGAAAGAATAAATAAAAAGAAAGAAAGAAAGAAAGTGGGAGAAAAGAGAGAAGGGCATGATAATTCCACACTTGTGGTTCAAAGTAGCACCATGTTTTTCATATGAAGAGTCTCCTATGTTGTCACTTTCATATACTAGTGGGAATTTTTCATTATAGAATTTGATGCACACCCACTTAGTTTTCATATTGAGCTTTCATACACTTATAGCTCTTAGTGCATCCGTTGCATGGCAATCCCTACTACTTGCATTGATATCTATTGATGGACATCTCCATAGCCCGTTGATACGCCGAATTGATGCGAGACATTCGTCTTTACTTTTACCCCCCTGAAACCTACCACCATATCCTATTCGACCTTTATACTATATCCATGTTTCACACTCATGTATCGAGTAAGTAATAAAAAGATGAAGCGCGTTAAAAAGTACAATCCAATTGCTTGATTTGACACCAGGGTGCTCATGATTTATACCTTATGCTAGGAAGACCAACCATGACAAGATATATGATTTTGTAGGGATAACATTCTTCAAGCATTTTATCTTGAAAAGACATGATTGTTTGCTAGTAAACCTGAGTATGGATGTCTTTTTATCGAATGATAGACTATTGCCTCAAATCACGTGTATCTTAATATTCATGCCATCATTACATATATGATCAAGATTATGCTAGGTAGCATTCCACATCAAAAAAACATCTTTTTTATCATTTGCCTACTCAAGGATGAGCAGGAATTATGCTTGGGGATGCTGATACGTCTCTGTCATATCTATAATTATTTATTGTTCCATGCCAATATTATACAACTTTCACATATTTTTTGCAACATTTTATATGATTTATTGGACTAACATATTGATCCAGTGCCAAGTGCCAGTTCATGTTTGTTGCAAGTTTTTTGTGTCGCAGAATATCCATATCAAATGAAGTGCAAATGCGGTCAAAATTTATAGAAAATTATTTTGGAATATATGTGATTTCTGGGAGGTGGAATCAACGCAAACGGAAGCCGACGAGCTCCGCTAGGTACCAGGGCGCGACACATACCCCCTGGCGTGGGGTGGGGCCTAGTGGACACCTCGTAAGTCGGTTGGGGCTCATCTTCGAGCGCAAGAAAGCTAATTTATGGATAAAAATTCCCTCAAAGTTTCAGCCCGATCATAGTTATGGATCTCCGGGAATTTAAGAAGTTGTGTAGGGTCAGAAAATAGGAACGTGAAAGAGAAGAGAACAAAGAGGGAGATCCAATCTCGGACGGGCTCCTGTCCCTCCACCGCCATGGATGTCATGGACCAGAGGGAGAACTCCCCTCCCATCTAGTGGGAGGCCAATGTGTAATAAGAAGGAGGGGCTCTCTCTCCCCCTCTCTCCCGGTAGCGCCGGACTGCCGCCAGGGCAAGGTGCGTGATAGTGATCTACATTAACAATCTTTCCGGTGTCAACACCAACTCTCCCCCCTTTATGCAGTGGTGTAACACCTCTTTTCCTGCTGTAACTCTCTACTTAAAAATGGTACTCAACACTACATACTATTTTCCAATGATATGTGGCTATCCTATGATGTTTGAGTAGATATATTTTGTCCTACGGGTTAATTGTGATATGATGTTATTGATATGAGTGGTGTGTTAATATGGTGCTGTCGTAAGGTGCCTTCCATGGGGTGCACACATGAAGGATACATGCTGGAGGGTTTGGAATATGTTCTTGATTCGCTTATACTGGGTGGCGAGAGTGACAAAAACTTACACCCGAGTAAGGGAGTTGTGAGCGTATGGGAGTAAAGAGGACTTGAGGTTTAATGCTATGGTTGGTTTTACCTTAATGATTTATAGTAGTTGCTGCCTTTGGACAATCTTTTTCTTGCATTACACAAAATTATTTCGACTAAACAACCCCTAACTTCATTTTCCACACTCTTTGTTTTCTTGCAAAACAGCACCAAAGTTTGATTTACTTGTTCTTTATTATCTTGCAAACCTATCTATTACACCTACTAAGTAGTTCTTGTTTTATTCTTATTTTAGGTAAAGCAAACGTTAAGTATGCGTAGAGTTGTATCGATGGTCGATAGAACTTGAGGGCATATTTGTTTTACCTTTAGCTCCTCGTTGGGTTTGACACACTTATTTTTTGAAAAGGGCTACAAACGATCCCCAATATTTGTGGGTTATCAAGACCTTTTTATGGCGCCATTGTCGGGGAGCAATAGCGTGGGTGAGTATTCTCGTGTGTGCTTGTTTGCTTTATCACCAAGTAATTTTTTTATTAGTTGTTTATATCTTTTGTTATGGATACGGAACATGAAATACGAAAAACAATTAGGTGTACTTCCAACTCATGGAGATGGGGAACCTCCTAAAACCCTCGATGCTTGTTATGTGAAAAATGTTAAACACTACCTTGATAATCCTGAGAAAACCCCATTCAACTTTATAGTGGGAGTAACATTGGATCAACGTGAATATTCTAGGGATTATCGCTTGACTCAAAAAGGGAAAATGTTATGGGATCAAATTCATATGTTGCATTGGTATGCTTGGTATTTATGCCAGAGATATAATTATAGTTGTTGCTCTAGGATGAAGGCTCGACACCTTCCCTTTTCATCTAAATTTAATGATAATGAAATATTAGCTTCTTATGCTAATGGTATATATGATTATAATTATGTGGAACAAATATAATAATTTGTTGCTTTTAAGGGTGCTTATGAAATTGAATCTTACTTCGAAAAGTCTGAAAATTATAATGATGGTGGTTACACACCTGAAATTTTTTCTATACTTAATATTGATACGCGAGTTATAAATACACTTCTGATATTGATGCATTTCTTGAGGAAGTCTCCGTTGTCCAAGAACTGACTAATATTTTGCACGAATTTATGGAAGTACATATGGATTAAACTGTGAGCTCATTGGATGAAAAAGATAACGAGGAGAGTGAAGAACAAAGGGAGGAAGAGCATATTATCTACCCGTTCCCAGCTTCTAATGATAGTAACTCTTCAACTCATACATTGTTTAATTTCCCTCCGTGCTTACCTAAGGATGAATGCTATGATAACTGCTATGACCCCGTTGATTCTTTTGGAATATCCCTTTTTGATGAAATTGATACTTGCTATGCTTGTGGCCAAGATGACAATATGAATTATGCTTGTAAAGATGAACTTTATATAGTTCCTTATGTTAATAATGAAGTTGTTGCTATGGCACCCACACATGATAGTCCTATTATCTTCTTGAATTCTCCCAACTACACCATATCGGAGAAGTTTGCACTTATTCAGGATTATATGGATGGGTTGCATTTTGGTGCTAGACATGATGGACATAATATGCATGTGTTTGCTGTTCCTACTTACAATTATTATGAGAATAACCAAATCTTAACCTCTCTATGTTTCCAATACAATAAAATTGCAAGAAACTTCTTATCCTATGTATTAATCTTAAGTTATTGTGCATGAATCGCTATTTTATGACATGCCGATGCATAGGAAGAGAGTTAGACTTCGTCATTGCATGATATATTTTGCTTTGTGCTCACTACTAAATTACAGATCATTGTTAATTAAAATTTACTTTGATATACCTCGAGATCCGGGTGGATCTATTACTTGAGCACTTTATGCCTAGCTTAATGGCTTTAAAGAAAGCACTGCTAGGGAGACAACCCGAAAGTTTTAGATAGTCTTTTATATCTGTTGAGTACTTTTAAAATGTTTAAAAACAAAAAAAAATATAGAGGGGAACTTAAAACTTTTTCAAAAACAGAAGCGTTTGGAAGGTTATGCATTGGAGAAGTGAGGGTCGACCTTGAACACTTGCGTTCATGCTCATGGAAAAAATGTAGAATTTTTCATGACTTTCTCAAAAAAATTATCACCTGGTACAAATTAATTTTATTATAAAAATATTGTGCCAACATTTTCCTTTAGGATGATTAGATTGCTTGTTGGAATGTGTGGTGCAAAAACAGAAACTTTGGCGGTAGTGCGTGAATTTTTTTTTCCTGGAACGTCAAATTTTTCGGAAATTTTTACATAAGTAATGATATTCAAATGATTTATTTAGTCCTAATATTACAGAATTTGTAAAGTTACAGAATTATGGTCAATGTTCAGATTACTACACAGTGTCCTGTTTTTGGCAGATTCTATTTTTGATGCATTGTTTTGCTCCTTTTGATGAAACTATTGATTGTATCGGTGGTATAAGCCATGGAGAAGTTATATTAGAGTATGTGTATTGCAAAATAAAAATATGAATGGGTTTTAAACATTACACAAGGTAGTAATTTGAATTATTATACTAACGGATCTCACGAGTTTTCTGTTAAGTTTTGTGTGGATGAAGTGTTTGAAGAACGAGGAAGTCTCAATATGAGGAGAAGGAGGAGAGGCAAGAGTTCAAGCTTGGGGATTCCCAAGGCACCCCAAGTACACATCCAAGGAGACTCAAGCGTATAAGTTTGGGGATTCCCTGGAAGGCATCCCATCTTTCTTCAACAAGTATCGGTATGTTTTCGTCTTTGTTTCATTCATGTCATATGCGCAAATCTTAGAGCATCTTTTGTGTTTAGTTTTAAATTTTATTTTATGCACGACGATGGTATGAGATATTCCATGGATGATTTATAGAATGCTCATTGCACTTCACTTATATGTTTTGAGTATGGCTTTATAGAATGCTTCATGTGCTTGACTTATATCATTTGAAGTTTCGAATGCCTCTTTCGCCTCCCATAGAAAACCATTATTTGAAGAATGATCTTTTGCTTCACTTATATTTATTACAACGTGGTATTTTGTAGGAGTTAAACCCTCATGCTTCACTTATACCTATTTACAGAGTCAAAAGGAATTGGTCGTTTACATGGTTAGTCATAAAATCCTACATAAAACTTGTAGATCACTGAGTATGATATGTTTGATTCCCTACAATAGTTTGGTGTCATTAAGATAGTAATATGTGGTTGAAATAGTTGAATATTGTGGATTAGTAAGAATATTGATGTTAGGGTTTGTGATTCCTGAAGAAAACACGTATAGTCTCTAGTTATGTGATCAAGTTGGAGCATAATTTATCCTTGATTTAAATCATTTGTGTTGTTATAATCCGAGTAACGCGATGGTTAACTCCTCCCAACCTTCTCCCTCGGGGCATTCGGGTAGTGATTTGCGTCAAGAGAGCTAATAAAATCTTGCAATAAGTATGTGAGTTCTATATGACTAATGTGAACCATGGATATACGCACTCTCACCTCCACATATTTGCTAGTCTCGTTGGTATCGTGCATTGACCATTCTTACCTTGAGTTTTGTTGCAAACTTCGCACGAGCATACAAACCCCGTGATATGATATGCTCTATTACACATAAGGCTTATTATACCTTCCTCAAAACAGCCACCATACCTACCTATTATGGTGTCGGGACCCCGATCCTAAACCATAGGAATCCAGCCTGTAACACATCGCATCCCATTGCGGTCTCACGCACGGTTAACTCCACGGCTGCAGTCTTACCTTAGCCGGGACCGTTTGCGTATTTTGACTCACGTATGCAATAGTGTCGCTAGCATTCCAATGTCAAGAACCCGGATCGACATGTCTAGTCATAAACCAAAGTGGCAGTACCGCACAAGGACAGGCATATATGACCCAACATAGCAAGTGTCGGTCACCAGCGAGTGTAGACGAGTCGTAGCAAGCTACAGGGACTCCATTACATCGCGTGACATTTCCCCAAAGGGGACAGACACAGCAGCTAAGAAGGACACATGCCGGTCAACCAATGTGTCCGGAGCAGTAGCGAACTACCAAGGCTCATTGGATCACAAAGGGGCATTTCCTTGTAAGGAGTGCTACTAAAGTTCACGACTAGATAATCGAACCCCATACATATCAAGTACGACACACGTACGCATGGCATACCGATATGTATAGATACATCGATGGCATCACAACATAACCATAAACATACAAACTTTATTTAAGAGGCTCAGAAGAGCGACACACATAATATTACACATTAAGGGTCTCACGACCCATAAAAGCAGTCATTCAGTTACAAGCCAGCGGAAGAGTTTAAACTGTCTGAGTACAGACAGGGCAACTAGAAGGCACATGGCCTGACTATACTACAGATCCAACGTAGGGCCAGATCGTAGCTGGGACACCAGCTACTCGTCATCGTCGATGTCTACGAAGAACCCTCCATTCGGGTCATTAGCAACCTCTGCAACATTTATTAAGCAAACATGAGTACGAAGGTACTCAGCAAGACTTTAGGATATCTAACTACTCATGCAAGGTATCAAAAGAGTATTGTGGGGTTTCATGCGGAAAGCCAGCATCTGACTCGTGGCTAAACAACTTGCATTTTTAAATAATTTTGACAACTTGATTTCTCGCACACGAGTCCACTAACACCACAACAATACACTATCGTGGAATCATTCCGTCTCCATACGGAATTGCCGTCCACGACACTCACGCTTATCTTGACAATTTTATGAGTAGCCATTGAAGTTATCTGTAAACAACATATGTCTCCAAGTAGTCCATATCCGTGGACGCGGCTATTCGAATAGATCATAACCCTGCAGGGGGGTACTTCGTCACACACGCTCTCGCCACTTATCGCCATGTGCACGGCATGCACCTCGGCAACCTTCAAGCGGAAGCCCAGCGAGGGAGTCGGCCACGACCGTTAACCGTACTAGTACCTAGTCCAGGTTTATCGCCTATCTGAGAGTAACCCGTACGGAAGTTCGGCCAAGGTTTCCGCCATGGCCTCAAGCGATGTGCGCAGGGTTCCCAAGCCCACCATCCGAGTGCCACTTGGTACACTGTGCCATTGCCTACCGCATCACGGCCCACCTCTCAGGTCAGCACCATGCACGGCCTCCAGCATTACAATAAACACCAGAAACTACTTGCAACTCCTGGACCGAGTACTAAGCGATTAATAAGTCTAGAGGGTCAATTAAGTATCCCAACGTGTGGTAGTATCTAGTCTTGGATTACATACACGGAACTCAGTTCCTAAGGACGGTTCCAATGAAACAACCCGCCATGTACTCCTACACAGCCTTTCACCGGTACCTTTACCAAATCAGGTTCAACACACAACCTTTGCTTACCGAACGGATTCTCACAATTCTGTTCATCTCCCAGATGACAGACCATACATAACTCTAAGCATAGCATGCATAGCAGTATAAGGCAGAACATAGCTCAAGCAACTACCAGGTATGCTAGGTTGCAAGGTTCGGCTATTTACTGTGACAAGGATAGGTCATGCAAAGGAAGTGGGTTCAACTAACGTGGCAAAAGCAGTTGAAGCATTTGATCCTAATGCAATAAATAAGTGCAGGAGCAAGAATATGGGATTTATCGGGATGATCAAAATGGTTGCTTGCCTTGTTGCTCGGAGGAGGGACAATATCCGTCAGACGGATATTCGGTAGAATCCGGGGGTGCGGAGCCTACCGAGATGAAGGGCAACAATCAATAACAATCATATGCAACAAGATGATGCATGAGCATGGCATGAGAATGCAAGGTGGTAAACTAATAAAATCAACATGTATTAGGTTTGAAGTTGATTTGAATCACATTCAAATATCAATTCAAACGAGGTATTCTCGCATACCGATTTAATTGATTCGACCTGATGCTCAGATCAACTTGATGTTAGCATGCATGAGATGTCATGTTAAGGTACTGGTTTGTTATTAGAACATTGTTTGATCATGTCATTCATAATGAAATTTGAATATTTTCCAAATTCCATTTATGAAATATTTATAAGAATTGACTTATTCATTAATCTACATGTTTGGGTTCTGTAACTTTTTCAAACATGAATGAAAATAGCATATTCAGATTCCTTGAATTTTTCTGATACTTTTTCATATATAAATTATTTTCATTGGAGTTACAGATTAATTTATATGAATTTTTGAAGTTTTAAACATTTCTAGAATTATTTTTATACTGGAAAATACTTTTACTGCATCAGCATGACATCAGCAGGTCCAACTGGCCGTTGAAAGTCAAACTTGACCAGTGGGACCCACTGCTCAGTGTCTTTGGTCAGTTTTAGATTAAGTTTAAACTTAATTAGCTGATTAATCTTACTGGTCCCACATGTCAGTGACTTATTAACTTATCTGATTTATTTTTATTATTTCTAAACTGTCCAGAGGCTGGCCCCACTCGTCAGTGGCTCAGGCCAGCTGAGATCCACCGGCGGCGAGGTCGTCCTCGCCGGCGGGGAGCCTCCGGCGACCACTAGAACGTCGGGGGGGCTCGGAAATGGCGCACAGAGGGCCAAACTCGGCGCGGAGAGCACCAGAGGAACGGCCACTCGATGGCGAGCACGATGGGACAAGCCCCAGGGGCTGGGGTGGACGGAATCAACGCCGGCGACGAGCTTGGCGGCAACCAAGTTCGGCCATCGTCGAAGCCATCGAATACGGGGCCAAAACGCGCGGGGCTGGGCACCTAGCGCATCTACATGATGTCCTGAGGCAGTTGGTGGCCTCAGGCAGACCAACCCGTCACCGGAGGGCTACCGGCGACGAGCTGCAGCGGCGGTCCTCGTCGGGCTCCGATGGAACTAAGCCTGGAGGAGGGGATCGACGGGGAGAGCTTAGGGGAAATGACCGCATGCTCACGGGGAGTGCAGTGGTGGCGCTAGTCTGCTCGGGGATGGCCTGGAGAGGGAGAACGCCGGCGACGATCTTCGGTGACCCGAGGAAGAAGACGACAGCTGCTCGTCGATTCACTGCATCTGGGCGTCGGGCTCGTGGCTAGGAAGCTTCAGGGGGTTGCGGCGGAGCTAATGCGCGGCTCAGAAGGAAAGAGGGGAGGCTAGAACGACGGCGAGCTCGAGCTCTGCTCGGGCTCCAATGGCGGCAGAAGGAGGGAGGAGAGATCTGAGAGGAGGGGCAGAACTGGCGCTGGGAATGGATAGCCACGGGCTCGGGGAGCTTATCCCCGGGCTTGCCAGCGCGAGACGGCGGCCAGGCAGGCGCACAGGTGCGTGGCCGCGTCGGAGTACGCGGCGGCCACCTCCTGCTGCCAACTTGCGGGGGAGGAGACGACTGGAGGAGATGGGCTGGGCCGGCTAGGCGACAGGTAAGGATTTTTTCATTTTCTTTCTGTTTTTGTTTCTGTTTTGCTATTTCACTGTTTTACTATTTATTTCAACTCCCAAATAAATTGTAAAAACTATGTTGAGCACCTTAGAATATTTGTTGGAATATTTCCAACCATTCCTAAAGTTTTCAACATTTATAAAGTTTAAAATTTCTGATTTCAAATTTAAAACTTGAAACCAGTAGCTTTTTGCATTTATTTAAAATGCTTAAGATGTTAAGAAAATGGTTTTCTTCATTGCTCATTTACTTTCATGATTTATCAGAAAGTTTGACCTTTTCGTGAGGCCATTTTGGGTTCATTGATTTTAACTAGTTTTGGGATTTCCTTTATTTGAAGAAGTGGCTAGGTTTTGAGTTTTTCCTTCACCTCTTTCTTTGTTCTTGTTGAAAATTTCTTAGATGCAATGCAAAGAAGACATGAGCACAAGACTAACTTGGTTAAGGTGTCAGGGATGTGACAACTCACCCCCACTCAAAGGAATCTCGTCCCGAGATTTAGAAGTCGTCGGGAACAACGCAGGATACTCAAGTCGGAGACGATCCTCTCTTTCCCAAGTTGCCTCCTTTTCAGAATGATTTGACCATTGAACTTTAAGAAACTTGAGGTTTCGACGTCGAGTGGTACGCTCAGCTTGATCAAGAATACGCACGGGGTATTCTCGGTATGAAAGGTTATCTTGGAGATCAAGCGTTTCGTGGTCCACTTCACGGATAGGATCCGAAAAGCAACGCCTGAGTTGCGAGATGTGGAAAACATCATGAACCTTGGAAAGATGCGGAGGAAGTTCCAACTGGTAATCAACTTCTCCTCGTTTGGCAAGAATGCGAAAAGGACCAATGTAACGAGGAGCCAACTTGCCCTTGATACCGAATCGATGGGTACCCTTCAAAGGTGTAACCCGAAGGTAAGCCTTCTCGTCAACTTCAAAGGTCACGGCCTTATGATGACGATCATATTGGCTCTTTTGACGAGACTGGGCTGTTTTCAACTTTTCACGAATGATGCGAACCTGCTCTTCTGCATCCTGGATCATATCCGGGCCAAAGAGTTACCTCTCTCCGGTTTCTGACCAATTAAGAGGTGTTCGACATCTTCGTCCATAGAGAACTTCAAAAGGGGCTTTGCCCAAGCTTGATTGATAACTATTGTTATAAGCGAATTCGGCGAATGGAAGGCACTTCTCCCAATTCATACCGAACGATATAACACAAGCTCGGAGCATATATTCTAAGATTTGATTCACTCTTTCTACTTGACCACTTGATTGGGGATGGAAAGCAGTGCTAAAAGATAAGTGAGTCCGCATGGCATTCTGAAAACTTTCCCAGAAGCGAGAAGTAAAGATACTCCCACGGTCCGAGTTAATCTCCAGGGGAACACCATGAAGAGACACTATTCGGGAGATATATAACTCTGATAGCTGGCTAGCTGTTATGCTCTCACGAACAGGAAGAAAATGAGCCACTTTGGAAAGACGGTCAATGACCACAAAGATAGCATTATTTCCTTTCTTGGTCTTGGGAAATCCGGTAATGAAATCCATACTAACTTTATCCCATTTCCATTCAGGAATAGCTAGAGGTTGAAGGGTGCCAGCAGGCCTTTGATGTTCTGCCTTAAATCGACGACAAACGTCGCAGTTAGCGACGAACTCAGCAATTTGTCTCTTCATCCTAGTCCCCCAGAACCTCTCGCGTAGGTCCTGATACATCTTAGTACTATCAGGATGAATGGTGAGAGGAGAATCATGAGCCTCCTTAAGGATCAATTGTCGCAGACGTTTGCTCGTGGGAACCACTAAACGGTTCTGAAAGAACACAACACCTTTCTCATTGATGGAGAAATCCCTAGCGTTGTCGCTAGCAATATTCTCCTTGATCCGGGATATACCCTTATCATAGGCCTGCACGGCTATGATTTGATCCCTAAGAGTAGGATTCACCACCAGGGTAGAAAGGAATCCTTGAGGAACAATATGAAGATTCAACTTCCGAAAGTCCTCATAGAGATGTGGTTGACCTTGTTGTAGCATCCAATTGTTACAATAAGATTTACGACTTAGTGCATCGGCCATAACATTGGCCTTCCCCAAGGTGTAAGTTATCCCTAAGTCGTAATCCGAGATCAACTCAACCCACAGTCTTTGCCTGAGATTCAAATCCGGTTGGGTGAAGATATATTTCAGACTTTGGTGATCAGTGAATATTTCGCAACAATTACCCAAAAGGTAATGTCGCCAGGTTTTTAGTGCATGGACCACAGCTGCAAGCTGAAGGTCATGTGTGGGATAATTATCGTCATGTGGACGCAACTGTCGAGATGCGCATGCGATCACATGACGATCTTACATGAGAATGCAACCTAATCCTTGTCGCGAGGCGTCGCAATAGATAACAAAGTCCTTAGAAAAATATGGTGGTAGCAACACAGGTGCGGAAGTCAGGCGTCTTTTCAGTTCCTGAAAACTATGCTCACACTGTGGTGTCCACTCGAACTTTTTATCCTTCTTGAGGAGTTTAGTTAGAGGCTTTGCAACCTTGGAGAAATTCTCGACAAAGCGGCGACAATAGCTCGCTAGACCAAGAAAACTCCTAACTTGCTTAACCGATTCAGGTTGAGTCCAATCAAGGACAGCTTGAACTCTCTCGGGATTGACAACAATACCCTTACCAGAGATTACGTGTCCTAGATAGGTCACTTCTGGTAACCAGAATTCACATTTTGAAAACTTGGCATAAAGGCGATGCTCTCGAAGTTTCATCAATACGAGCCTTAGATGCTCGGCATGTTCTTGTTCGTTCTTCGAGTAAATGAGAATATCATCGAGGCATACCACGACGAATTTATCCAAATACTCCATGAAGATTGAATTCATCAGACGAGAGAAAGTGGCTGGGCATTGGTTAAACCGAAGGACATGACGGTGTACTCGTATTGGCCATAACGAGTAACAAAAGCCGTTTTTGGAATGTCCCCGTTCTTAATCTTAGTTTGATGGTATCCCAACCTCAAATCAATTTTGGAGAAGTCTCAGGATCCAGCGAGCTGATCGTACAGATCATTGATCCTGGGGAGCGAATACTTGTTCTTTATGGTGACCATCCGATCCGTTCTGTCTTTCTTCTTGACGAAGAGGACGGGGCAAGCCCAAGGAGAAGAGCTCGGACGAATGAAACCTTTGTTCAAGGCCTCATCTAGTTGCTTCTTAAGTTCCTCTGGAAAGACATCCGGGAAGTCACGGACTACCGGAATGTCTTCAAGTTCCGGAAGAGGGTTGGCATTTAGGGAATAGAGTTGGCATTTGGCAACTCGAGTAGAGACATTTACTATCTCCCCCGAGGGATGGGTAAGCTGGACATTTCTAGAATGGGTATCAATCTTGGCATAGTGAGCTGGCATCCAGTCCATGCCCAAGATGATATTAATATCCGAAGATTTCAATGCTATCAATGAGGCTAGAAAAACTAGCATGTCTACTAGAATTTCATTGTCATAGGTTATCCTAGAGGTTTGCCATTTACTACCAGGAGTTTGGACAACCAATGGGATTGGCATATCATAAAAATACATGTTATGCAACTGTGCATAACTTTTTGAAATGAAGGAATGAGAAGACCGAGTGCCAAAGAGAACGGACGCTGGGTGATAATTAACAAGAAGCGTACCTCGCATGACGTCGGGATCCTCTGCAGCTTCTTCTGCTGACACATAGTTCACACGGCAACGTGCAGGAGTTGGCTTCACATAGTAAGCTTTGCCCGACTTGGCTTGCCCGACGGACTTTCCGGGTTGCTTGGCACCCACATTCTGAGGACACTCACGGGAATAGTGCCCTGGTTCTCCACACTTGTAGCATATCACTTGGTTGGCACGTGGTGCAGCATTGCTAGCTGGACCACCATAAGCTTTTGCTAGAGGGTTGGCCTGATTCATCTGAGGCGCCATGTAGGATGGCCTCGGAGTGTATCTTGGCGGCAGAGAACTGTTCGGAACCCATAGCCTGCGTTTGGGAAACGCGGAACTAGAAGAAGAGCCAAAGTCACGGGAGTGCTTCCTTGTGGCTTCGAAGTCAGTATGACCAGTCTCGGCACTGATCGCCTTGTTGACCAGAGCTTGAAAGCTTGCACACTCGTGGAGGCGCAGATCACGACGAAGCTCAGGGCTCAGACCCTTACGGAACCTTGCTTGCTTCTTGGCGTCAGTAGACACCTCCTCTGTTGCACAGCGGGCGAGGTTACCGAACTCGCGGCTATAGGCATCCACAGAAAACTTGCCCTGAGTGAAGGCACAGAACTCCTCTCTCTTTCTGTCCATCAGGCCCTCTGGAATATGGTGCAGACGAAAAGCTGCACTGAAGTCTGCCCATGTGGCTACTGGTTCAGCGGGACGCATAGCTTCAAAGTTCTCCCACCACAGATTGGCAGGTCCTTCCAGGAAATACGCCGCAAAGGTTACCTTGTCGGCCTCAGACACATTCGCAGAGCGAATCTTGCATGAGATGCTGCACAGCCAGTCATCAGCGTCGAGGGGATCGAGGGAATGATGAAACTTTGGAGGATTCAGCTTCACAAAGTCATTGAGGGACACTGCAGCATTCCTAGGCTGTCGAGCCGTATTCTGCTCAATACGCTCTAACAGTCGGTTGGTCTCCCTTTTGTTTCTCTCTGCCTCAACCATCACTTCCGCCAGAGAAGGCGGGTGAGGCAGGTCTTCCTGCGACGCTTGACTACCCTCGCCTTGCTCATGAGCAGGGGCACGGTTCAACCTGGTGAACACCATCCTGACAAACGAACTCACAGCTTAGACCAATATCATATCAATACTAGCTATGGATTAAGAATGTACTGAACACACGGAATGCGGAAATGAATATCCGAACAACATGGTAACAAGCAACTGCTATATATACACCATGGTTCATACACACCCTTACATAGTTCAGTACAACCTTAACCGAAGAGAAAACTACTGAAATTATGAAACTACTCATCAGAGGCTTACAAGCTTCCTATACATTATTTATCTAGGCCTCCGGAATTCATTTCACATTACAGGCATACTTCACAAGTCACGCGGGACTGTGAACGGATGGCTACTACCATACTATCCTTCCGCTCACAGCTCAAGCATCCGCATAGAACATCTCATAGAGATTACCTCCATGACCTGGAAGCTCAACCTGCGGATCAGGAAACACTCTAGCCTGAGATCCCTGGGATCCATAAGGACACGGATGTGGCCTTGGTCCCCTGACTGGTGGTAAGAGGGGTCCCCGAAGAGGTGTGACTCCTCCTATAGCTGGCCAGCCAACGTGAGCCGGAAGATGGGTCCTAACAGGGTTCAACATCTCCATCTCTCCATACCCTGTCTGGACTATCGGTGCCAGCTGCGTCAAAGCCGTACACAGACGAGCACGGGTAGCATATAGCTCCATGCGGAGAGCATGAGCATCCGTGTCTCTGTTCTCTAGCATCTCAACAGTGGACTGCAATAGTGGATCCTCCATAGAAGAATCAAAATAGACTCCACTGAGGTATCCCTCTTCACCAGTCTGAGAGGCCGGAACATAGCAGAACTCTGAATTCTGCAGTAGTGCATGTCTCGCACTCATAATGGTCAGCATTGAATAGGCAGCATCTTGTACTGCCATGTCAATAGTGACTCCCAACCCATAGGACCAATGGATTGGCTCCTCGGCTCCAGGGTAGTCTGGAAATACCCTAACAGTGCAGATGTACTGGCTCTGATTGAAGTCTCGGTACTGTTCCTCCACTGTGTACTCGGGGTACCAGCGGTAACCGCACACCGACATCACCCTGACCAGCATGGCCGTATGACCCGGCACATCAATGCACCTAGTCAAACGTACCACCTGACGAGAAGGACGGCCAGGCATCTGTAAATAGAGAGTAATGCAAAAAGCATTAGAGCTCCGAATGCAAAATTGGGCAGCATAACGGCTGTAAATGCTCAAAAACAAATTTTGAGACAACCTAAAATGGAATAGTGTAACCACTCAACTATCAAGTTCCACTCTCTGGTCATCAAACTTACTTCCTTTTTCTTAGGAAAGAAAGAAACCCAATATCTCTTGACCCGTAGTCCTATAATCTACCGATCAGAAACACGAGCCTAGAAGAAGATGAGTAGCCTAGTCCTTAATTCCCGCAGAAAAGACGAGGATGACCAGAATAGAATAACTTGAGAAGAGAACAAGAGTCTTACGTTCCCTTCCACAAACAATTCCCTTATATATAACTAGAGAAAATCTAGACTCAACTTCGACCAGTTTGGCTTAGTAATCCTACAGTCAGTCAGGCTCTGATACCAACGCTGTCGGGACCCCGATCCTAAACCATAGGAATGCAGCCTGTAATACATCGCATCCCATTGCTGTCTCACGCACGGTTAACTCCACGGCTGCAGCCTTACCTTAGCCGGGACCGTTTGCGTCTTTTGACTCACGTATGCAATAGTGTCGCTAGCATTCCAATGTCAAGAACCCGGATCGACATGTCTAGTCAAAAACCATAGTGGCAGTACCGCACAAGGACAGGCATACATGACCCAACATAGCAGGTGTCGGTCACCAGCGAGAGTAGACGAGTCGTAGCAAGCTACAGGGACTCCATTACATCGCGTGACATTTCCCCAAAGGGGACAGACACAGCAGCTAAGAAGGACACATGCCGGTCAACCAATGTGTCCGGAGCAGTAGCGAACTACCAAGGCTCATTGGATCACAAAGGGGCATTTCCTTGTAAGGAGTGCTACTAAAGTTCACGACTAGATAATCGAACCCCATACATATCAAGTACGACACACGTATGCATGTCATACCGATATGTATAGATACAACGATGGCATCACAACATAACCATAAACATACAAACTTTATTTAAGAGGCTCGGAAGAGCCACACACATAATATTACACATTAAGGGTCTCACGGCCCATAAAAGCAGTCATTTAGTTACAAGCCAGCGGAAGAGTTTAAACTGTCTGAGTACAGACAGGGCAACTAGAAGGCACATGGCCTGACTATACTACAGATCCAACGTAGGGCCAAATCGTAGCTAGGACACCAGCTACTCGTCGTCGTCGATGTCTACGAAGAACCCTCCATTAGGGTCATTAGCAACCTCTGCAACATTTATTAAGCAAACATGAGTACGAAGGTACTCAGCAAGACATTAGGATATCTAACTACTCATGCAAGGTATCAAAAGAGTATTGTGGGGTTTCATGCGGAAAGCCAGCATCTGACTCGTGGCTAAACAACTTGCATTTTTAAATAATTTTGACAACTTGATTTCTCGCACACGAGTCCACTCACACCACAACAATACACTATCGTGGAATCATTCCGTCTCCATACGGAATTGCCGTCCACGACACTCACGCTTATCTTTACAATTTTATGAGTAGCCATTGAAGTTATCTATGAACAACATATGTCTCCAAGTAGTCCATATCCGCGGACGCGGCTATTCGAATAGATCATAACCCTGCAGGGGGGTACTTCGTCACACACGCTCTCGCCACTTATCACCAAGTGCACGCCATACACCTCGGCAACCTTCAAGAGGAAGCCCAGCGAGGGAGTCGGCCACGACCGTTAACCGTACTAGTACCTAGTCTAGGTTTATCGCCTATCTGAGAGTAACCCGTACGGAAGTCCGGCCGAGGTTTCCGCCACAGCCTCAAACGATGTGCGCAGGGTTCCCAAGCCCACCATCCGGGTGCCACTTGGTACACCGTGCCACTGCCTACCGAATCACGGCCCACCTCTCAGGTTAGCACCATGCACGACCTCCAGCATTACTATAAACACCAGAAACTACTTGCAACTCCTGGACCGAGTACTAAGCGATTAATAAGTTGAGAGGGTCAATTAAGTATCCCAACGTGTGGTAGTATCTAGTCTTGCATTACATACACGGAACTCAGTTCCTAAGGACGGTTCTAATGAAACAACCCGCCATGTACTCCTACACAGCCTTTCACCAGTACCTTTACCAAATCAGGTTCAACACACAACCTTTGCTTACCGAACGCATTCTCACAATTCTGTTCATCTCCCAGATGACAGACCATACATAACTCTAAGCATAGCATGCATAGCAGGATAAGGCACAACATAGCTCAAGCAACTACCAGGTATGCTAGGTTGCAAGGTTCGGCTATTTACTGTGACAAGGATAGGTCATGCAAAGGAAGTGGGTTCAACTAACGTGGCAAAAGCAGTTGAAGCATTTGATCCTAATGCAATAAATAAGTGCAGGAGCAAGAATATGGGATTTATCGGGTTGATCGAAATGGTTGCTTGCCTTGTTGCTCGGAGGAGGGACAATATCCGTCAGACGGATATTCGGTAGAATCCGGGGGTGCGGAGCCGACCGAGATGAAGGGCAACAATCAATAACAATCATATGCAACAAGATGATGCATGAGCATGGCATGAGAATGCAAGGTGGTAAACTAATAAAATCAACATGTATTAGGTTTGAAGTTGATTTGAATCACATTCAAATATAAATTCAAACGAGGTATTCTCGGATACCGGTTTAATTGATTCGACCTGATGCTCAGATCAACTTGATGTTAGCATGCATGAGATGTCATGTTAAGGTACTGGTTTGTTATTAGAACATTGTTTGATCATGTCATTCGTAATGAAATTTGAATATTTTCCAAATTCCATTTATAAAATATTTATAAGAATTGACTTATTCATGAATCTACATGTTTGGGTTATGTAACTTTTTCAAATATGAATGAAAATAGCATATTCAGATTCCTTGAATTTTTCTGATACTTTTTCATATATAAATTATTTTCATTGGAGTTATAGATTAATTTCTATGAATTTTTGAAGTTTTAAACATTTCTGGAATTATTTTTATACTGGAAAATACTTTTACTGCATCAGCATGACATCAGCAGGTCCAACTGGCCGTTGAAAGTCAAACCTGACCAGTGGGACCCACTGGTCAGTGTCTCTGGTCAGTTTTAGATTAAGTTTAAACTTAATTAGCTGATTAATCTTACTGGTCCCACATGTCAGTGACTTATTAACTTATCTGATTTATTTTTATTATTTCTAAACTGTCCAGAGGCTGGCCCCACTCGTCAGTGGCTCAGGCCAGCTGAGATCCACCGGCGGCGAGGTCGTCCTCGCCGGCGGGGAGCCTCCGGCGACCACCAGAACGTCGGGGGGGCTCGGAAATGGCGCATATAGGGCCAAACTCGGCGCGGAGAGCACCAGAGGAACCGCCACTCGATGGCGAGCATGATGGGACAAGCCCCAGGGGCTGGGGTGGACGGAATCAACGCCGGCGATGAGCTTGGCGGCGACCAAGTTCGGCCATCGTCGAAGCCATCGAATACGGGGCCAAAACGCGCGGGGCTGGGCACCTAGCACATCTACATGATGTCCTGAGGCTGTTGGTGGCCTCAGGCGGACCAACCCGTCACCGGAGGGCTACCGGCGACGAGCTGCAGCAGCGGTCCTCGTCGGGCTCCGATGGAACTAAGCCTGGAGGAGGGGATCGACGGGGAGAGCTTAGGGGAAATGACCGCATGCTCACGGGGAGTGCAGTGGTGGCGCTAGTCTGCTCGGGGATGGCCTGGAGAGGGAGAACGCCGGCGACGATCTTCGGTGACCCGAGGAAGAAGACGACAACTGCTTGTCAATTCACTGCATCTGGGCGTCGGGCTCGTGGCTAGGAAGCTTCAGGGGTTTGCGGCGGAGCTAATGCGCGGCTTAGAAGGAAAGAGGGGAGGCTAGAACGACGGCGAGCTCGAGCTCTGCTCGGGCTCCAATGGCGGCAGAAGGAGGGAGGAGAGATCCGAGAGGAGGGGGGGAACTGGCGCTGGGAATGGATAGCCACGAGCTCGGGGAGCTTATCCCCGGGCTTGCCAGCGCGAGACGGCGGCCAGGCAGTCACACAGGTGCGTGGCCGCGCCGGAGTACGCGGCGGCCACCTCCTGCTGCCCACTTGCGGGGGAGGAGACGACTGGAGGAGATGGGCTGGGCCGGCTAGGCGACAGGTAAGGATTTTTTCATTTTCTTTCTGTTTTTTGTTTCTGTTTTGCTATTTCACTGGTTTACTATTTATTTCAACTCCCAAATAAATTGTAAAAACTATGTTGAGCACCTTAGAATATTTGTTGGAATATTTCCAACCATTCCTAAAGTTTTCAACATTTTTGAAAGTTTAAAATTTCTGATTTCAAATTTAAAACTTGAAACCACTAGCTTTTTGCATTTATTTAAAATGCTTAAGATGTTAAGAAAATGGTTTTCTTCATTGCTCATTTACTTTCATGATTTATCAGAAAGTTTGAACTTTTCTTGAGGCCATTTTGGGTTCATTGATTTTAACTAGTTTTGAGATTTCCTTTATTTGAAGAAGTGGCTAGGTTTTGAGTTTTTCCTTCACCTCTTTCTTTGTTCTTGTTGAAAATTTCTTAGATGCAATGCAAATAAGACATGAGCACAAGACTAACTTGCTTAAGGTGTCAGGGATGTGACATATGGCATTTCCATAGCCATTCCGAGATATATTTCCATGCAACTTCCACCGCTTCTGTTTTGGTGACTTGAGCATTCATTGCCATATTACTTTGCTTGATTATAAGATAGCTAGCATGATATTTCCATGGCTTTTCCATTTTTTGATACCTTTTGCTACGCTCGATGACTGCGCATCCTCGTACACTGCCTGAGGCATTCATATAGTCATATCATCCTATCAGTTTTTCATATCGAGTTGTAAGTAAATAAAAGTGTGATGATCATCATTATTAGAGCATTGTCCTAGTGAGGAAAGGATGATGGAGATTATGATTCCCCCACAAGACAGGATGAGACTCCTAAAAATATATGAAAAATGGGGAGTCCAAATGAGCCCACCACAAGGAAAAAAGAAAAGAAAGAAAGAAAAAAGGGAAATAGACAAAAGAAAAAAATGAGAGAAAAGAGAGAAGGGGCATGCTAATTCCACACTTGTGCTTCAAAGTAGCACCATGTTTTTCATATGGAGAGTCTCCTATGTTTTCACTTTCATATGCTAGTGAGAATTTTTCATTTTAGAGTTTGATGCACACCCACTTAGTTTTCATATTGAGCTTTCATACACTTATAGATCTTAGTGTATGCGTTGCATGACAATCCCTACTCCCCGCATTGATATCTATTGATGGGCTTCTCCATAGCCCGTTGATACGCGGAGTTGATGTGAGACTTTCTTCGTCACTTTTACCCGTAGGAAACTTGCCACCATATTCTATTCCACCTTTATGATATATCCATGGTTCACGCACATGTATCGAGTAAGTAATAAAAAGCTGAAGCGCGTTAAAAAGTACGATCCAATTCCTTGATTTGACACTCGGGTGCTCATGATTTATACCTTATGCTAGGAAGACCAAGCATGACAAGCTATCTGGTTTTGTAGGGATAGGATTTTTCAAGCATTGCTATTTTGAATGGACATGACTATTTCCTAGTAAACCTGAGTATGGATGTCTTTTTGTCAAATGATAGACTATTGCCTTGAATCACTTCTATCTTAATATTCATGTCATGATTATATATACATGATCAAGATTATGCTACGTAGAATTCCAAATCAAAAATTATATTTTCTACCATTTACCTACTCGAGGACGAGGATGAATTAAGCTTGGGGATGCTCATATGTCTCCACCGTATCTAGAGTTTTTTATTGTTCCATGCCAATATTATACAACTTTCACATATTTTTGCAACATTTTATATGATTTATTCGACTACCATATTGATCGAGTGCCAAGTGCCATTTCCTATTTTTTGCATGTTTTTTCGCAGAATATCCATATCAAACAAATTCCAAACAAGATAAAAATTTATGGAGAATTATTTTGGAATATTTGTGATTTTTGGGAGGTGTAATCAACGCAAACGGAGGCCCATTGTCACCACTAGGTACCTGGGCGCGACCCATACCCCCTGGTGCAGGGTCGATCCTAGTGGCCACCTCGTAAGTCGGTTGGGGCTCTTCTTTGGGTGCAATAAAGCTAATTTACGTATAAAAATCCAATCAAAAGTGCAGCCCGGTCGGAGTTACGGATCTCCAGGAATTTAAGAAATGGTGAAGGGCTAGAAAACAGGAACGCAAAAGAGAAGAGAAGAGAAAGGGAGATCCAATCTGGGAGCGGCTCCTGACCCTCCACCGCCATGGAGTCCATGGACTAGAGGGAAACTCTCCTCCATATAGGGCGGGCAAGGAAGGAGAATAAGTAGGGCGGCTATCTCCCCCTCTCCCCCGGTGGCGCTAGAGTGCCACCGGGGCAAGGAGCGTGACGATGATCTACATCAACAATCTTGTCGCCATCAACACCTCTCTCTCCCCCTCTATGCAGCAGTGTAACACCTATTTTCCCGCTATAAATCTCTACTTAAACATGGTACTAAATACTACATACTATTTCCAAGTGATATGTGGCTATCGTATGATGTTTGAGAAGATTTGTTTTGTCCTATGGGTTAATTGTGATATGATGTTATTGATATGAGTTGTGTGTTGATATGGTGTTGTCCTAAGGTGCCTTCTATGAGGCGCCCACATGAAGGATACACGTTGGAGGTATTGTAATATGTTCATGATTCTCTTATATTACGTGGAGAGAGTGACATAAACTTACACACGAGTAAGGGAGTTGTGCGCGTATGGGAGTAAAGAGGACTTGATGTTTAATGATATGGTTGGGTTTACCTTAATGATTTCTAGTAGTTGCGGATGCTTGCTAGAGATCCAATCATAAGTGCATATTATCCATGTTCGTAATGTGTGTTAGCGTATGCCTCTCCATCATTGCACATGATAAGTATCTATCATGTTATATTCAATTGCCTATGGACAATCTTTTCTTGCATTACGCAAAAAAGCTTTCTACTAAACAACCCCTAACTTTTATTTCCATGCTCATTATTTTCTTGCAAAACATTACCTAAATTTTATTTACTTGTTCTTTATTATCTTGCAAACCTATCTATTACACCTACTAACTACTTCTAGTTTTATTTTTGTTTTAGGTAAAGCAAACGTTAAGTGTGCGTAAACTTGTATCGGTGGTCGATAGAGCTTCAGGGAATATTTTTTGTACCTTTAGCTCCTCGTCGGGTTCGACACTCTTATTTATCAAAAAGGGATACACACGACCCCCTATACTTCTAATGTTCTCCTTGATGTACTAGCATATCCCAATTATAGATTGTACTTGGTATCTACAACATCAAATAAAAGTTCGGGCTTCAGGGTCTCAAAAGGGTCAATGAGGAACAACTTCAATAATAAAGAATATAAAATCCTCATGGGGTAGTGGATAAGATTGCTGATACAAGATAATATATTAATGACCTTCCGGCTAGGTGTGTTAGCCACGACACCACTTTACCAGGTTGTAGGAGATCAATATTATAATCCTTGGGAGATGTTCCAACCATCATATCCACGTAAGATTATGATCTGGTAGGTGACAAGTTATTTCAGACTCGACATGTCTAAAAAAGAAGGGTTGCAACACAAATCGACGAGATAACATTGCGAGATTCTCATGAATGAACTACGGAAGCCAACTCCAAAACATGAGCTAGATTGCAAGAGAGACGTGAACACACTGTCCAAGGCAATGATGACCACATGGAAAGTCTTAAAACAAAACACTACCGAGTTCTGGGTGGGAACCATCATTGCGGATAACGAAGTTGGGTGCAAGTCCGCCTGGTACTAGCACTTAACTTATTTTCCTTAAAAAAGTCAACTAGTGGCTTGGTGTGCTAGGGGTTACATATGGAATGGAGATGATCATTCTACCAAACCATAGAATACTTGGCATGTGCGTGACTAACTTGGGATGATACCAAAGAAAGCAAAATGACCTTTCTCGAATTCAGAGCGGCAACTTGCATCAAATGCACATGAATTTAGAGGAGGTCACTTCTTACACCAAACACATGCTTCATCCACGAGACATGAAGGTAATGCCTACCAAAGTATCCTACACTAGCTTAATGCCTGGCATGATTCATGAAACAAATGAAAATGTTGCCGATGGGCTCAACAACATTTCATGAAGATATCCATATAAATGGAATTCCACAATTACGTGAGCAATATAACATCATTGGTCACACCAAAAGGGTATAAAGACGTAAGCTTGAGGGATTAACCACGAGTAAACCACATTAGGAAGATCTTTGGTTCTGATTTTGATGTGACAATAGCCCACACTCAAAACAAAGGTTGGACAAGACAATAAGTGCAACAATTGATCACAAGGATCAACCAATGAGGATATCATCTTTCTTCAACACACACACACACACACACACACACAAAGATATCCCTTTTAAATGAACTAAGTCAAACGAAGCTTTTATCTTCCAACTCTCTGAGTTGTTGTTTAGCTTAACCAACTAGGTCAGGGGTACCCAACACGGATTCTTAGAGAAAGGATGGTTTATAGGAAAACCAACTTGATCACGAACTCAACATAACAGTGAGGGAACAACATGGTAATACTTCTGAGAAGACATTCAGAAAATCACGAACCACTGATATGTTATTAAGCTCGAGAACAATCTTGCTTTTCACGGAAAGACGATGTGATCAAAAGAGCGAAGGATTGACACAATCCTAACCCATTGATCAAGGAGTGCACCAGTAAAGATGGACTAGGTAGCACGATAAATCTTTAGAATGTTGATTCAATAACCAATATGCTAAGAATGAAATTTATTGTCCATTAACCTCCAAGCAATAGGGTTGCTAGGAATATTGATTTCACACATGATGGTTCACTTGTCGGTATTTCGGTTACAACCAACACGGAGCCCGAGCAATGACTAATGATGGCGAGAGGTATCACCGCATCAAGAATACACAAGAGGTTGTGCAAGTCTCATGACACTCCCGACATGAAGAGGGTAATACTCCAAGATAGAACAGAGCAAAAGCTGGCTTGGCATTTTTGATCTGCAAAATACAATTTGATTGACCCAATCCTAGAAATGGATGAGGTACTAGAGTTTGATAATCCTAGTCATTCCAAATAGAATGGCTTGATGGACCACAAGAATAATAGGCATCAAAGAATACGAATGCACAACTACTCTTGACTATCCATTGATATATGAAGGTCGGAATACAATTGGAGAGGGGAAACTCAAGATCACAAGATTTTTCTGAGTTGTAGACGCATAGCTTACATGTAGAATAAGTTCAACATAATTCTTTCATATAACCCATGCAGAAATAAAGGATTAGCAGGGTCACAACTATGGAATGGATGACTCATCAAGAGCACTCCTGTTGTGATCTTTTAGTTCGGTACAACTTTTGCCATAATTGGTTTATGGTAGTGGAATAATGATATACGATGGACCTTGAAGGCTAGAACAAGGTTACTAATATCCTAAAGGAACAAGCAAATACTATGAATGGGAGTGAGAAGAATGATCCTTGGGTTCAAGAACCCAGAAATAGAATACCTACTAACTAAGTAGCATCACGGGATGCTTTCGATAATGACGGCAGAGTTATCACACTGGAAACACAAAACACAACTAGACTATTGGGTGGTTCTCTAGGACAACATGGTTCCCTAACATTTCCAACTGATACGTCAAGGAAATCAAATACCTCGAAACAATAATTGCCGTGCTTCATCTGGCCCAAAAAGACATTAACTCGAAGCGAAAGGATTTGCAAACGCAATAGATTATTTAGAAACCTTGGATAACTCGGACATCATAACGGCTATACTGGCATGAAATATGAGGCAACTTGCATGAAAAGTGACAACATAACACTGAATTCTTATGGAGACACCGATCGAGGAAGACAACAACTTTCCTATAAGTTTCCAGCATAGTAACCGGTCATCCTGATAGATAGATCACAAAGCCTAGTTCTTAAGCCCCGTAGAATAAAGAAGAGGGTGACTCAGAATAAGAATGACACAAGGAAAGGAGTAAAAAGAGTCTTACGTTCCCTTCCACAATCAATTCCCATATATAACTAAAGGAGTTCTAGACGGAACATCGACCAGTTGGGCTTGGTTATCCTACAGGTAGTCAAGCTCTCATACCAATACTGTCGGGACCGCGATCTTTGGCCAAAAGAATCTAGCATGTAACATATCACACCACTTTGCGCACTCACGCACGGTATTCCCCACGGTTGTCACCTTACCTTGCTCGGGGCCGTTTACACCTTCTGGCTCATGTATATGAATATGTCGCTAGCATTCAAATGTTAGAGAACTCGGGTCGACATGAACAGTTATAAACCCAAGTGGCACATCCGTAGAGGAATAGGCATACGTAACCCAACAATGCAGGTGTTGGTCAGCAACTACGTGTAGAAGAGTCACAGCAAGCTACGTAGTCTCCATTACACCGTGAGGCATTTCTGTCATCAACTACATGTAGAAGAGTCATAGCAGGCTACATGGACTCCATTACACAGTGTGACATTTCCCCATGGGGATAGACACAGTAGCAAAGAAGGATACACATCAGTCAATCAATGTGTCTGGAGCAGTAGCAAGCTACCATGGCTCGATGGAAACACAAAGAGGCATTTCCCTGTAAAGAGGGATACTAAACGCACACAACTAGCTCTCGAATCCCACACATACAATGCATTTGAAAACATACACATAATATGCACGATATGTGTAGATACAACATGGCATCACAACACAACACTATGACTTAAACACTTATTAACAACTCATAAGACTAAACATAGTGTGATATTACAAACAGTGGTCACATGACCCAACACTCAAGTCATACAAGCATCAAGCTGAAGCACAACTTGTCTGGGTACATACATCTACTAAAAGTGGTTGGAGGAGCCTGAAAATCTACAACGACCCTCCCAAAGGAGCCAGACCTCTGTCTTGAATTTCCAAGCAAATCCGTCTACATTGAACTTCACATAGAAACTAATAGTGAGACTAAAGTCTCCTTTGCAAAAACATAAATTAAGCAAGCGTGAGTACAAAGGTACTCAGCAAGACTGACGTCAGAACTATCTACATATGCATCAGCATCAACAAGGGGTATGTGGGGTTTACTTGCAGCAAGCGAGCTTTGACTCTTGGCTAACCTGTACTACGACTACACGTACTTACTTTGAGGTGGGATATCGCACACAAGTCCACATATTCACCAAATCATCACACCACTATGGATCTACTCCTGTCTCCCTATGAGAAGGCCATCCATAGCACTCACATTTCTTTTGCGCATTTATAGTATACATTTAAATTGTCTATGTACCACGTAATATTTTCAAGTAGTCCATATCTAAGGACGCGGCTATTCAAATAGATTAATTCACCCTGCAGGGGTATACTTCATCACACACTCTCTCACCACTTATCACCATATCCAAGTCATGCATCTCACTAGCCTTCAAGCGGTAGTACTAGCGTGGGCATCGGCCACGACCGTTAGCCATACAAGACCCTAGTCTAGGTTTATCACCTATTTAAGACTGAACCCACAAGGAAGTCTGGTCAATGTTTCCTCAATGGCCTCAAACAATTTGCGCATGGTTCCACAATCCCACCATCCGGGTGCCACTTGCTACACCGTGCCACTGTGTATCTACCGCACTGAAGCCTACCCCATGAGGCGGAGCTAAACACGGTCGCCAACACTTTCCCTACAAACACTAGAAACTAGCTACAACTGTTGGACATACATCTAGGCGTATAATAAGCGGAGAGGGGTCGAGTTACCGGAACCCAATGTGTGGTAGTATATTGTCTTGGATAACATACACAGAAATTAGTTCTTAAGGACGGTCCCAATGAGACAACCCGTCAGTTACTCCTACATGGTCTCTCATCGCTACCTTTACCAAATCGGATTCGCACACTTTACTCTAACACGGTAGGACATAAACACAACCATTCAAATTCATCATCGACATGGATCAGACCCGTCCTGACTCTAAGCATAGCAAGCACAGTAAGAAAGCATGGATGAGTAAGCACAACAAGGCTCAAGAAGATGCTACTAATGCTAAGTGGTTTCAACTATTTACTTTGAAAAAGACAGGTCATGCAAAGAAATGGGTTCGACTATCGAGAACATGTCACAGATGAATCCTAATTGTCCTAATGCAATAAAAGAGAGCAGGGGAAGAGAGTGGGTTTATATAATTATGCTCATGGGGGGTGCTTGCCTGATAGTTCGCAAGATTGTACTTCTGTTTATCAGTGTCAACTATCAGAACGTCAGAACCATCATCTACCGAGAGGAAACAATATCGGCAAACAGAAAAGAACAGTATTTACTTCACAGAAATGCAACACTATATTGCATGATCATGACATGGAAATATAATGTTGACTGAGCTAATCCATCTAGCAACAACATTAAATAAAGTTGGTTTGAACCAAAGGTTCAAATTCAAACTCCATACATGGTTATTTAAATGTCATTTAGAAGAATCGTCCTAAACACAGGACATATGTTGTTCTAGCATGCATGGAAATGCTATAAATAAATTCAATGGATTTTTTGGTAATTTTTCATATATAATTTATTTTCATTCGAGTTATAGTTTATTTTCCATGTTTTTTCAAGTTTTTAGCATTTTTTGGAATTTTTAGAATTGATTATATTTTGATTTAATCCAAAAACGGTTTATTGCATCTCGGTGACTTCAGCAGGTCAACACGCTGGTCAAGAGTCCAACCTCACGTGTGGGGTCGACATGTGAGTGTCATAGTTAATTAATAGAATTTAAACTATTTAACTAACTCAGTAGGCTTATTAACTCATGGGCTGGCCCACCTGTGAGTGACCCATAGAGGTCAAACCACAGGTAAGCGGGGTCAAAGCCAACGGCGTCTAAACGCTGGGACATCAAACACGGAGGAGATCATCGGATTTTTTCATTCGGCGACCAATTAGCCAGAGGCGACTACGCTTGGAGTCCTCGAACTAGCGCACAACTGATAGAGCCATCAGTTCAAGCCGGGGCGGTCTAAAACAATGGTGGCGAGGATCTCAGTGGCGGCGATCTTCGCGCATGCGCGGGCGCAATGCTACAAAGCATGGAGAGCGAGAAAAATGGCTCCACGATTTCCTTGGGCGACCAGGAGCACGACCAGCTACTCGGGTGGGACTAACACAAGCTTGAACGACGGTGGCGACATGGACGACGGCTAGGTGTCCACGAGTGCGATGACTAGGCTAGCTAGAGTTTGAAATCAAGAACGACGTCCCGAGGAAACAAATTAGGGGTTCACTACGGTTCTAGGGGAAGCGACGGTGACTCCGGGGACGCCCTAGTTCTCAGGCGAGCTTTGATTTAGCGACGGTGAACGAAGGTTGGAGAAGGGTCAATGCTGGTGATGTAGAGCATCTCGGCTTGCAGTCTTCAACATAGTCGCGACGCTTCTTCTTGACCTGACAGAGCGGCGTGGGGAGGCTCGAGGGCATGGTGGCAACGAACGACAGTGAGGCATTGTGATCGGTCGTGCAAGAGAGAGGGCACCAGAGAAGGCGAGAGGCTCCAGGGAGAGAGGGGAATGGTAGAGGGGCCACGACGTTCCATGGGCGGAAGGATAAGGGAGAGGGACGACCTCCACCGCGAAGCAGGAGGTGGCGACCTCCGCGCGCGCGTGTGCGTCACTTCGCCTCTACAAGTAGGAAGAGGTTGAAGATGACCACGATGCCCCTAGTGGGCTGGTCCGGCTTCTTTTCCGGGCTAGGTAAGGTTCTCTCCTATTTTTCTCATTTTTTTTGTTTCCTATTTTTTCTGTCATTAGTTCTGGTTTGAAGAAATATCAAACCACTTTCATAAATCCTGGAAATTGGCATGTGAGCAAAATGGATTTAACAAATGCCACACAACAATTTTCAGAATTATTGGATATATATACTCACTATATAATAAATATATATATATATATCCAAGTCAAATACTTATTGGATTAACTCAAATTCCCAAAGTAAAATATTTCTGTGATTCTAAAAATATTGGTTTGCATTTTACCTCATGCTAATATTTTCTCAAAATACGAGGGACATTTTCTTGGAGTTCTTTGAGGCAATTTTTATATTTCTCTTTTGACAAAAAATCTATTTGAGGCTTGATCATTCCTCATTTCAAATTCATTTGGGTTTAAAAATGCGTGCATGAAATGCAGTGACAAACAAGTCTAAAGCTAAGGCTGTGACACTATTATATCCTTAAGCTTTTTTCCTTTCTCCCTAAAAGGCGAGGCCAAGGAATGGTTCCTTTCTCTGGCTCTTGGTTGTATGCGTAGTCCCAAGGATATGCTTTATTACTTTTGTGAAAAATATTTCTCTCCTCATAAGAAATAAGCTGCCTTATAGGAAATATTTAACTTTTGGCAAATTGAATAAGAGAACCTCCCTCAAGCTTGGGGGGTTCTCTAGTTACATAGAGCTTTTCCTAATCATCTTCTTAAGAAAAATGAAATTCTTGATATCTTTTATAACGGGCTAACCGATGCCTTTAGGGACTTTCTAGATTGTTGTGTTGGTTGTGATTTCATGGAAAGAACGGTTGGACAAGCTGGAGAATTATTGAATAACATATTGCAAAATGTTGATGATTGGACACTCCGTGCACCACCTCCTGAACTTATTCAAAAGAAGAGAGGTATTATATTCCTTAGTCCAGAAGATATGCAGGAAGCTAAGAGAACTAGGAAATAAAAAGGTATTAAATCTGAAGATGTCAAGAACATGTCACCTATTGAATAAATACATGGACTTAGTATCCCTACACATGTAGTAGAGGTAAATTATCCCTGTAGATTTGATGCAAGTGATATAACTTACAATAAAACTCCTACTGATGCGTGGATGAATTAGATAATTACATTATCAAGCAAGAGCACTTCAATAATTATGTGAAGCTCAGTTATAACATAATGCTATGATGATAGATCGCTTGAGTGACTTCATGTTTAGAATTGCTAAAGATATGCAAGAAACAAAAAATATCTATGAAATAGAAAGGTATTAAAACCGAAGATGTCAAGAAATTACCACCTATCAAAGAAATACATGGACTTGATACCCCGACACAGGTAGTAGAGGTAAATTCTCTTTGTTACTTTAATGAAAGTGATATACCTTATACTAAGACTCTAAGTCAATGCATGGATGAATTTGATAATTACATTGTCAAGCAAAAGCACTTCAGTAATCATGTTAAGGATCAATTAAGACATAATGCCACGATGATAGACCGCTTAAGTGACTTGATGTTTAGAATTGCAAATGATGTGCAAGGTCTAGGTACACATTCTTCTATGGTTCACACCCAACTAGACCAAGTTGCTAAGTCACAAACTAATTTGTTTGGTGACCTAAATAATAATATGAATGATCATGATGTTAGAGTAATGACTAGAGGAGGTAGGATTGTTGGGTAACGTAGCAAAAATTCAAAATTTTCCTACGCCATACAATTATATCATGAACAATAGATGATTATCATGAACAAGGAAATATGATAATAACCATTTTATTATTGCCTCTAGGGCATATTTCAAACAAGGATGACTCAGGAACCTCTTTATCCTGAGGGTCACCCTAAAAGAATTGAACAAGATTCTGAGAGAATTAATGAAAATGTACCTAGCTCATCTAACAAGAAAAAGAAAAGGAAAGATGATAGGGCTTTGCATTCTTCTAGTGAACCTGTTGGGAAACATAATGATGTTTGTATGTCTGATGCCCAGACACAATATGATAGTGAGCATGTACTTATTGTTAATGATAATGATAATAATAATGTTCATGTAGAACCTTCACCACATAGTAGTGAGGAACCTAATAATGATAATAATGATGTGGAAATGTAACCTCCTAAAAATCATGATAACCCACACACTAAGAATAAACGGTATGACAAAATAGACTTTGTTGCTAGAAAACATGCAAAATAAAGACAGCCAAGGGTTCAGAAACCCATGCCCTTCAATCGTAAGCCTTCTAAAAGTAAGGAGGAGGAAGAATTTTAACGCTTTGCCGAAATGATTAAACCTGTGTTTTTGCGCACTCTCTTGACTGATATATTGAAAATTCCTCCATATGCCCAGTATATGAAGGGTATTATTACCAACAAAAGAAAAATACCTGAAACCGAAATTTTTACTATGCTTGTTAATTATTCTTTTGATGGAGGAGTACCTAAGAAGTTGGGAGATCCCGGTATACCCACTATACCTTGCTCTATAAAAAGAAGTTATGCTAAAGTTTCTCTATGTGAGATAGGAGTCAGTGTTAGTTTTATGCCTTTCTGTCTATATAAAATACTGGATTTTAATAAGCTTACAACCACTAAGATATCTTTACAAATGGCTGATAAATCCAGTGCTTTACCTATTGGAATTTGTGAGGATGTCCCTGTTGTGGTTGCAAATGTTATTATCTTAACAGACTTTGTTATTCCTGATATGCCTCGGGACGACAATATGTCGACCATCATTGGTAGACCTTTCCAAATATTGCAGGGGTTGTTATAGATTGCAACATACCGTGCATTTTACGAAGAAGAAAACTTTGGTTGATAATATTAATTTCATTCAGCCTAGTGCCATGGTTATCATTGGAAATTTTAAAATCCCGCTATCTACTGCCAAGAAGAGATATTACAATCTTGTTGCTTGGGAGAGGCAAATCCCCATTGAGGTAACTTGGTGTTATACAAGAATTCTTCGGTTTCATGTTAATCGGAAATGATTATTAATAAGACTTGATCAATCTTATTAATGGATCCTTTTGGAAAGACATGTGATTGATGAATTAAGTATTCACAACTCTCTGTATCACAAATTTATTTTCTGTTATTCTTTGTTAAGAAAAATAAAATGCCATAATTATCCTGTTTTGTGAGTTTTTCGTGCATTAGAAAAATGACCCGCAAATAAAAAGTCTCAAATCGCCACAAAATTCTAACATGATTTTTCTGGAATATTTAAGAATTTTTGGCATAAAATTTACAGCAGGGAGGTGCACGTGTGGGCCACAAGCCAACAGGGCGCGCCCACCCACTCTTGGCGCACCCAGATGGCTTGTGGGGCCCACATGGCCCCTGACTTATCCCTTCACCTCACTTCATCACTTGACCCTAGAAAAAGTTCTATAGCTTTCTCTCTCCCATTTTCTTCCTCTAAAACTAAAATTTTCTATCTCTTTGCTCGGAACTCTATTCTTGAAACACTTTTGAGGAATTGTTCCTTGGTATTGGACTCGTACATTCCTCCAATTAGTTTTTGTGTCAGCGGTTTACATTTTGCATACTTTGCTGCACTTGGTGCTACAGAACATGAGCGCACATGTTGAATTCTTTGAGTTCTAAGTAGTATGAATGCTAGATATGTCCTCTAGGCATCCATATGAGTAGTAGCTATCAATCTTGCAAAGTTTTACTAACATAATTTTTTGGTCCAAAAATTTCAGAGAATTGTCTATAGGAAAATAAACTTCTTTAGCACAAGTTCCTCAAGGAGGCGTTATTAGGGTGAGTCATCGAGCGAAGGATCGGTACGACAACCTTATGTGGAATCTAGAGCAAGCTTGATAGTCATGTCACATGCTAAATCATGTTGTTGCCCATGCAATGAATTCGTGAGTGGTGCATGCATTAAGGAGGAATTGAATCAATACAATTACAATATCGGCCTCATCGACTTCCTTGCATATAAGTGTCTCCAACACTTAATATTGCTTGTTCATTCACGCATGGATTTGGTGTTGGAAATATGCCCTAGAGGCAATAATAAATTGTTTATTATTATATTTCCCTGTTCATGATAATCGTTTATTATCCATGCTTGAATTGTATTGATTGGAAACTCAAGTACATGTGTGGATACATAGACAACACACTGTCCTTAGTGAGCCTCTAGTTGACTACCTCGTTGATCAAAGATGGTCAAGGTTTCCTAGCCATAGGCAAGTGTTGTCACTTGATAACGGGATCACATCATTAGGAGAATGATGTGATGGATAAGACCCAAACTATGAACGTAGCATATGATCGTATCAGTTTATTGCTACTGTTTTCTGCATGTCAATGTATCTATTCCTATGACCATGAGATCATGCAACTCCCGGACACCAGAGGAATACATTGTGTGTATAAAACTTTGCAACGTTACTGGGTGACTATAAAGGTGCTCTACAGGTATATCCAAAGGTGTTTGTTGGGTTGGCATGGATCAAAACTGGGATTTGTCACTCCGTGTGACGGAGAGGTATCTCGGGGCCCACTCGGTAATACAACATCACAACAAGCCTGGTAGGCAATGTGACTAAGGAGTTAGTTACAAAATCTTGTATTATGGAATGAGTAAAGAGACTTGCCGGTAACGAGATTGAACTAGGTATGGAGATACCGACGATCGAATCTTGGCCAAGTAACATATCGAAGGATAAAGGGAACAGCCGACGGGATTAACTGAATCCTTGACATGGAAGTTCAACCGATAGAGATATTCGTAGAATATGTAGGAGACAATATGTATGTCTAGGTCCCTCTATTGTTTATTGACAGGGGAGTGTCTCAGGTCATATCTGCATAGTTCTCGAACCCGCAGGGTCCGCACACTTAAGGTTCGGTGACGTTTCGGTATTATTGAGTTATGTGTGTTTGGTAACCGAAAGTTGTTCGGAGTCCTGGATGAGATCTCGGACATCACGAGGAGCTCCGAAATGGTCCGGAGGTAAAGATTGATATATAAGAAAGTGGGTTTTGAACTCCGGAAAAGTTTCAGGCATTTCCGGCAGTGTACCGGGAGTGACGAATGGGTTCCAGGGGTCCACTAGGTGGGCCCACCCACCCCAAAGGGTCTCGTGAGCTGTGGGAGGACGTGGACCAGCCCTTAGTTGGCTGGCCGAAGCCTCCACTAAATCCCAAGGCGGATTGGAGGTGGGAAGGAAAGAAATCCAAAGGTGGAAAAGGTGGGAAGGGTTTCTAAGTGGAGAGGAGGAATCCTACTCCTAGTAGGATTGGATTAGGACTCCTACACCTCCAATTTCGGCCAAACCTTCAAATGTTTGAGGCTTATTTCTCCCCTGCCTCCATCCTATATATACTAGAGGTTTTAGAGGTGAGGGCTAACCCTAATTCCCACGTGCTCCCTTTACTTCTCTCTAGATCTGTTTCTCCTCTAGTCTAGCTCGGCGGTGCTTAGGCGAAGCCCTGCTGGATTAGTTCACCACCACCACCACCATGCCGCCATGTTGGAGAACTCATATACCTCTCTGCCCCTCTTGCTGGATCAAGGAGGCGGGGATCGTCATCGAGCTGTACGTGTGCTAAACGCGGAGGTGTCGTCCGTTCGGCACTAGATCGGGATGGATCGTGATGGGGTCGCGGGACGGGTTGCGATTTGGATCACAAGGATGTTCCACTACATAAACCGCGTTATATACACTTCCGCTTAGCGATCTACAAGGGTATGTAGATTCACTCTCCCCTCTTCAAGATGATCATCACCATGGATAGGTATTGCGCGTGCGTAGGAATTTTTTTTGTTTCCCATGCGACGTTCCCCAACATTTGGATATCATCCTCATACTTATAGAGTGTTGTTTAATCTCTATGATATTTCTTACTCTCCATCTTTAGAGGAATTTTGCGAGGCATGCAAACTCCCCTATTGGGGCTCGCTAGAAAAACTGTGAAAATATGATTATGATTTGTTCGTAGAAAGTCTTTGCATTGGAGAAGATAGAGGGTGACACAAGCTAGAATAAAAAGTATTTATTTTCCCTTTATTCGCTACTTTGCATTGTTTAATGGGAAACATGTACTGGATAAGCATGATTGTAGTGCATTGTGCGCCCCCCAATTTGAGCCTTATTCATATTGCGATGACTCGCGAGAGACATTATGACCTTGGTGCCATTATTTCCCGGAGGTTGCATTCTAACGGAGGTAGTGCCAACTTATATTTAGGCATTTATGCTGCCTGTGTAGCCGCAATACTCAACATTTCACCCCAACCAAATGACCCTATGCTTCATGAGAGATATTTAGACTTTGAAGCCATGCGCCGTCATGACTTTGTTATATATAGTGCGAGAGGATATGAGTATAACTTAATATTTAATAAATATAATCATGTTTATGTCAATTTACCTGCGCCTGCTCTCTTTGATTTTCAGAATAAATGGAGATACTATGTTCTTGAGAGTGACGTGCGAGAGTACAACGCTGCTGTGAAGGCGGCTCGTTTGGTAGAGGAAATGGCACGGAATGCCTCCCCGAGCTACCACTTTGACTACTATCCAGACAAGCATTGGTGATCATCAATCTAGGCAAAACCCTAAGCTTGGGGGAGTATGTATTTCTCATCGACATTACATTCATTTTCACACACTTTATATAAATTGTCAGTGTTCATCCTTGTTCATTGTAAATCCATGTTAGGTTTATTTTTCCGCTTTCATCTTGTGTGTTTGAAAAACTTTAGAAAATCCAAAAATATTTCTTGCTTCTTTTCAATTTTTCCTTTTACAGTTTAATTATTTGTAGTATTAAAAATGAAACACAAAGAGATTTCTTTTACTTGTTCGGAGCTTTCCCATGTAAGTAGTTTTTCTTGTTTTTATTTTTCCTTTGCTTGTCCGCTTTCTTCGAGAAAAATCAAAAACTTCAAAATACTTTAGTGTGTTCGTTCGAATTTATTTTATTTTCTTTGAGTCGTCGAAAGGATAAGACCACGATGAAAATGTTTAGTGTCTCTCATACGCATTATTTTTATCTAACCAAGAACTAATATTAGCATGTCTTCTCCTTTGCAAAACTACTCTGCAGATTCCAGCATAGTCTGCGGCATCCTCGCACTATTATTATTATCACATCATTTGGTCGTGCAAGTGAAAGGCAATATTGATGATATTTGATGAAGTGATCGTGGCAAAGGAAGTTGGTATGAACTCTTTTTGTTTTCCATCTTTTTAAATATGTTTAGCTCATTCGATCTTGATTCAGTATCTCATGAGTGAACATATTTATGATGACAATTAGAGATCATAGGTTCTCATGCCATGCTTAAATAGTTGGGAGTGGATAATTATTTATCTTATGTGTCAACATGAATTAAAATGGTTATGATGTGGTATGGTAGTATGGTATTTCCCTTTGAGTAATTCGAGTAGCTTGACTTGGCCCATGTGCAAACATGCAGTTGATTCAAAAACCATTGCAACCTACATGATGTTTAAACTTGGAGTGTTCATATCCTACTCATGCTATGTCCAATGTTAATTATTCACAATGCATACCCATGACGTTTTTGCTCTCTAGCTGTTTGGTTCAAAACCTATTGCTAGCCTTCACGTGTACTTAGCGGCAATGCTGCTTGTGCATCCAAAATCCTTAAATCAAGTTATTCCACATGAGTCCATCTTACCTACCCATATACGGTATTACCCTGCTGTTCCAACTAATTTTCTATGTGAGACCTCTAATATTCAAATAAACTTTTGTTTTGAGCACTCGTACCGCTCATGGAGTGACGAGGCGGTCGGTATCTTCCATGTTAAGTAAGTTATTCTCAAGACAGTCGTTTATTCACCATCATTGCATGAGAGAGGTAGGTAAAAAGGATGCCCAATCCTGAAAAAATAAAAACTAATTAAACATAACTCCTTGGGATAGTTCGTATGTTGGCAAGCACCCGTGGATTCGGTTAACCATGGTTTGTGTATGAATGGTGGACACGAGTAAACTTTACAATTCTGTTTGGGAACCGCCAATAATGAGTTTAGCATGGAAGATACCAAAAACATTTGTTGTAACGTTGACAGTAAAGTACACCATCCAAAAAACTATATTTTCAATCCTTCTTTAAAAATTGAGCTCTCGCACCTTGGCAAATCAATTCTTCCCTCTATGAAGGGTCTGTCTATTTGCTTTTATGACTGAGTCATCACCCTCTTACTAATAGCATGCTACCTATTGAGCTTGCGTTGGTTTTTTTCCCTTGAAGAGGAAAGAGTGATGCAGCACAGTAGCAGTAAGTATTTCCCTCAGTTTTGAGAACCAAGGTATCAATCCAGTAGGAGTATCAAGATGAAGCACCGATGTACCTCCGCAAAAACAGCAAACTTGCACCCAACGCTACACAGGGGTTCTCAATCCCTTCACGGTTGATTGCAAGGTGAGATCTGAAGGCAGAAAGTGCAACAAAGTAAAAGTGTAGGGCTGAAAATATGATGTGAAGTAGACCCGGGGGCCGTAGTGTTCACTAGAGGCTTCTCTCAAGATAGCAAAAATTACGGTGGGTGAACGAATTACTGTCGAGCAATTGATAGAACCGCGCAAAGTCATGACGATATCTAAGGCAATGATCATACATATAGGCATTACGTCCGAGACAAGTAGACCGATACTTTGTGCATCTACTACTATTACTCCACACATCAACCGCTATCCAACATGCATCTAGTGTATTGAGTTCATGACAAACAGAGTAACGCCTTAAGCAAGATGACATGATGTAGAGGGATAAATTCATGCAATAGATATAAACCCCATCTTTTTACCCTTGATGGCAACAACACAATGCGTGCCTCGCTACCCCTTCTGTCAGTGGGTGAGGTCACCGCACGGTATGAACCCAAAACCAAGCACTTCTCCCATTGCAAGAATCATAAATCAAGTTGGACAAACAAAACCCACAACTCGAAGAGAATTACAAGGATATGAAATCATGCATATAAGAGATCTGAAGAAACTCAAATAAGATTCATAGATAATCTGATCATAAATCCACAATTCATCGGATCTCGACAAACACACCACAAAAGAAGATTACATCAGATAGATCTCCATGAAGATCATGGAGAACTTTGTATTGATGATCCAAGAGAGAGAAGAAGCCATCTAGCTACTAGCTATGGACCCGAAGGTCTATGGTGAACTACTCACGCATCATCGGAGAGGCAATGGTGTTGATGAAGAAGCCCTCCATATCCGAATCCCCCCTCCGGCAGGGCACCAGAACGTGCCCCAGATGGGATCTTGCAGAGACAAAAGCTTGCGGCGGCGGAAAAGTATCTTCGTGGATCTCTCCCGTGGTTTTGGATTTTTTTTTTCTGGGATTTATGGGCGGAAGAAGTAGGGCAAACAAGCCACACGGGGCCCACAAGCCTGCTAGGTGCGGGCCCCCCTGGCCGCGCCTAGGGGGCTTGTGGCCACCCCTGGTGGCCTCAACCTTGGTTGTTACGCTCCCTGCATATCTTCTGTTTCGGAGAAAATCTTTTCGGAGGTTTTATTCAGTTTGGACTCCGTTTAATATTCTCCTCTGAAAATGGTCAAAAACATGGAAAAACAGGAACTGGCGCTTGGCACTGAGTTAATAAGTTAGTCCCAAAAAATATATAAAAGGCATACAAAACATCCAAAGTTCGACAAGACAATAACATGGAACCAGAAAAAATTATAGATACGTTGGAGACGTATCAAGCATCCCCAAGCTTAACTCCTGCTCGTCCTCGAGTAGGGAAGTGATAAAGACTGAATTTTTTATGTGGAATGCTACCTAGCATATTTGTCCTTTGTAACTTCTTTCATGTGACATGAATGTTCAGATCCGTAAGATTCAAAACAATAGTTTGCTATTGACATGAAAACAATAATACTTCAAGCAAACTAGCTAGGTAATCATGAACTTTCGAAATAACAAGGCCAAATAAAATTATCCCTACAAAATCATATAGTCTCGCTATGCTCCATCATCCCCACACAACTAATTTAAATCATGCATAACCCCGGTATTGGCCAAGTAATTGTTTTCGCACTCTTACTTTCTCAAACCCTTTTCAACTCTCATGCAATACATGAGCGTGAGCCATGGATATAGCACTATAGGTGGAATAGAGTGTGGTGGAGGTTGTAAGACAAAAAGGAGGAGATGGTCACATCGCCTCGGCGTATCAAAGGGCTATGGAGATGCCCATTAATAGATATCAATGTGAAAGAGTAGGGATTACCATGCAATGGATGCACTTAGAGCTATAAGTATGTGAAAGCTCAAAAGGAGAACTAGTGGGTGTGCATCCAACTTGCTTGCTCACGAAGACCTAGGGCAATTTTGAGGAAGCCCGTCATTGGAATATACAAGCCAAGCCACTAGCATATGGTGGTGACAAAACAAGAGACTCTCAATCATGAAGAACATGGTGCTATTATGAAGCACAAGTGTGTTAAAGATAGTAGCATTGTCCCTTCTCTCTTTTTCTCTCCCTTTTTTTATATTTTTTTTGTTTGGGCTCTTTGGCCTCTTTCCATATCTCTTTTTTTTGTGGGCAACTTTGGCCTATTTTTTTTTATTTCCTCACATGGGACAATGCTCTAATAATGATGATCATCACACTTTAATTTACTCACAGCTCAATGCTTAGAACGATGAGGACTCTATAGGAAATGCCTCCGGCAGTGTACCGAGATGTGCAATGATCTAGCTTGGCGTATGACGTTGAAACATCTCGCTAGCTATCTTACGACCATGCAATAGCAATATGAAAGTGACAGCACATGTCATGAGATGGAACGGTGGGAGTTGCATGGCAATATATCTCGGAATGGCTATGAATATGCCATAGTAGGTAGGTATGGTGGCTGTTTTGAGGAAGGCATATGGTGGGTTTGTGCACCAGCGAAAGTTGCGCAACACTAGAGAGTCTAACAATGGTGAAAGGTGAAAGTGCATCTATACCATGGACTCACATTAGTCATGAAGAACTCACATACTTATTGCGAAAGTTTTTATTAGTAATCGAAACAAAGTGTTAAATGCATAGTCCTAGGGGAAGGGTTGGTAGGTGTTAACCATCGCGCGATCCCGACCGCAACGCAAAGGATGACAATCAAGAAATCAATTATGCTCCGACTTCCTAACATAGCGGTTCACCATAAGTGCATGTTACGGGAATCGCAAACTTCAACACAAGTATTTCTAGATTCACAACACCCTACTAACATAACTCTTAATATTACCAAATCCATGTCTCAAAACTATTTGAGAGGAATCAAACTTCTCTTTCTAATCAATGCACATGAAGATAGAAATTTTATTGTATCCTCTTTGGGTGCCTATCGCCTTTGGAACTACTTTCATAGCACAAGCCAACTACCAAGTTACTCAGAGAGATCACTCTGAAAAAGATATAAGTGAAGATTGAGAGTTCTGATTTCTCCAAAATATGACACCGCCGTGCTCTTAAATATCTAAGTGAAGCACTTAGAGCAAAGTTATCTAGCTCAACAGATATAAGTGAAGCACATGTGACCTAAATTGCCTAACTCAAAAGATATATGCGAAGCTCAAAGAGTATTCTAGCAAATTCACGATGAGTGCATGTCTCTCTCAAAAGGTGTGCAGCAAGGATGATTGTGACACAACAAAAATAAAAGACTCCTACGATACAAGATGCTCCAAGCAAAACACATATCATGTGGTGAATAAAAATATAGCTTCAAGTAATGTTACCGATGGATTGAAGACGAAAGAGGGGATGCCTTCCCGGGGCATCCCCAATCTTAGGCTTTTTGGTGTCCTTGAATTTGTCTTGGGATGCCTTGGGCATCCCCAAGCTTGAGCTCTTTCCACTCTCGAGAACATCACCCAAAACTTGAAAACTTCACAACACAAAACTTAAACAGAAACTCGTGATATCATTAGCACAAGAAAACAAAGTACCACCTCTTTAGGTACTGTAGAAAACTTGACTTTTATTTATATTGGTGTTAGATTACTGTTTTCTCACTTTTCCATGGCTAATACCCCCTATACTATCCATAGTTTCATCAAAATAAGCAACCAACACAACAAAAACAGACCAGTCTGTAGCAATCTGTATACTTCGTATACTTATGTTATCTCAAAAATTCTGAACAATTACGAAAGTTTGGGCAATTGGCATATCAACCATAAGCAAAAAGTATCAACTCAAAATCTCTTTCTGGATAAAAATGAAAAATACTTTCATGACCGAATTTTTTTTGTCTTTTTCCAGCAGGATCAAACAACCATCACTAAACTAGTCATAAAGGTTTTACTTGGCTCAAAAACAAATAGAAAAACAAAAGACACAATCATAATAAAATTATGATGGTGTGGACGCAACAAAACAGAAAGCAAAAGGCAAAGATAAGTTCATTGGGTTGCCTCCCAACAAGCGCTATTGTTTAACGCCCTTAGCTAGGCATAAGGTGATAGAATCACGTATCGTTGTCTTTGGTGCTCAAACCATAAGTAGGGTGAACACTCATCATCTTAAGGTCATCATCTCTCTTACTAGATGGTTCACCACTATTTTTAGGAACAAAAACAGACTTGGTGGCCTTATTGTGGGCAAAAATTGGAGTGTTCTGCACAGCGGCAAAAGCGGAACCCAAGTTGGTTATAACATCCTCTAGTTTGCCAATCCTAGCGGAATCATGACCTAGTTTTTCGTTAACTATGGGTTCCCTCTCCTTTAGATTTTTCAAAGTCATTCCACCTTGGATCCATACTGAGTGATTTGATTGTGGATCTTTTTATCCAAATTCTCAATGAGTTCATTTGTAGCAACTTTATTTTCAATGATATCCAGCCTACGCATCACATGTTCCAAAGTTAAGGTGGTTCCATTAACCATGAGTGGGGGTGATGTAGCGACTCGACTCAAAACGAGTCAAGCCTCTGTGTATCTGTGCCATCCCTGGATCAGTATGCTGGCACACACACTACATCAATGTATATATCAAAGTGCAATCACATGTAATAACGTAAAACTGATATATACCTTAAAATCTCAGCGAAAACAGTCAAGGGAGTGGAGTCCCAATAAACACCAATGGCAAGTTGAGTGCAGACCGTAACCCTGAATCGTACTCTTACTCATTGAAGAATGTATCTGCAACATAAGATGTTGCAGCTGTGTAGGTCAGCATATTTGAATATGCCGGCAAGTCACAAAAGAGAGGGTAAAAATATCATCTATACTATATGCATATATGGCAGGAGGGGCTTTTTAGCGGAAAGCAAAGTTTTCTCCTACAACAAAAGAGGGGCTAAAAGAAAAATATTACTACGTTGTTGGTTGTTAATGAGATGGTTCCGCCAACCAGTTCTCATACCCAAGTTATCAATATTACCCACATCAAGTTTATATAATGGTGTTGAGAATTCCTGATAATTTCAGTTCCTTCGGCTCAACTTGTCCATGACCGTGGACACGGCTAATCGATTAGGTTTGAGTACTCTGCAGATTTTTGCACACGTTCCCCACAAGAATTGATCGCCTCCGAGTATGTCCTCGCACTTCAGGGTGTTTGAAGACCGGATGATCAAAATATGGTCTTTCAATGGGTCCCTCTGAATCCCTGTCGGTGCCCATCCAATCCTATCGTTCTTCTACATCTGCTAGCACCGCCTGTCCAGAGTCGCCACATTGTCCAACCAAGCCAGAGCCCATAATGACTTGTGGCTGTGCAGGTAAGCCTTGGGTCTTGAAAATATCCGTCCGTCTCTTTGAGCCTGGGTGAAGCTTTCCGCAAGATGTCATGGCGCTTCCCCATGCATCCCGGGTCGTCCACTGGTTTCTCCAAGGAGCCCATCTAAACCGTCCTTCACCCAGAGGTATATTTCATTCTGATGTCTTGCAAGTCTTGGAGTCTTTAGGTCTTGATTATTAAGTTCTCACAACACTCATGGTAAACACTCAACCAAAACCCTGTCTACTAAAAGCATAGCAGAATAAAGTTCTTCGTCCCGGGCCAAGTAACAAGGGTGTTGGGTGCCTACCACATGATACTACATCAAGATCCAAATTTCCAAGTACCTACTTTGCATGCAATTGGGTGAAGAAAAGTAGAACTACTATGCATAAAAACATAGGTAATACATGATCAAATGACTTGCCTGGTGAGGTTGATGAAGAAGAATTATCGTTCTAAGGAGATACGTGATAGAACTATTCGTCACTCTCTGATGAAAGCTATATAATCAAACATAGTATTCATATAAGCAATCATACTAGCAATCATTCTAGCAATCAGATAACAAACAACAATAAAAGTTGATGCAATCAAAACAATAAGAAAGATCGATTAAGAATCCAAAGTAAATTTCAAAGAAATCTGGGGAGTCTTCTACTACATCAAACACTAAATAGTTTTTGTTCTAAATGAAAAATAAAACACTAAAATAGTAAAATAACAGAGAATAAAATATAAATTTAACTAAGATAAAATAAAGTATTTTGCATAAAACTATTTGAAAGTATTTTCAAATGGGAGTTAAACTAGTAGGGAAATCAATCACTAGTGGAAAACGGGCCTTCGGCCGGGACCCTTTAGTCCCGTTCTGCCTCTGGGCCGGGACTAAAGGCCCGGCCACGTCGCCCCAATTCTCAATGCCTCACTCGAGGCTTTAGTCCCGGCCCGTAAGGAGCCTTTAGTCCCTCGAGGCTTTAGTCCCGGCCCGTAAGGAGCCTTTAGTCCCGGTTCGTGTCCCAAACCGGGACTAAAAGGCTACGCGGTGGGCAGCCCGCATGTGCACCACCTTTAGTCCCGGCTCGTGTCCCAAATCGGGACTAAAGTCCTCTGCCTATATATAGCACAGCCCCCTTCTCCCCTCTTCCTTGCATTTTTCTAGGATGGAGGATATTGGGTGTGTGCTAGCTCTCCACTTTTTTTGATGCACTAGAGGTGTTTGTTGAAATGTGTGTTAGAGCGATGCCGCTTTAGTTCACCGAACACAACTACGATGTGAGATGCCTGAGCCACGCTTAAACCTCTTCCTCTTTATTTCTACTTATTCTAAAAGGTTAGCAACTATATTTCCTCGTTTAGACCGTGCGGTACTAATTTTTAGGATCGTGATTGTATTTGATATACTGTCGTATAACACAGATGAGCCATCCATGGATGTACGGTGATCGACGCACAGCCGCTTACAGAGATGGCGTGCATTCTATTCGAGATGCAGCCGATGCGAACAAGCATGGTGGTGGCTATATGTTTTGTCCATGTGTTGAATGTCGGAATGAGAAGGATTACACTTCCTCAAGAGTCATTCAGAGCCACCTGCTTCGGTCCGGTTTTCTGTCGGGCTATAATGTTTGGACCAAGCACGGAGAAAGAGGGGTTATGATAGAAGACGACGATGAAGAAGAAGAGAACGATGATGACAACTACCGATCTATGTTCCCTGAGTATGCTGATACCGCAATGGAAGACAATGAAGAAGAAGATCAGGATGAAGAACGGGAACCAGATGAGCCCGCTGATGATCTTGGCCGGGTCATTTCTGATGCACGGCGAGGTTGCGACACAGAAAAGGAGAGGTTGAAGTTCGAGCAGATGTTATAGGACCACAACAAATTGTTGTACCCAACTTGTGAAGATGGCCAGAAGAAGTTGGGTAGCACACTGGAATTGCTGAAGTGGAAGGCAGAGACCGGTGTGACTGACTCGTCATTCGAAAAGTTGCTGGTACTGATGAAGAAGATGCTTCCAAGAAAGAACGAATTGCCCGCCAGCACGTACGAAGCAAAGAAGCTTGTCTGCCCTCTAGGATTGGACGTGCAGAAGATACATGCATGCCCTAATGACTGCATCCTCTACCGCGGTGAGAAGTACGAGAATATGGATAAATGCCCGGTATGCACTGCATTGCGGTATAAGATCAGAAAATATGACCCTGGTGATATTGAGGGCAAGCCACCCAGGAAGAGGGTTCCTGCCAAGGTGATGTGGTATGCTCCTATAATACCACGGTTGAAACGTCTGTTAAGAAATAAAGATCATGCGAAGTTGTTGCGATGGCACATGGAAGATCGTATGAAAGACGATAACTGGAGGCACACCGCTGATGGTCGGCAGTGGAGAAAAATCGAGAGAGAGTTCCCGAGATTTGCAGCTGATGCAAGGAACTTATGGTTAGGTCTGAGTACAGATGGCATGAATCCTTTTGGGGAGCAGAGTTGCAGTCACTGCACCTGGCCCGTTACTCTATGTATCTACAACCTTCCTCCTTGGTTGTGCATGAAGCGGAAGTTCATTATGATGCGAGTGCTTATCCAAGGTCCAAAGCAATCCGGCAACGATATTGATGTGTACCTAAGGCCATTAGTTGATGAACTTTTACAGCTATGGGCCGAACCAGGTGTACGTGCATGGGGCGAGCACAAGCAAGAGGAATTTGACCTTCGAGCGTTGCTTTTCGTAACCATCAATGATTGGTCTGCTCTTAGTAACATTTTAGGACAGTCAAACAAGGGATACAATGCATGCACGCACTGTTTGGATCAGACAGAAAGTATATATCTGGACAAATGTAGGAAGAATGTGTACCCGTACAATCGTCGTTTTCTTCCGCCCAAGCATCCCTTAAAGAAAAAAGGCAAGCATTTCAATGGCAAGGCAGAACCCCGAGGGAAGCCTGTCATCCGTACTGGTGCTGAACTATTTGATATGGTCTAAGATTTAAAATTAATCTTTGGAAAGGGTCCTGGCAGCCAACCTGTTCCTAACGGCCCTGATAAGCGCGTACCCATGTCGAAGAAGAAATCTATATTTTGGGAGCTACCCTACTGGGAAGTCCATGAGGTCCGCTCGGCAATCGACGTGATGCACCTGACGAAGAATCTCTGCGTGAATATTCTAGGCTTCCAGGGCTTGTATGGGAAGTCAAAAGATACACCGGAAGCACGGGAGGACCAGGAACGTCATAAAGGAAGAGATGGCATGCATCCTGGGCAGTTTCAAGGGCGTGCCAGCTACGCTCTTACTGAGGAAGAGAAGGAAATCTTCTTTGAAGTCCTTTTCAGTATCAAGGTCCCGACTAGCTTCTCGTCGAATATAAAGGGAATCATAAATATGAAAGACAAAAAATTCCAAAACCTAAAGTCTGATGACTGCCACGTGCTTATGACGCAATTGCTTCCGGTTGCATTGAGGGGAATTCTACCGGCCTGGCAATTGTGAAGGTATGTGCATTCCTCAATGCAATTTCTCAGAAGGTAATCGATCGAGAAAGTCTATTAGGGTTACACATTGATGTGGTCCAATGTCTGGTCAGCTTTGAGTTGTTGTTCCCGCCATCCTTCTTCAATATAATGACACACCTCCTAGTTCACCTAGTCGAAGAGATTAGAATTCTCGGTCCTGTGTTTCTACACAATATGTTCCCCTTCGAGAGGTTCATGGGAGTCTTAAAGAAATATGTTCGTAACCGTGCTAGGCCAGAAGGAAGCATCTCCAAGGGCTATGGAACAGAGGAGGTCATTGAGTTTTGTGTGGACTTTCTTCCTGACCTTAAGCCGATTGGTGTTCCTGAATCTCGGTATGAGGGTAGGCTGACAGGAAAAGGCACACTAGGAAGGAAAGCAAAAGCATGTATGGACGGGCATTCTTTCTCTCAAGCACACTGCACAGTTCTACACAATTCCACCGTGGTGGCTCCGTACATCGTGAGACACAAGAATATTCTACGCTCCGAAAACCCGAGGAAGGCTGACTCTTGGATTAAAGGGGAACACGAGAAGACTTTCGGCAGTTGGTTGCACGCATATCTCCTAAATGACGACACCGTTGGAGATGAGCTATACTGTTTGGCCAGGCCACCATCTTCGACTATATGTACTTTCCAAGGGTATGAGATAAATGGGATACATTTTACACAGTTGCCCAAGATAAAAGGAGCACCAACCAAAATAGTGGTGTCCGCTTTGATGCAACACACGAGAATGGGCACTGTTTGGAAACATATTACGGGTACATAGAGGAGATATGGGAACTTGACTATGGACCTACTTTTAAGATCCCTTTGTTTCGGTGCAAATGGGTGAAGCTGACAGGAGGCGGGTTAGTTGTAGACCAAAAGTACGGCATGACAACAGTGGATTTCAACAATCTTGCGTACATGGACGAACCATTTGTCCTAGCCAATGATGTCGCTCAGGTTTTCTATGTGAAGGACATGTCTACAAAAACGAGAAAAAGAAATCAGCAAAAGAAGATATCGTCCGATGAGCCAAAACGCCACATAGTTCTTTCAGGGAAAAGAAACATCGTGGGAGTAGATGACAAGACAGACATGTCAGAAGATTATAATAAGTTTCATGAAATTCCGCCCTTCAAAGTGAAAACTGACCCAAGCATCCTACTGAATGATGAAGATTCTCCATGGCTAAGACCCAGAAGAAAACAGAAATAATAGATAGGAATATTGGTGCAATAATGTAATAATGTATTAAACCTTTTATGTAATGCATGTATGGAATGTACTAAATTTCAAACACTTTTCATTTTCATAGTTTTGTCAAATTCTCAAATACGCAAAAATAATTTCAATAAACCTTTGTAAGAGATGAGTTCTCGTTCGAAATTGTTGAAATTTTGTGATGTGCCTTTGAATGGTGCATTTTGAACACACACAAAAGTATGGAGTTCAAATAAGTTCAAAAAAATGAAATCCCTTTGTAAGAGATGAGTTCTCGTTCGAAACCTTGATACTTCAAGAGAGATTGTCCGTTTTGTACACGAAGTGCATCCAGTTTTTGTCGTAGCCCTCTCAACTTTTTAACACATGCTATGTGGGTGAAATGATGATAGCATGCCAACTTTCAACATTTTTAGAGTTCATTTGTAGTGCTTTTGAATTTCAGGGTCAACTAGCTCAAAAAAAAAGTAAATGCACGAAATATACCAAATGAAGTCAGAAATTGTTGAAATTTTCTGATGTGCCTTTGAATGGTGCATTTTGAACACACAAAAAGTATGGAGTTCAAATAAGTTCAAAAAACCATATTATGAAATTAAATATTATCATTGGCGATTCACCTCTATTATGAAATTAAATATATCAAAAAACCATTGCAGAACATATGACCAAATTAATACAAGTTCATCACCACATTAAAGCCAAAGAACAGTAGTGATCAAATGTTATTATTGCAAAAAATAAATACATAAAGTTCTCTCATAAAACAACATACAACTATGTAAAACATTTAAATAAAACAAAAAATGCGATCAAAATCGCAACTAAGGTAACAATTGACCCAACAGCATAATGATACCAATCCTCTTTATCAATGGCATATTTTCTAATATTCCTAATCTTCAAGCGCATTTCATCCATCTTCAAGCGCATTGCATCCATCTTCAACCGCATCGCATCGATCTTCATCTTGCGATCATCGATGACATCGGCGACATGCAACTCCAGTTCCATATTCTTATCCTCAATTATTTTCAATTTTTTCTTCAAGTATTTGTTTTCTTTTTCAACCAAATTTAACTTATCGGCAAGAATTTCTATATGGGTTGGAATTTCCGGTTCACATACCTCCTAGATTAAAAAATATATGTCACGTTGGTCGTCATAATTGTCATAAACACTAAATAAAACAAATAGTTATAAAAGATAATATATACCACATCCGAATCATAGACAGGACGAGGGCCGACGGAGGCGGATACCAAAACCATCGCACTATATAATAACAAAAAATAATGTAAGTGAGTAATTTATACAAGTATGTAACTAAATCATACAAGTAAGATTTTTTTTTCTTTTAAAAAGAAGATAAGAACAAGAGGCTCACCACGGTGGTGCTCGCGACGAGATCGGCACGGGGCGATCGACAATGGTGAGGACGGGCACGGGACGACACCCTACGCATGTGCAGACTCTAAGAAGTTAATTTGAGCATTTGAAATGAGCTACACTAGCAGTGACAAATGAAAGGATGAAGTAGCTAACCTTTTAAAACACTTGTGCAGTTGGTGCACGGCCAAACCTAGACAAATATTAAGGAAAATGGAGCTTGGAGGTTGAGCTTGGAGAGGAGAAAGCTTAAGTAGAGTGGCTCGGGCATTTCATCGAACACGTCATGTGCATGAACTAGAGTGGCAAGAGCATGGCATGGTCACACTTCAACAACCAAAAAACAAGGGATATGGTGGGCAGGGGCGAGGGTTTATATAGGCAACACTTTAGTCCCGGCTTTTGTATAAAACCGGGACTAATAGCCTAACCTTTAGTCCCGGTTCTTGCCACGCCCCGGGACTAAAGGCCCCTGCTTCCCACCTTCTGGTCTGCCGAAAAAGTGCCTTTAGTCCCGGTTCTTGCCACGCCCCGGGACTAAAGGCCCCTGCTTCCCGCCTTCTGGTCTGCCGAAAAAGGGCCTTTAGTCCCGGTTCTTGCCACGCCCCGGGACTAAAGGCCCCTGCTTCCCGCCTTCTGGTCTGCCGAAAAAGGGCCTTTAGTCCCGGGTCATGGCTCCACCCGGGACTAAAGGGGGTCTTTAGTCCCGGGTGGAGCCACGCACCGGGACTAAAGATCCACCTGTATAAGCGGGAGTTAGAAAATTTTAAACCCAAATCGTCCATTTCTCTTCTTCTTCCTCTCGTTCTCCTGCCCGGCGCGGCACAGCGACAAACTCGACGACGCCGTCAGGCTGCCCGCCATCCTGCTCGTCGCCGCCTGCCGTCCTCCTCGTCGTCGCCATCGTCCTCCTCGCCGCCGCCGTCCTCCTCGCCGCGTGCCGCCGTCCTCCTCGCCGCGCGCCGCCGTCCTCCTCGCCGCGCGCCGTCGACACCTCCGGCCGGTAAGCCCCCCGCCCCCTCCTCCCCAACACTCCAGCCAGTAGAAGAAAAGAAGAAAAGAACAAAAAGGAGAAGAAAAGAAGAAAAAGGAGAAGAAAGGAAGAAAAAGGAGAAGAAAAGAAGAAAAAGGAGAAGAAAGGAAGAAGAAGGAGAGGAAAGGAAGAAAAAGGAGAAGAAAGGAAGAAAAAGGAGAAGAAAGGAAGAAAAAGGAGAAGAAAAGAAGAAAAAGGAGAAGAAAATAAGAAAAAGGAGAAGAAAAGAAGAAAAAGGAGAAGAAAGGAAGAAAAAGGAGAAGAAAGGAAGAAAAAGGGAAGAAAAGAAGAAAAAGATTTTTTTGTCATTTAATTCCTATTGTTATTAGGTTTGTGCTAGATTATTAGGGTTAGTAATATGTAGAATTAGGAAAAAGGAAAATAAGAAGAGGAGGAGAAGAAAAGAAGAAAAAGGAGAATAAGAAGAGGAGGAGAGGAGAAGAAGAGGAAAAATAGAAGAAGAGGAGAAGTAGAAGAAGAGAAAAAATTGAAGAGGAGGAGAGGAGAAGTAGAAGAAGAGAAGAGGAGAAGTAGTAGAAGAAGAGGAGAAGTAGAAGTAGAAGAAGAAGTAGAAGAAGAGGAGAAATAGAAGAAGAGGAAAAATTAGTTTAGGGTTACAAGAAGAAGAAATATTTTTTTGTCATTTAATTTTGCTATTGTATAGTGTATATGCTTAAGTGTTAATATTGTTTCTAGTCAAGACCCGGGACTAAAGGTCCTCCTATATAAAACGACACTTCGAAGTTTCCAACCCCTCTTATATAGTTTGTTGGTTTATTAGTTAATCAAGTGTCCGTTTTTTGCAGAACTATGGATCCACATATCAGGAACCTCGGAGAGGAAGAACTTCTCGAAGATATAATCAAAGACGGCCCCGACGTTGAACCAGCTGAATCTCCGTCGTCATATCTAAACCCCTCCGGATATGGAATGGAGGTCGAGCGACACGAAGATGAAGCCGATGGGGTAGGAGATAGGTCCAATGACGGAGAAGGTGATAGCTCCACTGATGGAGAAGCCGGTGGAGAAGCCGGTGAAGAAATAATAAAGTCCGGTGAGGTATACATATGAAGTTCGACAATCACTTGTAATATGTGAAAAATATTGGAGATAGCTCTATATTGTATACATATACATTCATTTGACGAATGTTTCTCCCTCTTAGGCCTCCACATCGAGCAAAGCTACGAAACGAGGCCCGACTAGAAAGTTGGATGCACGGACGCATTACACCTTTGAGGTGATATTGCCTACGGGCGAACCCAAGCTTCCTAAGAATGCTGCTGACACATTCAAGAAGCAATGTGGAGTTCCCATTAGGGATCACGTCCCGATCAGCGTTCGGGAGTGCAACAAGCGCAAAGGGGCAGCCGATAGTGACTATGTCGCCGAAAGGTACAAAGATAATCTTTGGAATGATCTCATGTCACATTTCAACCTGCCAGAATGTGAGAATGAAGACGCCGCAGACAAACTGAGGGCCAAAGTCAAGCAGTGGACTCTAAAGAAGATGGCCGAACTGTTCCATAGCTGGAAGAAGAATCTATGGAAAAACTATCTGAAGACAAAGAAAGTGCGAGTAATCGAGGGGTATCTAGCCAAGCAGGCGAATCACTGGAGTTGAAATCCTGGCGGGGTTTCATGATATGGAGCTCGACATAGCTGGACCCGAAGATGAGAGGACACTCGGAGAAGTACTGGGTGGAGTCATCCTATGGGACAAGAACTACATCAAGCTTCCAGGCTCGGCCCCAAGGACAACACCGCCTCCGAGTCGTCGCAGGTCACCTACACCTCCATTACCTCCAAGCCCTCCACATGACGTCGGCCAGCACAACACGAGTCCATCTCGATCACCGCCGCCGGACTTGGGTCGTCCGTCTCCGCCGCCGCCCGCTCCGGATACTAAGCGGGAGCGTGCCACCAAGAACGCTCCGCTGACGATTCCTAAGCGGCGGAGCCCCCCAAAGCGCAAACGGTCGCCCCTACCAAAGGTACGTCATGCTAATCTTCCTATCAGACCTTATGATCGTACCCCCGAGGAAAATGCCAGGATAGCAAAGGAACATCATGATGCGCAGATGAAAAAGAAGGAACCCGAGCCCCGCCCGGAATACATCGAGAAGCAAATAGCATGGGCAAAATACTTCACGACCCTTCCATCACAGTATGACTTACACCATAAGCCTGATGACTATACACGCACATTGAAGAATGAAGTGAAAAAGAGCAGATCACCTCCAAGCCCTCCACATGACGTCGGCCAGCACAACACGAGTCCATCTCGATCACCGCCGCCGGGCTTGGGTCGTCCATCTCCGCTGCCGCCTGCTCCGGATACTAAGCGGGAGCGTGCCACCAAGAACGCTCCACCGACGATTCCTAAGCGATGGAGCCCCCCAAAGCGCAAACGGTCGCCCCTCCTAAAGGTACGTCATGCTAATCTTTCTATCAGACCTTATGATCGTACCCCCGAGGAAAACGCAAGGATAGCAAAGGAACATCATGATGCGCAGATGAAAAAGAAGGAACCCGAGCCCCGCCCGGAATACACCGAGAAGCAAATAGCATTTGCAAAATACTTCACGACCCTTCCATCACAGTATGACTTACACCATAAGCCTGATGACTATACACGCACATTGCAAAAGGAAGTGAAAAAGAGCAGATCACGTGCAAGTGCAAGTGGGAGCAAATCAAGTTCAACTACAAGCAAGAAAAAATCAGACGTTCCTCAGCTTGGACAACAGGCCAAACAGTCGATCCCACCCCTCAAGGTGTTAACCGAGAATGTTCCCCCTCCGGTGCAGGGGCAAGCTTTTGAAATAGCAAAGAATTGGGCGGCTGAATGTGGTGTCTCGGTTGAAGATTTTCTGGCTTCCCAAGACGACAGGTTACCCAAGGCTGTGGTAGCCCCTAAGCCACGGTTTGTCATGGGAGGGCCTTTGGTCAGCAAAGATGATCTCCCAACAAATATGCGTTACTTGCATCAATGGTACTTAAGTGAATCAAAGAATGGGAGAACGATGATCGTGATGAGTGTCCCACGGGAGTACTACGACCGCCCCGAAGATATCCATATCGACTTTGATGAAATCTTCCAGATGTACAATGGCGACGCCCTCGACAAATCGCTTATGAGTTGCTATTGTGTGTAAGTTTTTCAATTCGTTGTCTACATATAACTTGTTTAGTTATTTCAATTCATTGTCTATATATAACTTGTACTCTATTATGCAGAAAGAAGATTCTGGATTGTAAAAGTAAGAACATCCTAAATATTGGGTTTGTTGACCCATATAAAATACATATAGTGACGCTAACTGATAAACCCAAGGAGACGGAGGAAAACCTTCTAAGGTTTCTAACAGATCAAAATTTCTGTGACCACATACTGTTTCCATACAACTTCAGGTGAGGGTCTTTACTCTGTTGTGTCCATTCACTTATAAGTGTAATTGATAAGTTACTGACATATATATATATATACATGTGCAGCGTCCATTAGATTCTGTTGGACATTCAAATTGATAAGGGAAGAGTTGATGCCTTCGACCCATTATCGAGACCCTTGGAACAGTTCCAAAGCCTGCAGGACATGCTCCAAGGGTAATTTCAATCATTCTTGCACTCTATCGGTCTCTTTCGATGATTTTCTGATATATCAATTAATGAAAAACTTAGCAAATCATTATCCTTGTCGGGCAGGGTTTGGAAGCGGTTCAAGTGCGTGACTCCCGGTAACTTTCCTGAGAAGCTGACCTTTAGAGCGGCTCAGGTAAGTAGTAGTATGATATACTTCTATTTTCAATACATTTATGATGCTAGATTATTATTTTGATTATATATATTCCATTCTCGTAAAGTGCGACCAACAGCCACGGGGAACGCATCTATGCGGATACTATGTTTGCGAGACCATTCGCACGTTTACCTCTGAGCACAAGGATCACAGATTCGACGTAAGCAATGAACATTCACACCTCTATTTTTACCCGTCATTCTTTGTTATCATGATTGATATTCATATTCATCTCCTCTTCTTATATAGTACACGGCCATGACGACGAAGGTCCTACCAGAGCAACGCGCGATTGCTGTTGCAGAGGAGCTTGCGACCTTTCTGAGGACGGAAGCTATAGATGAAAAAGGACGATTTAGTGTAGCTAGAGGCCATTAGTGATGTTCGTCCATGTAATCGAATAGACGGGCTCTAGTCCCGATAATTCAGATCTCCATATAATTGTATATATATGCTCGCTTGTAAGATACGTTAATCTTATATATATGCATAATTATTTCTATTTAAATTATATGAAAACTAATTCCCGAACACCAAACGAGGCATCACGTTAATCTCCCGAACACCTAAACCCTAAAACCCTAAAACCCAAAAATAATTTCATTCAAAAAAAACCCAAAAATAAGCAAAATCTGAAACTCTTTAGTCCCGGTCCGTGTAACGAACCGGGACTAAAGGTCCTGCCCCTGGGCGCTACGAGGCGCCCACGTGGAGCACCTTTAGTCCCACCTTGTAACAGGGCCGGGACTAAAGATTAGGCCTTTAGTCCCGCCCCTTTAGTCCCGGTTGGTGAACCGGGACTAAAACCCCTTACGGGCCGGGGCTAAAGGCCCCGTCCCCACTAGTGAATTGCAAGTTATTAGAGAACTAGAATTGATTTCATGATAACAAAAAAAAAATTTGTTTTTTTGAAAACCTACTGTTAAAAAACAAAATATAAGCTTTCTCAAATATAAAATAAAATATTTTAAAAACAAATATAGAAAAAGAAATAGCTATAATTCTAAAAGAACTAAAACAAAACCTGTTTCACATGAAATGATGAGTTAAAATACTCCAAAAATTCTTAAACTTTACCCACTGATAACTAATGTCACTAGGGATCAGTAGCAAAAAGAATCAAATTAAAATATATTTTAAAACTCCAAGAATAAGCAAAACAAGATTTAAATCATATCTGATCTAATTCAAATTTTATAAATCCAAACATATGAAAATTATATGTTTTCGGAAACTACAAGAAAATTGTGATCTAGCGCAAAAAGAATCAACTTCATTGGATTTGTATATTAAAAGTTATAATGAAAACAAAATCAGAACTGGTTCTGTTACGGAAATAAAAACAGAAAAAGAGAAAAACTATTCTAACGAACATGGTACTCGTGGCATGCTATGATTTTCCTAGACATGTGCGTGTTCAGTGTAATCTAACAAACGACCGCACGTCAGAAGAAAACAGTTCGGGCTTTAAGTGATCTATTTGGGGCCTTAGGATCACGATCTAACGGTGACAACAAAAAAAACATAAGAACACAGAGGTGAAAGAGCTTCTCACGTTGCTGGCAGGGAGGAGAGTTCCTCCGGGGAGGTGGCTGCTCCGGCGAGATGGGCTGGTCGCCGGCGGGAGTGGGGGTGGTGGAGGAGGGGGGTCCGGCTCCTGGCGAGGGGGTGTGGTGCCCCTGGCGAGGGGGTGGCGATGGAGGGCTCCTGGTTGTCCTGGTCGCTCGAGGCAGGGGGTGACGATGGAGAGGGGGTCTTGCACGGGAAGAGGCGGGGTAAGGCGGGGTAGGGGCGATGTGGGGGTACAACGGGAGGGGTAGGGGTGCGGTGGGGTACCGGGGGGGCTCGGTAGGGAGGGGAGGCACTGGAGTTGCTCCTGCAGAGCTCGGCAGGGAGGGAAAGTGGAGGGTGGTGGAGAGGTGGTTACGGGCAGGGAGGAGGCGAGGAGAGGGGGAAATGGAACGAGGAGAGGCGTGGCTTTAAATAGAGGGGCTCGGGAGGCGCCGGGATGGAAGGGAGAGGGAGATCGGGAGGTGGAGGTTCCTCTCACCATGGATATGGAAGTTCCTCGGAGGAGGGAGAACGTGAGGAAGAAGAAGGTGTCGGTTGGGCCTAATTTTGGAAAGTGTCTTAATGGGCCAGCTCTATTTCCATTCAATAGAGACATCTTTCCTATTTTCAAAAACCGGAAAGTAAACAATAAAAGGGAAACTAAATAAATTCGGAATATAGAGTTTTATATACTAAATTTATCAAGAAAAATAAAATCTAAATGATGCACATTTTACATGGCCAAAATAAAAACTTAAAAAAATGTTTTTTCAGAAAATCCCTAGATGCTTTATTTCCTTTTGCAAATAATTTTTCAAAAAAACCCTGGGGTTTTATGATTCAAATACTTCAAATAAATACCCCTGGTTTGGAGGGTCATGTTCCTCCACTCCTTCTTGCTTGGCAAGATAATAATCCCGGCATTCCGCGAGTGAAGAAGAAAACAAGAATGGAAAGGGAAAAAATCGAAAGGACTTCAAATGCCACCTTGATTCAAATTATTTATAGTTGAAGAAGTCTTGTCATCATCTCTCATTGATTTTAAATGGATGAGTTTGAATTCACTGGAAAAGGGGAAAGTCATTTTATTCCCTCTCATTCAAAAGTTTTTTTTAAGTTTCAAACTTCACTCAAGTTTTCAATCACTCAAACAAACAAACAATAAATCTAATAATTATATTAACATTCCAAAATTTGGGATGTTACAGGTGAGCCTACTAAATTTATCAAAGCACCGTAAGAATCAACGGTATGGCTACCCAAGAAGTCTCCGCCTACGATGGTGTGAAGAACATACCTATTGCAAGGGGAAATACCCACATAAAAGCTGCAAAGGAGGACGGTAGTGGATTGCTTACGAGTAGATCTATTCTGAGAATTGCAAATCCTATACCAAGCATCCTTTAAATTTTCTTCCTCATTTTTTTTAAAATTTAGAACTTCGCTCTCGGGAGTATCGTTCGAAGCGGTGGGTCTAGCCATGAGGACAGGTGGACTGTCCCACTCAAGCAGGCAGAAAGCAAGCGAAAGAAAAGGACGGACGAAAATGGCAAATATTTTTGTAAATTTTTGTTTTTCAGAAGTGGGGGAGAGGAAAACGAGAGGCAAAAAAGTAAATGCAAGAGATGAGTTTGCGTCACTTGCTTGGATAAGCTTCACTTGATGCTCCCCGGCAACGGCGCCAGAAATTCTTCTTGCTACCTCTTGAGCTTGCGTTGGTTTTCCCTTGAAGAGGAAAGGGTGATGCAGCACAGTAGCAGTAAGTATTTCCCTCAGTTTTGAGAACCAAGGTATCAATCCAGTAGGAGTATCAAGATTAAGCGCCGATCTACCTGCGCAAAATAAGCAAACTTGCACCCAACGCTACAAAGGGGTTGTCAATCCCTTCACGATTGATTGCAAGGTGAGATCCGAAGGCGGAAAGTGCAACAAAGTAAAAGTGTAGGGCTGAAAATATGATGTGAAGTAGACCCGGGGGCCATACTGTTCACTAGAGGCTTCTCTCAAGATAGCAAATATTATGGTGGGTGAACGAATTACTGTCGAGCAATTGATAGAACCGCGCAAAGTCATGACGATATCTAAGGCAATGATCATACATATAGGCATCACGTCCGAGATAAGTAGACCGATACTTTTTGCATCTACTACTATTACTCCACACATCGACCGCTATCCAGCATGCATCTAGTGTATTGAGTTCATGACAAATAGAGTAACGCCTTAAGCAAGATGACATGATGTAGAGGGATAAATTCATGCAATAGATATAAACCCCATCTTTTTACCCTTGATGGCAACAACATGCTGCGTGCCTCGCTACCCCTTCTCTCACTCAGTGAGGTCACCGCATGGTATGAACCCAAAACCAAGCACTTCTCCCATTGCAAGAATCATAGATCAAGTTGGCCAAACAAAAACCACAACTCGAAGAGAATTACAAGGATATGAAATCATGCATATAAGAGATCAGAAGAAACGCAAATAAGATTCATAGATAATCTGATCATAAATCCACAATTCATCGGATCTCGACAGACACACCGCAAAAGAAGATTACATCGGATAGATCTCCATGAAGATCATGGAGAACTTTGTATTGAAGATCCAAGAGAGAGAAGAAGCCATCTAGCTACTAGTTATGGACCCGAAGGTCTACGGTGAACTACTCATGCATCATCGGAGAGGCAATGGTGTTGATGAAGAAGCCCTCCATATCCGAATCTCATCTCCGGCAGGGCACTAGAACTTGCCCGAGATGGGATCTTGCGGAGACAGAAGCTTGCGGCGGCGGAAAAGTATTTTCGTGGATCTCTCCCGTGGTTTTGGATTTTTCGGAGATTTATAGGCGGAAGAAGTAGGGAAGACGAGCCACACGGGGGCCACAAGCCTGCTAGGCGCGGCCCCCCTGGCCGCGCCTAGGGGGCTTGTGGCCTCCCCTGGTGGCCTCTGCCTTGGTTCTCACGCTCCCTCCGTATCTTCTGTTCCGGAAAAAATCTTTTCACAGGTTTTATTCTGTTTGGACTCTGTTTAATATTCTCCTGTGAATAGGGTCAAAAACATGGAAAAAACAGGAACTGGCACTTGGCACCGAGTTAATATGTTAGTCCCAAAAAAGATATAAAAGGCATACAAAACATCCAAAGTTTGACAAGATAATAGCATGGAACCAGCAAATATTATAGATACGTTGGAGACGTATCATAGCACCATACCGGAGAACACTTTTATCGTTCTTATGCATTGAGTCTAGTTAATGTTGGATGTGAGCATGAACTGGATCTTTTCTACCTTCAATTATAATGTTTAGTCGTTGCTTGAACCTCAGAGTTGATCTACATTTATGTTTTGCGGTCTCAAAAAAGGCTAGCGAGATACCATGTCACCATATTATATCATGATTGTTTTGGCAAATTATTGGCATGTGAGATATCTTATTATTGCTTGCTAGTTGGTTATGTATTGCCATGATTGAATATGATGCTTAATTTTTATCATGGATATGATTGCTTATGACTTATGTTGAAAACGTGAACACTAACGCATATATGAAGGTTGGGTGTGTGCCACAAGCCAACAGGACGCACGCACCCCCTAGGCGCGCCCTAATTGCTTGTGGGGCCCACGTGGCTTCGCAGAACCTAATTTCTAGTCCTATAAATTCACATTTTCAGAGAAAAACACCAGAGAGAAGATTTCATCATGTTTTACGAGATGGAGACACCGCCATCTCATATTCTTCCTCGGGAGGGCTGATCTGGAGTCCGTTTGGGGCTCTGGAGAGGGGGATTCGTTGTCGTCGTCATCACCAACCCTTCTCCATCAACAATTCCATGGTGCTCACCACCAGGACTGAGTAATTCCTTAATAAGCTTGTTGGATGGTGATGATGTTTGGATGAGATTGATGATTTATCGAGTTAAGTTGATAGGGCTTGATCCCTAGTATCCACTATGTTGTGATATAGATGTTGCTATGACTTTGCTATGCTTAATGCTTGTCACTAGGGCCCGAGTGCCATGATTTCTGACCTAAAATTAGTATGTACTCCCTGAATATGAAAAAAATTTAGATCCTATATTGGAAGTTGTATCCACCTATTATGTGTGTTCATCCGCATACCCCAAAGTGGCAATAATTGGGATTTTTCCCAGTGATTGCCATAGTATGAAGAGTTCATGTATTCACTATGTGTTAATGCTTTCTTCCGGTTCTCTATTAAAAGGAGGTCCTAATATACCTAAGTTTCTAATAGGACCCTAATTCCACGGGAGGGTAAGACAAAATATGCCATGCAAGTTCTTATCGCAAGCATGTATGGCTATATACGAAATACATGCCTACATTATAGTGATGAATTGTAGCTAGATATGTGTCGCTCTAGTGTGCAACTATTACATGATTGATGTCATCAATATCTTTCCATCGCTGATCAATGTGCCTACACTTTACATATACTAAATTTTGCTAAGTTACTACTGTTGTTGTTACTGTCACACCTCTTACTCAATCGCTAATGTTACGGTTGTTACCAAAACTGCTGCTATCACTATTACTGCTACTACTATAATTTACCGTGCTGCTAAGCCTTTGTCGCGGAGACATATTCCACGTGCGGTTGAATTGACAACTCAACTATCAAGACCAATAAATAATATTTGGCTCCCCTTGTGTCGAATCAATAAATTAGTTGAAATACTACCCGTGAAGACTGTCATGATCCCCTATACTTGTGTATTATCACAATGACACGCGAATAAATGCCCATCTTGAGAATAACCCTCTTAGCATGGAAGATATCGACTGCCTGATTGCTCCATGAGTGGTACGAGCACCCAAAACATATGTTTATTTGAATGATTAGAGGTGGCATATGCAAATTTTGCAACAACTTAGCTTTAGGAGTTTGGATGCACAAGTAGTATTCCTACTTAGTACAGGTGAACAATAGCAATAGGTTGAGAAGCGGCCAACTAGAGAGCGAAAATGATCATAATCATGCATTTAGAATATTTAGCATTGAACATTAGCATGAGTAGGATATGGACACTCAAAAATTAAATATCATGAGCGTTGCATTGGTTTTGAAACAACTACATGTTTACGCATGGGCAAAGTCAAGCCGCTCAAATTACTCGGAGGGAAATACCATACTACCATACCACATCGTAACCATAATGCATATGGGAGCCAGTGAAAATTTTCATCGTGGTCTTCTCTTTTCAATGACTCAATAAAGGAAAAAATAAATTGAGATAAACACACTGAAATATTTTTGGAGTTTTTGATTTTTTATGAAGAAAACTAATAAACAAAGTAAAAACAAAAAAGAGAAAACTACTTACATAGGAAACTCCCAACAAGCAAAGGAAATCTTTTGAGGTTTTATTTTAAGACTACAACCTAATTAAGAACGAAAAGCTGAAAAGAAGTGAGAAATGTTTTTGGGTTTTCGAAGTTTTTCAAACAACAAGAAGAAAGCAAAAAATAAATCTAACATGGATATACAATGAAAGAGGATGAACACCGACAATTGATACGTAGTGTGCGAACATGAATGTAATGTCGGTGAGAAATATGTACTCCCAAAAGCTTAGGCTTTTGCCTAGCTTGGTGAAAACCATCCATAGTAGCCATCTCGTCAAGGAGGAATATAGTTGGGCTAAGGTAGTTGAGGATCCCAAGCTTGAACTACGGCCTCCGCCTCAGCCAACTCGTACCGGTAAGTAATTATATGTGATGGCATGACGGTGTATCTGTTGCTGGCATGATAGTTAAACAAAGAAGGTGTAGGCAACAAAATAACATTACTAGTTTGCTCGCTAAATACCACATTATCACGAATGCGGTGCGGAGGCTTGGATTCATCAGGTGCTTTAATATGGACTAGCGATCCACATAAACCTTATATATCAAGTAATTAGTGGGGTGTATATTGATTTCAAAGTGTTTTGCTAAACGGATGGCATAAATACTGTTGGTGCACTAAAGACTGGGGTCTCTAGTGCCCTAGACAAGTGCGCGGACAACGGCAACCCCTGTGCAGCGGCAAGGCGCATCGTGGAGCTTAGGGTGAAAACAAGACTCACAAGCCCCCAAGTACAAATTGCAAGCCCCCGGCAAACACCCGCTTGCTGGCGAAGAAGAAGAGACCCCGGCAGGAGCGCCCTGCCGGGGATATAGGAAATGCCACGGTGAGACCCTCCCACCAAGAAGAAGGACTGAGCCCTAGCAAGCCATCCTTGCCAGGAAGATTGGCAACACCTCGGCAGGCCATCGCCTCCCTGCCGAGAGGATCAAGAAGAGCCCCGGCAAGGTAACCCTACCGGGAAGGAAGAGAATGCCCGAGGAGACGCACGGGCCTAGGGCGCCTTCGCGACCTGTGAACGCCTCCACCGACGAACACGCCACCGCCGATGCATGGACCAGGCGTCCACCCGCACATCAGCACAACACCCCGAAGTTGCCACGTGTGGGTACGTGTCCAAAGCCCCCTCACGGGGTCAGGGAAGTCTGTTGAAGCATTTAATGCACCACAGTAACACTATAATTGTTGATCGACGCTGTGCCACTCATGAACCCACCGTTCACCACTAAGCCACTTTGGTGACCCTTTCGCCTATAAAAGGAGGCCCGAGGCTCAGTAGTAAGGGGCTTTTGGGCTTTTTGACCAATCGAAAGGTTGTAAGAGGGACATATCTATAGTAACCTAAAATGAATAACTAAACACATGCGGGAGTAGGGTTTTACGCACCACGCGGCCTGGACCTAGGTAAAAAGACCTTGTCGGGCCCTCACTGTTGGTTCTACTCTTTCCGCGACCCCTCTCCCCGCCAAACCAGCAAAAGGGGACCGTTGAGGCCCCCATAGGTGTCGATATTTTCGCCGACATCTTTGGTGCGCCGGGTAGGGGGATCACCAGAAGCAGGTCGGTGTCAGTGTTGTCCCGATCCGACGAGCCGCCCGTCGGATCCATGGATCTCAGTTCGTCGCAGCATCTTCCGTGAGTGGGAGGAGACAGTGGCTGCTCTGCCCGCGCGAGAGCTCATAGCGCCTCCATAGGTGCTATGAGAGCACGGGTGGAAGGAGCGGAAGCTGCGAGCTCTATATCGCCCGCCCAACACACCTCCTTGGAACGTCGCACTGCTGTCAAGGGCGTGACAGGGGCTTCGGTCAGGCCACCGACGCTTACTCCGATCGTCGCACATCTCCGGAGTAATGCATGGTCGTCGAGGACGCGTCCGAGGCCCCGAACCACCCCTTTACGGGCCCTCCGGCTCGCATTTCTCCTTGGAGCGCAGTGACGCCACAAAGATGTGCTCGGGGGCTCCGCCAGCAAATCTCTTGCAAAAGATATGAGAAAGTGATACGCCCCGGCGTGCCTCTTTCCTTTAGAGTAGCGAAAGGCCACCGGCGAGAACCTCGTCGGCAAGGAGGCCGCTGGAGGGAACATCAGCTTGCCGGGGGTACGGATATTCCTCCCCGGCAGCACCTTCGGACGGTGCAACTAGGAATGTCACGACGCGCCAGATAAGTACAGTGGCAAACTTCTTGCCGGACTCTTGGTAGATTAGTTGTATCCTTTTTAAGCATCGACTTTTGTATGAGAGTCCCGCGTGCACATGGACCTAGCTAGGATCAGTGCACTCTGACTTCGTTTCGATCATGTTCAACGACTTGAGCGGCCACGGAGCACCCTCATCTCGCTTCGAACTCATTCAATGTTTCTGATGGCTACGTAGCACCTTATTTCGCCTCGAGCCACGCTCGACGATTTATATGGTTGCATTGAGTGCGGCAAGGAGTCTTGCTGGTGACGACCTCCTCTGTTCATTTTTCTAAGGATCCTGTCCTCCAAGTACTCGTGGCAGAATAAGTCAAGCCGGCAAGCATCCGGAAAGTGCAAAGGAATAATCGTACAAAATGAGAGTCGAATAAAGGATGCATCTATTCATTCATTTGTTTGGATACATTTGGTACCACTTACAAAGCGTTGTTGTCCTAACCTAAAGACTTTGTCTTTTAACGAGGATCGACCTAAGCGGAGGAATTGGAGTTCATGAAGAAAAGACGCGGCAAGGCCCGCAGAACATCCATGATGGCTCCTCCGGGACCAACACTGTATCGACGAGAGCGGGTTCGGCCTCGTCAAGTCATGGCAAGGGGCGACGGATCCGGTTGAGATCCCCCCTCCAAGGAGGGGGAGGGGCGTGACCAGGTCGCGCCAGTCCAGGAAGCACTCAGTCCGAGCCGGGGGAATCGTCCTCCGATTTTATTCCCCCGGGATTGAGACTAGGCTCAGCACCGTCACCACTGCCGCCCTCCCCGTCACTGTCGCTCGAAGTGGAGCATTCAACGCCGCTCGACCCTTCTTCGCAGCAGCCAAGATGAATACCGGAGCACCCGTAGAACTTGACGACGACCATACGGGCTCTATCATCTTGAAGCGGAGGACGTAGCCGTCCTCGAGTCCATGAGGACGGTCGAAGGCCTTCCAGCCACGCCCAAGTAGCATAAAATGGGCCTTCGGATACTCCGCGTGCACCTGCATGGCACCGTGAGAGCATCCATGCGCTCGCAGCCAGAAGACGGGATGCCGCTCGACCTCCATCACCATGGAGAATCCACGAGGGAGATGCAAGTGATCCCGAAGGGGGCCACGAACCTCTACGATGAACTCAAATGGCGTCGTCTCCGAGTGGCCACCCAAAGAAGAAGGCACGAGGACGGAGATCGAGGCACCACTCCACCTCCCACGGCCACGTCCCCGGCGTCCTCGGCCCCTCGAGCCTCTCCTACCAAGGTCGGCGGGGCTGTCGCTGGCTGCGGCCCCTCAGGTTGTGGCATGGTCCGAGCAGGATCCCCTTGCCGCCCTAGCAGCCGACGGAGGCCGGCTCCGTCCCCTAACCTTGGCTAGGGGTGGGTGCCACCGGCAAAGCTGAAAGAAACAAGAGAAGATAAGGCGATAGGCGTTGAAGGCTTCGAGAGTGAGATGGGTGGGCAAAATCTCCGCGTAGACAACCTAATTTATAGGGCAAAGCTTGGAGGCCACCCTCATCACTCCAGGAGCCGCCGGCCCTCTCCCCCAATCGCCCTCAAGTCATGAGCGTAACATGGAACCGCCCTGATGTGCCAATGCATGCAGGGGCGGGTCCATCCACGCCTGCAGCTTTTGAGGCCACGATCGCCACTTGCCCGACCGCCGCTGCGCATGTCCTACACGTGGCAGAGGCGTTTTCAGGGAATAAAGAGGCCATCATGTGCATGCCGCGCACCCTCCCACTTTGCGCGTTCAATGCGCGACGTGGGGAAAGAAATCCTGTAACGGCTCGATTCTGATAAGCCCGGTGCCTGCGAGTACGCGCACCGCTTTGGGCCTCGCCCAACAATGCCTCGTATGCGTGAGTGGCCCAAGCCCGGGGGCTCTTGTCGGTGAACTAAAGACCGGGGTCTCAAGTGCCCCGGACTAGTGCGCACACACCGGCAGCCCCTCTGCAGTTGCAAGGCACGTCGCTGGAGCTTAGGGCGGAAGCAAGACTTAGAAGTCCCCAAGTACAGATTGCATGCCCCCGGCAAGCACCCGCTTGCTGGGAAAAAGAAGAAGAGACCCCGGCAGGAGCGCCCTACCGGGGAGATAGACAATGCCACGGCGAGACCCTCCCGCCAAGGAAGAAGGACTGAGCCCGGAAACCCATCCTTGCCAAGAAGATTGACAAGGCCTCAGCTGGCCATCGCCTCCCTGCCGAGAGGAACAAGAAAAGCCCCAGAAAGGTAACCCTGCCGGGAAGGAAGAGAAGGCCCGAGGAGAGGCGTGGGCCCAGGGCGCCTTCACGACCTGTGAACGCCTCCACCGACAAACACACCATCGCCGATGCATGGACCAGCGGCCACCCGCACGCCAGTGCAACACCCCGAAGTTGCCACGTGTGGGTACGTGTCCAAACCCCCCTGACGAGGTCACGGAAGTCTGTTGAAACATTTAATGCACCACAGTAAGACTGTAACTGTCGGTCCGCGTTGTTCCACTCGTGAACCCACCGTTCACCCACTGAGCCACTGTGGAGACCCCTTCGCCTATAAAAGGAGGCCCGAGGCTCAGTGGTAAGGGGATTTTGGGCTTTTTGACCAATCGAAAGGCTGTAAGAGGGACAGATCTACAGTAACCTAAAGCAAATAACTAAAAACATGCAGGAGTAGGTTTTTACGCACAACGCGGCCCGAACCTAGGTAAAAAAGACCTTGTCGGGCCCTGACTGTTGCTTCTGCTCTTGTCGTGACCCCTATCCCTGCCAAACCAGCAAAAGGGGACTGTTGAGCCCCCATAGGTGTCGATTCTTTCACCGACAAATACCATCGTGGATCTTTCCCCTGGTCAGATTACCATGTAGGCGGCATGCAACGATAGCTCTTAAGCTGAATGTATCATCACCAAATAATGCACGGTGAGAGATAATGAGGGTGGGGGCAGTGAGACCGCCACCCTGCTCCATAGCAATTAAACATTTTCCTATAAATGAAGGAAAGTGGTGCACAATGGGAAAATGCAAACTGGTGGTTGTAGCGTTGGATACTCCCCTAGTTTCTTCCATAGTTATGGTAAGGAGGAAGTCCTCGAACTCCTCGAGTTTAGGCTCACGTAGTTCCCCGTCACGGGGAATCAGTCATATTTGGTAGAACTGGGTGAATGGGATTTCGAAGTGTTCAACATATAAATCAAAGCGTAGCATGGGAATATCAAGCCTATGCAAGAAATAGAAATTTTACACAAAGGAATTCGTGAGTAGATAGTATTGATCACCCTCATATGCGAGGAAGTTGATTAAACCGGCATTTGCAATGACTTGCATGAACTCTTGGTAGAAGCCCGCTTTGGTCATGAATGGTGTATGTGGCCGTACACACGACCTAACCTCCGTGTTGCAAGGGAGGTGGACGTCTTGGTCCTGGACACTCCATACAACTCCCTTGGAACTTCGGCTCAAAGAATTCCTAAATATATTCATCCTCCGATGAACAAATTTCACAAAATTTTAGGCCACAAAATTATGTCAATAAAACTTTGTAAGAATGATAGTAACTACTCATTAGATGCCTATAGGCCATATCAAGCATACATACTATTTGGAACTTAAAGAATTCAACATGCAAGCTCATTTTCAGTAGCACTAAGTGTAGCAAAATATGCAAAATATAATCTACTAAAGCAAAAACTAATTGGAGCAATAGAAAAGTCACATACCAAGGAGCAATCCGTCAAAACTATTTCGAAAATGGAGTTACAAGAAAAGACATCAATAACCTCTGTTTTGGGAGCAAGAACACGAGAGCGATAGCAACCATGATTTTTTTCTAGAGGTAGGATAAAGAGTGGGTTGAATGGATAAGTAGGGAAGTACATGCACGACGCGTTGTGTTGTCTTGAAACCGACACATGCACCCCGAGGGGTATTTTTAGCATAAGAGTTTTTTAAATATTCTAGAAAAAATCATGTAAACTTTTCATGGCATTCCAAGACTTTTTATTTTTGTGTCATTTTTATTGCACGCGAAATTCAGAAAACAGAATAATCATGGCATTTTATTTTATTCAACTAAGAATACCAAAGAGTAAACTAATGGTGCAGAAAGTTGTGCTTACTAAATTCATCAACCACATGTCTTTCCAAAAGATCCATTAATAAGGTGGATCAAGTATTATTAATAACCGTTTCCGATTGACATGAAACCAAAGAATTTTCATGTAACACAAAGTTACCTCAATGGGGATTTTTATATCCCCAACAATAAGAATATCTTATTTCTTCTTCGCACTAGGAAGAGGAAATTTAAACCCTCCAATAGTGATTGTCGCAGTTGGCTCAATGACATTAATATTATTTACCACAGCTTGTTTCTCTGAAAATGAATTGTATGTTGTTTCCATTGACATGAGAAGTAACCATGCTTTTGTTGCAATCAATAACAACATGTGTTGTTTTTTAAAAGGGTCTACGAAGGATAATCAACATGTTGTCATCCTCGTGCATCTCAAGAATAAAAAAGTCTGTTAAGATAGTAACATTTGCAACCACAAGAGGAACATCCTCGCAAATTCCAATAGGTATAATCGTGGATTTATCAGCCATTTGTAAATATACCTCAGTAGGTGGAAGCTTATTGAAATAAAGTCTTTTATATAAAGAGAAAGACATAACACTAACACCAACTCCTACATCACATAAAGCAGTTTTAACATAACTTCGTTTAATGGAGCAAGGTATTTTAGGTATATCCAGATTTCTCAACTTCTTAGGCATTCCTCCATTAAAGGAATAATTAGCAAGGATAGTGGGAATTTTAGTTCAGGTATCTTTTTCTTATTGGTGATAATGTCCTTCATATACTTGCCATATGTAGGCATCTTCAAAATATTAGTCAAGCGAGCGCGTAAAAAGACAGGTCTAATCATTTCAGTAAAGCGTTCAAACTCCTCCTCATGCTTATTCTTAAAAGTATTACGAGGGAATGTCATGTGTTTTTGAACCCATGGCTCCCTTTCTCTACCATGTTTTCTAGCAACGAAGTATTTCTTATCATAACGTTTATTTTTAGGTTGTGGATTATCAAGAGCTTCAACAGGTTCTATTTCCACATAATTATCTTGTTCTTTATTACTATCTGGTTGAGCATCTACGTGAACATCATTGTTATAATTATCATTCTCATTATCACTAGGTGAATTTTCACTACTAGATTGTGTCTCGGCCTCAGAAATAGAAACATCATTATGATTCTCAATAGATTTTTCTATAATAGGTTCACTAAAAGCATGCAAACTCCTATTATTTTCTTTTTCTTTTTAGATGGATGATGTCTACTATGCAACTTTACTCTTGTAGACTCGTGTTGGGCCTCCAAGCACCGAGTTTTGTAGGACAATACCAATTTTCCCTCAAGTGGATGACCTAAGGTTTATCAATCCGTGGGAGGCATAGGACGAATATAGTCTCTCTCAAACAACCCTACAACCAAATAACAAAAATCCTCTTGTGTCCCCAACACACCAAATACAATGGTAAATTGTATAGGTGCACTAGTTCAGCGAAGAGATTGTTATACAAGTGTAGTAATGATAGTAGATATTGATTTTTGTAATAGGAACAATATAAAATAGCAAGGTAGCAAGTAATAAAAGTGAGTACAAACGGTATTGGAATGCTTGAAAATGAGGCCTAGGGTATGTACATTCACTAGTGCAATCTCTCAACACTGCTAATAAAATTGGATCACATAAAAATCCCTCAATGTGCGATAAAGAATCATCCAAATTTCCTATCTAGTGTAGAACATAAGAAGAAATTGTTTGTAGGTTACGAAACAACCTCAAAGTATTCTTTCCGATCAATATTTCCAAGAGTTCATACTAAAATAACAAGTTATCATTTCTGATCGATCTATTTAACACCATTGATACATATCAATCAACCCATATGTCACCTAGATACTTGATACGTCTCAAACGTATCTATAATTTTTGATGGTTTCATGCTGTTATCTTGTCAACTTGGGATGTTTTATGTACCTCTTATATCTTTTTTGGGGCTAACTTATTAATTCAGTGCCAAGTGCCAGTTCCTTTTTTCTGTGTTTTTGACTCTTTTCATATCTGATTTTGGAACGAAGTCCAAACGGAATAAAATCATCGAAATAATTTTTTCCAGAACGGAAGAAGATCAGGGGACTTCAGGGCCAAGGCAGGAGAGCCATAGGGGGCCCACAAGCCCTGTAGCCGCCATGAGGGGCGGCGGCTACCGGGCTTGTGGCCTCCCTGGAGCCCCCGTGCCCTAGCTCTTTCACCTATATATTGCCTAAAATCCAGAAAAAATCAGGGCATCCACGAAAACACTTTTCCGCCGCCGCAAGCTTCCGTTTCCGCGAGATCTCATCTGGAGACCCTTCCCGGCGCCTATCGGAGGGGACTTGTTTTGGACGTGATGCCTATATGTATGATCATTGCCATAGATAACGTCATGACTTTGCGCGGTTCTATCAATTGCTCAACAGTAATTCGTTCACCCACCGTCTACTTGCTTTCATGAGAGAAGCCACTAGTGAACACTACGGCCCCCGGGTCTATTCACAACTATCGTTTCCGCTTTCACTTTTACTTTGCTTTGTTTCTTTTTGCTTTCAGTTCTCACTTTGCAAACAATCTATAAGGGATTGACAACCCCTTCATAGCGTTGGGTGCAAGCTCTTTGTGTTTGTGCAGGTACTTGTGACAATCCTTCACTGGATCGATACCTTGGTTCTCAAAACTGAGGGACATACTTACCGCCGCTGTGCTACATCACCCTTTTCGCTTCGAGGGAACACCAACGCAAGGCTCCAAGGCCACGGGGGATTCCTGGTACCGTTGCTGAGGAGTATCAAGACAAGAATAGTCTCCTGTCAACACGCTTGTTTCTGGCGCCGTTGGAAGGTCTTTTATTGCAGTAGCAATACTCCAATGTCACCTCAAGTATCCGTGGGCTAATTATATGACATGCATCAAACAATTTCAGTTTATTTATATTCAATCCAACACAAAGAACTTTAAGGAGCACCCCAAGATTTCTATCAGAGAACATAGCATGAAAACATGCAATCAACCCCTATGCCTCGATCCCCAAGGTCACCGGAATCCGCAAGTTGATGCCACAACATATATCGAGTGAATCACTTGAATACCCCAATGTCACTACAGGTATCCGCATGCAAGACATAAATCATGTGCTCCCGATTGGTTTTTCATGGTTACAGAGGCTTGCGGTGGTGAAACTTATCATCCATTGTTATTTCTGGAGGTTTCTCTATTTTTAGGAATTTCGGGCGTTGGAATCACACCAAGATGGGCCACGAGGTTCCCACTAGGTACCAGGCCACGCCAGTGGGCGAGTGCGCCCTGGTGCCTAGTTGGCATCTTGGGCCTCGTATGGTTGGCCTCCTTGGTCTTATGGATGTCTTCTAGGTGGAAAAAAATCTCCAAAATGTTTCGAGACATTTGGACTCCGTTTGATATTGATTTTCTGCGACGTAAAAAAGAAGCAAAAACAACAACTCGCACTAGGCACTATGTCAATAGGTTAGTCCCAAAAAATGATATAAAGTTGCTGCAAAATGATTACAAAACATCCAAGAATGCTAATATAACACCATGGAACAATCAGAAATTATAGATACATTGGAGACGTATTAATGGACAAGATGCATCAACATTAACTCTCTAAGAATATTGTTCAATTATTTTAGGATGGCCTTCAGGAAAAAGAGGTTTATGAGTCATTCTACCTCGTCAAGTCATTACTCTAATGACATGGCCATTCATGTTCTCATTTAATTCAGCGAGCAAATAATTTTTTGACTTAACAACTTAGCATAGTTGAGTATGAACCATGGAAGCATGTTTACCTAGACCTTTAACATCATTAGCAATTCTAAACATCAAGTCACTCAAGCAATCTATCATCATAGCATTATGTTATAATTGATCTTTGACATAATTATTGGAGTCCTCTTGCTTGACAATGTAATTATCAAATTCATCCATGCATTGAATAGGAGTTTTAGTGTAAAGTATATCACTTGAATCACATCTACTGGGAGAATTTATGTCTACTACATGTGTAGAGATATCAAGTCCATGTATTTCTTCAATAGGTGATAGATTCTTAACATCTTGGGATTTAATAGCTTTTTATTTCATAGTTCTCTTAGCTTCTTCATATCTTTGGGACTGAGGAATATAATACCTCTCTTCTTTTCAATAGGTTCCGGCGGTGGTTCACAAAGTGTCCAATCATCATCATTTTGCAAGATGTTATTCAATAGTTGTTCAGCTTGTCCAATAGTTTGTTGCGTGAAAACACAACAAGCACAACTATCTAGGTAGTCCGTAGAAGCATCGGTTAGTCCATTATAAATGATGAGAGATCCTCGAGGCGAGGGTGGATCCGTTGTTGGCTCGATCTTTTACGACACAAAGTTCCATCGCAGCTAGAACTAGATGTGGGTTTACAAAGATGTTCACAAACCTCGCAAAAACAACACGCTAACTGTCACATCCCTAGCTACCCCTTTTATGATTAGCAAGATTGTGCTCATATTTTCATTCTTGCAATGAAAATGGAAATGGAAATCAAAACAAAATCCCTAGCAACTCCCCATTCAAAATAATTCAAGAGGTGACAAATCAATGAACCCAAAATGGCCTTCATAAAAGTCCATCGTTTTTGATAAATTTTGGAAATCACAATTCAGGGGTGGATTTGTTTTCAAAACTACTTTTGGCATTTTATATCAAACACAAAAGCCACTGAAATCAATTATATATTTGATTTCAAATATTTTAGATTCTCATAAAATGTTGAAACTTTATCTGGGGTTGGAAATATTCCAAATAACACCCTAGAGTTTATTTACTATTTTCGGGAATATTTTGGAGCCAAAAATAAATGAAACAAATGTCACAAAGAATAAAACAGAAAACAGAAAAGAAGGAAAAAGAGTAGAGCTTACCTGTCGCTCACCTTGGCCCAGCCCAGGAACGCGCGTGTCGTCTTCCTCGTGCTAGTGAGCAGCAGGAGGTGGCTGCCGCTCCCTTCGGCGCGGCCACGCACCTGCGTGCTTGCCTGCACCTCCCCGTCGTGGTGGCATGGAGGGATATGCCTCCCCGCCCCGTTCCCATCCTCTCCCCCTCCTCACTCGCCCCCTGCGTCTCTCTCTCTCTCTCGGCCGCCATTGGAGCTAGCTCGAGCTTGAGCTAGCCATCGCTCCGGCCGTCCTCCCTCGCCTTTGAGCGCGCCGTCCGCTCCGCCTCGACGAGTACGACATCCCCGCTAAAGGAGAAGAGCCCCCGAGCCCTGCTTCACCCTCGTCACCGTCATCTTCCACCTTCGGCCACCGGCAAGTCGCCGTCGATTCGTCGGATCCAGCGCCTCCACGAGCAGCCCGAGCCTCCCTTCGACACTTCAGTGAGCTTCGGAGTGTTTCCCCCATATACCCCTCTCTTTCCTATGATCTAGCCCCATGGTCATCGAACCGAGCTCCGGCCGCCGACATGGCTCGTCGCCGGTGCCCTCCGGCCACCCTCAGCCCCTCCCGATGCTTCTGTTAGATGGGGTCGAGCCTGGGACTCGTCCCAGTGCTCTCAGATCCCGAGTCTGAGGCCTGCAACGCAATCTAGACCAACTCTGGCGGGGATCCGCCGCGGTTTTGGTCGCCACCGGCGAGATTCCGGTGGGGGCCGACGTGGAGGGATCATTAGGGCCTAATCCTCCCTCACTGCCACTAACCAGTGGGCCCTAGAGTGGGTCAAACCCCACTTAGCCTGTGGTGAGCGCGGGATTAGCCCCGAGCCACTGACCAGTGGGCCCTTCTGGTCAGGTTTGACCTGGCCGGCCCGTGTGGACCATGATGATGTCATTATGACGCAGTAAATACTATTTCTGATTTAATATAATTCCGGAATAAGTTCAAAACTTTGGAAATTCGTAGAAAATTGATTATAACTCCAAATTTGACAAATAATATATGTAAAATGATCAGAAAAATTCAATGAACACATTGGTTCCATTTTCATGCATGACAAACAAAGTTATGAAACAACATCAGGTGAAATAAATTAAAGGAATTTAATAAATATTCCAATTTAAATAGCATTTGAATTTAAATTCAAATCAGCATCATCCTATAAGTTTGATAGCCATTTAACCCATGCTACAATTCAGTTCATGTTATGATCATGCATCATATTGTTGCATATGATTGTTATTGATTGATCGTTATTATTTCGGTAGGCTCTGCCCCTCTGGATACGTCCGAATATCCGACTGACGGATATTACCCCTCTGCTCAGCAACAAGGCAAGCACCCTTTTTGATCATCCCGATATAATCCCATGTTCTTGCTCCTGCTCACACTTATTGCATTTGGACAAAATATTTCAAATGCTTTACTTTGGTAGCTGAACCTATTCCTTTGCATGACCTGTCATTGTCACAGTAAATAGCCAAACCATGCAACCTAGCATACCTGGTAGATGCTTGAGCTATGATGTGTTTATACCTGCTATGCTTGCTGTGCCTAGAGTAGTGTCAGGTCTGTTTCATCTGGGTGATGAACAGGAATGGATGAATGTGTTCTAGTGATAAAGAATAAGTGTGAAACCTTCTTTGGTAAAGGTACTGGTGAAAGGCTATGTAGGAGTACATGGCGGGTTGTTTCATTGGAACCGTCCTTAGGAATTGAGTTCCGTGTATGTAATCCAAGACTAGATACTACCACACATTGGGATACTTAATTGACCCTCTCGGCTTATTAATCACCTAGTTCTCGGTCCAGGAGTTGCAAGTAGTTTCTGGTGTTTATATTCATGCTGGAGGCCGTGCATAGTGCTGACCTTAGAGGTGGACTATGATGCGGTAGGCAGTGGCACGGTGTACCAAGTGGCACCCGGATGGTGGGCTTGGGAACCCTGCGCACATCATTTGGGGCCGTGGCGGAAACCTCGGCCGGACTTCTGTGCGGGTTCACTCTCAAATAGGCGATAAACCTGGACTAGGCATTAGTGTGGTTAACGGTCGTGGCCGACTCCCTTGCTGGGCTTCCGCTTGAAGGTTGCCGAGGTGCATGACGTGCACATGGCGATAAGTGGCGAGAGCGTGTGTGAAGAAGTACACCCCTGCAGGGTTATGATCTATTCGAATAGCCGCGTCCGCGGAAATGGACTACTTGGAGACATATGTTGTTCATAGGTAACTTTAATGGCTACTCATAAAAGTATCAATATAAGCGTGAGTATCATGTATGACATTTCCGTAGGGAGACGGAAAGGAGTTCATGATGGTGTATTGATGTGGTGGTAGTGGACTCGTGTACGACTTATCAAAGTTGTTAAAACTATTTAAAATTGTAGTTTAGTCTAGCCAAGAGTCAAAGCTGGCTTGCTGCATGAAACACCACAACCCCCTTTATTGATACTTTAGCATGAGTAGATAGATCTGTTCCAAAGTCTTGCTGAGTACTCTTGTACTCATGTTTGCTTAATATTTGTTGCAGAGGATAACCACGAGCCAACAGGTGGGTTCTTTCTAGACATCAATGATGACGAGTAGCTGGTGTCCCAGCTACGACCTGGCCCCTTTCAGAAGGGATATGTAGATAGTCAGGATTTATGCCTTATCCTTTCAACTGTCTGTACTCCGACAGCTTTTATGCTTCTGTTGGTTTGTATACTTTGTTTGTATGACTTTGAGTGTCGGGTCGTGTGACCCCTGCTTGTATGAACATATTATGCAAGACTCTTCCGAGTCTTCTAAATAAATGTTGTGATGTTGTATGGTTATGTTGTGATGCCATTGTTGTATCTATGCATATCTAGTATGTCATGCGTACGTGTGATGCACTGTGATATGTATGGGATTTGACACCTAGTCGTATGCCTTAGTAGCTCTCTATACAGAGAAATGCCTCTTTGTGATTCCAGAGCCTTGGTAGTTCGCTACTGCTCCGTACACATTGGTTGACCGACATGTAACCTTCATAGCTGATGTGTCTGTCCCTACGGGGAAATGTCACGCGGTGTAATGGATTCCTTGTAGCTTGCTACGACTCGTCTACACTCGTTGATGACCGACACCTGCTTTGCTGTGTTATGTATGCATGTCTCTGTATAGTCGAGCCACTTGAGTTTATGACTAGATATGTCGACCCGGGTTCTTTGACATTGGTATGCTAGCGACACTAATGCATACGTGAGTCAAAAGGTGCAAACGGTCCCGGCTAAGGTAAGGTGGCAGCCGAGGGGATAACCGTGCGTGAGACCGCAAAGGGATGCAATGTGTTACAGGCTGGATTCCTATGGCTTAGGATCGGGGTCCCGACACTAACCCCTCAATCTGAAGGAATAACGTGGATGAACCGTATATGCTCAGCTTGTAATCTCCTACGTGTCGCGACGCGGGAATTCACAGGCCAATAGAGATTTTGACAAGAATTCTCTAAACTCGATAATGGCCGATGGCCGAAACACACGCGGCATCTAATTCTTCATAACATAACCTCCATTACACGATGCACCGGCCAAAACATAAATACTAGATAGCCTATCTGGACCAACAAGTTGGCTGACTCAAACTTTTCTATCTATATCTCTCAACTAAAAGGAAATAAAAACTAAGGTGGACTCTCTAAAATAAATAGATGACGTGTAATATGTATATAGACCTGAAAACAAACCTGCGGAAGTTTAATCCTCCATAATCGGTGCTTAGCAGGTGGACCCCACCCTATAGCACACAAACACATCAAATCCTTTGGTCGTAGTCTCCTAGTTAGCAAATGTAGCTTAGGAGGTCGTGCGTGTGAAAAGTGGTAGCAACCACAGACTCCTTTTTTATTTGTATCTCCTTTGTTGTGTACACATATATGTTCATGTTTCTCTTTGAATGGATCCATGCAATCTGGTGGCCGAGCCCTTCCAAAGAAATAGCCAAATTGATCTTCCCTAAACATAACCAAGATAATATCATGTGTTGGCACGTACCATACTTGATTCTCATGCTCAACAAATACACAGATGTTCGATCTTTTAAATCTTGGAAACCAATCAGCTATGGAAATATTGGTGCATGCGATCTGGACACCTTCCAATTCTCTTCCTTTTTCACGTTGCACCATATTATGCTCTAGGTTGCCTTCCCTTGCCTGTTTACGTGTGACTATCATGTTGCCGAGAACAGTGGAATTGATAGTAGCACTGGACATAAGCGTGGCCGTATAAATAAAAGATATCAAGTATTTCATTTTTCTTAAGAGGATGATCAACTAAAACTCTAAGTAGCTCGAGAAGCCTCCCCCAAGCTTGAGGGAGATTCTCTTCTTAAATTTGCACAAACTTAAATATTTCCTCTAAAGCAACTGGTTTTTTATGAACGGGAAAATATTTTTTACCGAAGTAATATACAAAATCCGGGGGGCTACACACACAATGAGGAGCAAGAGTGAGTAACCATTTCTTAGCATCACCTTTTAGTGAAAAGGGAAAAAAAGCTTAAGGATATAATAATAACACATGTTTTCCTCGTTAGCAAAGAAAGTGGCAATATCATTTAGTTTAGTGAGCCATGCCACAATAGTTTTAGTTTCATAACCATGGAAAGTATCAGATTCTACTTTAGTGATTACCTCAAAATCAATAGGGAATTCATAATCCTTATCAGCTCCACATATAGGAGAATTAGCAAATTTAGGATCATGTTTCATTTTCTCCATCATAGATTTTTCTTTCAGATTGCGAAATAATTTGCCCAAATCATCTCTATCATTACAAGGAAGAAAATATCTAGCTATCTCCCCGTCCATAACATAACCCTCGGGTACATCAGGCAATTCATATCTACTAGGAGAGCTACGCATAATGGTTGATTCATAATCTTCATCAATTTCAAGATGTCATTGTTCTCCATGCATTACTCTTCATAATGGTTTATGGAGAACAATGACATGATGCAAGCATACGGTGGGTAAGCAAATTACTATTGGGCAATTGACACAAAAGCGGATAGTTATGCGATATTCACAGCAATGATCATGTGTATATAGGCCTCACGTCCATAAATAAATAGGTCGATTCATGCATGCGCCTATTACTATTACTTCACTTCAAGAGCGCTTCTATGGTTGCCTCTATACGTATTAAGTTCATGATGAACGAAGTAATCCATGGAGAAAGATGATATGATGTAGACAAAGTAAACTCAAGCAATATAAATAAATCCCATCGTTCTATCCTTAGTAGCAGCAACACAAAGACACATCTTATCCTCTTCTGTCACTGGGATATAAAAATTCGCCAGGTTGAACACACTACTACGCACCTCTCTCACTTAAGAAGTATCAATCTAGATGGCCAAACTATTTCAATAGATCCGAGAGAATTACGAAGCTATCATAATCATGCACCTAAGAATCATATAAGATTTCAGAGAAGACTCAAATATTTTTATGAAAAAACTGAACATAAACCCACAATTCATCGGATCCCAACAAACGCACTGCACAAAAGGAATTACATCATATGGATCAAAGCAAAGATGCGATGAGATGATCATTGTATTGAAGATCGAGAGAGAGAGAGAGAGAGATTGCCATCTAGGTACTAGCCATGGACCTGTAGGTGTGTGGTGAACTGCTCACACATCACCGTGAGGGCAGCAAGGTTGATGAAGAGGCCCTCCATGATCGACGCCCCCTTCGGCAGGGTGCCGAAATTGAGCTCCAGATGGACTTCTGTCGGAATAGAGACTTGCGGTGGCATAGAAAGTGTTTCGTGGCCTCCCTTAGGGTTTTTGGAATAGATGATAATTCATAGGCCAAAGAACGGAGTCGGGAGGGCCACGAGGGAGGCACAAGCCATCAGGGCGCCCCCAGGGTGCGCCATGTTGCCTTGTGAGCACCATGTGAGGCCTCCATCCTTATTCCGATAATCCTCGATCTTCTTTTGGTCAAGAAAAAATCTCCAAAAAGTTCCAGGTCAATTGGACTTTGTTGGGTATTGAAAACCTGAAAACTGGAAAACACGCAGAAAACAACAACTGGCAATAGGCACTCGTTCAATAGGTTAGTGCCAAAAACTAATATAAATTGGTAAATAAATACCCCAATAGTATTCTAAAATGATAATATATCAGCATGGAACAATAAATATTATAGATACGTTGGAGAATTATCAAGCATCCCCAAACTTAACTCCTGCTCGGCATAGATTAGGTAAATGATAAAAACAGAGTATTTGATGTGACATGTTATCCATGATGTATCGTTATGCATGTATGCTCATTGATAAATGATGAAGTAACAAACATTAACATAGAAATACTTATAGGTATAAGCAACAAAATAATTAATCTTTCAAAGTATACGATCATTAAAGAATGTTTTAGACCTATCCATCTTATTATATTAGCAAGGCATGGCTCCATCTTCACCACAGTAATACAAATGTACCACAGTGTCCAAGTCACACGATTGGATCGTACTTTTTCAATATGCAACAACTTTTTTTCTTCACGCAATACATGAGCGTGAACCATTGGACATAGCGTAAAGGTGGAATAGAATATGACGGTAGGTTTCAATGGGGTGAAAAGTGGAGAAGATAGTCTCACATCAACTAGGCATACCAACGGGCTATGGAGATGCCCATCGATAGATATTGATGCACGGAGTAGGTATTGCCATGCAAATGATGCACTAGAGCTATAAGTGTATGAAAGCTCCACTAAAGCTAAGTGGGGTGTGCATCCAACTTGCTTGCTCATGAAGACCTCGGGCATTTGAGGAAGCCCGCCATCGGAATATACAAGCCATGTTTATGAAAAATTAATTCCCACTAGCATATAAATCATAAAACAAGAGACTCTCTATATGAAAAATAAGGTGCCACTTTGATGCACAAGTGTGGTAAAGGATAGTAGCAAAGTCCCTTCTCTTTTTTTCTCTCATTAATTTTTTTATTTACTTATTTATTGTGGGCTCATTTGGCCTCCCCCATCTTTATTTCCTCACTGGGATAATGCTCTAATAATGGTTATCGTCACACTTCTATTTGCTTACAACTCATTGACAACTCGATATGATGAATTATGAAGCAATATGGCTCCAATATTAATGCCTTTGGCAGTGTACCAGGATGTGGAATGATCTAGCATGACATTTATTCAGCATATGATGAATGGTGGATTTGCCACAAATGTTATAGTGAACGGTGGCTTTGCCACAAATACTATGTAAGGTCTATATTATCATGCAAAGCAATATGATGATCAACGAACTAGGCATGTGAAGTGACAATGGCATTTGCATGGCAATATATATCGGCATGGCTATGGAAATGCAATGACAGGTATGTATGGTTGCTTTTTGGAGGAGGATATAAAAATGTTTATGTGCAAGAGAGCATGTCATGTCGTGGGGCTTGGATGCACCGACGAAAGTTGCACCAATCCTCGAGGTGAGAATGGGCAGTGCACGGTACCAAAGAGGCTAGCAAATATGAGGAGGTGAGATTGCGTATGTCCATGGTGTCACATTAGTCATAAAGAACTCATTGCTTATTGCAAAATTTTATTAGTTTCATCACAAATCAAAGTACTACTCTCATGCCCCAAGGGAGAGGGTTGGTAGGAATTAACCATCGCGCAACTACGACTCAAAGCAACACTAGGATTTCAAAGAGGAATAGAAATGCTGACACATCATTACCATGCCCTTTTAATTTTTAGATGAACAAGAAGTTTAACATCTCTTAATATTTACACCTCTCTGAATTAATAATAGTGCAATAACACCTTTTCATATTACCACATCAATATCATTAACCCACAATTTCTCTATATGTGCTAGATGATGGTTTCAATTATCACTCATTAAACACCCATTATTTTTTATCTAGTATTATGACCCATGCGAATTACCGTCACTATATATTTAACACTCAAACAAATATAAGTGAAGAAAGAGAGTGTATTATTTCTATAAAAACTACAGGCCACCATTCTCAACAAGATATAAGTGAATTACTAGAGCAACTACTAAGCTTAAAAGATATAAGTGAAGCACATAGAGTATTCTAACAAATTACGATTATGTGGTATCTCTCTGAAATAGGTGTGTCCAGCAAACAATGATTGTGACAAACTTAAAGTAAAAGAAAACCAAGCAAACGACGTTCTAAGCAAAATTCATATCATGTGATAAATAATAATGTAGCTCCAAATGACATACCGATGGATTGAGATGAAAGAGGGGATGCCTTCCACGGCATCCCCAAGCTTAGACGCTTGATTATTCCTACAATATTACGTTGGGGTGCCTTGGGCATCCCCAAGCTTAGGCATTTGCTTCTCCCCAATCCTTAGACCATTGATATAATACCCAAAACTTGAAAACTTCAATCACATAAAACTCAACAAAACTTTGTGAGATCTGTTAGTATAAGCATCATATCAAATACTTCCAAGATTTGCTATAAGTTGATTATTATTATATTTTACAATAAGGTACTATATTCTAACTTCTTTATGGCTTATACCCCCGATACAATCTATAGCATCATCAAAATAAGCAAACTACGCAAGCAAAAACACAATCTGAATCAAACAGAATAGTCTATAGTAATTTGTAATGAACCTATATTTCTGTAACTCCAAAAATTCTAAAACATTTTTAAGACCTGAGGAATTTGTACCTAAATATTGTGTAAAATATTCAGCTTAAAAAGGCGTTCCTATAAAATCATAGAAATTCTGCACTCGATGTCAAAGTGTCTGTTTCTGCACCGTATCAATTCTACTCATGATGCAAATCATCCCAAAGGCTTTACTTGGAACAAACACTAAATGAAACATAAAAACACAATCATTAAAGTATAAATAATCATGCTATAATAAACAAATATAAAGTAGAAGACAAAAATAAAGATAACTATTGGGTTGCCTCCCAACAAGCATATTGTTTCACGCCTCTGGCTAGGCATATTGCATAGTTTCAAGTGTTGTCATCTTTGATACTCCACCCATAAGTAGATCTGAGGATTGATTAATAAAGTGGTCTAATTCTATTTATAGGTAAGTGTTCCAATAATTTTTTTAATGGGAATTAAAACCTGATGTTTCCCTCTTTCATGGCAATAATTGCACCTATACTTCGAAGGAAAGGCCTTCCAAGTATAATTGGACAAGTAGGATTGCAATCAATATCAAGAACAATTAAATCTACAAGCACATGCAATTCTTATTAGCAATTATCAACACATCATTAATTCTACCTAAGGGTTTCTTAACGTTAGAATCCGCAAGATGCAAGTTTAGGGAACAATCTTCAATATTAGTGAGACTAAGTACATCACATAAAGATTTAGGTATAGTTGGAACACTAGCACCAAGGTCACACAAAGCATTAACTTAATTTTTATTTATCTTAATTTTGATAGTAGGTTCCCACTCATCGTCCAACTTTCTAGGAATAGAAACTTCAAGCTCAAATTTCGGATCATAAGCTTTTACCACAGCTTCTACTATATGTTGAGTAAAAGCTTTATTTTGTTCATAAGAATTGGGTGAGATAATAATGGATTGCAGAAATAAAATACATTATACTAAAGGTAAATTATCATAATTAAAGTCCTTGTAATCCGAGATAGTTGGTACGTCACTAGTTAAAGTTTTGACCTCTCCAAACACACGGTTTCAGTTTTAGCATTAAAATCATCACCCTCCAAGCAAATGGGACGCTCCTTCACTAGAGTTGACTCATCTCTAGTCCCTTTATTATTAATATTCAGAGAAGTAAACAAAGAATAAATAGGAGAAGTGTCATCATTTTAAGATCTTCGTCATGATTCTGATAAAAACGGGTGGAAAAACCTTTTCTAGGAATTCCCTCTTAGCTTTCAACTTAGCGGTCCTCTCCTTAATCTCATTAATAGAAACTTGGATGGATTTAATAGTCTCATTCAAATTATGATTAGGAGGCAAAGATTTTTTTAAGCGTTTCGACATCAAGAGAAATTTTATCCACGTTTTCAGCCAAACTATGCACAACATGCAATTTCTCTTCTACCATTATATTGAAAACTTTTTGAGAATTAATGAATTACTTAATTGTGTTATCAAGATCATAGGGTATCCTATTAGAATTTGGAGAAGAATTCCATAAGAATTACCATATGAATTGCCATAACCACTAGGAACATTACCGGGATATGACCTAGCATTGAAATTACCCCTATAAGCATTGTTGTTGAAATTATTTCACGAGACAAAGTTCACATCAATAGCATAATTACTTGGCTCAATCAAAGTAGACAGTGTCATATCATTGGGTTCATGTCACATCCCAGATCCTATTAGGTTTAGTAAGATGTGCTCATATTTTCTTTCAATGCATCCAAGGAAATGAAATGAAAACCCAAAAGCAAAGCAAGAAAACCAAAGCAAACCCTAGCCACTTCTTATTCAAAAGAAATCCAACCATTGTCAAAATCAATGAATCCAAAATGGCCATAAGAAAAGATCATCTTTTCTGATAAATGTTGAAAACAAAATATCACAGATGAAACTTATTTTCAAACTAGTTTTGGCATTTTAAATTTAAGTTAAAAGCTACTGAAATCAATTATAAATTTGATTTCAAATAATTCAAAGTTTCCAAAAATGTTCAAAACTTTATGAGTGGTTGGAAATATTCCAACTAACACTCTGGTGTTTTCAAACTATTTTTAGGAATAGTTTGGAGGCAAAAATAAATCAAAACAATATCATAAAGAATAAAATAGGAACAGAAAAGAAAAGATAATGGAAAAAAGCTCTACCTATCGCTCACCTGGCCCAGGCCCAGCTGCTCCCCGTCGTCTTCCTTGCCAGCGAGCAGCAGCCGGTGGCCGCCGCTCGATCAGGCGCGGCCACGCACCTGTGCACCTGCCTGGCCGCTGCGTCGCGCTGGCGCAACGGGGATAAGCTCCCCGAAGGCCTCCCCGAGCTCATCCCCTCCCCATTCGCCCTGTCCTCTCTCTCTCTCTCGGCCGCCATGACCAGAGCTTGAGCTCGAGCTCGCCGTCGCTCCTGCCCCTCTCCCTCTCACCTGCGCCGCGCAACAGCTTCGTTGTGATCCCCCGAAGCTCTCGAGCTAGTCGCGCGATGCCAAGAACCCCTAGAACGTTGTGAAGCCATCGTCTTCTTCCGTGGGTCACCGGAGCTCGCCGCCATCGTTCTCCCTCCTCAGGACATTCCCGAGCCCATTCTCGACTTCTCTGCACTCCTCGTGAGCTCAGGAACCTTTCCCCTAAGTTTTCCCCCTCGATCCCTTCCTCTAGACCCCGATTCCACCGGAGCCCGACAAGATCCGTCGCGGGACCTCGTCGCCGGTAGCTCTCCGGTGATCGGCTGGTCATTCTGAGGCCACCAATGGCTTCAGTGCGTCGCGTAGATGCTGTAGGAGCCTAGCCCCGCGCGAGATGCCCTCAGTTTCGATGACCCCAATGATGCCCGAGCTTCGGCCGCCGCCAAGCTCGTCGACAGCATCATCTCCGGCCATCTTAGCCTCGGTTCTATGCAAAAATGGAACTACGGCTGAGTGCTGGTGCGTTTGGTGCCCTCCGCGTGAAGTTTGGTCATCGGAGATGCATTTCCGAGCCCCTCCGCCCTTCTGGTGGTCGCCGGAGGCTCACCACCGGCGAGATCGACCTCGCCGCTGGTGGATCTGACTCCCCTGAGTCATTGGCATGTGGGGCCAGCCCCCTGGCTAATTAGAATTAGGTTAATAAAAATAATTAATTAAATAAAAAACTTAAATAGACACTCACATGTGGGTCCAACCCTGATAATTAGTTAATTAAGTTAATTTTAAACTAAAACCTGGCCAGAGTCACTAACCAGTGGGTCCCACTGGTCAGGTTTGACTTTCAACGGCCAGATTGACCTGCTGATGTCATGCTGATGCAATAACTCATTTTCTGTTTAAAAATAATTCCAGAATAAGTTCAAAACTTTGGAAATTCATAGAAAATTGAATATAACTCCAATTTTGACAAATAATATATGTAAATGGATAAGAAAAATTCAAGGAATCCAATGGTGCTATTTTCATGCATAAAAACAAAGTTATGAAACAGCATGAGGTCAAATCAATTAAAAGAATTTGATAAATTATAATTCAAATGATATTTGAATTATGACTTCAAATCAAGATCACCCCAAAGGGTTCTGCTAGTCATTTCAAACCATGCTACATTGCACTTCATGCATCATTTTATGCATATGATTGATATTGATTGATTGTTGTTATTCTGGTAGGCTCCGCCCCTCCGGATACGTCTGATTATCCGACTGACAGTTATCACCCCTGTGCTGAGCAACAAGGCAAGCAACCATTTTGATCATCCCGATAAATCTCATGGTCTCGCTCCTGCTCTTACTTATTGCATTAGGATCAAATGCTTCAAATGCTTTTACCACGTTAGTTGAACCCACTTCCTTTGCATGACCTGACCTTGTCACAGTAAATAGCTCAACCTTGCAACAGAGCATACCTGATAGAGGCTTGAGCCATGATATGCCTTATCCTGCTATGCATGCTATGCTTAGAGTTGAGTATGATCTGTCATCTGGTGATGAGCAGGATCATGAGAATGTGTTCAATTGGTAAAGGTCCTGTGTTGAACCTGATTTGGTAAAGGTACCGATGAAAGGCTATGTAGGAGTACATGGCGGGTTGTTTCATTGGAACCGTCCTTAGGAACTGAGTTCTGTGTATATAATCCAAGACAAGATACTACCACATGCTGGGCCCTGAAATATGACCCCGCTCGACTTATGAATCGCTTAGTACTCGGTCCAGGAGTTGCAAGTACTTTCTGGTGTTTATAGTCATGCTGGAGGCCGTGCATAGCGCTGACCTTAGAGGTGGGCTATGATGCGGTAGGCAGTGGCACGGTGTACCAAGTGGCACCCGGATGGTGGGCTTGGGAACCCTGCGCACATCGTTTGGGACCGTGGCAGAAACCTCGGCCGGACTTCCATGCGGGTTACCCTCAGATAGGCGATAGACCTGGACTAAGTATTAGCGTGCTTAACGGTCGTGGCTGACTCCCTCGCTGGGCTTCCGCTTGAAGGTTGCCGAGGTGCATGACGTGCACATGGAAATAAGTGGCGAGAGCGTGTGTGAAGAAGTACACCCCTACAGGGTTATGATCTATTCGAATAGCCGCGTCCGTGGATATGGACTACTTGGAAACATATGTTGTTCATAGATAACTATAATGGCTACTCGTAAAATTGTCAAGATAAGTGTGAGTGTCGTGGATGGCATTTCCGTAGGGAGACGGAATGATTCCACGATGGAGTATTGTTGTGGTGTTAGTGGACTCGTGTGCGAGAAGTCAAAGTTGTCAAAACTATTTAAAAATGCAAGTTGTCTAGCCAAGAGTCAAATGCTGGCTTTCCGCATGAAACCCCACAACTCCTTGATGATACATTGCATGAGTAGATAGATTATCGTAAAGTCTTGCTGAGTACTTTTGTACTCACATTTGTTTAATAAATTGTTGCAAAGGTTGTTAACGACCCTAATGGAGGGTTCTTCCTAGACATCGACGACGACAAGTAGCTGGTATCACGGCTACTATCTAGCCCTAGGATGGGTCTGTAGATAGTCACGCCATGTGCCTTTGTCTTTCCATCTGTCTGTACTCAGATAGTTTCAAATCTTCCGCTGGCTTGTAAGACTTGTGTGTATGAATTATGATGATGGGTCATGAGACCCTATCTGTGTAATATTATGTGTGTGGCTCTTCGGAGCCTTCTAAATAAAGTTTCTATGTTTATGGTTATGTTGTGATGCCATCGATGTATCTATACATATCGGTATGACATGCGTACGTGTGTTGTACTTGATATGTATGGGGTTCGAGTACCTAGTCGTATGCCTCAGTAGCACTTCTTACTGGGAAATGCCCCTTTGTGATTCCATCGAGCCTTGGTAGTTCGCTACTGCTCCGGACACATTGGTTGACCAGCATGTGTCCTTCTTAGGTGTTGTGTCTGTCCCTTTGGGAAATGTCACGCGTATGTAATGGAGTCCTTGTAGTATGCTACGAATCGTCTACATTCGTTGTTGACTGATGTCAGTTGTGCTACTGCAACAAAAGACCTTCCAATGGCGCCAGAAATAGGTGTCTCGACGGCACCATGAATCCTTCTGCTACGGCTACGCCTTAAGGGACTTCTTAGGCAAATATGCAAAGGATTTCCCCCGTGGCCTTGGAGCCTTGTGTTGGTGTTCCCTCGAAGCGGAAAGGGTGATGTAGCGCAGCGATGGTAAGTATTTCCCTGAGTTTGAGAACCAAGGTCTCGATCCAGTGAGGGAGTATCACTAGAGCCTGCACAAACACAAAGAACCTTCTCCCAACGCTATGAAGGGGTTGTCAATCCCTTATAGATTGTTCGCCAAGTGAGAACTGAAAGCAACAAAGCAAAGTAAAAGCAGAGGTGTAAACGATAGATGTGAATAGACCCGGGGGCTATAGTGTTTACTAGTGGCTTCTCTCATGAAAGCAAGTAGACGGTGGATGAACAAATTAATGTCGAGCAATTGATAGAACCGCGCAAAGTCATGATGATATCTATGGCAGTGATTATATCTATAGGCATCACGTCCAAAACAAGTAGACCGATACTGTCTGCATCTACTACTATTACTCCACACGTCGACCGCTATCCAGCATGCATCTAGTGTATTAAGTCCAAAAGAACAGAGTAACGCCTTAAGCAAGATGACATGATGTAGATGGACAATCTCATATCAACGATAGAGCCCATCTTGTTACCCTTGATGGCAACTACTCAATGTGTGCCTTGCTGCCCCTACTGTCACTGGGAAAGGTCACCACATGGCAAGAACCCAAAACCAAGCACTTCTCCCATTGCAAGAATCATAGATCTAGTTGGCCAAACAAAACCCAAGACTCGGAGAGACTTACAAGGATATCAAATCATGCATATAAGAAATCAGCAAAGACTCAAATATATATCATAGCTAATCTGATCACAAATCCACAATTCATCGGATCTCGACAAACACACCACCAAAGAAGATTACATCGGATAGATCTCCATGAAGATCATGGAGAACTTTGTATTGAAGATCCAAGAGAGAGAAGAAGCCATCTAACTACTAACTACGGACCCGTAGGTCTGAAGTGAACTACTCACGAGTCATTGGAGGGGCGATGATGATGATGAAGAAGCCCTCCAACTCCAAAGTCCCCTCCGGCAGGGCACCGGGAAGGGTCTCCAGATGAGATCTCATGGAAACGGAAGCTTGCGGCGGCCGAAAAGTATTTTCGTGGATCCCCCGGTTTTTTGTTGTATTTTAGGGAATATATAGGCCAAAGATCTAGGTGAGGGGGCGCTCAGGGAGGCCACAAGCCCTGCCACCGCCGCCTCCCCCCTGGTGGCGGAGTGGGGGCTTGTGGGCTCCCTGGAGCCCTCCTGGCTTGGCCCACAGGCCCCCTGATCTTCTTCCTTTCGGGAAAAAATCATTTCGGGGATTTTATTCCATTTGGACTCCGTTCCAAAATCAGATCTGAAAAGAGCCAAAAACACAGAAAAAAACAGGAACTGGCACTTGGCACTGAATTAATAAGTTAGTCCCAAAAAAGATATAAAAGGTACATAAAACATCCAAAGATGACAAGATAACAGCGTGAAACCATAAAAAATTATAGATATGTTTGAGACGTATCAAGCATCCCCAAGCTTAACTCCTAGTCGTCCTCGAGTAGGGAAGTGATAAAGAATGAACTTTTGATGCTTTCATGCTACCTAGCATAGATGTCCTTTGTAACTCCTCTTATGTGACGTGAATGTTCAGATCCATTAGATTCAAAACAATAGTTTGCTATTGACGTGGACAGAATATTAATTCAAGCAAACTAGCAAGGTAATCATGAACTTTCAAAATAACAAGGCCAAAACAAAGTTATCCCTACAAAAGCATATAGTCTGGCTATGCTCTATCATCATTGCACAACGAATTTAAATCATGCACAACCCCAGTATTGGCCAAGTAATTGTTCCACACCTTTACTTTCTCAAACCTCTTCAACTCTCACGCAATACATGAGCGTGAGCCATGGTTTTAGCACTATAGATGGTGTGGAATGTGGTGGAGGTTGCAAGACAAAAAAGGAGAAGATAGTCACATTAACTAGGCATATCAATGAGATGTGGAGATGCTCATCAATAGATATCAATGTGAATGAGTAGGGATTGCCATACAAATGATGCACTAGAGCTACGAGTATGTGAAAGCTCTTGAAGAAAACTAGTGGGTGTGCATCCAGCTTGCTGGCTCACGAAGACCTAAGGCAATTCTGAGGAAGCCTATCATTGGAATATACAAGCCAAGTTATATAATGAAAATTTCCCACTAGCTATATGGTGGTGACAAAACGAGAGACTCTCAATCATGAAGATCATGGTGCTTCATATGCACAAGTGTGCAAAAAGTGGTTGCATTGTCCCTTCTCTCTTTTTCTCTCTTTTTTTTGGTGGGCTCTTTGGCCTCTTTTTTTATTTTTTTTATTTTGGTGGGATTCTTTGGCCTCTTTTATTTCCTCACATGGGACAATGCTCCAATAATTATGATCATCACACTTTCAACTCAAAACTTAGAGCAACAATGACTCTATATGGAATGCCTTCGGTAGTGTACCGTGGCAATGATCTAGCATGGCATAGACATTAATGGAAACATCATGCTAGCTATCTTACGATCATGCAATGGCAATGTAGATGTGGTGGCACATGTCATGGTGGTAGTTGCATGGCAATATATCTCGGAAGGACATTGAAAAAGCCATAGTAGGTAGGTATGGTGGCTGTTTTGAAGGAGGCTAATGGTGGGTTTTGTGCACTGGCAAAAGTTGCACGACACTAAGAAGATAGTGATGGTGGAAGGTGAAAGTGCATCTAAACCATGGACTCAACATTATTCATGAAGAACTCATATACTTGTTGCAAAAGTTTTATTAGTAATCGAAACAAAGCATTCAACGCATACTCCTAGGGGAAGGGTTGGTAGGTATAAACAATCGTGCGATCCCGACCGCCGCGCAAAGGATGACAATCAATAGACTAATCATGCTCAGATTTCATCACATAGCGGTTCACCATACGTGCATGCTACGGGAATCACTAACTTCAACACAAGTATTTCTAGATCCACAACACCTTACTAGCATGACTTCAATATTACCATAACCACAACTCAAAACTAATTGAGATGAATCAAACTTCTCTAACTATTCAATGCACATGAAGGTGGAAGTTTCTGTATCCCTTTGGATAACTACCCCTTTTGCGACTACTTTCAAATCATAGATCGACTACCAAGCCACGCACCGCTGTGCTCTAAAAGATAAAAGTGAAGCACATAGAGCAAAAGTATCTAGCTCAAAAGATATAAGTGAAGCACATGTGAGCTGAATTGTCTACCAAAAGATATAAGTGAAGCTCAACAAAATCACAGTGAGTGCATGTCTCTCTCTCTAGGTGTGCAGAAAGGATGATTGTGACACAACAAAAATAAAAGACTCCTACGATACAAGACGTTCCAAGCAAAAACATATAACATGTGGTGAATAAAAATATAGCCCCAAGTAACATTACCGATGGATTGAAGACGAGAGAGGGGATGCCTTCCCGGGGCATCCCCAAGCTTAGGCTTTTACAGGATCCTTGGATCTCTTGGGGTGCCTTGGGCATCCCCAAGCTTGAGCTCTTGCCACTCTTTATCTCTTTGTCCATAAGAACTTCACCCAAAACTTGAAAACTTCACAACACGAAACTTAAACAAAACTCGTGATAACATTAGTATGGGAAAGCAAACCACCACTTCCTTAGGTACTGTAGCAAACTTAAATTCTACTTATGCTGATGCTGGTTTACTGTATTTTCAATCTTCCATGGCTAATACCCCACGATACTATCCATAGTTTCATCAAAATAAGCAACCAACACAACAAAAACAGAATCTGTTAACAGCAGACCAGTCTGTAGAAATCTGTATATTTAGTATACTTCTGCTACTTCAAAAATTCTGAACAATTACGACAGTCTGAAGAATATGCGTAGAAATCAGCAGCAAAAAGAATCAACTCAAAATCTCTTACATAACAAAAATGAAAATTCTTTTCGTGAGCAGGAAGTTTCTGTCTTTTCCAGCATGACCAAACGATCATCCCCAAGACTAATCATAACGGTTTTGCTTGGCACAAACACAAAAAGAAATACAAAAAAACACAATCATAACAGAATAATGAAAGTGTGGAAAACACAAAACAGAAAGAAAAAGGATAGATTCGTTGGGTTGCCTCCCAACAAGCGCTATTGTTTAACGCCCTTAGCTAGGCATTGATAATTTAATGATGCTCACACAAAAGACAAGAATTGAAGCACAACGAGAGCATCATAAAGCATGTGAAAATCACATCTAAGTCTAACATACTTCCTATGCATAGTCATTTTATAGGAAAACAGATTGGCAAGACAACCAATAGTTACCAAATGCAAGGAAGAAGAAAGAGACAATACCAATCTCAACATAACGAGAGGTAATTTGGTAACATGAAAGTTTCTACCAAAATATTTTCCTCTCTCATAGAAATTACATGTGGGATCATAATCAAATTCAACAATATAGCTATCCCATAGGATATTCTTTTCATGATCCACATGCATGCAAAGTTGACGCTCTTCAAAAATAGTGGGATTGTCATCAACCAAAGTCATGACTTCTCCAATCCCACTTTCAATATTGTTGCAAATATCATAATCATCATGAGGCTTGAACAAATTTTCAAGATCATAAGAAAGATCATCACCCCAATCATGATTATTGCAACAAGTAGGGGACATAGCAAAACTAGCATCCCCAAGCTTAGGGTTTTGCATATTTTTAGCATGATTGTCACTAATAGGATTTATAGTGAAACCATCACAATCATGCTTTTCATTCAAGGAGCCCTCGTGAATCACTTCATGAATTTCTTCGTCATGATTTTCAGATTCATGCATCTGAAGCAAAACTCCATAAAGATAGTCAAGTGCCCTCAACTCACTAGCAATTCGTTCCACATAAGTGGGTCTCTTAAAGAGATTAGCTAGTGGATGAGGATCCATATCACTAGATTTTCAGCAAGCGAAGATGCAAGCATATTGAAGGCACATGGCACACAAGCGAACAGAAAGCAAGCGAGAGAAAAGGGCGAATGAAAAGGCAAACGAAAAAGGCAAAGGAGAAAGGCAAATGAAAACGGCAAATGTGAAGTGGGGGGGAGGAAAACGAGAGGCAACTGGAAAAAAAGTAAATGCAGGAGATGAGTTTGTGAGACCTACTTGGATAGATCTCTCCTCCCCGGCAACGGCGCCAGAAATACTTCTGATGTGAGCTGTGCTACTGCAACAAAAGACCTTCCAATGGCGCCAGAAATAGGTGTGTCGACGACACGAGGAATCCTTCTACTACGGCTACGCCTTAAGGGACTTCTTAGGCAAATATGCAAAGGATTTCCCCCGTGGTCTTGGAGCCTTGCGTTGGTGTTCCCTCGAAGCGTAAAGGGTGATGTAGCGCAGCGATGGTAAGTATTTCCCTCAGTTTGAGAACCAAGGTATCGATCCAGTGAGGGAGTATCACAAGAGCCTGCACAAACACAAAGAAACTGCTCCCAATGCTATGAAGGGGTTGTCAATCCCTTATACATTGTTCGCCAAGTGAGAACTGAAAGCAACAAAGCAAAGTAAAAGCGGAGGTGTAAACGATAGATGTGAATAGACCCGGGGGCCGTAGTGTTTACTAGTGGCTTCTCTCATGAAAGCAAGTAGACAGTGGGTGAACAAATTACTGTCGAGCAATTGATAGAACCGCGCAAAGTCGTGACGATATCTATGGCAATGATTATATCTATAGGCATCACGTCCAAAACAAGTAGACCGATACTGTCTGCATCTACTACTATTACTCCACACGTCGACCGCTATCCAGCATGCATCTAGTGTATTAAGTCCAAAAGAACAGAGTAACGCCTTAAGCAAGATGACATGATGTAGATGGACAATCTCATATCAACGACAGAGCCCATCTTGTTACCCTTGATGGCAACTACTCAATGTGTGCCTTGCTGCCCCTACTGTCACTGGGAAAGGTCACCACATGGTAAGAACCCAAAGCCAAGCACTTCTCCCAATAAAAGAATCATAGATCTAGTTGGCCAAACAAAACCCAAGACTCGGAGAGACTTACAAGGATATCAAATCATGCATATAAGAAATCAGCAAAGACTCAAATATATATCATAGGTAATCTGATCACAAATCCACAATTCATCGGATCTCGACAAACACACCGCCAAAGAAGATTACATCGGATAGATCTCCATGAAGATCATGGAGAAGTTTGTATTGAAGATCCAAGAGAGAGAATAAGCCATCTAGCTACTAACTACGGACCCGTAGGTCTGAAGTGAACTACTCACGAGTCATTGGAGGGGCGATGATGATGAAGAAGAAGCCCTCCAACTCCAAAGTCCCCTCCGGCAGGGCACCAGGAAAGGTCTTCGGATGAGATCTCGCGGAAACGGAAGCTTGCGGTGGCGGAAAAGTATTTTCGTGGATCCCCCGGTTTTTTGCTGTATTTTAGGGAATATATAGGCCAAAGATCTAGGTGAGGGGGCGCTCAGGGAGGCCACAAGCCCTACCACCGCCGCCTCTCCCCTGGTGGCGGAGTGGGGGCTTGTGGGCTCCCTGGAGCCCTCCTGGCTTGGCCCACAGGCCCCCTGATCTTCTTCCTTTCGGGAAAAAAAATCATTTCGGGGATTTTATTCCGTGTGGACTCCTTTTCAAAATCAGATCTGAAAAGAGCCAAAGACACAGAAAACAGGAACTAGTACTTGGCACTGAATTAATAAGTTAGTCCCAAAAAAAGATATAAAAGGTACATAAAACATCCAAAGATGACAAGATAACAATGTGAAACCATCAAAAATTATAGATACTTTTGAGACGTATCATTGACCGACACCTGCTTTGCTGGGTCATGTATGCCTGTCCCTGTACGGAACTGACACTTTAGTTTATGACTAGACATGTCGATCCGGGTTCTTTGACATTGGATTGCTAGCGACACAATTGCATACGCAAGTCAAAAGGGGCAAACGGTTCCGGCTCAGGTAAGGCTGCAGCCGTGGGGATAACCGTGCGTGAGACCGCAAAGAGATGCGATGTGTTACAGGTTGGATTTCTATGGTTTAGGATCGGGGTCCCGACAGATCAACATGATTATTTTTATTAGCAACCAATTTCATAAGAGCATCCACTTTTTCACTCAAAGTAGTGATTTCATCAACAGAATTTACCTTGTTACGAGTTGGACCTCGTTTGGTATGCCATTTAGAATAGTTGGCCATGATGTTGTCCAGAAGCTTGGTGGCCTCTCCTAAGGTCACCTCAATTAAGGTACCTCCTGCGGTAGAATCTAGAATATTTCTAGATACAAAGTTTAGTCCAACATAGAAATTTGGATAATCATCCACAAGTTTAAATCATTCGTTGGGCAATTAATTATCATCAATTTCATCCTCTCCCAAGCTTGTGAAAAATGTTCATGATCTTGCTGTTTAAAATTCATTATTCTATTTCTAATGGAGATGATTTTAGTAGGAGGAAAGTACTTGACAATAAAAGCATCTTTACACTTATCCCATGTTCCAATACTATTACGTGGTAAGGATGAAAACCAAGCTTTAGCTTTCTCTCTTAGTGAAAAAGGAAACAATTTTAATTTCACAATAGCATTATACAAATCCATTTTATTTTTCATACCATAAAGTTCAACATAGATATTGAGATGTGAAGCAGGACCCTCATTAGAAATTCGTGAAAATTGATCTTTCATGACAAGAGTCAGCAATGCAACATTAATATCGAAAGCATCCACACTATTGGAGGGTGGTATAGGAGTACTAATAAATTGAATGTTATTAGTATTTGAGAAATCATACAACTTAGTAGTATCTTGAGACATGGTGACCGAGCAAGCAAAGTAATAAGTGTGACAAGCAAACTAGAGAGCGAAGATGCAATCTAGTGGCAAGCTAAGAAAGTGAAGGTAAATATTTTTGTATTTTTGTTTTTTTATGAGACAAACTAAATATACCAGCAAATAAAAAGAGTAAGAACTGAATGAAAATTTGTGTGGAGTTACTTGGTAGTTGGTAATGATATTCCCCGGCAACGGCGCCAGAAATCCTTCCTGATACTTGTGACTTGTGTTGGGTTTTCCATGAAGAGGAACGGGTTATCACAGCACACTCTGGATTTCCCTTAGTTATGAAACCAAGGTTTATCAAAAAAATAGGAATATCAACCACAACCGTCTTCAACGGCTGCACACAAAAGAACAAACAACTTGCACTCAACGTGGGCAAGAGGGTTGTCAATCCCCTTGGTCTCGCTATTTGCAATCAAGCAAGGTGTATATATGATTGTAGATAATTGTAAATTGCAAAATAAAATAAAAACAAGTAAATGGCTGCAAGGTATTGAAGGTTTTGTAAAAATGTTGTGAATAGACCCGGGGCCCATAGTTTTCCTAATGACATCTCTCATGAAATATTATAGAGTGGGTAAACAAATTACTGTTGGACAATTAACAAAAAAGGGGATAGTTATGCGATGTTCATGGCAATGATCGTGTGTATATAGGCATTATGTCCATAAACCAATAGCCCAACTCCTGCCTGCACCTATTACTATTACTTCACTTCATTAGCGCTTCTATGCTTGCCTCTCTACGTATTAAGTTTATGACGAACGAAGTAATGCATGGAGAAAGATGACATGATGTAGACAAAGTAAACTCAAGCAATATTAATAAACAAAATTGTTTTATCCTTAGTAGCAGCAACACAAAGAGGCATATTGTTCGCTTCTGTCACTAGGATGTAGAAATTCGTGAGGTTGAACCTACTACAATGCACCTCTCTCATCGAAGAATTAACAATCTAGTTGGCCAAACTATTTCAATAGATCAAAGAGAATTATGAAGCTAACATAATCATGCACATAAGAATCATATATGATTTCAGAGAAGACTCAAATATTTATCATGAATAATCTGAACATAAACCCACAACTCATCGTATCCCAAAAAACACACCGCACAAAAGGAATTACATCATATGGATCAAACCGAAGATGCGATGATCATTGTATTGAAGATCAAGAAAGATATTGACATCTAGGTACTGCCCATGCACCCGTAGGTCTGTGGTGAACTACTCACACATCACCGTGAGGGAATCAAGGTTGGTGAAGAGGCCCTCTATGATCGATCCACCCTCCAGGAGGGTGCCGAAACAGAGCTCCAGATGGCCTCCCGTTGGAACAATGACTTGCGGCAGTGTAAGAAGTGTTTCGTGGCCTCCCTTAGGGTTTTTGGAATGTATGATAATTTATAGGACAAATAACAAAGTCGGGAGGGCCACAAGGGAGGCATGAGCCATCACGGCGCGACCCCGAGGGCGTGTCATGTTGGCTTGTGGGCCCCTTGTTAGGCATGTAGCCTTCTTCCGATACTCCTAGGTATTCTTTTGGTTCAGAAAAAATCTCCAAAATGTTTCAAGTCAATTGGACTTCGATTGTTATTGAAAACTTGAAAAGTGAAAAACAAGCAGGAAACAACAACTCGCACTTGGCACTGGGTCAATAGGTTACTGCTTAAAAATAATATAAATTGGTAAATAAATACCCCAAAATTATTCTAAAATGATAATATATCGGCATGGAACAATAAAAAATTATAGATACGTTGGAGACGTATCAGATATCTCAGTGCAGCAAAAGTTTTAGTAGCACAACAAAATAGTAGTAGTAACGGTGACGGTAACAACAATAGTTTTGTAGTGATTGTAAAAGTAGCAGCAACAATAGTAACTTGGCAAGATTCATTATATGAAATCATAGACATGTGGACTAGTGATGGACAATGATTTAGATGACATGTAGGCACAGAACTAGCTCCCATTCATTAGTGTAATGTAGGCATGTATTCCATATATAATCATACGTGCTTGTGATAAGAACTTGCAATGACATCTTTTGTCCTACCCTCTTGTGGAAAAAGGGTCCATAAGGAAATCTAAGTGATATTAAGGACTCCTTTTAATAGGGAAAAATCATTAACACATGGTGAATACATGAACTCCACGAACTACGACAATCACTGGAAAGAATTCCAATTATTGTCACCTTGGGGTATGCGGATCATGACACGTAATTGGTGCATACAATTTGAAAGATAGGATCTTAACACTTCCATATTCTGAGAAAACACAATAGGTCCAGATCTGAAATCGTGGCACACGGGCCCTAGTGATAGGCATTAAGCATAGCAAAGGCATAGCAACTTCAATCTCAGAACATAGTGGATACCAGGGAGCAAACCCTATCAAAATTACACGATTACATGATCAATCTCATCCAATACCATTACCACCCATAAAGCCTTATAAGAAATTACTCACTCCCGGTGGTGAGCATCATGGAATTGTTGATGGAGAAGGATTGATGATGACAACAACGATGGATCCCGCTCTCCGGATCCCCAAACGGACTCGAGATCAGCCGTCCCGGGGAAGAAGAAGAGGTGGCAGTGGCTCCATCTCGTAAAACACGATGAAAACTTCTCTCATCTTCTTTTTCCTCAATTGTGAATTTATAGGACTAAAATTAGGGTGAGAGGAGCCACGAGGTGGCCTAATCCATCAGGGCGCTCCCACGGGGTGGGAGCGCCCTGTTGCCTTGGCACCAACACGTGGCCCCGTTTGGTGGGTCTTCGCCCCAATAGTTTTTATATGTCCCAAAAAAATCCACAAAAAGTTTTGTCTGATTGTGAGAAATTTTATTTCTACACGAAACAACACCATGACAGTTCTGCTAAAAACAGCGTTAGTCTAGGTTAGTTTCATTCAAATATGCAAATTAGAGTCCAAAACAAGAGCATAAGTGTTTGGAAAAGTAGACACATTTGAGACGTATCATAAAAAACTCAAATATTTTTGGAGTTTTTTTTTCTTGAAGTAACAAAATAAACAAAAAGAAAACAAAGAGCGAGGAAAACTATTTACACAGGAAAGCTCCCAACAAGCAAAAGAAATCTTTTTGGGTTTTATTTTAACACTACAAACTAATTAAATAAGAAAGAAAAACCAAGAAGAAGCAAGAAATATTTTTGGATTTTCGAAGTTTTCCAAACACACAATTAGAAGGTGAAAATAGAACTAACATGTATATTCAATGAAAGAGGATGAACACCGGCAATTGAAATGAAATGTGTGAACATGAATGTAATGTGCGTCAGAAATGCGTACTCCCCCAAGCTTAGGCTTTTAGCCTAGCTTGTAATCACCATCCATAGTAACCATCGAGTCCAGGAGGGAATAGTTGGGTTGAGGCACTTGAGCATACCAAGCCTGGGCCTCAGCCTCCGTCACGGCCAAATTGATCTGGTAAGCATGATGACATATATGTGCCTGCCATGATACTCAAATGAAGAAGGTGCATGCAACACAATAACATCACGAGTCCTCTTGCTATATACTGTGTTGTAGAAAATGTGGTGTAGAGGCTCAGGTTCATCGATAAAGTGGTGTTCCATCATAGCTTGCTGATCCAGATAAGCCTTATGAAGCAAGTACAAAGTGAGTGGAATAAATACCACCATGGATCTTACCCTAATCCGGTTATTGTGTAGGAGGCATGCAATGATAGCTCATAAGTTGTATGTATTGTTATTAAATAATGCACAATGCAAGATAGCGAGGGTAGGGGCACTGATTTTGCCACATTTCTCCATAGCAGTTAAACATTTCCCTATAAATAACGCAAAATAATGCACAACAGGAAAATGTAAACCGGTGGCTCTAGCTTTCGACATCCTTGAACTCCACCATCTTAGGCTCACTTACTCCCCCATCAGAAGGAATCAAGCATATTTGATAGAACTCGGTGAATGGTATTCCATACTGTTCAACATATAAGTCAAATCGTACCATGGGAATATCAAGCCTATGAATGTAATAGAAATTTTACACAAAGCAATTCGTAAGGAGGTAGTGTTGATCACACTCATGTGCGAGGAAGTTGGTCATCCTGGCATTTGAAATAAATTGCATGAACTCTTGGTAGAAACCCGCTTCGTTCATGAAGGTATTATGTGGCCATTCGCACGACTGAACCTCTGTGTTATGAAAGATGTTGATATCCTAATATTGGGTACTCCCAACGCCCCCCTTGGAACTACGTCTTGAAGAACCTTTCCTAAAAAATGTGAATTTTCCTAAGAACAATTTCTGAAATGTTTGTACTACAAAATTATGTCAACAAAACTTTATAAGATTGATAGCAACTACACATATGGGTGTCTATAGGCTATATCAAGCATTCAAACTACTAGGATTTCAAATAATTCAACATTCAAGATCATTTTGAGTAGCACCAAGAGCAACAAAATATGTAAAAAAATATAATCCACTAATACAAAAACTTATTGGAGCAATGGAGGAGTCACATACCAAGGGGCAATCCCTCAAAACAGTTTGAGAAACGGAGCTCTGAGCAAAGATATCGAAAATCTTAAGTTTGGGAGCAAGAACACGAGGGAGAGAGCAATCAGGAAAATTTTTCTAGAAGAAAGAGATGAAGTGGGTTGAAGAGATAAGTGAGGGGGTCCCTATGCTCCCCAAGGCATCTTAGCACACCCTTGGGGGGTGGCCACGCCTTGTTGCCTTGGCTGCAAGAGGTGTACCCCTTGGGTGTTCTCACCCCCAAAAAATCTTAAATATACTACAAAAATAAATGTAGAAGTTTTGTGACATTCTACACAATTTTATTTTTTGGCCATTTTCTATTGTACGGATAATTCGGAAAATTGGATAAACATGGAATTTTATTTTATTAAGATGTAAATATGAAAAAGTAAACTATGAGTACACAAAGTTGTGATTACTAAATTCAATTACCACATGCCTCTCAAAAAGAGTAAATTAATAAGGTTGATCAAGTCTTATTAACAAACTATTTCTGATTGACATGAAACCGAAGAATTTTTGTATAACACTAAATTACCTCAATGAGGATTGCATCTACCCAACAATAAGAATATAATATTTCTTCTTGGTAGTAGGAAGAGGAAATTTAAACCCTCCAATAGTAATTGTGGCAACTTGCTCAATGGTATTAATATTATTCTTCGAAGCTTGTTTCTTTGTAAAGTGCATTGTATGTTGTTTACCGTTGACATGAAAAGTAACTTTGCTCTTATTGCAATCAATAACAACCCTTACAGTATTTAGAAATGGTCTACCAAGGTTAATCGACATGTTGTTGTCCTGGGCATATCAATAATAACAAAGTCCATTAAGATAGTAACATTCGCAATCACAACAGAGGCATCCTCACAAATTCCCATAGGTAGAGCAGTCAATTTATCATTCATTTGCAAATATACTTAAGTAGGTGTAACCTTATTAAAATCAAGTCTTTTGTATAAAGATAAGGAAATAAAACTAGCACGACTCCTAGATCCATAAAGCAGTTTTAACATAACTTCGTTTAATGGAGCAAGGTGTTGCGGGTATACCTGGATCTCCCAACTTCTTAGGCACTCCACCATCAAAAGGATAATTAGCATGCATGGTGGACATTTCAATGTCAGGTATCTTTCTTTTATTGGAGATAATATCTTTCATATACTTAGAATAAGGAGGCATCTTTAGAATATCAGTCAAGCGAGTGCGCAAAAAGATAGGTCTAATCATTTCATCAAAGCACTCAAAATCGTCCTCGTCCTTACTCTTAGAAGGCTTACGAGGGAATTGAATGGGTTTTTTAAAACACAACTCTCTTTCTCTACCATGTTTTCTAGCAACAAAGTCCCTCTTATCATAACGCTTATTTTTAGGATGTGGGTTATCAATATCTTGAGGTGGTTCTATCTCCACATCATTATCATGTTCCTTATCATTATATGGTTGAGCATCTATGTGAAAATCATTATTATCATTATCATTATCACTATGGGAATGCTCACTACCAGGTTGGGTCTTAGCATCAGAAATAGAAACATCATTTTGATTTTTAGTAGGGTCTTCTATAACACGTTCACTTGAAGCATGCAAGGTCCTATCATTTTTATTTTTCTTTTTGTTTTTAGATGGACTAGGTGCATCATCATTAATTCTCTGGAATCCTGTTCAAATATTTTACCTTCGAGATAGAGAGGTTCCTGGGTCATTTTAACCCCGGTAGTCCTTACTCTAATAGCATGATCATTGATAGTATCATTCATTTCAGCAAGCAAACCATTTTGTGACTTATCAACTTGGTCTAGTTGAGTATGAACCATGGAAGCGTGTTTACCTAGACCTTTAACATCATTAGCAATTCTAAACAATAAGTCACTCAAGAGGTCAATCATCATAGCATTACATTGTAATTGATCCTTAACATAATTATTAAAATGTTCTTGCTTAATAATGTAATTCTCAAATTCATCCATGCATTGACTAGGAGTTTTAGTATAAGGTATATTGCCTTCATCAAATCTACAGAAGTAATTTACCTCTACTACCTGTGTAGGGATATCAAGTCCATGTATTTCTTCAATAGGTGGTAAATTCTTGACATCTTTAGCTTTAATACCTTTTTATTTCATAGTTCTCTTAGCTTCTTGCATATCTTCTCGACTTAGAAATAGAATACCTCTCTTCCTTTGAATAGGTTATGGTGGTGGTTCACGAAGCTTCCAATCATTAGCATTCTTCTATAAATTATTAAATAGTTCTTTAGCTTGTCCAATAGTTTGTTCCATGAAAACACAACCATCACAACTATCTAGGTAGTCCCTAGAAGCACGGGTTAGTCCATTATGAAATATATCAAGAATTTATTTTTTCTTAAAAGAATGATCAAACAAAGCTTCAAGTAGCCGGAGAAGCCTCCCCCAAGCTTAAGGGAGATTCTCTTCTTCAATTAGCTTGTTTTTTATGAGTAAGAAAATATTTTTCAAATAAGTAACATATCATATTATAGGGGCTACGCACACAACTAGGAGCAAGAGTTTGAAACCATTTCTTAGCATCACCTATTAGTGAGAAAATAAAAACGGTTTAAGTATATAGTAATAACACATCATTTCCTCCCGAGCAAGCAGGGTGCAGATATCATGCAACTTAGTAAAGTGTTCCACAATAGTTCGAGTTGCATTACCAAGAAAATGATCAGAATCTACTAAGGTAATTAATTGAGGACCAATAGTGAATTCATAATCCTTATCCATAACATATATATGAGAAGTAGCAAATTCAGGATCGTGATTCATTTTCTCCATCATAGTTTTTTTTCTTTCAGTTTGCATATCAATATTCTCAAATCATCTCTATCATTACAATCAAGAAAGTCTCTAGCTACCTCCCCATCCATAACATAACCCTGAGGTACTTCAGTCATATCATATCTATTAGAAGAACGATCCATAATTGGTGAATCATAGTTTTCATCAGTTTCAGCATTTTTAGTTTCTATAGATCTAGCAATATGAGCACCAAGTAATTCACCAAGTGGCATAGTTTCAGTATTATCAAGCATGGTAGTAGCATCATCATAAGTTTCACAAAATTCAGAAGTAGCACCATCAATTACTTGTGACATATCAGAACGAACAACAAGTGGTGGTATCGCAAGCCTACTCACGACAGAAGGTGAATCAAGTGCAGAGCTAGATGGAAGTTCCTTGCCTCCCCTCGTCTTAGAGGGTATGATCCTAGTTCTTCTATCTTCTATATTATTCATAATGACAATTGGATATATGCAAGTGAACACAATAAATAGATCTATGCTCCCGGCAACGGTGCCAAAAAATAGTCTCGATAACCCACAAGTTTAGGGGATCACAATAGTCTTCGCGGGGAGTATTACACCCAAATTTATTGATTCGACACAAGGGGAACCAAAGAATATTTATTAGTATTAGAGGTTGAGTTGTCAGTTCAACCACACCTGGGATATCTTTCTATAGCAAAAGTTTTAGTAGCACGGTAAAATAATACTAGTAACGATAAGAGTAACAACAACAATTTAATAGTGATGTAACAGTAGCAACAACAATAGTAACTCGGCAAGGATCAGTATATGAAAAGCGTAGGAATTTGGACCGATGATGTATAAGTATATTGGATAACAATCATCATGTAACAATTACATACTAGACCGACACATAACTAGCTCCAATTTATCAATGTAATGTAGGCATGTATTGCGTATATAGTCATACGTGCTTATAATAAGAACTTGCATGATATCTTTTGTACTACCCTCCCATGGGAGCGGGTGCATAAGGAAACCAAGAGATATTAAGGCCTCTTTTTAATAGAGAACTGGAACAAAGCATTAACACATAGTGAATAAATGAACTCCTCAAACTATGGTACTCACCGGAAAGAATCCCAATTATTGTCACCTTGGGTTATGTGGATCATGACACGTAGTAGGTGCATACAACTTGCAAGATATGATCTAAAACACTCTCATATTCATGGAAACATAAAAGGTTCAGATCTAAAATCATGGCACTCGGGCCCTAGTGACAAGCACTAAGGATAGCAAAGTCATAGCAACATGAATCTCACAATGTAGTGGATACTATAGATCAAGACCTATCATAACAACTCAATTACATGATAAATCTCATCCAATCCCATCATTATCCAGTGAGGCAAAGAGGACAATGGGAAAAGGTACCTTTAAACCTTTTTTCAGTACCAATATTCCCGCCTTCAAGGGCATATGAAGGAGATCCTATTGCTTAAGAAAGTACAACAAAAATAAACTCTTTGGGTAGATGAGGTCACTGATTAGACAGCTGAGCTGCTCTATCAAATCTACTATGACAATTGTTTGGGCAGGGATTCGAATCAAACAATAAATACCAACTCTAAGTGTGATGGATAGTACCTGGTGCCTAATTTCATGGTATCTTTCTTGGCGCCTACCACATGAGCCTTACCCGTCCTTTTGGGAAGAAATCAAATGAGTAAAGGTTTCTGCCGACTCCCCTACAAAGGAATTACTCACTCTTGATGGCGAGCATCATGGGGGTGTTGATGATGAATGGTTAGTGATGAAGACGATGGCGAATCCCCCTCTTCGGAGCCCGAACGGACTCCACATCAACCCTCCCGAGGAAGAACAGGAGGTGGCGGCGGATCTGTCTAGTAAAATGCGATGACAACTTCTCTCCTCTTTTTTTCTTGGCGAAACCAAATTTATAGGCTTGGAATTAGGGTCGAAGGACCCACTTGGGCCTCCCAAGGCATCAGGGCATGCCTTGTTGCCTTGGCAGCAGCTGGTGCCCCCCTACGGTGGATCTTCGCTCGATTATTTTTTATTTATTTCAGAAAAAATCTCCAAAAAGTTTCGTACGATATTGAGAACTTTTATTTCTGCATAAAAACAACACCATGGTAGTTGTGGTGAAAACGGCGTTAGTCCAGATTTGTTTCATTCAAATCATGCAAATTAGAGTCCAAAACAAGAGTTAAAGTGTTTGGAAAAGAAGATACATTGGAGACGTATCAGTCATTCTTTGTCGCTCACCCTCCACTTCTCACTATCCCGGAGCCAAACCCTACAATGTTGAAGATTAAATGACTAGTATGCATTATTTTGCTTGTAGTAGTAATTGGTGATGCAACCTTACAAGCAAAAATTGACACAAGTACGAGCTCATCATTTTCATGAACACGGCTAGTGTCATGAAGATAAAAAAATGCTCACATGATCATCAATAGTGACGCCACTTGGTGGTGCATTCCACACTTGCTCCAAACATCCGGACCAACGGGTGCAAGCTTTGTTGTTGGTGTCCCAACGTCCTTGAAGGCCCTTCATGGTCCAGCTTGATGGGTATGACATCATTTGGTGAAAATTATATTCAATTCTTTGCCAATAGTTGTCGTAGGCTTGATCCATGCCGACAATGGCATCAAGAGAAATGCATTCACATGCTTTCACCAAGCACATATCCTCCGTCTTCGTGTAGTTGCCGCCTCTCCCTGCACCGGCACCCACACCCACCCTAGCTTCGTAGTCAGCCTGCTCGATCTCTTGCACTTCATCATCATATTCATTCACTGTGCCATTCACTGCGAATATCTCAAAATCACAAAGGGGGGCACTCAAATTGATCGTGCTCTCGGTCGTCAATATGTGTATGTGTAGGGCACATTTTGGCCACAACAGACAACGACTAAACTAGATTTCTAATGTCTAAAGCTCAATCCCTAGCGGTCGAAACATGGACTTGGACCGGAGCAAAGCAAGTCTTTTACCTCCTGGATGTTTCATCAAACACATTGTGGGCGTGGCCAATAGCTTCAAATTCAATGTTGATGATGGAGTCGGTCGAAGGAGGAGGAGGAGGCCGGCCCCTTGATGCGGATGCCTTCTTCCTCAGGGCCTTCCCCCATGCATCGGTGGGTCCGGCCAAGCCGGTCTTCTTCCTCTTGGCCGGGGCATGCTACCTCTTGAGCATGTGTTGGTTTTCCTTTGAAGAGGAAAGGGTGATGCAGCGAAGTAGATAAGTATTTCCCTCGGTTTGTTGAGAACCAAGGTATCAATCCAGTAGGAGGAACAAGCAAGGCCCCAATGGTGGTACCTACACAAACAATGAAACACTTGCACCCAACGCAAAAAATGGGTTGTCAATCCCTTCAGAGTTATTTGCAAGGATGAAATCTGATAGAGAATTATATAAAAGATTGATAGATCTAAAACTAAATCAAAAGTAAATAAGTAGCAACAATATACTTTTGGTATTTTTAGTTTATAGATTTGAAAGTATAATATCGAAAATAGACCCGGGGGCCATAGGTTTCACTAGAGGCTTCTCTCATAAAGGAAAATAATACGATGGGAGGAGAAATTACTGTCGAGCAATTGATAGAAAAACGAATAATTATGAAGATATCCAAGGCAATGATTAATCATAGAGGCGTCACTTCCGTGTGAAGTAGACCGAAACGATTTTGCATCTACTACTGTTACTCTACACATCGACCGACTCCTGCATGCATCTAGAGTATTAAGTTCATGAAGAACAGTGTAACGCATTAAGTAAGATGACATGGTGTAGAGGGATAAACTCAAGCAATATGATGAAAACCCTATCTTTTTATCCTCGATGGCAACAATGCGATACGTGCCTCGCTACCCCTACTTTATCACTCGGTGAGGACACCGCAAGATTGAACCCAAAAATAAGCACTTCTCCCACTGCAAGAATTACCAATCTAGTTGGCCAAACCAAACCAATAACTCGAAGAGACTTGCTAAGATAGAAATCATGCATATAAGAATTTAGAGAAGATTCAAATAATATTCATAGATAATCTGAACATAAACCCACAATTCATTGGATCTCGACAAACACACCGCAAAAGAGTATTATATCCGATAGATCTCCATGAAGATCATGAAGAACGTGGTATTGAACAACAAAGAGAGAGAAGAAGCCATCTAGCTACTAGCTATGGACCCGTAGGTCTGTGGTGAACTACTCACGCATCATCGGAGGGGCAATGGAGTTGATGTAGATGCCCTCCGTGATCAATTCCCTCTCCGGCAGATTAGCGAAAAAGGCTCCCAGATTGGATCTCACGAGAACACAGGCTCTCGGCGGTGGAAAAGTATTTTGTCGTCTATTTTTAGCAATGGGGGAATATTTGGCAATTTATAGGACGAGGATTAGGGTTAGGAGACCTACAGGGGGCCCACAAGCCAGGGGCTCCCCTTAGGGCATGCCCTGTAGGCTTGTCGCCTCCCGAGAGGTGTCGTGCCCCTACTCCAAGTCTGGCACGTTTCTTCTGGTCCAAGAAAAATCATTCCGGAGATTTTATTCCATTTGAACTCCGTCTAATATTCCTTATCTGTAATACTTAAAAACATGGAAAAAAGAGAAACTGGCACTAAGCTTTAGATTAATAGGTTAGTCCCAGAAATAATATAAAATAGCATATTAATGCATATAAAGCATCCAAAACAGACAATATAATAGCATCGAACAACGAAAATTTATAGAACGTTGGAGACGTATCGGGGCGCGTGGGACCGGAGCGGGTCAAAACTCGGTGGTGTCGTGCCGGCTGTGACGCCCCTTGCACGATATGGCTTCCTTGGCGCTTTCTCTTGATGGTGGTGGTGTAATACGTCTCCAACATGTCTATAATTTTTTATTGTTCCATGCTGATATATTATCATTTTGGAATATTTTGGGGGTATTTAGTTATCAATTCATATTATTTTTTAGCACTAACCTATTGACCCAGTGATGAGTGCGAGTTCTTGTTTTCTGCGTGTTTTTCACTTTTCAAGTTCTCCATACCAAACGAAGTCCAATTGCCCTGAAACTTTTTGGTGATTTTTTCTCGACCAAAACAAGACCAACGAGCATCGGAAGAAGCCTGGAGGCCTCACGAGGGGCCCACAAGCCAACATGGCTTGACGTGGGGGTGCCATGATGGCTTGTGCCTCCCTGGTGGCCCTCCCGACTCCGTTCTTTGGTTTACAAATTCTAATCTACCCTAAAAACACCAGATTGAGTCCCAAACACATTTTACGTTGCCACAAGTCTGTGTTCCAACGGCGGGACATCTGGAGCTCCGCTGCGGCACCTTGTCGGAGGGGGATCAATCACGGACAGTCTCTTCATCAACCCAGCTGCCCTCACGATGATGGGTGAATAGTTCACCACAAACCTACGGATCCATAGTCAGTACCTAGATGGCAATCTCTCCCTCTCCTTGACCTTCAATACAATGATCATCGCATGTTCGCTTTGATCCATATGATGTAATTCTTTTTGTCTGGTGCATTTGTTGGGATTCGATGAATTGTGGGTTTATGTTCAGATTATTCATGATAAATATTTGAGTCTCCTCTGAATAATTATATGATTCTTATGTGCATGATTATGATAGCTTCGTAATTCTCTCTGATCTATTGAAATAGTTTGGCCAACTAGATTGATATTTATTCGGTGAGAGAGGTGTGTTGTGGCAGGTTTAACCTGGCGAATTTTTATATCCCAATGACAGAAGAGAACAAGATGTGTCTTTGTGTTGTTGCTACTAAGGATAAAATGATAGGGTTTATTCATATTCTTGAATTTACTTTGTCTGCATCATGTCATTGTTCTCCATGCATTTCTGTGTTTTACTTAATACTCTAGATACATGTTGGATAGTTGTTGATGAGTGGAGTAATAGTAATAGGTGCAGGCAGGAGTCGGCCTACTTTTTTATGGATGTGATGCCTATATACACATGATCATTGCCATGAATATCGCATAACTATCCGCTTTTCTGTCAATTGTCCAATAGTAATTTGTTTATCCATCGTATGTTATTTTTCATGAGAGATGTCATTAGGGAAAGCTATGTCCCCCGGGTCTATTCACTACATACTGATAAACCTTCATTACCTTCCTGTTATTTACTCTTTTTTATTTTATCTTGATATCTACAATTATCTACACACCTCACTTCGTTGCAAATAACAAGACAAGAGGATTGGTAACCCTCTTGCCCGTGTTGGGTGCAAGTTGTTTGTTCTTTCATGTGCAGCCGTTAAAGACGGTTGTAGTTGATATTCCTATTGATTCGATAAACATTGATTTCATAACTGAGAGAAATACTTACGCACATTGTGCTGCGATAATCCGTTCCTCTTCACAAAAATCAAACGCAGATCATAAATATCATGATGGTAGCGGAAGGAATTGGAGGGGCGTTAGGCGGAGTCGGTGCCATGGGAGGCCCCAGCGATGGGTCGTCACTAGCGGCGCTTGGTATGGCGTGCCCGGGGCCGGCGGGTACTGCGTCCGGCTTAATTCCGGCACGGCGAGGCCGGATGGTAAAGCTGGAGGTGCTGTCGGCGGCGACGGAGGCGGGAGCTGAAGCCGGCGAAAATTGTTTCGCGCGAAAGAGGATCCTTCAAAATCTGGTGATTTCCCACACATATGAAAGAATCGGGTTTGCGGTTACGGGATGTCGCAAAAAAGCTCCGGAACGACGTGAATTGCAGGATCTAGTCAGACCACCACGGACATTGAATAAATCGTGTAAACCGACAGTTATTTTAACGGACGGTTCGATTTACAGGATAGATGTGGCCGAATTTACTAAGGCTATTGGAAATGGTCTGTTTACCATTTTGTCAATTAGTTGTCGCAGTACTTTTTTCGTCTCATTTTTCTCCCACCCGGCAACTCCCATCCCATTGCCTGTCGCTGCCGTTGCAGCAGATCCCATCCATCCTTCCATGTTCCGTCCAGTGACAGTACGCGATGCCCAGTTCGCAGTTACTGCTACTCGTTCCTTGCTGGAGAAACAAAATAATCACGACGGGGCGATGCGGGCGTCGCGCCCCTTGAACTTGCAACCCCGCACCTAGTCTGCTGTTGCGTGGGAGCTTTCACTGATATCTTTGCGTTGCATGCAACGCTCCACCTTCGTGAAAGCAATCCTTTGCCACACGCGTTTTTTTTTTCTACTTTCTTTTTCAGAATCGGCAAGAAAAGGGGAAAAGAGAGAGCTACCACCCAGCTCCCGTCCTGCTTTCTCGCATGTAATGATGTTGGATGAATTAGTTAGTTGCTCAGCAAGATGAGTGCACGCACGGGATATTCGTTACAACGCGAAAAGATTTCATGAGTTATGTGTGTACAGTGGTCCTCGCGGGAAGGGTACGGGTTCTTATTCGTGCATGTCGTGGTAGCTGTGCTGGGGCCGGCGCACGGCGGTATTGATCGGGAACAAAAGGCATCCGTGCGCTCAAGCGACGTGTGTGGTGTCGTTTATGGCTCAGCAAGAGGATGGACGATGCGGGTTGATTTGTTTTTTGTTGCTATATATACAAGTGGAGCATCCTGTGGTCGTGGTAGCTCGCTCACTGTGTGCCATCATGATAGAGTTTTGAGTCCAACAGGAATAGAAAATCTGGCCGTGAACCCGGGATGTTGCGTAGTCCGGTTGGTAGGATGAGAAATGTGGTATCTAGCATGGTTGGTGGCGATTTGACACGATCGAACACGCAGGAGTCGTACGATATCTTTGTGACTTTGTGGATTTCGTGTCCGAGTGATCCGACGATCACAAATACGATTCCTGTTAGCAGGTAACCACACGTACATGACCGTCCGGAAGGGAACATGGTTGCGTCGGTCACTGGGCCGGCGCCGTGGATTCTCCGTCTACAACCGGGCTCCCGAACCGACACGTTTGGGGAAGACGGCCATGAAAGCAACTCCAACCCGAACGATTCATTTTATTCACCGTATCCGTTTAGATCATTCCGAACACGTGTTCATTTTTCGTATGCCAACAACCTATTCTAGTCCCAAATTTAGATGTTATTTACGTCGCCGCACACGCAGAGCGGACACGCGCCTCGCCTGCGTGCTCCTTTTCGTGGGCCATTAGTTGGGGTGAGAGTCTCTCCTTCTTATCCCTTTTCCTCATCCACCATCCGCAAGCACACAAACGCTAGGCCGGCGACCACATATTTCCCAGGCCACCCTAGCTCTCTGGTAACAAATCCACCGGCGAGGGTGCCTCCTTCGTTCCGATGCGGGAGGTCTAGTGGTGAATCTGCGGCGGCAACGGAAAAATTTTACGCATCCTGCCGGTGGGAATTGGCGAACCCGGTTGTCGGCGTTCTGCGCTTGTCATGGACTGGTCGCGTGCCGGTCCACCAGGTCTGGGCAATCCCTCCGTACCACATGCACGCACTCAATCCGCATCTAGCCGTTCGGGTCTGACCCGTCGCAGTTTGCCGGCAAGGCCGCGGCTCGCCGTCGCCTTGTCTCGGCGCTTGCCTAAAAGCTTGTTGGCTCACCTTTGTCGTTCATAAAGTACAACGACTGTCCGCTGCAGGTCATCTGGCTCGTTTCATGGACGTCGGAACATCCCGGTTGGGTTTTCGTGAAGTGCACAAACGACGGGGTACGATTTTCGTTCGACCTTTTGCTCCTGGACGATTCGATGCAATTTCAGTAGCTTATTTGCTCAATATTGTGTGTAGGATGGATACAATTTTTGATCTCATGAAATTTGCTAGATGGTCGTGCACGTGTGTGACACCCTGGTAGTTAAGCTATAGTAACCGCAGCCTAATGATGCGAGGTCATCAAGTTTGTCTAAGCCGGATTATCACTTAATAAAATCAAAGCTAAATTTCAATCTTAAATTACAGTCAAATTATTATTTCTTCAGTCACAAAAAACAAAATTGTATACAATTTGTAATAAAATCCTCCGGTATTGGTGAAAATAATATCAACTCCATTTGGATGCCCAATTTATCCTTGTAAATTGTTTTAGTGGTCCAACAGAAAATTACTTGACCTATTCAATTTCTAAAAATGTTTGAATGGTTCCACTTGTCTCCAAACTTTTTGTGCAACCTAATAATATTGCATAGCATTTATGTGTGAAGTTTTATAATAAACAAAACACGTTTACTAGTAAATTAGTATACAAAACAGTAGCTACGTAAACTACAAAAAAGAATAAAGTGGAAAGTTCTCACTATGCACTTATGGCCGAGTGCTACAGCGCAACTGGCCCATCCCACTTTGGCATTTCTCCTACTTCTCGCTATAGTGTGAGGCACGGGAGGCATAGTGTGCATCTGGCCGCCATGGCCGTGGCTGGACGCGTGCCGAGCATCCCCCAACCCCCTAGAGTATAAAACGGACCCCCGTGACCCCCGAAACCCTAGTTCCCTCGCCCTTGCTCTCTCACTCGCTCTACCTCTCATTCCTGATCTAGCATCCGCACCGCTGTCATCTTGCAGTCGTCGACCCTGCGTCCTCCGACCTTCCCTCTCCCTCAGAACATGTCCAAGAGCCCCGCCGTCGTCGACTCCTTCGCCTACCTCCGCTGATTAAAGCTAGGAGGCCCGGTACACTATCCATCCTTTACGTCTTCGCCCACGGCCATCACATCTCGCCATCGAACTTGGCCCGTCCGATCAACCCCGCCCCTTCATCAAGCACTCCAACGAACCCACGGTGAGTTCCTCTACCAATTTCCCCGGTTTCCCCTTTGATTGTCGCCGTTTGTCCGCCCCCTACAGGCCACAGCCTCATCCACGTCCGTCCTTGGTGCGCCGGCCCACGGCCTCCTGCGTGCACTTGTTTTATTGTGCTCCGGTCAAGCATGCGTGTGTGTGAGCCTCCGGCACTCCTGAGCAAGCGTTGCATCATAGATCCCTCTGGATCGGGTAGGCTAGAGATTTCTAGTAGTTGGGAGGAGAAGGATAAGTTTACCTTCTCCTTGGCTTGACGTGCCCGCTCTGGTGGCCATGGTGGATGGCGACAACGGCGATGGCCGAGAGTGGGCGAAGTGGTGGCGGCACTTCCCGTCGGCCTAGCGCTACCCTAGATCGGATTGGGGTGTCGGTGGGGTGTTTGGCGCGCGGTCAACCTTGTGATCTGTGCATCCGGCTCCCCACCTCTCTTTATAGCGCCGGCGATAGGGGCCCACCAACCAGAAAAGGGTTGGGCGCCCCCGATCAGGGCACGAGTCATGGGGCCATCGAGCCATTTTACTCGATCGAGAGGAGATCAACCTAACATTATCCCCCTTGATCTCAACTTTACTTTTAACTTTATACTTTACTAGTTTCATCACCGATTACCACTAGAGCTTGTTTCATCGTCACAGCTCAATTGCCGATAGAATCAGACAGCTACAACATACTACTCTGTTTTGAAACGAATTATGTTCCTTTTGGTCCTTTCATGATCGCGGAAACATAGGATTTCCCTTAAACCCATACCGGCTAAGTGTTCCTTAAACACACTGGGTGGTTAGCCTTTCATTAGCGGATCCGCAAGCATATCCTTTGTCCTTATATGCTCGAGACTTATAGTGTGATCCTGGCTTTTATCTTTCACAACATAATACTTTATATCTGTTGTTTTGGTAACATTACTCGACTTGTTGTTGTGAACAGAGAATACTGCGTGTCGTGGGTATAAGCCTGACAGTAGATGTGTAGGGTACGAATGAGATGGGCAGAGTCCTAGCTACGGCGAGGTTGTATGAGTTCAGGCCCCTCTGCGGTGGAGGTAACAGCCCTACGTCTCAGTGCTCTCGGAGCTTGTTACCGAGTGTGATATGGAGTACAAAGATTTGCTAACCCCTTTACCAGTGGGGGAGGGCGGCTTATATAGAGTGCGCTGCCCCCCACAACGGTTCTGACTCAGGGGTGGAGTAGTGGCGATTGAATGCGGACGTTACAGGTAACGTATGCTCTAAATGCTAATAGATGCACCCGGAAACGTATGGCAGTTTCCCTCCGGAGAGGTTACGACGTACCGAGTGTATCCAGTCGGTGAGCCTGGTGTCCTCCGAATGCTAGTTACCGACTGGATGATTCAGGGCCTGTTACCGACTGGATGACGGGGATACCTTGATTCAGTCGGGGCAGACTTAGGGTCCTGTCCTTTGTGTGGGGTAGTCCTTGGATAGGACGTGTACGGCAGGCCTATGACCCTACCCTAGGACTATGACCCCATCATTAGTCCCCGAATGGATTGGGGTTGAAACGTAGAAGCGGTGCTTGAGGTTCAGATCCGACTGAACTAGGTTCGGCTTGGGCGTTGCTTGCCTCTATCCATTTTATGTCTCTCGACCAACGCTCCGAGTGGAAGTGCTTGTGAAACAGACAGTCGGGAACCGAGTGCTTCCACGACATCTTTTGACGCGACCGGTCAAGTGACAACGACGGATTTTCCGGGATCTCAAATTTCGGGTTCCGCGCGCTCAGCGGGGGCGACGCCAGCGCGCTCGAGTAGCGCCTGACTCCTCGATCCTCGCGCTTTTAACTCCTCCACCGATATCGCCGCGGTGGGTTGGGTGGATAAGATTTCGGGCCCGCTCGCCAGCGACCCAGTCGGTGTTCTATTTAACTCTGGGCGACGAGACCTTTCGGTTACAATCGCCGAATCCTTTGCTCTTGCTTGCTCCGTCTTCCTCGCCACCTCCTGCGCCCGTACGCCCTTCCCTTCCCCTCTTTCTCGAGAGCTCGCCATCGCCGCCATGACCAAAGGTCAGGCCAACAAGAGGGAGGCAAGGAAGAAGAAGAACAAGGCGGCGGCTGCTCAGCGGCGGCAGCGGCCGTTGCCGGCGGGGTGGATCCAGGGAGACTTTCTCCCCTCCACGGTGACGGAGGGGGGCCTGCTGGAGCTGGTAGAGCATGGTCAGCTCGTGCATAAGTCCTAGAGGCTGCCGGCGGACGACGAGGTCGAGCCGACACCACGGGAGGGGGAGCGCGTCTTGCTCCTCAGCCATGTTCAGAGAGGTTTCTCTCTGCCCCCGCATCCTTTCTTCAAAGGTATCATGAATCATTTTGGTGCTCAACTCCATCACTTCCCTCTGAATGCCATCGCCCACCTTTCTGCCTTCATTGTTTTGTGCGAGTGCTTTATCGGTTGTCCCCCCATTGGGGTTTATTCAAACATATCTTCTCCGCCCGCTCTCAAACCATCAAATGTCTTAGTCAGTCGGATGACAAGACGCATCTCCTCCAGCTCTGCGGGGGTTTAGGGTTTCAGAAAAAGAGTCAGAGTAGCTACCCTGCTTTCCAGTTGAGTGAGTCGGTTAGGAACTGGCAGTCGACGTGGTTCTACTGCCAGGACATAGCCTGTCCGAACGCGTCGACTGGGCTGCCTCCATTTAGTCTAGACCGCCCCGCTCCACCCAAGCAACTCGCCCTCTCGAAAGTCGAGAGGAACGACATCCAGCCTTTGGTCGAGGCACTCGTGGATGTTGTCAGGAGGGGGGTCACCGGTATTGACCTGTTGGAAGTCTTCATCGGTCGGCGAATCCAGCCTCTGCAGGCCCGCCACCACGCTATGTGGCACTACACAGGGCCCGAGGATTCCACTCGGACCAACATGGAGGGCATTCTCGAGGAGAAGGTGACCTCATGGGTGCTCCAAATCACGGGTCCCTGTGAGAACCCCAAAGGAACCCGCCGAGTGACGCCTTACAGCGCGGACAACCCTCCACCGAATCAGGTGAGCAGCATTAGCCGAGTGCATTGAACTATCTTGATTTCAGTCGTTTATTTATATCTCCGTGTGATGCTTAATGTTTCCGACTGAACCTCATGCAGGAGTGGACCAACTGGTCTTCCCCCGTCTTGAACGGGAATCCGGAGGAGGAGGAGGAAGAAGGCAGCCAGGAGGGGAGCGTGGAGAGCGCCGAATACGTCTCCGATAGCGGGGAGTCGGAGGAGGAAAACAGCGAGGAAGAGGAAGAGGACGAAGAGTCAGATTTGCCACCTCCGCGGCCAGAGCATCAGGGTAAGCGTCGGCATGAGCCTGCCGTCCCTTCAGCCCCTCCTACGTCGTCGAGTGCTCCGCCTGCTGCCCCGGCGGTACCGAGTGTTAGAGGCACCAAGAGGGCCAGGGACGCAGCCACTGAACTTGCAGGTCAGTCCTCCAGGGCGCCCAAGCCGAGTGGGCCCAAACCTAAGAAGGCTCTGCCGCGGATGAGGATGGCCGTCCCTGTCACCTCTACGTAAGTGAATCTAGCTTTTGGCTCTTTCTGTTGACCAAGTGAACTCCTGTTTTACAAGTCGAATGGACTTCACTCGACAGGGTTGCCACTTCTGCGACCTCGCCGGCCCGCCAAGGGGACGACCCCATGGACACGGACGACGTCGTTTCATCTCAACCAGGTATGCTGTGGGAGAGTCGGGTATTTTATTTCTGTAGACCGCGCCATCCTTTTCTTTTTCTGAGGCGTTATGTTATTTGGCTTGTCAGGGGCGATCTGCCTGGACGAGGGTGACAAGGGGAGAGCTGACCCCGTCGTGGAGCCTGCCCAAGAGCCTGTCCTGGAGCCTGTCCTTGAGGCCGCTCTTCCTGCTGCCGCCCCCGCCGCCAACGCTCCCCCGACCGAAATGCCTCCCCCAACTGAAGTGCCTCCACCGACTGAACCGGTGCCGGTGGGTGAAGAACCTACTGGGGCGAACCTTGGGATGCACCATGAACTTTCCACGATTCCCGGTTCGTCGAATGCTGAATTCAGCATTCGGCATGTCCCAGAGGAGCAGGTGGGGGCGGCCAAGGGGGCCATGATCCAGGTGGAGCTGATGGCCGGAGAGGCCAAGAGGGCTTATGACTCCGTTGCGGCCTTGTATCGGCAGAGCTTGGAGCTGCGCGATGACATCCGAGTAAGTAGCCTAGTAAGTACTTACTTTTCTTCTGTAGCCCACTGGGTGGTATTGTTGTTGCAATGGGTTCACTCCGAGTGAACCCAGTGGGTGTAGTCCCCGAGACTTCTGTCGAGTGCTTGCACCGACAGTTGTCTTTATATATTTGGTCTTTATTGTAGTTGTGTCCGTAGACTAGATTTCCGAGTGCGAGTACTTAATGCAGTCGGAGGGCTCTTGCGGTAAGAGTCTCCGAGAGTAAGTTGTACGCAGGTAGAGTAGTATTAGCCCCTGAGGCGTAGGTGAAAACATGCATCTCAATAGGGCGGGCCTGCTTGAGGTGTATGCCAGTGGGGTCACTCTTAGTGAACCCACTGGGTGTAGTCCCCGAGACCGCTGTCGACTGCTTGCGTCGGCAGGGGTCTTAAGAACTTAGCCTGTGAAATGATAAACTTGTTGATTACCCTTTGTTTCTTGATGCAGAAAACTTGTGAAATGGGAACTGCTTATGAAGCCTTGAGAGCGGAGAGAAAGCAGTACACTGGTGAACTAGAAGCTGTAATGCTCGCCATGGCCGGCATGAAGAGTGCACTGGAAGTACGAGAGAAGTCCTTGGAGGAGGCGCTAGAGGCAAACAAGGTGTTGGTGGCGGAGGTGGAAAGGCTGAAGAAACAGAGGATCGAACTGCACAATCAAATGGCTGTTCGGAACAAACGATGGACATCTCAGGAGAAGTATGTCAACGACTGGGCTGTCCAGATGATGTCTCGTCTGGCAGGTAAGTCTTATGCTTTGTCGAGTGGTTGTACCGTGTGACCAACACTCGGTTTTTACTGTCTATTTGCTCGTTTGGTGCAGATTTTTGTACTGATGCTGAAGCTGAAGCAGCGGCTGTGGAGCGGTCCATGAAGGACAATGTGCCAATCAGCAAGGACGCCAACCGGGATCTGCTCTGTGCGCATATCCGCGTAGGCAAAGTGGGTCCTTTCATCAGCCGATTGAGAGAAGTCTTCGGCCGCATTGAGAAAGAGCTTTGGCCGGAAGACGAGTCGCGGCAGGAGATGGGGAGTCTGTTGGGGCGATTGGATGAGATTCCGGCCCGAGTGCAATCCTGGAAGAAATCGGCAGCACGTTGCGGTGCTGACGTTGCGCTATCTTTGGTCCGAGTCCATTGCAAGGAGGTGCGGGAAGATAAGCTGAAAGCATTGAAGGTCGCCAACACGAAGAAGCTTCAATTCGAAGACTTCATGGAGACGTTCCTTGAGACTGCTACCCGCATCGCAGATGGAATCGACTTGGACCCTTTTGTGGAACCCTCCAGTCCTGACGCCGGCCCAGCTGACGCATGATCGAACTTTATCCTCGGTATGCCGAGTGTTTACCTGTAATATACTCTGGCCACTTCTGTTGGCGGTCGTACTTTTAAATCGGTGTGGGTAAGCTTGATCCGCACCGAGTCAGCTATCATTTTTGAACTTATGTTGTCGGAATGAAAACATTTATTCTTTTGTTTGAATGCTGTTTCGAGTGCAACACTTAGTGCATACTCGGAGAAGATTAAGACTTAGGTGATTCAGAATCGCAGCTAAGTCTCCGAGTGTGACGTATAGTGCACACTCGGAGGAAGTTAATACTTAGGCGATTCAGGATCGCAGCTAAGTCCCCGAGTGTGACGTATAGTGCACACTCGGAGAAAGTTAATACTTAGGCGATTCAGGATCGCAGCTAAGTCCCCGAGTGTGACGTAGAGTGCACACTCGGAGGAGGTTAATACTTAGGCGATTCAGGATCGCAGCTAAGTCCCCGAGTGTGACGTATAGTGCACACTCGGAGGAAGTTAATACTTAGACGATTCAGGAACGCAGCTAAGTCCCCGAGTGTGACGTATAGTGCACACTCGGAGGAAGTTAATACTTAGGCGATTCAGGATCGCAGCTAAGTCCCCGAGTGTGACGTATAGTGCACACTCGGAGGAAGTTAATACTTAGGCGATTCAGAATCGCAGCTAAGTCCCCGAGTGTGACGTCTAGTGCACACTCGGAGGAAGTTAATACTTAGGCGATTCAGGATCGCAGCTAAGTCCCCGAGTGTGACGTATAGTGCACACTTGGAGGAAGTTAATACTTAGGCGATTCAGAATCGCAGCTAAGTCCCCGAGTGTGACGTATAGTGCACACTTGGAGGAGGTTAATACTTAGGCGATTCAGGATCGCAGCTAAGTCCCCGAGTGTGACGTATAGTGCACACTTGGAGGACGTTAATACTTAGGCGATTCAGGATCGCAGCTAAGTCCCCGAGTGTGACGTATAGTGCACACTCGGAGGAGGTTAATACTTAGGCGATTCAGGATCGCAGCTAAGTCCCCGAGTGTGACGTATAGTGCACACTCGGAGGAGGTTAATACTTAGGCGATTCAGGATCGCAGCTAAGTCCCCGAGTGTGACGTATAGTGCACACTCGGAGGAAGTTAATACTTAGGCGATTTAGGATCGCAGCTAAGTCTCCGAGTGTGACGTATAGTGCACACCCGGAGGAGGTTAATACTTAGGCGATTTAGGATCACACCTAAGTCCCCGAGTGTGACGTATAGTGCACACTCGGAGGAAGTTAATACTTAGGCGATTCAGGATCGCAGCTAAGTCCCCGAGTGTGACGTATAGTGCACACTCGGAGGAAGTTAATACTTAGGCGATTCAGGATCGCAGCTAAGTCCCTGAGTGTGACGTATAGTGCACACTCGGAGGAGGTTAATACTTAGGCGATTCAGGATCGCAGCTAAGTCCCCGAGTGTGGCGTATAGTGCACACTCGGAGGAAGTTAATACTTAGGCGATTCAGGATCGCAGCTAAGTCCCCGAGTGTGACGTATAGTGCACACTCGGAGGAGGTTACTACTTAGGCGATTCAGGATCGCAGCTAAGTTTTTTTTGTGTGTGTGAGAACTCTGAATCTGCACAAAACTAAATCTGCTGAATATATTATTTCTTCAAACTTGTTCGTTACACTGCTTCAGTCGACGATCACGTGTAAAAACGCTTGAGGAGATCTCCGTTCCATGCGCGCGGCTCATCTATCTCCCTCTGAATATTGTAGAGTCTGTATGCTCCGTTGTTCAGCACCTTGGAAATGATGAAAGGCCCTTCCCAGGCCGAAGCCAACTTGTGTGGTCTTTGCTGATCCACTCGAAGCACCAAATCGCCAGCTTGGAACGTGTGACTCCTGACGTGACGTGCGTGGAAGCGTCGCAAATCTTGCTGGTAAATTGCCGAACGAGTGAGTGCCATCTCGCATTCCTCCTCTAGAAGATCGACTCCGTCTTGCCTTGCTTGTTCAGCTTCGGTTTTGGAGAAGAGTTCAACTCTCGGGGTGTTGTGAAGCAGGTCACTCGGAAGGACCGCTTCTGCTCCATAAACGAGGAAGAACGGTGAACGCCCCGTTGATCTGTTCGGAGTGGTACGGAGGCCCCAAAGCACTGAAGATAACTCGGTGACCCATGCACCTGCAGCATGTCCTACCTCGCGCAAGAGTCGGGGCTTCAAACCTTGAAGGATAAGTCCATTCGCACGCTCAACTTGTCCATTGGATTGCAGATGTGCTACAGAAGCAAAATCCACTCGGATACCCTGACTCGTGCAGAAACCTTTGAACCTGTCCGAGTCGAAGTTTGTCCCGTTGTCCGTGATTATGCTGTGAGGCACTCCGAATCTGGAGATGATGTCCCTGACAAACTTAACGGCTGTGGAGGCGTCGAGTTTCTTGATGGGCTTGGCTTCTATCCATTTTGTAAACTTGTCGACTGCCACCAACAGATGTGTATAGCCTCCTTGGCCTGTCTTGAATGGTCCGACTGTGTCTAATCCCCAAACTGCAAATGGCCACACAAGTGGGATTGTCTTTAGTGCAGATGTTGGCTTGTGGGACTTATTGGAGTAGAACCGACAGCCTTCACATCGGTCGACCATAGCTTTGGCCATCTCGTTGGCCTGCAGCCAGAAGAATCCAGCTCTGAACGCCTTGGCGACGATTGCTCTCGAAGACGCGTGATGGCCGCAGGTTCCCGAGTGGATATCCTCTAGGATCAATTGTCCTTCCTCTGGGGAAATGCAATGTTGGAGGACACCTGAAACACTCTCCTTGTACAATTGACCGTCTATGACCGTGAATGCCTTCGACCTCCGAACTATCTGTCGGGCTTGGACTTCATCTTCTGGAAGTTCTTGTCTTAGGATATATGCTATGATCGGCACAGTCCAATCGGGAATGGCAACCAGAATCTCTGTGACCAGATCAACCACGGCAGGCACATCGACTTCAGTCGGATCTGTTGCGCTCTTGGGTTGTACTGGTTCTTCCGTGAAGGGATCTTCTTTGACCGAAGGAAGATGGAGGTGCTCGAGGCAGACATCACTCGGGACTGGTCTCCGAGTGGATCCGACTCGTCAGCTGCTTGGTTCTTTAGTCTTGGAACATGATGAAGTTCTAGACCTTCAAACTTCTTCTCCAGCTTCCTGACTGCATTGCAGTATGTTGTCATGGTGGGGTTCCTTACGTCCCACTCTTTCATCACTTGGTTGACCACCAAGTCCGAATCGCCGTACACCATCAGGCGACGGACGCCGAGTGAGATGGCCATGCGTAATCCGTAGAGAAGAGCTTCATACTCTGCCTCGTTGTTAGAGGAATCAAAGTGTATCTGAAGCACGTACTTGAGCTTGTCACCCTTTGGCGATATGATCACAACACCAGCGCCGGATCCATTCAACATCTTAGACCCATCGAAGAACATTGTCCAATGAGCCGAGTAGATGTGAGTCGGTTGCTGTTGTTCTACCCGTTCTGCTATAAAGTCAGCCAGGGCTTGAGACTTAATAGCTTTCTTGGCCTCGAACTTGATGTCGCAGTACAGCATCTCCATCGCCCACTTTGCCACTCGGCCTGATGCGTCCCGACTGTGGAGAATTTCCGACAACGGAGCATCAGAAACGACAGATACCGAGTGGTCTTGGAAATAATGGGCCACCTTCTTTGCAGTCATATAGATCCCATAGATAAGTTTTTGATAATGGGGATATCTCTACTTGGAAGGGGTCAGGACTTCGGAGACATAGTACACTGGCCGCTGAACTTTGTATGCTTTGCCTTCTTCTTCTCGCTCGACTGTAAGAACAGTACCGACGACTTGATTTGTAGCCGCAATATATAGAAGAAGGGGCTCTTTACTGAGCGGAGCAGCAAGAACCGGCTGGGTGGAAAGTAGGACTTTGAGGTCGTCGAATGCGACTTGGGCTTCGTCTGCCCACTCGAAGGTATCTGACTTCTTCATGAGTCGGTACAGAGGAAGTGTTTTTTCGCCGAGTCGACTGATGAACCTGTTCAAAGCCGCTAGGCAACCTGTGAGCCGTTGAACATCGTGTATTCTGACCGGCCTATCCATTCGGACGATGGTCCCGATCTTTTCAGGGTTAACATCGATCCCTTGTTCGGAAACGAAAAAACCGAGTAACTTTCCGCTGGGAACACCGAATGAACATTTGGCTGGGTTTAGCTTGATATCATACCTACGAAGGTTGGCGAATGTTTCTGCCAAGTCAGTGAGTAGGTCGGAACCTTTGCGTGACTTGACTACGATATCATCCATATATGCCTCCACATTGCGACCGATCTGGTCGAGGAGACATTTTTGGATCATGCGCATAAAGGTAGCTCCTGCATTCTTCAGACTGAAAGGCATAGTGATGTAGCAGAAGCACCCAAACGGGGTGATGAAGGCTGTTTTCAACTCATCGGGACCATACAGACGGATCTGATGATAACCCGAGTAGGCATCAAGGAACGACAAACGCTCGCATCCCGCAATCGAATCGACAATTTGATCTATGCGGGGGAGCGGAAAATGGTCTTTCGGGCAGACCTTATTGAGGTGCTTGAAATCAATGCACATTCGGAGTGACTTGTCCTTCTTGGGTACCATGACGACAGTGGCGAGCCACTCGGAGTGGTGAACCTCGCGAATGAAGTTGGCAGCCAGTAGCTTGGCCACCTCTTCTCCGATTGCCTTCCTCTTGTGCGCGGCGGACCGACGCAGGCGCTCTCGGACGGGCCGAGCGACAGGATCCACATGCAGTCGGTGCTCAGTCAACTCCCTGGGTACACCCGGCATGTTAGAAGGTTTCCATGCAAAGATGTCCCAGTTCTCACGGAGGAATTGGGTGAGCTCGGCTTCCTATTTAGGATCGAGGGTGGTGGAGATGTTCGTCGGGACGGCAGACTCGTCCGTCGGGTGGATGTTGATTTTCTTCGTCTCTCCCGCCGACTGGAACGCTGACTCAGAAGCTGGTTTCTTCGAGCGCATCAGGTCGGCAGGGTCGACTGTCTTCTTGTATTCGTCGAGCTCGAGTACCGCCATCTGATGGTCGGCGATTCTTGATCCCTCTTGCAGGCATTCCTCGGCTCACTGGCGGTTGCCGGTGATGGTGATAACGCCCTTTGGGCCCGGCATCTTCAGCTTCAAGTACACATAGCACGGGCGTGCCATGAAACTCACGTACGCCGGGCGGCCCAGAATTGCATGGTAAGCACTCTGGAAATCTACCACCTCGAATGTGAGCTTCTCCTTGCGACAGTTTTTGTCAGAGCCGAAAGTGACGTCCAACGCGATCTGGCCGAGTGACTTGGCCTTCCGCTCGGGGACGACTCCGTGAAACTGCATATTGCTCTCGCTGAGTCTGGACATCGGAATGCCCATTCCCTTGAGGGTGTCGGCGTACATGATGTTCAGTCCGCTACCGCCGTCCATGAGGACTTTGCGCAGACGGACTCCCTCCACCACTGGGTCGACGACCAGAGCCTGTCTTCCTGGAGTGGGGACATGCGTTGGATGATCCGACTGATCAAAGGTGATCGCAGTCTGAGACCATTTCAGAAACTTGGGAGCAGTCGGAACGGCCATGTTGACCTCTCTGTTCACTACCTTCAGACGACTCTTGCTTTCGACATCAACAAAAATCATGAGGGTTGCATGGACTTGGGGGAACGGATCCTCCTTGTCTTCCTCGTCCTGCTCGGGATTCTTCTCACTCGATTGTCCTTCGCTGAACCCGTGGATCAGGAGACGACACTGCCGAGTGGTATGCTTCGCGTATATGGGATTGCCTTCTTCGTCCATCTTCGTGTGTATTAGACAAGGCTGATCCAGGATGGGATTGTTGAACGGCTTTCTCTTGGGGGCAGACTGTGCTTTCCCCTTGCCCTTGAACTTGGCGGTGGTCACAGCTGCAGCTTCTGCCTGCGGTGTGGGTGGAACTTTTTGTTTCTGCTTCTGAGTGTTACCTCCGTCGGCATCGCCGACTGTCTTGTGTTTGCCGCTCCGGATGCGGTCTTCTTCCTCGCCATTTGCATAACGAGCAGCTATCTCCATCATCTTGCTCATGGAGATGTCGCCTGTCCGGCCGAACTTTAAGTACAACTCTCTGTACCTTACGCCTGCCTTGAATGCGCAGACCGCTTGATGCTCGGTGACGCTCTCCACCGTGTGGTAAAGAGTCATCCATCGCTGGATGAAGTCGCGTAAGGGCTCATTCGGCTTCTGGACACAGTGTTGAAGCTCCACAAGGCATGCAGGGCGTTTGCACGTCCCTTCGAAGGTCCTGATGAACACTCGGGCAAGATCTGCCCAACTGTAAATGCTTGAGGGGGCTAACTGGTTCAGCCAAGCTCGCGCCGAGCCGTCGAGCATCAGAGGGAGGTGCTTCATAGCGACATAATCGTCCCCTCCTCCGATCTGGACTGCCACTCGGTAGTCGTCTAGCCATGTTTCAGGCTTGGTTTCCCCTGTAAATTTGCCGATTCCCGCTGCCAATCGGAAGTTGGGCGGGATGTCAGCCGAGCGGATGGCTCGACTAAAACACTCGGGGCCGGACACGATGGTCCTTACGTCACTTGGACGATCCAGATTGTGGCCATCGCGGTGGGCTCGACCCCTGTTGACTCTTCGCTGGGCGATTCGCCCTCTTGCGTCGGGTCTCGGGTCGTAGGTGTCGCCGACTGAACGCCGATCATCGTGATGTCGGGACCCATAGGGCCCACCCTGCGGAGGGGTGCGTGAACGGCGGCGATCTTCACGGATCATGGAACGACTGCCTCCCCTGTGGTGCTGATAGGAGCCGGGGCTGTGAACCGACCGATGCGTGTTTGCATGGGCGGAACTGTTGTGGATCCGATTGTGTGACTGGGAGACCGCCGAATTCTGCTGCTGCGCCGTGTGCAACAAAGCACGGATCTGCTCGATTCCTCTTCCTGCCTCTGAATCAGTCGGCTGGAGGGAATCGGCGATCTTGGCTGCCGCAGCCAAGTTGAGGAGAGGTGTGCGGAACAACTCTACGTTGCTCTGCTGGGTGTGCCGACTAGCAGAACGGCGAGGCGGACGGCGTGCACCGGATGCTTCACCGACTTCGCGCTCGTTCCGGCCGGCTTGATGGGGATCTTCATGGGTGTTGGCCATGTGAACTTCTGCTGCACGCCCGCGGCCCACGTACTCGGAAGGGAGCTCAGTCGGAACCGAGCCCGAGCACTGGGGACGCGGGGCAACCACAACAGACTCCAGAACCGCCACTTGAGAGGACGCGAACTGGTGTGCTCGGGCATGCTGCACCCAACGTTGTAGACGCGGACTGCGAGATCGCCTGCTGCGGTGCGTGACGAAGGTGCAAGCCGGCAATGGAGCCGATTGTTGGAGAAGAAGAACGTCGCGAGCGCCGGCACGAAAGTGCGTGGCCCCGCGACGGGGAAGCGCCTCGACGTCGAGAGGTGCATCCCGAAGCCATGCCGAATCGTCGACGACGAAGGAGAGAGTGCCGAAGAGGATCTGGTGACCCATGCTCGAACCTCCACCGGACGACATGACGAAAGGAAGTAGTCGCAAACTCGCCGGGAGTCGCTTAGACGCCTGCCCCACGATGGGCGCCAACTGTCGTGGGTATAAGCCTGACAGTAGATGTGTAGGGTACGAATGAGATGGGCAGAGTCCTAGCTACGGCAAGGTTGTATGAGTTCAGGCCCCTCTGTGGTGGAGGTAACAGCCCTACGTCTCGGTGCTCTCGGAGCTTGTTACCGAGTGTGATATGGAGTACAAAGATTTGCTAACCCCTTTACCAGTGGGGGAGGGCGGCTTATATAGAGTGCGCTGCCCCCCACAACGGTTCTGACTCGGGGGTGGAGTAGTGGCGATTGAACGCGGACGTTACAGGTAACGTATGCTCTAAATGCTAATAGATGCACCCGGAAACGTACGGCAGTTTCCCTCCGGAGAGGTTACGACGTACCGAGTGTATCCAGTCGGTGAGCCTGGTGTCCTCCGAATGCTAGTTACCAACTGGATGATTCAGGGCCTGTTACCGACTGGATGATGGGGATACCTTGATTCAGTCGGGGCAGACTTAGGGTCCTGTCCTTTGTGTGGGGTAGTCCTTGGATAGGACGTGTACGGCAGGCCTATGACCCTACCCTAGGACTATGACCCCATCACTGCGGGTTGGTTGTCACAGTACATCTTTAGTGGTTTTTCAATACAATCTACCACTTTCAAGTCGGGTATGAAATTCTTTAACCATATCACCTGCCCGGTGGCCTCAAAACATGCTATAAACTCTGCTTGCATCGTGGACGATGCAACTATGGACTGTTTGGAGCTTTACCATGAAATAGCCCCTCCAGCGAGAGTGAACGCATATCCTGGCGTGGATTTTCTATCATCTTTATCTCCCGCAAAATCTGCATCTGAATACCCTTTTATCTCTAGGGAATCACATCTTTTGTATGTTAACATGAGGTCCTTTGTGCCCTGCGCATAACGCAATGCTTTCTTTACCATCTTCAAGTGCTCTATGCCTGGATTCTCTTGATATCTATCGAGTACCCCGGTGATAAAAGGTAAGTCAGGGCGACTGCACACTTGTGCATACTATAAACTTCCAACAGCCGAAGTATATGGCACTGCTTTCATTTGATCGAGCTCGTAATGGTTCTTGGGACATTGGAATTTCCCAAAATTGTCTCCCTTGACTATAGGAGCAGGTGTGGACTTACTCGCATGCATATTATACTTTTTGAGAACCTTCTCTAAATATGCTTTCTGCGATAGTCCTAAAACACCATTTTTCCTATCTCGGTGAATTTCCATGCCGAAAACATATGATGCTTCACCAAGATCTTTTATATCAAAATTTGAGGACAAAAACTTCTTTGTTTCTTGTAGCAGACTAACATCACTACTAGCAAGCAGGATATCATCCACATACAAGATTAGGAAAATATATTTCCCATTTTTTAACTTTGCATAAATGCATTTATCCTCCACATTCTCTTTAAATCCAAATATTTTAATTGTCTCATTGAACTTTAGATACCACTGTCTAGAGGCTTGTCTTAGTCCATAAATGGTTTTCTTCAGGTGGCATCCCATATGTTCCTTGCCTTCCATGATAAAACCCTTGGGTTGTCTCATGTAGACATTTTCTTCTAAATCCCTATTTAGAAATGTCATCTTTACATCCATTTCATGTAACTCTAAATCAAAAGGTGCAACTAATGCCATTATGATTCTGAAGGAATCCTTACATGAGACTGGGGAAAATGTCTCATTGTAATATAACCCTTCTCTTTGTGTAAATCCTTTTGCCACAGGTCGTGCTTTATACTTTTCTATATTCCCATTAGAGTCATACTTTATTTTGTAGACCCATTTACAACGTACTATTTTGGCTCCTTTAGGAATGTCTTCTAAGTACCAAACATCATTAGAACTCATCGATCTCATCTCATCTTTCATAGCCTCCAACCACTCCGATGAGTGAGGGCTTCTCATGGCTTCTTCATATGAAGTGGAATCACCTTTCATATGAGCCAATTTTGTGTAATAAACTTTATAATCACTAGAAATAGTTGATCTTCTACTTCTGTTGGACCTTCTAAGTGCCTCATTGTCTGGCACATTATGTGCCTCAACTTCTGGAACATCTTCTAAAATTGGTTGTTGCACCTCCCTTTCATGCTCAACAACGGGTTTAGTCGGCTCGTGATGGATAGGTCCCGGGTCTTCTCCCATAGTTGTCGTGGTTGGATTTATAACAGGTAGTGAGAAAAATTGCTCTTCAATCATCGGATTAGGTGCATGCACCCTCTTCTCCTCAAGGCCAATATTTCGAGCTACCATGCCCCCTCATCATTTTGTCCTCTAAGAAGATCGCATGTCTTGTTTCTACAAACTTTGTGTATCTTTATGGATAGTAGAAACGAAAACCCTTTGATCTATCACGATAGCCAATGAAGTGGCAACCTACTATTTTGGGATCTAACTTTGGAATATTTGGATTAAACATTTTGGCCTCAGCTGGGCACCCCCACACCCTGAAGTGTTGCATGGAGGGCACTCTTCCTGTCCATAGCTCGTATGGTGTTTTGGGCACCGACTTGATTGGTAGTCTATTGAGAATGTGAATGACGGTTTTAAGCGCCCCCATCCATAATCCCAATGGCAAGTTGGAGTAACTCATCATGCTACGCACCATATCCATAAGTGTACGGTTACGCCTTTCAGCTACTCCATTTTGCTGAGGCTCACCCGGCATTGAATACTGGACTACTATGCTAGTATCCCGGTAGAACTTTGCAGAAGGTCCACGTACTTGGCCATATGGAGTGTGCCGACCGTAGTACTCCCCCATGATCACATCTCACTATCTTTATTCTTTTGTCAAGCTGATTTTCAACTTCAGCTTTGAATATCTTAAATTTAGCCAATGCTTCATTTCTTTCTTTGATTGGATAAATATAACCATATCGGGAGTAATTGTCTGTGAATGTTATGAACGAGTCATAGCCATCCACACTTTTCACAGGAAATGGTCCACAAATGTCAGTGTGAATGATTTCTAGTGTTCATGTGCTTCGGTTTGCACCCTTTTTGATTTGTTTTACATGCTTCCCTTTAATGCAATCGATGCATTGTTCTAAGTCTGAGAACTCTAGTGGATGAAGAATTTCACTTTTAATTACTCTTTCTATTCTCCCCTTCAAAATATGGCCCAAGCGACAATGCCATAATTTCGATGAGTCATGAGTTCTCTTTCTTTTATTTTGTTCTTTGTTCGATGCGCAAACTTTCTCATTCATATTACACACAGAATGCTCTTTTTCACGAAGTGATAATAAATAAAGCTCATTGTGAAGTAAAGCATCACCCACATAAGCATTATTAAACCATATGGCACACTTGCCATGTCCAAAATAACATCCATATTGGTCTTTGTCCAAACATGAAACACTAATCAAGTTTCTATGACATGAAGGAACGTATGAAATATCTCTAAGAAAAAGTTTGAATCCATCAGCTAACTCCAGGGAGATGTCGTCGACAGCTTCAACTTTTGCTTGAACTCCATTTGCGACTTCAATGCTACTTCCGCTTCTTTGCGTAGTCTGCTTTGAATGGAATCCATGTGATGAATTTGCAACATGAACAGTTGCACCTGAGTAAATCACCAAGTAGATTTCGAAAACTGTGTATACAAGGATTCATTCACAAAGGAAACAGTGGTGTTACCTCTCTTTGCCATTATTGACTTTAACCAATCAGGGCAATCTTTCTTGTAATTCCCAGTCTTCTTACAATGGATAAATGTGTCTTTGTCCACAAGAAAAAACTTCTCCTAATGCTGATATTGCGTGGGCGCTTTTCCATTTGGCTTTGAAGGGGAACCATTGCTATTTTTATTGTAGTTCCTTTTCTTGTTATCCTTCACATAGTTCGGAGAACCACCATGTGAGGTTTTAAGTGTTTCCTCTTCTTGAACACACATGGTTATAGTCTTTTCGATGTCCCATTTTTCATGCGACATGTTGTAGTTGACAATAGAAGTGTCTAACTCTTTTGGCAGTGAAGCCATAACCAGGTGAACAAGGAGTGCAGGTTTGAGCTCCAAGTCAAAATCCATGGGTTTAAGCTTAGCTGCCATGTTGCTCATCCCGATGATGTGCTCTCTTATGCCATGTCCATCGCCTGTGTACTTTTCTGTCACCAGTTGTTTTAGCAATTGAGTGGCATAAATCTTTGAAGAACCAGTGAAATGGCTCCTTATCTTTTCAAGGAACTCCCCTACAGAAGTGCACTCTGCAATTGAGCCCACAATAGCATTCTCAATTGTGTTCTTTATGAAGGCCATACACTTTTGTTGGCGGTGTGCCACTTTTGGTTGTCGAGGGAGTATGACATATCGAGTGGAGCATAATCCTTCCTCTTTTTGTCCCATGCAGCATCATCGTGAGTTGCCTCTCTGACTCGCTCTGTAGGTCTGACTGGATATGGAGTATCCACCACCCTGTCCACCTCAGCACAGACAAAGGCCATATCAACTTTCTTTCTCCATTCAGAGTAGTTGTCACCTCTCAGGGTTGGAATCTCCTTGATGCAGCTCATCAAGTAAAGCCCTCCTGAAAATCACAATGTAATGAGATCATGACAACACTTGCATGCATTAATCCAACGTTGGTCAAAATTAAACCATACAACCGTTTATGCAATTACATCTATATCACCGTTGGGCAAAACTAGAAATAAATGCACTTTTTTCAATAATAACAGTTCATGGTCATGTTATTAACAATGTTGGTCATAAAATAAGAGAATCATAATTATTTCAATAATTACTTTAACATGCTCTTAAAAATTAATTCCACTTTAAACTTTTTATTTACTTTTAAAAGAGAATTTATATTTATTTGTAGCGGAAAAACATCAATAAAAAATTCATGCACTTTACTTTTGAGAAGCTTTTATTCCTGTCACTTTTCTATTTTCTAGACAAAATTTCGTTGGATTAATTTAAATAGAAAACTATGTTAAATCTGCCCAAAAACTGGACAAAACCGGAATAAAGGAAAAAAAGAAAAAAAACGGCCAGGGCGCTGCGGGCCGAAACTGGCCCACGTAGCAGCGCCCGAGCCTTCTCCCGTGCAGCTCCCGGCCTAGGGCACGGCTCTGCCGGACCATTCCCTCTCGGCCCGGTGGCCCAGCTGGCCGAGGCGCTCCCGCTGGCCTGAGCCGTCGGATCAGATTCGACGGTGAAGCGACACTATCAGCTGGTTAACCCGAGCATGCCGTGGGGTCGAGGAAAACCTAATCCTATTCCCCCCCGATGTGCCGCTCACCTCTCGTGCCTTCACTCCTCTTGTCTCTCTATGGTCAGGCCGACAGCTGGGAAGGGCCACGCCGGCCACCGGCAACGGGGTCGAGCCACCGGGCCGCATGAGCCGCGCTCGCCCCCTTTCCCCTTCCCCTTTTTATCCTTTTCTCTCTCGCGCGACAACTCTGTCCTCGCAGCGTCAAGGGCTATGCCAGCCGCCGGCGACGACGTCGAGGCTCGACGCTGCGCGAGCCCCCCTTTTCCTTCCCTTTTTCTCTGTGCTTCTTCCACCTATAGATCCAACACGAGAGAGACACTCGGCTACGCCTCCTCTCACCCTTTTTACGTGGTCATCGGTGTCGGAGCAACTGGTGGTTTCGCCGTTGCCATTCCCTTCGCCGGTTGCACGTTCCCTTTGCGGTGAGCGTGCCGCCGTCGAATGTTTTGTGACCGGCATCCTTTGCCCCTCTCGGGGTGAGTTCTTCTTCCCGGCGCCTCGGCTTGCCGATGCGCGTTGGGATTGAGAGGAATGGGCGCGGCCTTGCGGCGGCGCTCTTTGCCGGCGGGCTCAAGGCCCTTCTCCGGTGAACTTTTTCATTTTTTATTTTTCTGTGCCTTTCTAGGGTTCTTTGGGAAGGGAGGGGATTTCTTTCTTCTCTACCAAACAATCAAAGCCAACCTTGCTCTAAACCATTGATAGATCCCTCTGGATCGGTTAGGCTAGCGATTTCCGGTAGTTGGGAGGAGGAGGATAAGTTTACCTTCTCCTTAGCTTGACATGCCCGCTCGGATGGCCATGGTGGATGGCAATGGCGGCGATGGCCGAGAGTGGGCGAAGTAGTGGCGGCGCTTCGTGTCGGCCTAGCGCTATCCTAGATCGGATTGGGATGTCGGTAGGGTGTTTGACGCACGGTCGACCTCATGATCTGTGTGTCCGAATCCCCACCTCTCTTTATATGCTCGCGACAGGGCCCACCAACTAGAAGAGGGTTGGGCATCCCCGGTCACGGCGCGAGTCAGGTGCCCGTTGAGTCGTTGGACTCGACCGGGAGGAGATCAACCGAACATTGTATGCTTGCCTTCTGCTACTGCTTCTTCCCGCTGCGCTGATGTTGCTGTTGCGCCGATGCATGCTGTGCTGGCCGCTGCCGCTACCGCTGCATGCTACTGCGGATGGCCGCTGCCACTGCCCGCCGAGGCTGCTGCTCTGCGCCGCTGCCCACGGACGCCCGCACGCGCGCGCATGTGGCTCGTCCGCTACTGCCTCGCATCCGTCCGCCGCCCGCGATCACTGCTGCCTGCGCCCATGCGCCCCACGCTGCTCGCTCCGCCACCTGCCAGTGTCCGCGCGCACACTGCAGCAACCGCCGCGCCCGCGCTCCACCGCGCGTGGCTTCGCTCCTCCTACTGACCATGGCCGAGCGGCCGTGCACGCTGTTTGTGTGCGCATGTGTTTGGGCGTGTGGCGTGTATTAGTGTGTAGGTTAGAATTAGATTAGTGTATAGGTTAGCATTATTTAATTAGTTAGCTAGCAGTGCAACTGACACATGGGCCCTCCCCTTTTAATTAAATTGTAAGTTGAAATTAAAAGGTTCTGTGAGAATGACAAGCGGGGCCCACGTGCACCGTTCATTGGTTGAGCAGGCATATGTTGACTAGGTCAAAATAGCCTAGGGGCCCCACATGTCATTGACTATGGTTGGCTCTGGGTGTGTAATAAGACTTTTTAGTATTTTAATATCAATTTAAAATAAAATTCAGTAATTTCAAAATAGTTAAATTTTGAAAAATCATATAAAATAAATCGTAACTCGGATGAAAATATTTTATATGTGAAAGTTGATCACAAAAATCCAACGAATTCGAATACACTATCCATTCATCTGTCACATGCCTCTAGCATGACGAAGATGGACATTTTGCGTTAGGATCATTTGTCCGGTATTAGCCAAAGACCCGGAAAATATCGTTAGATATTTTCCCACTTCGTTTGTAACGTTTAGTACTGTGTTAGGTCACCCCTAGCATGGTGTATTACCTTGTCATGCTTTGTGGTGCGTTTGATTGCTTTGTTATTTATTGTGTTTCCCCTTCGTTACTTCCTTTCCAATAGACCCCGAGACCGATGCTGATCCGGTGATTGACTACTTCACCGTCGAAGATCTGTATCTGTGTGTAAAGCAGCCAGGCAAACAACCCCATTGATCATTCCTATATCGCCCATTCCTTCTCCCTCATGTTTGCATTAGATTATGCTACTGTTGTAGATACCTCCTATTCTCATACATAGCCTATTTCTGATAAACTATTATTATACTCTAATTCACATTAAATGCTTAGTATAGGTGGAGCATTGATCCCCATTGACCCCTTAGTCTTTGTTGCCCCGCTTTATCATCAAAGACTGGATCAACTGATCGACGAGCCAAGACCCATCACATCACTCACACCCCCTTGTTGCACGACGCTGCAGAGCTACTATCGAGTATCGAGGGTGACACCTTGTTACGTACACGTACACCTGATGTTAGATCTGTAGTGTAGTTAACCCGCGGTGGTTCACGAAGCGTGATTCCTCCTTTGCCACCTCCAATAACGACTCTTTCATGCGACCCCTCAAGTGTGGACCATCGAGGATGATTTCTTCCTGGTCACCATGACGGTTACATCATACTAAATCCACCGAGGGTGATACCTCGGATTCCTCTGATGTTCCAACCACACAGTTACTTGACCTTACCACTGGAAACATGATGACATGTGTGTTGCGGGTGGATTCCCACGTGGATGTGACGAGGCGTGATCGTGCATTCTTGGCCCTTGCCACACATCCTCGAGACGGGACGACGGGACCACATATCATGGAGTACTAATCCTCGCCACAATGTTAATTAAAATGCTAATGGGATTTGGGTATTTGACCTGAGTTGGTCATTGACCTTTTTGCACTGACCTTCACGTGGGAGAAGTTATGGGTATTCGATGTCGTAGTATCAATTGAAGCTCTTCAAACGTCAGCAATGGAGCGGCGCATGCCCGAGTGGTCCGCGTAAGCATTGTTCTTGTATAAGAGATGCCACGACTGACCTCGGCCGCCCATGCATCATGCATGAGTGATAAGGGTGATGGGCTCATGACCCCTGCGTGCTTAGGATTTAGACCAGCGGGCTTGCCTCACTATTGAGCCTGGGTAGGGTTGCGACGTGTCGATTTTCCAAGGTCGGGCATGACCGAGGAAAGTGTGTTCGATCAGAGTGTGATCGAGTGTGTTGGGTAATTTGGTGCACCCCTGCAGGGATGAAAATTAACTATTCGAATAGCTGTGTCCATGGTTACAAGACGTCTTGGAATCGTATCACGATCTAATACGACTAGAACTGACTTCGAGATTTCTTCCTCGTAAGGAGTCGAGGAAGAATCTCTAGGCATGACTTAATTCAATTTGCTGCAACAATATGACTATACATGTGTTATTGTTCTACCCTCTTCTAATGCTACAAGACACTTAAAATGCTAGTCTTCGATAGAACTAGTCCCTTCTCTCTATTCTCGCATTGCTGCAGTCAGTCCAGATATAACCACAATCCTTTGATACTGATGCATACTTAGCATAGTTATGATGTCAGTCTTGCGAGTACTTTGGGTGAGTACTCATCGTTGCTTTGCTCCCCCTTTTCCCTTGATACGATTGTCGCGACAAGAGGATGGAGCCCAGGAGATGGTGTATCCCGCCAACAACGACTACTACCTCGACGGAGCTTACTACTACGTGAAGGCCGCTCACGACCAGGAGTAGTTCAGGAGGTTCCTAGGCCAGAGGCCTCGCCTCTTTCGATCTATGTATCTTCTGTGCTCAGGCCCGACCCATAGGCCGGGCAAACGGGGCACCCGCCCTGGGCCCCCGGAAGGTAGGGGCCCCTAGCCTAGGTAGTTATTCCTTGACAGTACAGAAGCACGAGAAATATATCGAGAAAACAGAGGGGCCATTCAGCCGTGGGGCAAAGCCCATCGTTGATCTTCCTCTTATGTTCTCCTCGACTCCTCCACTTCGCAAAATCCTAGACTTCCATAGCAGCGCCGCCGCTCCCGTGCGTTTCTGATTCCAAGGTCGTCGCTGGCCATTAATGGAGATTAAAGGCGAAAATCCGTTCCCATATTGGCTCTCCTTCTTTTCTCAGTGTTCATGTCATTCCCCATCAACTGCATGTTGGAGACATGGAGATGGATGGTAGGTGTTCTTCTTTTCTTACTTCCCACAATCCGTTCCTCCTCAATTAGCTAGCTCTGTTGATGACTCCAGATCTACCCGCATAAGTGTTCTTCTGATATTCATTGGATCTAAGTGTAAGAATATCCTCAGGAGTCAGGAGATTAGGAGAACTGCACAATGGGGGAAAAGTTCTTGGTGTTGTCTTGTCGTTCATGCAGACTACTCCAACATGCGGATCAAGCAACCTACATCCACATCAATCCATATTTAGGTGTGTTTGTTCCCTCTATACCATGCACTGATATTTACTTTGCTTTTCAAATAGAAAATATTTTGAGCATTCGAGTCAACAAGGGCCCCTTGTTCAAGTCTTGCCCCAGGGCCCCGTAAATCTGTGGGTCGGCCCAGCCTTATCTAAGGCATAACTTGTTTCTACGTTCATACTCAGATATTTTTGCTTCTGCTGACTCTTGTGTTTCCCGAGCTTATGTGTTCGAGCCCTCGAGGTCTCTGGCTTGTAATATGAAGCTTGTATGCTTTTATTTGTGTCAAGAGTTGTGATATCTTCCCGTGAGTCCCTAATCTTGGTCGTACGCATTGCGTGTATGTTTAATGTATGATCAAAATCGGGGGCGTCACAAGTTGGTATCACAGCAGACTGCATGTAGGTAGTTCCCTTTCCAACTCCTTGGCCGAAGTTGAGTCTAGTACTTGAAAATCTTTTACTAACATTGTTGTGCGGCTTGTGGGCCCACATCTCAATCGGGTGGTATTAGTATCTTTTACTCCTCTTCTATACTCTCGGTTCTGATCTTTCTTCTATTTCGAGTTAAGGATTTTTCTAACTCTAACTCTAGGTTCTCGTAACTACTTCCTCCCAAAGAGCCCCTCATTCCACATGATGGCTTGATTCATTAGATGACTCCGATGATATTCTCCGAAGATCTCCCGAGAAGTTGCGCTCATCACTTTTGCGATTCTGTTCCTCCATCAACCCTTATGGATGACTACATAAAATGTCGATCATACTTTCTTTCAAGTTGCTCATGTTATTATAGGGTACATAAAATTATCTTACCGGGGATTCATTCGTCCTCATTTGTTCAATTATTTCACAAAAGTCTTGAAAACACTATTCGATCTATCGTAATCCTTAGTAGCCTATTGCTCTTGACCTTTCTCACCTGCTTGCATTATGGTAAATTCCATATGTCTAGCAACATTCAGTAAATCCTTGGTGATTGTCCTTTGATCTTATTGATTCAACCTATGCGTGAATGCACGCAATCATCAGTTGACCCTTATAAATTATCTATCCATCTTATATGTATTTCCAATCAGGAGCTGGTTCTCAACAAATCAACCTTGATTGATTGTCCATCTAAGTCTATTTAGCTTACTTGTATTTGATCGGAGCATCTGATTCTCATACACCAACTGGAAATCATAATTCCTTTGGTATTTAAGTATCAATATTACTCAGATGATCTTTAATCCTATGCCTTGCATTCTTCTTCCTTTGATTGAGTATCGATACTCACATCAGGTCCTTCGTGGACCGCCAGACCCATTGTTGGGTTATTATCCCATAACATCCTTCACATTAAAAATTCTTGTGATATTCTTCCCCTGTTACATGATGTCATTGGTAAATTATGTCTTCTCCCTCTGATAAGCTGTATACTATGCTTTTGTGGGCCATGCACTTCAAGCACGTGTTAATTAGTCTTAATAATTTGTGGTATATGTTTCTAAGATGCCCCGATGGGTTGAACCTATGCCTTTCCTAATCCATGTGAACCTGAGAGTTTTCACGAGTCTTACTCCTTTGGTGTTTTGACAGATAAACTTTCAAAACTACAACTTCATCAAAGTCTACGAGTAAATGGCAGGTGATGCATTGATGAAGTGGGAGTTGACCTTGAACTTTGTGTTCATGCACATGGAAACAATGTTGATCTTATCATAGAAGTTTCTCGTAACAATAAAATTACCTTGGTATAATTTGATGTGGTAGATGTGATCTTGTCCTTTGCAATCGTGGTTCTGACCATGTTGTTCTGCTTTGATTTCATTCTTAGACAATTTAAAGTGCTTGTCTTCCAGAGGTCAATACATTAGTCTAACCTCTATTCCGATCTACCTACGAGTGTTATCCCATGTATCTCGAGAATATCACGGAGCTATATAACTTCTTATGAGCTCCTCATCAACTATGATAATTCACTGATTCCAGGTTCCTTGTGTTTTGAGTTGTTGGACACTGAGGGGCACGAATAACTGAAATCGAGTATGCATTGTGATTCAACAACTCTTAGTAATCTCCTTTTCTTATGAGTTTGTACTTGATCATGCCATTCCTAGTTGAATGTCTACATCATCACTGGCACCCTAAAGCTTGACCATGCTACCTATGTCCTTCATCCCTGGAACACAATTACAACAGTGCACTAAGTTTATATCGGTGCTTTCAACATCATGTTGGTTGTCTTGAAAGGAAATTTCAATTTTAATCTAGCAGTCTTATCGGTGCTTCCGAGAACCTTTTGCTTCACCATTCCTTTGCTTGATGTCGTCGCTGATTGATTACATCTTCATGTAACTTCTCAACAAATGTGTCGTGATCATCATCATCTTTTTGAGCCCTTCCAGGATATCAATCGAATTCGTGATAAGAAATGCCATCCTTTCCCCTTGATAGGTGTGATATCATTGACAACCTTATTGCATTCCCTCCAACACGAACTTGATCATGTTTTGTGTTGTCCCTTGAGTTGCTTGTTATCCAGCTTATGTTATGTTCTAACTTGGAGTATTACTATATTTTATGTCAAGAATGTCGTGAGGATTTCACACGTCTTAAGAATTATTGATATAATGATACTTCTCACCATTAGCATTCATTTCTTGGCCACATGTTGTTTCCAACCGGAATGCCGACATGTAAACTCTGATGTGTGATTCCAATACTTCTAGCAACCCTATTGCTTTATAGTTTATAACTGATTTTTTCATTCTTAGTGTGTTGGTTGTCGACTCAACATTTTAACATTGGTCGTGTTACTCAGTCTGTATTTCTGACTGCACCCTTCAACAAATGTTTAGTTGTTGATGTTTCCTCGAGCATACGTCATTATATCATTTGATATGAGAAATGCTATCTCCTTGTTCTTTTTCCTTTTGGAAATTCGTCCCTATCAAAATCTCGAGGGATTGTTGCTGATCCCACCGGCCACACCCTAAACTTCTCCATGGTTCGTGATGAAGCTTTTGGAGGCATTATCCTTGTGCCTAGCTCATGAAGAATGTGTTTGATAGAAGAAGTGTTTTCCCAAAGTTCATGTGCATTCTTGCTGCCGTGAATATGAGAAAGTTTTGTTTCTCTTCCTCTGGGGTCATCCCAAATCATTCACGCATGTGTGAGGTGTTATATGTTTTGAAGATATGTTATCTTCACTTCATATAACTTCTCTTATGTCACAACCCTAGAATAATTGTTTGCAACCATTTGCATCATGTTAAATTCAAATTAATTTGAAATGGGGATTCATAAACCCTAGCACCAAATATAATTCAAATAGGTTCAAGCTAATATAATTTTCAATTAACCTAAAATGGCTTTAAAAATGTCTATTATTTTTGGAAAATGTTGGGAACATCAACCAAAGGTGATCCACATTTTTCTTAGTCATATGGGTTTTTGAATTAACACATATTATATTCGAATTGGGGTTATCAAAATACTATTGCTATTTACTAGATCCAATAATTCTGAAAACATGTGAGTGGCCTTCGATATATTATATCAGGCCACATATAAATTTTCAGAATTTTATAAAGTGATTTGGTATTTTAATCAAATCAAACCAAAGTGAAAAAAACATAAAACAGAAATAAAAAAGTGAAAAGAATCCTCACCTGACTTACGTGGAGCAGCCCACCTAGTAGGCCGAGTCCAGCTCCTCCCCTTGCCATCTTCCTCCTCGCGCCAGTAGGCGGAGGAGAGGCGTGACAAGCTCACCGAACTCCATCGCCACCTCCCGCTTCTCTCCCGTCGCGCTGGCGACTTGGATAGGTCCATCGGAGACGCCTGGATCGGCCTATCCCCTCTCTATTCTCTTCCTCGCCTCTCTCTCGTCCTCTCCCCGCCATGACCACGAGCTACCATAGCTGCCGCTCACTCTCGCCGTGGCAAGAGCCCCTCCCTCGCCTCATCACCATGTCCAGAAGATCCACCACGTCCCTTGCTTCATCTTCATCGAGCCACGCAAGCCCGAGCACGTCGCAATGTCGCCATCGCTGCCATCTTCTTCATCCGCTTCGGTGGATTCCCGCCGCCAATTCGCCGTCTCGAGGACTCCTCCGACCATGCAACCAACTCCATTCGCCCCGCCGTGGGCCGTTGAATCTTTTCCTCTTCTTTCCCTCGCCGCGGTCGACCTCTAGCTAGAGTAGCCACCCCGCCCGAAGCCATCGTTGTCATCGTCGATCTAACCACCCAAGCTTGCGTCCGAGCCCGCGGACGAGCTCCCGAAGCTTCCAGGAAGGTTTTGAGCCCCTCAGTCAGCATCCTCGTGCTTTGTTGCCTTTGCCTGCTCGAGGTTGTGCTCCAGCCGTTGTGGAGTTGCTCGCAATCATCGATTCAGGCACCGCTGCAACTTGTTGCTATCCTCATTAGATGCACCGTGTCGCCAACCACTCTCACGTGCACTCCGCCATCCATTTCGTCGCTGGACGAGAAATCCCGATGCCCTTCGCCGCCTCCGACCTCGCCGACGTTGAGCCGCCGATGGGTTTAGCCTGGCTGACCAGATTTGACCCCCGTGGAGTCAATGACAGGTGGGCCTAGCCCCTGGTTAATTTTGTTCTTAGCTGCTAATTAAAACAATTAGTTAACCTAGCCTGTAGCGACCCGACTCAAGACGAGTCAAGCCTCTGTGTTTCTGTGCCATCCCTGGATCAGTATGCTGGCACACACAGTACATCAATGTATATATCAAAGTGCAATCACATGTAAATAGCGTAAAACTGATATATACCTTAAATATCTCAGCGGAAGCAGTCAAGGGACTGGAGTCCCAATAAACACCAACGGCAAGTTGAGTGTAGACCGTAACCCTGAATCGTACTCTTACTCGTCGAAGAAAAATATCTGCAACATAAGACGTTGCAGCCGTGTAGGTCAACATATTGAATATGCCGGCAAGTCACATAAGAGAGGGGTGAAAAGTAATCATCTATACTATATGCATATATGGTAGGTGGGGCTATAAGTTTTTAGAGAAAAGCAAGTTTTATCCTACATCAAGAGAGGGCTAAAAGCAAAATGTTACTACATTGCTGGTTGTTAACGAGATGGTTCCACCAACCAATTCTCGTACCCATGTTGTCAATAATACCCACATCAATACTATTATTTGTGTTGAGAATTTCAGATAACTTCAGTTCCTTTGGCTCAAGTTGTCCATGACCGTGGACACGGCTAATCGATTAGGTTTGAGTACTCTGCAGAGTTTTGCACACGTTCCCCACAAGATTTGATCGCCTCCGTATATGTCCTCGCACTTCAGGGTGTTTGAAGACCGGATGATCAAAACATGGTCTTTCAACGGGTCCCTCTGAATCCCTGTCGGTGCCCATCCATTCCTACCGTTCTTCTACATCTGTTAGCACCGCCTGTCCAGAGTCGCCGCGTTGTCCAACCAAGCCAGAGCCCATAATGACTTGTGGCTGTGCAGGTAAGCCTTGGGTCTTGAAAATATCCGTCCGTCTCTTTGAGACTGGGTGAAGCTTTCCGCAGGATGTCATGGCCTCTCCAGCATCCCGGGTCATCCACTGGGTTCTTCAGGGAGCCGATCAACCGTCCTTCACCCAGAGTTGCATTGCGTCCGAGGTCTTGAAAATCTTGTCTTAACCGGTCTTGATTATTTAATCAACATTGCATCACTCGTGTTATGCACTCAACCGAAATCCCGTCTACTCAAGCATAGAAATATGAAATTTGTCGTCCCAGGGCCAAGTATCGGGGTTGTTGTGTGCCTACCACATGATACTACAACCTTTACTAAAATTTCCAAGTACCTAAGAAGCATGCAATTGGGCATAGGATGGTAGAACTACGATGCATAAAACATAGGTGATAGTATGATCAAAATGACTTGCCTGGTATTACTTGATGAAGATAGTCGCTCTCAAAATCCTGATAATTCTACTCGCCACACTCCGAGCAATCTATCGTAAACGAATAGCATTCAATAAACATTCATGCCAAAAAGGAAGAACCAAAAGAACATAAGAACAAAACATGTCTTTGTGCAAAATAACAACATACTAAGGTTTAATAAAAAAAGATAGGGCCTTATGGTGTTGTAAAAGGTACGATGAAAGGGGTCAACTCAAAAGAGTCAAAGGATGATCAACTATCGCTATATAAGATCGACTTGCATACACTATGGGAGATGATAAAAAATATTGGGAGAACGACATGAATGTTGTTTGACAAATAGTATAAGGCATAAGAATTTATTTGTAGAACGAATTTCTTGAAATGGAGCACTACAACGCAAGTTATAGAGAATTGAAGTATGAATTAAATTTGCATTAAAAAGGTCAAGAGAAGTTGAACTGAAGTACGATGGTTATGTACAAAAATATATGACATGAGTGTTTAGGGGTGAAATGAATCAATTGAAAAGGTGGTACGATTTGCAAGATAAGATCAAATGAATGTTCGAATACAAATTTGAATTGCTCAAATTTGTAAGGTTCAAAGGTCGAAACTAATGATGCTATTGGATATAGTAGATCAATATGAGCGTGTAGAAAAAAGAATTACTAGATTTGAAATAGCGGATCAAAAGATACAAATACTTCAATATAACATTGAATCGGCTTAGAACGATGTGAACACTTTTGGGCACTAATAGATAAATCTGATTTGATCAAAATTATAAGTTGAAAAGTTAAAACTAATGATACAAACGGGAAGATTACTTTGATACGAATCCGACGCAATTGAATTCATCTAAAACGGAGCTACGGATAAAAAGATATGATCAAAAGAAGTTTGAATATGAATATGAACAAATTTCGAAATTTGAAAATTTTAAAAAGTTGATATGATAGGTTCAGAGAATAGGTGGGATCAAGACGAAACTCTAGGCGTTGGTTTTATCTAATTCGGATATACGAGTAAAAAGTTATGGCTATTTGAAAAATTAGGGCCAAGCTGTTTTACGGAATAAAAGTGCTACGTCTAAAAGAATTCTAGTACTAATGTGGAAATACGAAGACTAATTAATATATCTAATTACTGTACCGTATACTAGTGTAGGACTACTAGTCTAGAAATAATAAACTATGGAAGTATATAAAAAAATACGAAGAGAAATAACTTTACAATGCAGAATAAGAATTAATTTCAATGAGGAGACGACTTCGAGAAATCCCGCCGAAGAGAAAAGAATATTTTTATTTAATAAACCTAGTCAAACCAAAATATTGATTTAACCCGAAATAGATGATTTTTTTGGATGCTCATATGGGTCTATATTTATAAGTGAAAGGGAGGTCTAAAGGTCCATAGATAGGCAATGTGGGACTAAACATATACGTAATGTAGGCAAACTAGAAAACAAAAAGAAGAAGTGCCGCATGGGCCATGGATTCGGCCAGCCCTGGTGAGTAGTACGGCGAGGCGCGGACCTTTGTTTTTTTTTTTGCGAACGAACAATTTTTTTTTAAAACAAAGAAGAAAAAACGTATAAATGAAAAAGAGAGAACATTTTATATAGACATATTATATATCAAAATTTCCAAAATAAATTTTTCTAAAACATAAACATATTTTCAAAACCAAAAAAATACTTTAAAAAAAATATTTTTTTGCAATAACTTTAAAATGAAAAGGAATTTGAATTTCAAATAAATTGCAAATACTTAAAATTTAAATCAAGACATAGTCTCTGATTTTGGAGGGTCATTTTCCTCCTCTCGTTTGATTTTCTTTTTAATCAAAGGATTTTGAAAATATTCAAACTCAAAATTGAAAAGGGATTCAAAATAGAAAATTTTGGGAAAGTCATTTTATTCCCTCTCATTTTTTGAGAAGTTTCAAATTCCACTCAAGTTTCAATCACTCAAACAAACAAACAATCAATCTAATAATTATATTAACATTCCAAAATTTAGGATGTTACAAAACTACCACACTTAAAATGAATCTCGTCCTCGAGATTCGAAGAGGCTAGAAAGAAAGGTTAGGGTTTGGGGTCTTCGAACAAATCCAACCTCCGGCAAAGCGGGATGCTACCACACTTAAAATGAGAGGTACTGGTCCCTTAAGATTTTAACAATCCTCTGGGATCTTGGCATCTCGCTCGTCACATTCTTCATGGTAACTTCTTTGGTGAAGTTCTTCCATTATATTCATAATGTTTCCATCAAAATCGAGGGTTCTTCTGTTGATATAAGATTCGTCCGTCACTGGGTCTTCTTAACTGACAAGTCTCGTGACCATTCTAAATAACCTATCGATGATTCTCATGGTGGTCTACCATTGGTGGTTATCCTGCAGAGAGAAGGGTCTTGGCTTCATCCTCACCGTAAAATTTCCTACGCGTGACAACAAGTGCCATGTACATGGGCTTTCATTGTACCATTCTAAGGCTCAAACAAAAGCTTCAAAGGACGTCGTCTCTCACTATGGGTAAGTCTCTTAGATTTACCATTCCGAATAGCAAGAGAATGACAATAGTAAGTCGTCATGGTGGCCAAGCCATGTCGCACTGAAATCATTACCTTGTATAAGGCTTAGTGAATCTCGTATTCTAACACTTGGACATCCTCACAAGCGTTGCAGAGTTTCTCTTGTCCACGAACGAAGTTCGGATAAACCATTGGTTCTACAAGCTGAACAAAACATCTATCGTTTCTTCACCACTCTCAAGTTGTAGTATGGTCCTAAGAAAACGTTTGCTGATACAAGTTTCCTTCTCCAAAAAGATAGTACTTGATCCTTGTTAGTCCCGGGGTCTGTGGGTTTCAGGCATACTTGGGGTAAATGTGACACACCGCTGGGTAGTGGGTGGTTCCTTCACACAAGAAACAAGTCACCTGACTAGTTGGGCATTCCTCAGCTGGGTGATTTTCTTCACAATGAGGGCATCCATCCTTCTGTTCTTCCTGGGTGTGTCCTATTTCTCCATAGATCTTGCATGCACAAGGCTTCTTCATCGGGCTTATCATAGCACTTCTGAATAAGTCGGGATCTTAACAAAGTCTTCTTGAATTCGTCCCAGGTTTCTGCTCCACTAAATCCTTGTATGGCATGATGCATTTTCCACCAGATTGCAGCACTTTGTGTAAAGTACGGAAGAGCGTGTTCCACTTCATACTTCCTTGAGATCAAGTTGCTCCTGAAGTGGTTCTCCATGTTTTGAATCCATATATCAGCCTCCAGCTGGGTCATTGGTCCAGAGACTACAAGTCCAGCTTCATACTCCATCTGGTAGGGTTCAGGTTTTGGGGATGAGACGGGTAAGAGAGGGAGGGAGATACACACAATACAAACAATATTTTTGAGAATAGGTTTTATTTGTGGCCGTCGGAAAACACACACCAATGACGGCTCACAAATCATCGTATCTAACGTGGGTATATAACAGGGGTTTGGACTTCTAATGGTCATATAAATATTCGAACGCTTCAGGGTCTTCGAATTCTTGGGGTCTTGAGAGTATTCAATTGGCGCAGCTTCAATTCTTCAAATGCATGATGAAATCCTCTTTACTTTGAAGTAGAACTCCGTTGATTCTTCATGAGGTCAAAGGGGTAAGGGTATTGTCTAACTATTGGAGGTGAGGGAGAACATTTGATGAAGTCAGAAGAGATGAGAAGTAAAAGGTGTTCTTGAAAATAAAGTTTTTTGAGAGATCCTTTCCTAAGAGATTTCCAATTTCTAGGGTCACGTCCTACAGTCAACATGTGCTCTGATACCATTTCTGTAGCGACCCGACTCAAGACGAGTCAAGCCTCTGTGTTTCTGTGCCATCCCTGGATCAGTATGCTGGCACACACAGTACAACAATGTATATATCAAAGTGCAATCACATGTAAATAGCGTAAAACTGATATATACCTTAAATATCTCAGCGGAAGCAGTCAAGGGAGTGGAGTCCCAATAAACACCAACGGCAAGTTGAGTGTAGACCGTAACCCTGAATCGTACTCTTACTCGTCGAAGAAAAATATCTGCAACATAAGACGTTGCAGCCGTGTAGGTCAGCATATTGAATATGCCGGCAAGTCACATAAGAGAGGGGTGAAAAGTAATCATCTATACTATATGCATATATGGTAGGTGGGGCTATAAGTTTTTAGCGAAAAGCAAGTTTTATCCTACATCAAGAGAGGGCTAAAAGCAAAATGTTACTACATTGTTGGTTGTTAACGAAATGGTTCCACCAATCAATTCTCGTACCCATGTTGTCAATAATACCCACATCAATATTATTATTTGTGTTGAGAATTTCAGATAACTTCAGTTCCTTTGGCTCAAGTTGTCCATGACCGTGGACACGGCTAATCGATTAGGTTTGAGTACTCTGCAGAGTTTTGCACACGTTCCCCACAAGATTTGATCGCCTCCGTGTATGTCCTCGCACTTCAGGGTGTTTGAAGACCGGATGATCAAAACATGGTCTTTCAACGGGTCCCTCTAAATCCCTGTCGGTGCCCATCCATTCCTACCGTTCTTCTACATCTGCTAACATCGCCTGTCCAGAGTCGCCGCGTTGTCCAACCAAGCCAGAGCCCATAATGACTTGTGGCTGTGCAGGTAAGCCTTGGGTCTTGAAAATATCCGTCCGTCTCTTTGAGACTGGGTGAAGCTTTCCGCAGGATGTCATGGCCTCTCCAGCATCCCGGGTCATCCACTGGGTTCTCCAGGGAGCCGATCAACCGTCCTTCACCCAGAATTGCATTGCGTCCGAGGTCTTGAAAATCTTGTCTTAACCGGTCTTGATTATTTAATCAACATTGCATCACTCGTGTTATGCACTCAACCGAAATCCCGTCTACTCAAGCATAGCAATATGAAATTTGTCGTCCCGGGGCCAAGTATCGGGGTTGTTGTGTGCCTACCACATGATACTACAACCTTTACTAAAATTTCCAAGTACCTAAGCAGCATGCAATTGGGCATAGGATGGTAGAACTACGATGCATAAAACATAGGTGGTAGTATGATCAAAATGACTTGCCTGGTATTACTCGATGAAGATAGTCGCTCTCAAAATCCTGATAATTCTACTCGCCACACTCCGAGCAATCTATCGTAAACGAATAGCATTCAATAAACATTCATGCCAAAAAGGAAGAACCAAAAGAACATAAGAACAAAACATGTCTTTGTGCAAAATAACAACATACTAAGGTTTAATAAAAAAAGATAGGGCCTTATGGTGTTGTAAAAGGTACGATGAAAGGGGTCAACTCAAAAGAGTCAAAGGATGATCAACTATCGCTATATAAGATCGACTTGCATACACTATGGGAGATGATAAAAAATATTGGGAGAACGACATGAATGTTGTTTGACAAATAGTATAAGGCATAAGAATTTATTTGTAGAACGAATTTCTTGAAATGGAGCACTACAACGCAAGTTATAGCGAATTGAAGTATGAATTAAATTTGTATTAAAAAGGTCAAGAGAAGTTGAACTGAAGTACGATGGTTATGTACAAAATATATGACATGAGTGTTTAGGGGTGAAATGAATCAATTGAAAAGGTGGTACGATTTGCAAGATAAGATCAAATGAATGTTCGAATACAAATTTGAATCGCTCAAATTTGTAAGGTTCAAAGGTCAAAACTAATGATGCTATTGGATATAGTAGATCAAGATGAGCGTGTAGAAAAAAGAATTAGTAGATTTGAAATAGCGGATCAAAAGATACAAATACTTCAATATAACATTGAATCGGCTTAGAACGATGTGAACACTTTTGGGCACTAATAGATAAATCTGATTTGATCAAAATTATAAGTTGAAAAGTTAAAACTAATGATACAAACGGGAAGATTACTTTGATACGAATCCGACGCAATTGGATTCATCTAAAACGGAGCTACGGATAAAAATATATGATCAAAAGAAGTTTGAATATGAACATGAACAAATTTCGAAATTTGAAAATTTCAAAAAGTTGATATGATAGGTTCACAGGATAGGTGGGATCAAGACGAAACTCTAGGCGTTGGTTTCATCTAATTCGGATATACGAGTAAAAAGTTATGGCTATTTGAAAAATCAGGCCCAAGCTGTTTTACGGAATAAAAGTGCTACGTCTAAACGAATTCTAGTACTAATGTGGAAATACAAAGACTAATTAATATATCTAATTACTGTACCGTATACTAGTGTAGGAATACTAGTCTATAAATAATAAACTACGGAAGTATATAAAAAAATACGAAGAGAAATACCTTTAGAATGGAGAGTAAGAATTAATTCCAATGAGGAGACAACTTCGAGAAATCCCGCCGAAAAGAAAAGAATATTTTTATTTAATAAACCTAGTCAAACCAAAATATTGATTTAACCCGAAATAGATGATTTTTTTGGATGCTCCTATGGGTCTATATTTATAAGTGAAAGGGAGGTCTAAAGGTCCATAGATAGGCAATGTGGGACTAAACATATACGTAATGTAGGCAAACTAGAAACCAAAAAGAAGAAGTGCCGCATGGGCCATGGATTCGGCCAGCCCTGGAGAGTAGTACGGCGAGGCGCGGCCCTTTGTTTTTTTTGCGAACGAACAATTTTTTTTAAAACAAAGAAGAAAAAACGTATAAATGAAAAAGAGAGAACATTTTATATAGACATATTATATATCAAAATTTTCAGAATAAAATTTTCTAAAACATAAACATATTTTCAAAACCAAAAATATACTTTTAAAAATAATATTTTTTTGCAATAACTTTAAAATGAAAAGGAATTTGAATTTCAAATAAATTGCAAATACTTAAAATTTGAATCAAGACATAGTCTCTGATCTTGGAGGGTCATTGTCCTCCTCTCGTTTGATTTTCTTTTTAATCAAAGGGTTTTGAGAATATTCAAACTCAAAATTGAAAAGGGATTCAAAATAGAAAATTTTGGGAAAGTCATTTTATTCCCTCTCATTTTTTGAGAAGTTTCAAATTCCACTCAAGTTTCGATCACTCAAACAAACAAACAATCAATATAATAATTATATTAACATTCCAAAATTTAGGATGTTAGAAGCCTAATGGCTGACTAACAAGTTGGTCGAGGTCCAATTAGTTATTAGTTAGATTAAAAATAAACATAATTATTCCGTGAGCCACTTACCAGTGGGCTCCACTGGTCATATTTGACCTGGCTGGCCATGTTGAGCAGGTGATGTAAGCATGACCCCATGATGCCGTAGTTTATAATTTTTGGTATTTAAATTTATTCTGGAAATTCCAGAAAATACCTAAAACTTCAAAAATTCATATAAATTCAACCATAGCTTAGATGAAAATAGATTATATATGACAAATTATCAGAAAAATGCAAGGAATCGGTTTATGGCATATTCATGCATGTTAGAACAACATATGCCCTTTGTTTTGGACAAATGAAATAAATGTCGTTTAAATAACCACATCTGAAGTTTGTGTTTGAACCTTTGTTCAAACCAACTTCATTTAATGTTGTTGCTAGATGCATTAGCTCAATCAACATCATATTTTCATGTCATGATCATGCATCATAATGTTGAATTATGTGAATTAAATGTTGTTCCTTTTCTATTGTCAATGTTTGTTCACCCTCGGTAGACGATGGTTCCGACATTGTGACCGTTGACACCAATGGAGACTCATTGTTATCTTCAGGACTGTCATGCAAGCAAACCCCTTTGAGCATTCTGATACAATCCCACCTCTCGCTCCTACTCTCTTTTACTGCATTAGGACAACAACAATTCAACTGTTATATGTTTCGGTAGTTGAACCCATTCCTCTACATGATCTGTTTTTGCCACAGTAAATAGTTCAAACCACTTAGCATGAGTAGCAACTGCTTGATCCCTGTTGTGCTTACTCATGCATGCTTGCTTATTGTGCCTGCTATGCTTAGAGTTCTGTAGGGTCTGATCCATCTGTGTGATGAATTGGAATGGTTGTGATCATGTCCTACCGTGTGAAAGCTAAGTGTGTGAATCCGTTTTGGTAAAGGTAGCGATGAGAAGCCATGTAGGAGTACATGGTGGGTTGTCTCATTGAAACCGTTCTTAGGACCTGAGATCTTGTGTTTGTGTTCCAAGACAAGATACTACCGCACATTGGGCTCCGGTAACTCGAGCTCTCTCGGCCTATTGACTTCCCTGTTCTCAGTCCAGGAGTCGCAGTAGTTTGAAACGTTGATAGGTGTGGCATGACCTACAAAGTGGATGAACGGTCGAGTCGGGACCGGCTAGGGGCCCTGCTCACAACGTTTGAGGCCATATTCGAAACCTCGGCCAGACTTCCATTATGGGTTCCTACTCAGATAGGCGACTACCCTAGACGTGAGTCATCGTAAGTTAACATTCGTGGCCGACTCCCTCGCTGGGCTTCTGCTTGAAGGTTGCCGAGGTGCATGACATGCACATGGTGATAAGTGGCGGGAGCATGTGTGAAGAAGTATACGCCTGCAGGGTAAATGATCTGTTCAAATAGCCGCGTGCTGAGATATGGACTACTTGGACACTTATATGGTTCATAGACAAGTGAAATGCTATGGATAGCCTTCTCGTAGGGAGACATGAGAGGATCCATAGTGGTGTATTGATATGGTGAATATGTGGGCTCATGTGCGCTATCCCACCTGAATGAAAGAATTGATGGCCGTAGTACAGGATAGCCAAGAGTCAAATCTAGCTTGTTGCAATAAACTCCACAACCCCTTTGTTGATAATGATGCATATGTAGATACTTCTGATGTAAGTCTTGCAGAGTACCTTTGTACTCACGGTTGCTTAATTATGTTTTTGGAGAAGAGACTCCAGCCTCACATTGGTTCTACGCGATGTGTTCTACATTGACCGTAATAGCTTGGGAATCCCAGACAGAGGTCTGGCTCCTTTGGTGGGGTCGTTGTATATTTTCCGGCTCCTTCTGCCACCTTTAATAGATGTTTGTACTCAGACATGTTGTGCTTTTCCTTGATGCTTGTATGCCTTGAGTGTTGGTCATGTGACCCCTTTTTGTAATATCATACTATGTTGACTCTTATGAGTCTTTAATAAATGCTTGAGTCATAGAGTTGTTATGTGATGCCATGTTGTATCTACACATATCGTGCATATTGTGTGTGTGTTCTGAAATGCATTATATGTGTGGGATTCAACACCTAGTTGTAAGCCTTTAGTAGCCTTCTTTCTGGGGAAATGTCTCTTTGTGCTTCCATTGAGCCTTGCTAGCTAGATACTGCTCCGGACACATTGATAGACCGACCTGTGTCCTTCTTTTCTGATGTGTCTGTCCCCACGGGGAAATGTCACGTGGTGTAATGTAGTCCACGTAGCTTGCTACAACTCATCTGCACACGCTGATGACCGACACCTGCATTGGTGGGTTACGTATGCATGTCCCTGTACGGTTGTGCTACTTGGGGTCTATAACTAGTCATGTCGACCCGGGTTATGTGACATATGATTGCTAGTGACACATTCATATACTGTAGGGGAACGTCGCATGGGAAACAAAAATTTTCCTACGCGCACGAAGACCTATCATGGTGATGTCCATCTACGAGAAGGGATGAGTGATCTACGTACCCTCGTAGACCGTACAGCAGAAGCGTTAGAGAACGCGGTTGATGTAGTGGAACGTCCTCACGTCCCTCGATCCGCCCCGCGAACAATCCCGCGATCAGTCCCACGATCTAGTACCGAACGGACGGCACCTCCGCGTTCAGCACACGTACAGCTCGACGATGATCTCGGCCTTCTTGATCCAGCAAGAGAGACGGAGAGGTAGAAGAGTTCTCCGGCAGCGTGACGGCGCTCCCGAGGTTGGTGATGACCTTGTCTCAGCAGGGCTCCGCCCGAGCTCCGCAGAAACGCGATCTAGAGGAAAAACCGTGGAGGTATGTGGTCGGGCTGTCGTGGAAAAGTCGTCTCAAATCAGCCCTAAAACCTCCGTATATATAGGTGGGAGGGAGGGGGCCTTGCCTTGGGGCTCAAGGAACCCCAAGGGGGTCGGCCGAGTCCAAGGGGGAGGACTCTCCCCCCCAAACCGAGTTGGACTAGGTTTGGTGGGAGGGAGTCCCCCTTCCTTCCCACCTCCTCCTTTTTTTTCCTTTCTCTCTTGATTTTCTTCTCCTTGGCGCATAGGGCACTTGTGGGCTGTCCCACCAGCCCACTAAGGGCTGGTGTGTCTCCCCCAAGGCCTATGGGCTTCCCAGGGGTGGGTTGCCCCCCCGGTGAACTCCCGGAACCCATTCGTCATTCCCGGTACATTCCCGGTAACTCCGAAAACCTTCCGGTAATCAAATGAGGTCATCCTATATATCAATCTTCGTTTCCGGACCATTCCGGAAACCCTCGTGACGTCCGTGATCTCATCCGGGACTCCGAACAACATTCGGTAACCAACCATATAACTCATATACGCATAAAACAACGTCGAACCTTAAGTGTGCAGACCCTGCGGGTTCGAGAACTATGTAGACATGACCCGAGAGACTCCTCGGTCAATATCCAATAGCGGGACCTGGATGCCCATATTGGATCCTACATATTCTACGAAGATCTTATCGTTTGAACCTCAGTGCCAAGGATTCGTATAATCCCGTATGTCATTCCCTTTGTCCTTCGGTCTGTTACTTGCCCGAGATTCGATCGTCAGTATCCGCATACCTATTTCAATCTCGTTTACCGGCAAGTCTCTTTACTCGTTCCGTAATACAAGATCTCGTAACTTACACTGAGTTACATTGCTTGCAAGGCTTGTGTGTGATGTTGTATTACCGAGTGGGCCCCGAGATACCTCTCCGTCACACGGAGTGACAAATCCCAGTCTTGATCCATACTAACTCAACTAACACCTTCGGAGATACCTGTAGAGCATCTTTATAGTCACCCAGTTACGTTGCGACGTTTGATACACACAAAGCATTCCTCCGGTGTCAGTGAGTTATATGATCTCATGGTCATAGGAATAAATACTTGACACGCAGAAAACAGTAGCAACAAAATGACACGATCAACATGCTACGTCTATTAGTTTGGGTCTAGTCCATCACGTGATTCTCCCAATGACGTGATCTAGTTATCAAGCAACAACACTTTGTTCATAATCAGAAGACACTGACTATCATTGATCAACTGGCTAGCCAACTAGAGGCATGCTAGGGACGGTGTTTTGTCTATGTATCCACACATGTAAATGAGTCTTCATTCAATACAATTATAGCATGGATAATAAACTATTATCTTGATACAGGAATTATAATAATAACCATATTTATTATTGCCTCTAGGGCATAATTCCAACATATACATGAGCCAAAAGACGCAAACAGTCTCGACTAAGGTAAGGTGGCAACCGTGGAGTTTACCGTGCTTGAGGCCGCAAAGTGATGTGATGTATTAGATGCTGGATTCTTATGGCTCAGGATCGGGGTCCCGACAACGTTGGTATGAGAGCGTGACTGCATGTAGGATTGCCAAGCCAAACTGGACGATGTTGAGTCTAGCAATTCTTTAGTTATATAGGGGAATTGTTTGTGGAAGAAAATGTAAGATTCTTTTTACTCATTTCCTTGTGTCATTCTAATTCTGAGTCGCCCTCTCCTTTATTCTACGAGGTTTAAGAAATAAGCTTTCTCATCTATTTATTAGGATGACGGCTTACTATGCTAGAGACCTATAGGAAAGTTGTTGTCTTCGTGGATCGATGTCACAATAGGAATTCATTGTTATGTTGTCAGTTTTAATGCAGGTTGCATCATATTTCATGCTCGTACAGATGTTATGTTGTCCGAGTTATCCAATGGTTATAAAAATCTGATGCATTTACAAAACCTCTGTAACATCCCAAATTTTGGGATGTTAATATAATTATTAGATTGATTGTTTGTTTGTTGAGTGATCGAAACTTGAGTGAAATTTGAAACTTTTTAAAACTTTTGAATGAGAGGGAATAAAATGACTTTCCCCGTTTTCCTGTGAATTCAAATTCATCCACTTATAAATAAATGAGAGAAGAAAACATGACTTCTTCAACTATAAAGATTTTGAAAGGGACGATTTGAAAACTAATAAAATATTTCTTATATGGATTTCATTTTCATATTTGATCTTAGTGCTATTTCAAAGTTTAATTGGAGTCATATATTAAAAATATGAGAGGAGGAACATGACCCTCCAAAACCAGGGGCATTTTTAAAAACATTATTTGAACCCTAAAAACTTAGGGAGTCATTTGAAAATTATTTGCAAAAGAAAATAAATCATTTAGGAAATTTTGTGAAAATAACTTTTTCTAAAGTTTTTATTTTGGCCGTGGAGAAATGTCCATCTTATTGGATTTATTTTTCTGATAATTTTGATATATAATAATGTTATACTTGGAATTATATTTAGTTTCCTTTTTATGTTTTAGTTTCCTGTTTTTCAAAAAAAGAAAAAATTGTTTTAATAGGAAAGATATCGCCACGGGCGTTAGGAAGGTTTGGGCCGAATCGCCACCCTCGCCAGATCCGAATAATTACGGATCGGCCGCTCGATCCCGCCGCTCCCCCTCCTCTCTCTCTGCCACCCTGGTCCCACCGCCCGACCAAAGCCCCCCCTCGGTCTTCTCCTTCCCCGATTCCCCTCTCCTTCCTTTCTTCGCCGGAGGTCGCCGGATCCGCGGCGATCTCTCTCTCCTTTCCTTCCCGAGACCACCCTCGCCCCCTATAAGTATTCCGCCTCCTCCCGCACTCCGTTCCCCTTGTCGGAGCCCCGTCTCGCCGCCTCAACGCCCCCGCCTACACCTCCCCGCAGCCTAAGCTCCGGGAGCCTCTGCAGCTAGCTGCCGCACCTCCCCGTGCCACATGCCGCCACCATAGAAATCGCCACCCCCTCCGCACCCCATTCCCCTCCCCAAAACCCCGAAGCCTCCACCCAACCACCCCGACGACAACCTCGCCGGAGCCCGACCACCACACGGAGCTCCCCGAGCTCGTGTCGCTCGCCCTTGCCGTCCCCGCACCTCTCCGACGCCTCCAAAGGATGCCGGAGGACCGCCGCCACCTCCTGGACCCCCCCAGGCGCCGCCGCCGACCACCGCCACGACCTCTCCGAGAACCACCGCGTCCCTGCCTCGCCGGAGAGCTCCATCGTCGGCGACCCCACTGTGAGCACCTCCCTTTTCCCCCCGTAGCCGTTAGATCTAGATCCAAAGGCCCAGATTAGACCACTTAAATAAAGCAAAACATTTTCCTTTATAAGCCGACCGTCTGCTGTTTAGCCTACACAACGCACACTCCTAGCCAACCATAGCTCGTCACGTGGCCCTGTTCGTAGTTAGGTTTTTTTTTCTTTAATTCAGTTTTCTGTTTTCAAAACAGAAGCAGTTCTGATTTTGTTTTCTTAATAACTTTTAATATACAAATCCAATTAAGGTGATTCTTTCTGCATTAGATCCAAAAAATTATGTTGTTTCCGAAAATATAAAATTTGACTATGTTTTAATTTATAAAATTTGAGTTAGAACATATTTGGTTTAAATTTTATTTTGTGCATACCGGGAGTTTAAAGAATAGATTTTTAATTGATTCTTTTTTCCGCTGATCACTAGTGATCTTAGTTATTAGTAGGTTTAATTTCAGAATTTTTAAAATATTTTATCTTGGGGTTTTGACCAAAACAGATTCTGATTTGGTTATGGAAGACAATTTTTCACCGTGTCCTATAGCTATTTTCTTATTAGATGCTTTATTTTGATTTCTTGTCATTGTGGTGCTTGTTGTGTGAAATTGTTTGTGTCGATAGATTATCCGGAGTGCGAAGCTTGTTATCTAGACGCGCTCGAGTTCGACAATCGTCAACAAGGCAATTCACGTTGATCATATTTCCTATGTTTTATATGCATTGTAGATCAACCTTTCTTCACCTATTGCATGCTAAGTAGGAACTCGAAATTTTGGTTCTTGATGTAGTATCATGTGGTAGGCACCCATCACCCTTGTTACTTGGCCCGAGACGATACATGTTATTTTTCTATGCTTAAGTAGACGGGGTTTTGGTTGAGAGTCTATCACGAGTGTTGTGAGAAAATTTTAGTAATCAAGACCAGATATGTCAAGACTTTCGAGACCTCGTGATGCAATATACCTCTGGGTGAAGGACGGTTTTGATGGCCACCCTGGGATAAACCAGCGGAGGACCCGGGATGCATGGAGAAGCGCCATGACATCTTACGGAAAGCTTCACCCATGCACGAAGAGATGGATGGATACTTCAAGACACAAGGCTTACCTGCACAGCCACAAGTCATTATGGGCTCTGGCTTGGTTGGACAACGTGGTAACTATGGATAGGCGGTGCTACGAGATGTAGAAGAACGATAGGATTGGATGGGCACCGTCAGAGGCTCAGAGGAACCTGTTGAAAGACCATGTTTTGATCATCCGGTTCTCAAACACCCTGAATTGTGAGGACTTCAATGGAGGTGATCAAATCTTGTGGGGAACGTGTGCAAAACTCTGCAGAGTACTCAAACCTAATCGATTAGCCGTGTCCACGTCATGGACAACTTGAGCCGAAGGAACTGAAACTATCTGGAATTCTCAACACAAATAATATTAATGATGTGGGAATTATTGACAACTTGGGTATGAGAATTGGTTAGTGGAACCATCTCATTAACAACCAACCATGTAGTAATATTTTGCTTTTAGCCCTCTCTTGTTGTAGGAGAAAACTTTGCTTTCCGCTAAAAACTTACAGCCCCACCTGCTATATATGCATATAGTATAGATGATATTTACACATCTCTTTTGTGACTTGCCGGCATATTCAATATGCCGACCTACACGGCTGCAACGTCTTATGTTGCAGATATTTTCTTCGACGAGTAAGAGTACGATCCAGGGTTACGGTCTGCACTCAACCTACCGTTGGTGTTTATCGGGACTCCACTCCCTTGACTGTTTCCGCTGAGATTTTGAGGTATATATCCATTTTACGTTATTTACATGTGATTGCACTTTGATATATACATTGATGTACTGTGTGTGCCAGCCTACCGATCCAGGGATGGCACAAATACATAGAGGCTTGACTCGTTTTGAGTCGGGTCGCTACAACCTCTCATTCCTAGTTAATGTTTTTTGGGCCACACAAAGCACACCAATTTTTGTGTTGAGGTACTCTATTACCTCGTCGTATTTGTTGTAAGTGTTAGAAAACCATGTTATCTCAGAAAACCACCCAATAGTCTAGTTGTGCATTGTGTTCCCAGTGTGATAATTTTGGCCCTCATTATTGAAAGCATCCCGTGATGTTATTTAGTTAATAGGTATTCCATTTCTGGGTTCTTGAACCCATGATTCATTCTGCTCACTCCTGTTGATATTGTTGGTCGTTCCTTTAGGATGATCAGTAACTTTGCTATAGTCCTCGAGGTTTGTGGTATATCATTCTTCCAATACCATGAACTATCACGGCAGAAGTTCTTCGTGAACTAAATGATCACAACATGAGTGCTCGTGATGAGTTCTCCATTCCATAGTTGTGACTCTGCCAATCCTTCCTTTCTGCACGGGTTATCTGGAAGAATTATGTTGAACACGTTCAACATGTTAAACTATGCATCGACAACTCAGAAAAATTATGTGCTCTTGAGTTGCCCCTCTGAGTTGTATTCCGACCTTCAACTATCAGTGGATAGTTAGGAATAGTTGTGCATTCGTATTCATTGATGCCTATTAATCATGTGATCTATCAAGCCATTATATCTGAGAATGTTTAGGAGAAACAAACTCTACTAGCTCATCCATATATAGGATTGGGTCAAAGCTGTTGTATTCTGCAGATCAAAATGTCAATCTAGCTTTTGTTTTGTTCCACCCTCAAGTATTACCGTATTAATATCAAGAGTATCGTGAGAATTGCACAACCTCTTACGGATTCTTGATATTGTGGTACTTATCGCCATCATTGCTCATTCCTCGATCTCCACGTGGTTGTCACAGTAATATCGACAAGTGAATCGTGATGTGTGAAATCAATACTTCTAGAAATCCTATTGCTTGGAAGTTAATGGACAATAATTTCATTCTTAACATGTTGGTTATCGAATCACCATTCTAAAGATTGATAGTGCTACCTAGTCCATATTTCCTGCTGCACTTTTCGATCAATGAGTTAGGATTATGCCCTGAAAAGCAAGATTGTTCTCGAGCTTAATAACATATGGTGGTTCGTGATTATCCGAAAACCTTCTTGAAAGTATTACCACGTTATTCCTGACTGTTATGTTGAATTCGTGATCAAGTTGGTTTTTCTATAAACCACCCCTTCTGCAAGAATCCTCGTTGGATACCCCTCAAACTAGTTGGTTAAGATAAGCAACAACTTGGAGAGTTGGAAGATAAAAGCTTCGCCTGATCTAGGTCATTCCAAAGGGATATCTTTGTGTGTGTGTGTGTGTGTGAGTGTTGAATAAAGTTGATATTCTCATTGAATGATCCGTGTGATCAAATGTTGTATATATTATCTTGTCAAACTTTTGATTTGAGTATGGGCTATCGTCAAATGACACTCAGAACCAAAGATTTTTGTAATGGCGTCTTACTCATGGATTTCCTCGAGCATACATGATTATACTCTTTGATCTGACCAATGCTATCATCCTGCTCACATGAGATTTCGTATTCCATTTATATGGATATTTTGATGAACTATTGTTGAGCCCATTAGCAACACCTTTGTCTTCTCCATAACTTATGTTGGACATTAAGCTAGTGTTGGAAACTTTGTAGACATTGTCTTTGTATCTGTTCATGAGGTATGTGTTGGTGTAAGAAGTGAATTACTCTAAATTCATGTGCATTTGATGCAAGTTGCCGTCGTGAATTCGAGAAAAGATTGTTTTTCCTCTACCAGAATCATCCCAAGTCAACCATGACCGTGCGAAGTATTCTATGGTTTGATAGGCTCGCTACCTCCATTCTGTATGAATTTCCTCGCACACCAAACCACTGATTGATTTGTTTAAGGAAAAGAAGTTCCATCTTAAGAGCTAACATGGGCTTATATAAGGACTTCGCCATCCTCCAATGACGGTTCCAAACATAACTCGGTAGTGTTTTGTTGTAATACTTTTCCATGTGGTCATCATTGTCTTGTACAATGTGTTCACATGTGTCTTACAATCCAGCTCGTGCTTTGGAGCTGTTTTTCGTAGTTCATTTCCCAAGAATCCCGCAACGTCATCTCGTCAATTTGTGTTGCAAACCTTCCTTTTCAAACATGTTGAGTATGGAATATCCTATTACCAACCAGATTTGAATCTCACGTACATATGATGGTGGGACATTTCTCAGGAATTATAATATTGGTCTCCCTGTAACCGGTAAAGTGATGTCATGGCTAACACACATAGCGGGAACACCTATTATTATAATATCTTATATCAACAACCTTAGCCACATCCCCGTGAGGATTTTATATGACTTGTTTTAGAAGTTGTTCCTCATGGGCCCCCTTTGAGCCACGAAGTCCGACCTTTACTTGATGTTCTAGCTACCAAACATTACCTATAATTGGGTTGTGCTAGTACGTCAAGGAGAACATTAGAAGTGGAGTGCTAAATGTCTCTCGGTTGATCATCCAGATTTTGTTCCCTTGGCATAGCTATGGTGAAATCTGAGAAAGTGATGTCTTCCTTTGCATCTGCATCCTCCATCGTTATTCATCATGGTAGTAGGAGGTGTTGTTAGGACCCTTGGCATGGATGTTGGTAAAACCTTGGTGGATATGGAAATGCTCAAGTTCTTGAGAGCATGCTCAGACATTAGGTTATATCCTCGGTATCAATTGGAATGTGCCTTCCGTTTGCCGAGTTGTCTTATAACTCTAGTTCCTTTTCCAAGCTTAGTATGTGATGACCCACAAGTGTAGGGGGTCGCAACAGTCTTCGTGGGTAAGTTAACCCAATTTATTGATTCGACACAAGCGGAGCCAAAGAATATTTATAAGCTTTAACAATTGAGTTGTCAATTCAACCGCACCTGAAAGATACTTGCTTGGCAACGAAATATTAGTAGGAACGGTGATATGAAAGTGATTGTGGCAACGGAAATAATGGTGGCAAACCAACGAAAGTAAAACAGCTAAAGTAGCACAACTGTGACTTGCAGGATTAAAACACTGTAGGCTAGGGAGATGGATGGTTGGTCATGGATGAGAGATATCATGTATTTAACTTGGGGCAAGGCACATAGAAAAGTAATGATCATCTAGGAAAATATCAAACATTAGGTATGTATCCCAAGGTAGTCGTGCGTGCTTGCAATAAGAACTTGCACAACATCTTCTGTCCTACCATCCCGCTACCAACGGGGCCAAAAGGAACTTATGGAGATTAAGGTGCTCCTATCAAAGAGCACCGCAACAAAGCATTAACAATCAATGGATACATGGAATCCTCAAACTATAGTCTATCCCCTTTGGTGTCCCAAGCTGTCACCATTAGGATCGCCGGTTCCGGACTATAATAGGTGCATACTACTCATAGATAGGATCAAGAACAAAAATATATTCATGAAAACATAAGGTATTCAGATCTGAAATCATGGCACTCGAGCCCTAAGTGACAAGCATTAAGAGTAACAAGTAGTAGCAAAGATGATAAACAACATAGTAGATGATAGGCAACATGCCCCCAACAATCTGACGAACTATTACATGATCTAACTTATCCAATCCCTACCACCCCCTTCACCTACAGCACGGAATTACTCACACATGATGGGGGAAGCCATGGAAGGGTGATGGAGTGGTGATGGTGATGACGATAGCGACGATTTCCCCTCTTCGGAGGCTAAGGCGGCCTCCAGATTAGCTCTCCATGAGAAGAACCGAGGGTGGCGGCGGCTCCGCGTCGAGAACTTGCAAACCGACATCTGTTCTAGGATTTCTCCGTCATGGGTAAAAATAGGAGCCAAAGTAGGGCACCAGAGGAGGTGGATGACGTCAGCTGTGCTTCCCTGGCAGTGGCTCGAGAAAAGGGCAGATCCTGCAATCTCTGGCATTAGCTAGACGAATGCTTATAACAACTAACCTTCTCCTGCAACGGCACCAGAAGAATGCTGATAGCACTCCCCGGCAATGAAACTGGAAGAATGTTGTTGATGGCCCACCAGCGCGTGGGTTCGCAGCAGTTTTCGAGGGTAGAGTATTCGACCCAATTTGTAGATCGCCGAAAGGAGGTGAGAGAATACTCTCGAGTATTAGCAGCTGAATTTGTCGGATTCAACCACACGTGAAAGATTAGTATCTGCAAGCACAATAGTAACAACAAAGTAATATGATAACAACGGTGTCAGAAACGATTTGTTGATAGTAGACTATTCCTAACAATTGTATCAATGGCGCCTCCGTTGCCGCGTCGACGGAAATTGTCAGTTCCCGTCAACGTCCGCTGAACCAACAGTGTAGCAGGTAGCAGCAGTGTAACGACCAATAGCAGTGGCAAGGAACAGCAGTAGTGGCAGCAGTAGCAAGTAGCAATAGTAGCAAGCGACAATAGTAGCAACAGTAGCAGCAGAGCAAAACAAATAACAACAGTAGCAACAGTAGTAGCATCAGCACAGAAAGACAAGTAACAGGAGTAGCAACAGTAGTAGTAGCAGCAAAGCAAGACAAGTAACATCAGCAGTAGGACAAACTCGTAGGCAATGGGTCGGTGATTTGTTAGGATGATACTCATCACGCAACAACTATAACACGGAGAGATATGTGGCTAGCTCCCGTTTGTCAATGTGATGTAGGCAAGCATTCCATGTGTCGTCATACGTGCTTAAGGAAAAGAACTTGCATGACATCTATTGTACAACCTTCTCGTGGCAGCGGAGTCCAAAAGGAAACTACGGGATATTAAGGTTCTCCTTTTAATAAAGAACCGAACCAACACATTAGCACTTGGTGAACACATGAACTCCTAAAACTATGATGATCACCGGGAGTGGTTCCGGTTATTGTCACTCCGGGGTTGCCAGATCATAACACAAAGTAGGTAACTACAACTTGCAAGATCGGATCTAAAACACACATATATTGGTGGCAACATAATAATTTCAGATCTGAAATCATGGCACTCGGGCCCTAGTGACAAACATTAAGCATGGCAAAGTAGTAGCAACATCAAATCTCAGAACATAGTGGATACTAGGGATCAATCCCCATCAAAACTAACTCGATTACATGATAGATCTCATCCTACTCATCATCGCCCAGCGAGCCTACGAATAGATTACTCACGAACGATGAAGAGCTTCATGGAATTGGAGAGGGAAGAAGGTTGATGATGACGATGGTGACGATTTCCCCTCTCCGGAGCCCAAGACGGACTCCAGATCTGCCTTCGAGATGAAGAACAGGAGGTGGCGGCGCCTCCGTATCGAGAACGCAACGAAAACTTCTCTTTTTTTTTCTAGGATGAAAGACAACTTATAGAGCTGGAGTTGGGGGCGGCAGGTGCCTGTGGGCTCCACAAGCCTGCCCACCACCACCAGGGGGGTGGTGGCGGAGCAGGGGCTTGTGACCCACTGGCCCACCCCCTGAGGTGGAACTTGGTGCAGATATTTTTGATATTTTCCAAAACCGCTTCCCGTAAATTTTCAGGACATTTGGAGAACTTTGATTTCTGCACAAAAATAACACCAAGGCAATTCTGCTGAAAACAGCGTCAGTCTAGGTTAGTTTCATTCAAATCATGCAAATTATAGTCCAAAACAAGGGCAAAAGAGTTTGGAAATGTGGAGACGTTGGAGACGTATCAACTCCCCCAAGCTTAAAACCTTGCTTGTCATCAAGCAACTCAGTTGACAAACTGAGAGAGAAAGAAAAACTTTGACAAACTCTATTTGATCTTGTTGTTGCAACTATGTCTAACTCATAACCAGAATTTCAGCAAGATCACAAGTTAACCACATAAGCAAATGACACAAAGGTCTCACGGTAAACTAATATCAATGGCATAATTAGCTAACAAGCAAATAATAATGAGTTTCAAATACCAACACTTCAATCAAAGCAAGCATGAAGCAATATGAATAGGTGGTATCTCGCTAGCTCTTTCTGAGACCGCAAAACATAAATGCAGAGCACTTTCAAAGATCAAGGGCTGACTAAACATTGTAATTCATAGCAACGAAGATCCAGTCATAGTCATACTCCATATCAATCAAAAGAAAAGCATAAAAATGATAGAGGTGCTTATATAAGAGGAGGATGACTCAACAGGAAAATAAATAGACGAGGGAAGCATTGATTTGAAGAGGTGCCAGAGCTCAAGCTTTGAAAACAGAGATAATAATTTTGGGTGGCATGCTTTCATTGTCAACTCAATGACCAAGAGTTCTCAATATCTTCCATGCTACTCATTCTATAGGCGGTTCCCAAACAGAAAAGTAAAGTTTTAACTCCCCCACCACCAATCAATCACACTCCACGGCTAGCCGAATCCTCGGGTACCGTCATTACTAACATCAATCCGGGGGGAGTCTTGTTTTACAGTTATGTTTTCGATTTAAGCATGGAACTGGGCATCCCGAATACCGGCCCCTTTCTCGTGAATGACTATGAATAAACACATGTTGAGGATAACACTCCTAGCACGGAAGATACCAATAGCCCTCTGTCACCACATGAGCGGTTCGGGCATGCAAAACAGATTTATTTCTTGAAGGTTTAGAGAATGGCACATGCAAATTTACTTGGAACGGCAGGTAGATACCGCAAATAGGTAGGTATGGTGGACTCTTATGGAAAAACTTTTGGGATTATGGAAGTGGATGCACAAGCAGCATTCCCTCTTAGTACAAGTGAAGGCTAGCAAAAGACTGGGAAGCGACCAACTAGAGAGCGACAACAGTCATCAAGATGCAATGAGTTTGACTAACATTGAATGCATGCATGAACAGGATATAAATCACCATGAATACGAACATCATAGAGGCTATGTTGATTTTGTTTCAACTACATGCATGAACATGCGCCAAGTCAGGCCACTTGAAACATTCAAAGGAGAATACCATCCTATCATACTATAACCAAGTCATCTCAAAATCTATGTTGGCAATCAAGACAAACCATTATATGCTCTCAGCTAAATAAGCATGGCATCAGAAACTATGATCTCTAAGTTGTCATTGCAAACATGGTTCTCTCACAACAAAGCTAAACTTGTGTTGACAAGATAGTCATATTTACAAAAACAAAATAGATAGAGTTCATACCCGCTTTTCAGTCTCAGTCACTTCATCATATATCATCATTGTTGCCTTTCATTTGCACGATCGAACGATGAAAACGACAATAAGCACATTGGACTAAGCTAAATCTGCAAGCAAACACAAAGGAGAAGACAAAATAATATGGCTCTTTGAAAGTTAAACAGGTAAGCATGTAAGAACCACTAAACATTGTAACCAATATCTTCTACCTTGACACAAAGAAAAAGAAAACTATTTACACGGGAAAGCTCCCAACAAGCAAAAGAAGAAAGAAAAATATTTTTGGGTTTTCTCAAAAGGACACAAAACAAGCAAACAAGAAAACGAAAATAAAACTAGCATGGATAATACAGTGGCAAAGTGTAAACACCGGCTAACAAAGTGAAAGCATAAGCATGAATGTAAAGTCGGTGAGAACACGTACTCCCCCAAGCTTAGGCTTTTGGCCTAGCTTGGTCTACTCCCAGGGTGGGAAATAACCAGCTCCAGGATACTCCGGAGCACACTGTGGATGCCACTGCTGTGTGAGCTCCTCTGGCTCTCACTGATAAACTGACGTCTGGTACTCGACTGGCGGCTCGGGCACGGGCGCGTGTGGTTGGGCCAAGCCCCAATATGCGTAGATGTCCGCGGGCATAATAGTGTACCTATCTGCATGAAGATCAAACAAAGAAGGAGCAGGCAAAGTAAGAGTCTCTCGAGTACCCTGACTAAACACCAGGTTATAAATGATCCGTCTACTAGCATCTCTATCCAGAAAATCATGGCGAACCATGCTGTCATAATCCAGATATCTCTCAGGGAGGAGCATCTCTCCTTCCTCTCCCAGTCTAATCATTATCTCAAAGTGTCTGGCAAGACGGGTAGCATAGATACCTCCATAGACAACACCTTTGGAACGGTTCAGGTTCAACCGTTGAGCTACTATAGCGCCCAAGCTATAAGTCTTATCGTTATAAAGGCCTTCGTGCAAAACCGCAAGGTCTGGAGAACTAAGTGATCCAGCCTCCCCACAGCCAATCAAACATTTTCCCACAAATAGTGAGAAGTACCGAAGCACAGGAAAATGTATGCTAGCAATTGTAGCGCGAGACACTCCTCTCTCCTCTCCAACAGCAATAGAACCAATGAAATCCTCCAAGTCCCGTGGACGAGGGTCACGAATATCCCCAACATAAGGTAATTTGCATACATTGCAAAAATCCCGCAGCGTCATGCACTGGGGGACATCTATATCATGAACTCAACCATGGGAGGATTCTTCCTCGGATAAAAGTTGAAGCTTTGAACGAAAATATAGGTGAGGAGGAGATATTGTGGGCACTTATCTTCAACAACGCAGTAAGACCTGCATTCTCCATCAAGTAATAAAAGTCGTCATAGAGTCCGGCGGCGCGCAAAAATTCATATCTTGGCCACTCGCACGCTCGATCTTCTATGACTCAAGGGCCTACGTACTTGGGGTGATTCTTCTCATCCTCCTTGTGGTTACGGCTTGAAGAGCCTCTCAAGAACCTCCTCATCTCTTCCTTTTTCTCGCTCTGAAAAATTCTGAAATTTTTAGAGACTTCGAAAGAAAAGTGAATAAGGGTTAACCCAACTTGTAGAAACTACTCCAACTAGTGCCTAGAGACCGTATCACGCGCTAAAACTACTTGGGACCAGCTAAAATCAACATTCTAGCTCAAGAACAGGGTCACCAAGGTAGCAAGAATTCGCGAAGGATAAAGCACTAGAGCAAAAACTAATTGGACCAATGGAGGAGTCACTTACCAAGGAGAAATTTCCCCAAAATGGTTCGGAGAATGGTGTTTTGAGCAAGGACATCGAAAATCACAGCCTAATGAGCAAGAACACGAGTTTGAGCTGTGAAACAATTTTTTCTGGAGGTGGAAGAAGAGGTTGGGAGCTGGAATGAGTGGAGGGGATGCCTGTGGGCCCCACAAGTTTGCACCCCGCCACCAGGGGGTAGGTGGCGGTGGGGGGTCTTGTGGCCCACTGGTCAGTCCCCCTGACCAGCTCTCGGGCCCAAAAATTTTCAAAAAATCCAGAAAAAATCATACTAAATTTTCAGGACCATCGGAGATCTTTTATTTTCAAGGTATTATTCTCCGGGATGCTAAAATAGAAAACAGGAAAACCAAACTAATTCTATCATTTTTCTTCTAAGCAACAGAAAAAGAAAACTCAAAACAGAGGTGTGTGACTCTTTGATTCATCCGTTTCATGGTCATCGAAAGAAATCCGTCAATGGGATTGATCAAGTCCTTATGACAAAACTTTCTCGAATCGCAAGAGAGAACGGAGAATTTTCGAATAGCCACTAAGTCACCTCAATGGGGATATGAATCTCCCCAACAAGAAAATCATACTTCATCTTGACACGAGGAATAGGGCATTCAAAGCTCCCAATAAGAATCGATGAAGTCTTTTCAATAGCATTGATGCAATGTACTGGATATCGTTTCTTCGGAAAGTGCACTGTGTGCTCATTACCGTTGACATGGAAAGTGACATTGCCTTTGTTGCAATCTATAACAGCCCCTGCGGTGTTTAAAAAGGGTCTTCCAAGGATGATATCCATGGCATCGTCCTCGGCAATATCCAAGATAACAAAGTTTGTTAAGATAGTGGTATTAGCAAGCACAACAGGCACATCCTCGCAAATGCCGATAGGGAAAGCAGTTGATTTGTCGGCCATTTGCAGAGAAATTTCAGTGGGTGTCAACTTATCTAGCTCAAGTCTACGATAAAGAGAGAGCGACATAATACTAACACCGGCTCCAAGGTCACATAAGGCAGTTCTTACGTAGTTTCCTTTAATGGAGCAAGGTATAGTGGGCACTCCGGGATTACCAAGTTTCTTAGGAGTTCCACCTTTGAAAGTGTAATTGGCAAGCATTGTGGAGATCTCAAGATCTGGTATCTTCCGTTTATTAGTCACGATATCTTTCATGTACTTGGCATACAGAGACATCTTGAGCATATCAGTTAACCGCATCTACAGAAAGACGGGTCTTATCATCTCAACGAAGCGCTCAAAATCCTCATCATCCTTTTTCTTGGATGGCTTAGGAGGAAAGGGCACAGGTCTCTGAACCCATGGCTCTCTTTCTTTACCATGCTTCCTAGCAGTAAAGTCATTCTTGTCGTATCTCTTAGGTTGTGGATTATATGGATTTACCGTAGGTTCAATCTCCACATCCTCATGATGGCTAGGTTGAGCATTATTATGAACATTACTGTCCACAGTGTCACCAGGTTCATGTTCATCACCTGATTGTGTTTCTGCATCAGACGCAGAAATATCATTAGGTTCTTCAGGTGTGATAGTATTCGGTGAACTCGCGTGCAGGTTTCTATCATCCTTCTTCTTCTCCTTAGGATGATTAGGTGTATCAGCATTGATTCCTTGAGAATCTTGATCAATTCTCTTAGGATGACCTTCAGGATACAAAGGTTCCTGAGTCGTTTTGCCTCCTCTAGTAATGACTCTGACAGAGTTGTCATTTAATTCATTGAGCAGGTCATTCTGAGCTTTAAGTACTTGTTCTACCTTAGTAGTAATCATAGAGGAATGTTTACTCAGAAGCTTCAGAGCATTGACATTTCTGTCTACACAAACACTTAAATGGCTAACCATACGAGTACTTTGTTCCAAATGTCTGCTAACATAATCATTGAAATTCTGTTGTTTGGCAACAAAGTTGTCAAATTCATCAAAGCATAGGCTAACAGGTTTATCAAAAGGAATATCACTCTCGTCAAACCTACGCAGAGAATTCACTTCCACTACCTGTATCGGGTTATCGAGACCGTGGATCTCTTTGATAGGTGGTAGATTTTTGACATCTTCAGCTCTAATGCCTTTCTCTTGCATAGATTTCTTGGCTTCTTGCATATCTTCGGGACTGAGGAATATAATACCTCTTTTCTTCGGAGTTGGCTTAGGAGGTGGTTGGGAATAGTCCAAGCATTATCGTTGATCAAGAGGTTATTCAGTAGGGTCTCAGCTTGTTCTACAGTTCGTTCCCTAAAAACACAACCCGCACAACTATCTAGGTAGTCTCTAGAGGCATCGGTAAGTCCGTTATAGAGGATATCAAGTATCTCGTTCTTCTTAAGAGGGTGATCAGGCAAAGCATTCTGTAGCTGGACGAGCCTGCCCCAAGCTTGTGGAAGACTCCCTTCTTGGAGTTGAGAAAAGTTGTATATTTCCTGCAAGGCAGCTTGCTTCCTATGGGCAGGGAAATATTTCTCACAGAAGTAATAGACCATCTCATGGAGACTACGCACACATCCAGGAGCAAGAGAGGTGAACCATGCTTTAGCATCATCCTTTAGAGAGAAAGGAAACAACTTAAGGATATGGTAGTGGCGGATCTTCTCCTCATTAGTGAAAAGGTTGACTATTTTGGATAGTTTGGCAAGATGGGCTATGACCGTCTCAGACTCATAACCGTGAAAAGGATCAGATTCGACTAGAGAGATTATCTCAGGGTCGACAGAGAATTCATAATCCTTATCGGTGACAAAGATAGGCGAAGTGGCAAACTTCGGATCATTTTTCATCCTATCTTCCCGAGATTTTTCCTTCCACTTGAGAATTAATTTATCAACGTCATAGGCATCCTTACACGCAAGAAAATCCTCAGCTATTTGTCCCTCCATAACGTAACCCTCTGGTATATCAGGCAATTCATATCTAGGAGAGCTAGATCTAGCAGGAGCAAAAGCAGGTTCTATCTCAATAGTATCGGCAATTTCAGAAGCATCACGAGCATTGGCAGTAACTCTAGAAATATGAGCATCAAGGAACACTCCTAGTGGAGCAGGCAAATGAGCATCTCTAGCAGTATCAAGCATCGCATCATCATGCAAAATAGCATCTCTAGCATCATCAGGCAAAGCAGTATCAAGCATAGCATCTCTAGTAGTAGTATCAAGCATAGTATCATCACGCATAATATCAAGCATAGCATCTCTAGTAGTAGTATCACAAGCATCATCAAGCACATGCGACATATCAAGATTTCTAGCAGGAGGTGAAGTCGCAAACTTACTCATAACTGAAGGTGAATCAAGTGTAGAGCTAGATGGCAATTCCTTACCTCCCCTCGTAGTTGAGGGCAAGAATTTGGTCTTAGGATCCTTCAGATTCTTCATAGTGATCAGCAGATATAAATCCCAAGTAACTTAGAGAATATAGCAATACCTCCCCGGCAACGGCGCCAGAAAAATGCTGACGTCAGCTGTGCTTCCGTGGCAGTGGCTCCAGAAAAGGGCAGATCCTGCAATCTCTGCGTTAGCTAGACGAATGCTTATAACAACTAACCTTCTCCTGGAACAGCACCAGAAGAATGCTGATAGCACTCCCCTGCAATGAAACTGGAAGAATGTTGTTGATGGCCCACCAGCGCGTGGGTTCGCAGCTATTTTCGAGGGTAGAGCATTCGACCCAATTTGTAGATCGCCGAAAGGAGGTGAGAGAATACTCTCGAGTATTAGCAGCTGAATTTGTCGGATTCAACCACACCTGAAAGATTAGTATCTGCAAGCACAATAGTAACAACAAAGTAATATGATAACAACTGTGTCAGAAACGATCTGTTGACAGTAGAGTATTCCTAACAATTGTATCAATGGCGCCTCCGTTGCCGCGTTGACGGAAATTGTCAGTTCCCGTCAACGTCCGGTGAACCAACAGTGTAGCAGGTAGCATCAATGTAAGAGCAATAGAAGTGGCAAGGAACAACAGTAGTGGCAGCAGTAGCAAGTAGCAACAGTAGCAAGCGACAGTTGTAGCAATAGTAGCAGCAGAGCAAAACAAGTAAGAGCAGTAGAAATAATAGTAGCAGCAGCAGAGCAAGACAAGTAACAGGAGTAGCAACAGTAGTAGCAGCAACAAAGCAAGACAAGTAACATCAGCAGTAGGACAAACTCGTAGGCAATGGGTCAGTGATTTGTTAGGATGATACTCATCATGCAACAGCTATAACACGGAGAGATATGTGGCTAGCTCCCGTTCGTCAATGTGATGTAGGCATGCATTCCGTGTGTCGTCATACGTGCTTAAGGAAAATAACTTGCATGACATCTATTGTCCATCCCTCCCGTGGCAGCGGCGTCCAAAAGGAAACTACGGGATATTAAGGTTCTCCTTTTAATAAAGAACCGGACCAACGGATTAGCACTTGGTGAACACATGAACTCCTCAAACTGTGATCGTCACCGGGAGTGGTTCCGGTTATTGTCACTCCGGGGTTGCCGGATCATAACACAAAGTAGGTAACTACAACTTGCAAGATCGGATCTAAAACACACATATATTGGTGACAACATAATAATTTCAGATCTGAAATCATGGCACTCGGGCCCTAGTGACAAGCATTAAGCATGGCAAAGTAGTAGCAACATTAAATCTTAGAACATAGTGGATACTAGGGATCAATCCCCATCAAAACTAACTCGATTACATGACAGATCTCATCCTACTCATCACCGCCCAGCGAGCCTACGAATAGATTACTCACGAACGACGAAGAGCTTCACGGAATTGGAGAGGGAAGAAAGTTGATGATGACGATGGCGATGATTTCCCCTCTCCGGAGCCCAAGACGGACTCCAGATCTGCCATCCACATGAAGAACAGGAGGTGATGGCGCCTCCGTATCGAAAACGCGACAAAAACTTCTCTTTTATTTTTTCTGGGACGAAAGACAACTTATAGAGCTGGAGTTGGGGCGGCAGGTGCCTGTGGGCCCCACAAGCCTGCCCACCGCCACCAGGGGGTGGTGGAGGATCAGGGGCTTGTGGCCCACTGGCCCACCCCCTGAGGTTGAACTTGGCGCAGATATTTTTGATATTTTCCAAAACTGCTCCCCGTAAATTTTCAGGACGTTTGGAGAACTTTGATTTGTGCACAAAAATAACACTAAGGCAATTCTGCTGAAAACAACGTCAGTCCAGGTTAGTTCCATTCAAATCATGCAAATTATAGTCCAAAACAAGGGCAAAAGAGTTTGGAAAAGTAGATACGTTGGAGACGTATCAGTGGACCCCACCAGACGGCCTCCCGGCGCGGCCAGGGAGCAGGCCGCGCCCACAGGTCGCGTGGAGGCCTGGTGGCCCTCTCTGGCCCATCTTCTGGCCCAGGGTTCCTCCTGGTGCGTGGATTTTCTCTATTTTTTATAGGAATTTTCTGGGATGCCTAAATATCCATTTTCCTCCACACAAGAAAACCATACAGGCAGCTGTGCTGAAAATAGCGTCAGTCCAGGTTAGTTTCATTCAAATCATGTAAGAACGAGGCCAAAACAATAGCAAAAGTGTTTGGAAAAGTCGATACGTTTAAGATGTATCAACTCCCCCAAGCTTAGCATATTGCTTGTCCTCGAGAAATTCAGTTCAACGAACTGGATGTGACAAAGAAAACTTTGACAAACTCTTTTGCTTCACCAGATGTATATAAGCATGCACTACGAACAAGTCCAACAAGTATTGAAGCAATGCTACAAAGACAATGCCCGAAGCAATCCTTCGATCATGTGAAGAGTTTCAAATAACTCAGAATGAATAATATGCAACTGAAAATTATGACGATAGCACAATGCACATGACTCAGACATACTATAGTGGTATCTCGCTAGCCCCCATGAGTGAAGCAAAACATAAATGCAGACGCTCCTTCAGAGTCTTAAAGGAGACTAGAAATAAATATTTCAGAATAAGTAATATCACTATCATACAAAAGACAATGTGGTGCTTTGGGACAATGCACATTATACTCAGAATGACAATTATGCTCTCTATAGTTGGTTCTTTTTTATAAGAAGAGGATGACTCAACAGTAAAGTAAAATAGATACGCCCTTCGCAGAGGGAAGCATTGATTTGCAGAGGTGCGAGAACTTGAGCTTTTAAAATAGAGATGAATCAAAATTTTGGGTGGTATGCTTGCATTGTCAACATAACAACTAAGAGATATCAATATCTTCCATGCTAAATACATTATAGGCGGTTCCCAAACAGAATAGTAAAGTTTTTACTCCCCCTCCACCAATCGTTCACACTCCACGGCGGGCCGAATCCACGGGTACCGTCCATACAAACAACAATCCTGGGGGAGTTTTGTTTCATTAAATTTGATTTGACTTTTGAGCATGGAACTGGGCATCTCGGTTACCGGCCACTTTCTCGTGAATGGTAGTGAATCAAGACATATCTTGAGAATAACCCACTTAGCATGGAAGATACTGATAGCCCCTAGTCACTACATGAGCGAGTCGGGCATACAAAACAAACTATTTATTTGAAGATTTAGAATACAGCACATGCAAATTTACTTAGGACGACACATAAATACCGCATATAGGTAGGTATGGTGGACTCATATGCCGCAACTGGTTTCAAACATTTTGGATGCATAAGCAGTCAGTCCTCTTAGTACACGCGAAGGCTAGCAAAAGACGGTGAAGCGACCAACTAGAGAGCAATAATGGTCATAATCATGCAGAGCGACAAAGGAACATTGAATCGGGCATGAAAGTGATATAACTATTCTGAAATAAAAAGATCATCAAGGCTTGATAGACTTTTGGTCATAAACATGTGTAAGCATGTGCCAAGTCAATCCAAAAAAATCTCCGAAGGGAAATACCACTTCAATATGCCAAACCATGAACAATGCAATGCATGCTAAACATTTCAATAACACATTATGCACTCCAGCTATTTGAGACTAGTCACAAAGAAAGCATGAACTACTGGGAAAACATTGTAATCATAGCACTATGTCGCTACAAGCTGGTCTCAAGATCATAAGTACAGGCATGTGTACAAAAGGAGAAACAGATAGAGTTCATACCGGCTTCCCTTATTGCGTCCCTTCCGTCGATCTTCATCATTATTGCATCCTCGCTTGCACGATCAAACGTAGATAGATATAATCAAGTGCAATTGCAACCATGGACATGAGCTGAACTCTGCAAACAAAGCAAATTAAAGAGAGAAAAGAAATCTTTTTGGGTTTTCCAAAGGTTAAACGAAAGCAAAAGAAGAGAGAAATATTTTTGTTGTTTTTGCAAAGAAAGAACAAAGAAGAACATGCAAAAACTCCGAAAAGATTAAAAAGGAAACACGGATGATACAATGAAAGCGGAGAAGGGTACGTACTCCCCCAAGCTTAGGCTTTTGGCCTAAGTTGGGCTTGGCTACTGCGGGCTCCAGGAGCTCCCTCCGGCTCCGGAGTGGTACGGGTGGCTCCAAGAATCATACGAGACCTCGGGCGCGTAAACTGATGCCCGACTGTCCTCCCAAGAAGAAGGCTCTTCTTCCTCGGGAACAACCCCCTCCATGGGGTTGTGGAACTGCTGCTGGATCACGAAGTCGTCCAGCTCAATCGAGGTGAAGGACCATCCGTTCCTGCTAGTGTAATCAAACAAAAGTGGTGCAAGTAGAGAGATCTCGCGAGTAGTAAGCTCGCCAAACCTCATAATATAAACAAGGTTACCAAACTCAGAAGTCCTGGTAACAAACTCATGCCTCTTCATAGCGGTAATATCAAAGCTTATGAATGAAAAAGGCGTATCATCTGTGCGTACAGTGCGCCCGAGGTGCTCGAGAATAAGCGTGGCATAAATGCCACCAAAGTGAGGCCCTTTGTCGTTGTTAGCGACGAGCCGACGAGCAATCAAAGCACCAATATTATACGTGTTATCTCCTAAGAGGGCGGGTGCCAAAATAGCGAGATCCGGAGCCGAAATGTTGCTCGTGTTGTCACGAGCTAACACCCCTCAAGCAATATAGTATGTGAAATACCTGATGTGGGGAAACAATATGCTGGAGATCTGCCCCCGGTGAATGTCTCGCGGATCCTTACAGCAAAGGGAAGTGAATAGGGATTTCAGCTCGTAGGGCTGAACTTTCATTTTGGTCGTCTTCCCGACATTCCGCACACCTATAACATCACAAAATTCTGCCAAAGACATGGTAAAGACATCCTCATATAATTTGAATTCAATCATGGAATGTTTATCATTATATCTAAACCAGTTGACAAAATAATAGGTGAGTTTTGGATATTGTTGCACACTCGTGTTACGAGACATGTCAAACCTGCAGCTGCACAGAGGTTATCAAACTCATCCTTAATATCTGGCGCCGTAAGGAAATCTGAACACGGGTATGCCATGGCACGTGTCGTGGCCGTCTCGTGGAGCAACTCCGGTGGCACGATATCATCATTGTAACTTGTCCTCACAGTAGAGGATGAAGCTGCAGCTCTAGTTAGTCTATCGGTAGGCTCGGGTCTCTTCTTCCAAGCCATCCTTTTGCCTTTCCAAACAAACACATTTCTGAAATTTTTGGTGCATCACAAAAATGAAGGTTTAAGCAAAATGAGTAGGAGCAAACTATTCTACTCACTTCCCTGATGCATAAACTTGCGTTAAAACTTCATAGATAAATTCCTAAACATGCATGCAAGCTCATATGAACAGCACCAAGAACTCCTAAATACTCACAAATAAGACCACCAATCAAAATTCTAATTGGAGGAGTGGAGGAGTGACATACCAAGGAGCAAATGCTCAAATTCTCAATGCAAATGATGGGTGTAGAGAGAGATCGAAATTTGCCACCAAGAACAGCAAGAACTCGAGCTCGAGGAGAAAAATCGGGATTTTTGGAGTGAGAGAGAGAGGAGGGAAGAAGAAGTACCTGGAAAGGGGACCAGGTGGGCCGAGGCGCCCTGTGGGCGCGGCCAGGGGCCAGACCGCGCAACCTGGCCGCCTGGACCAGGGGTGGCCCTGCCCGGTCAGTGCCACGTGCACCTGTGTCTCTTTTTTGATGGAAATTTTTATTATAATTTTTCTGGAATTTTTCTGACAACTTCACTTTTGAAAAAAAATCGAAGTACCGAAAGCTCTAAAACTTCTGGAAAGCTCGAAGCAATGGTTAAACATATGAAGCTTCAAAAACATAAAACTTTGGTACAACAAGGAGGATGAAAGATAAAATAAATGAAAACATAACAAGCTTCTGTTTTTACTCATATAAAACTTATTTTTTAGCAAGGTTGATCAAGTCTTACTACCAAACAAGTGTTATATCGAGCAAAAAGTTTCACTTCATATAAAGCAATCATGGTACCTTTATTTTAATGGATATTGTCCCCACCATAATGGTTTTGTATTTGTGGTGCACATGTAGAGGGCAATCCCACTCTCCAACCTTCACGGTCTCAATATACTCAATAGAATTAAGGCCATGCCTTTTATCAATATTCTTCGGAAAATATACCGTGTGCTCCTTCTCATTAACATTAAAAGTCACCTTTCCTTTATTGCAATCAATAATAGCACCTGCGGTGTTAAGAAAAGGTCTACCAAGAATATTAGACATGCTCTCATCCTCGGGCATGTCAAGCACAACAAAGTCAGTAAGGATCAAGCAATTAGCAACTTCAAGAGGAACATCCTCACAAATACCAACAGGAACAGCCATTGACTTATCAGCCATTTGAAGAGATATATATGTAGGGATTAGTTTATCTAAACAAAGCCTTTTGTAAAGAGAGAAAGGCATAAAACTCACTCGTGCACCAAGATCACATAAAGTAGTTCTGACATAATTATTTTTTATGGAGCAAGGAATGGTGGGTATACCTGGATCACCAAGCTTCTCGGGAATCTTGCCACTGAAAGAGTAATTAGCAAGCATAGTAGATATTTCCTCATTAGGAACTTTTCTTTTATTAGTAACAATATCTTTCATATACCTCGAGTACGGAGGCAACTTAATAGCATCGGTGAAAGGAATTTGAAGAAAAAGAGGTTTCATCCATTCACAAAATTTATTGTAATGCTCTTCTTCTTTGGTTTTGAAAGACTTATCTGGGAAGGGCATTGATTTATGTACCCATGGTTCTCTTCCCTTCCCATGTCTTCTTGCAACAAAGTCTTATCTAGTATATCTCTTGCGCTTGTCGGGTGCTTCTTCTTCTTGTACTTCAGGAGGATCATTCTTCTCATTATCTTTATGAGGTTCAGCACCATCTTCAGTTTCAGCATCGGAAGTAGATATGCTATTAGGATCATGTCAGCTTCATTGTGTTTCTTCTTCTTCTTCGGGGAGCTGACAACGTCTTCTTCCTACAATTGAGAATCTTGCTCGATCCTCTTTGGATGCCCCTCCGGATAGAGGGGGTCCTGGGTGTGTGTACCACCATGGATCTTTATACCATATGCGTGCGTATCAACTTGTTTGGCATTGTTAGCAAGCAAATCTTTTTGCACATTAGAAATTTGTTCAAGCTGAGTTTGAACCATATGAAAATGCTTAACAATACCTTTAACATCATTAACAGTTCTACTTAAAACATCAAGCAAACTCTTGATAGCAAGGGAATTATTATGCAACTGGCTTTGAATCCTCTCATTAAAGTGATTTTGCTTGACAATGAAATTATCAAGATCATCCAAGCATTCATCACGGGGCTTACCATGAGGGATGTCACTTGCATTGAATTCTAAAAGAGAGTGTACCTCTACCGTAGGTGGGTGAGTGGTAGGCTCACATAATTGCTCAATAGGAGGTAGATCCTTCACATCTTCAGCTTTAATACCTTTCTCTTTAATAGACTTCTTGGCTTCTTGCATAACTTAGGGGCTCAATAAAAGCATACCCCTCTTCTTTGGTGGTGGAAGTGGTTCAGGAACGGCCCAATCATCATGATTCTTAGCTATCTTGCCCATTAGTTCTTCAGCATCGTCCGGTGTTCTTTCCCTGAAAACACAACCAACACAACTATTCAGATAGGTTCTAGATTCATCGGTTAGACCAGCATAAAATATATCAAGCAATTCATTCTTAGGGACTCCATGTCCCGGTCTAGCCTTGAGTAAAGTGCAATACCTCCCCCAAGCTTTAGGGAGGTGCTCATCCTGCAACTGTTTAAAGTTATATATTCTTTGTAAAGCAGCATGTTGCTTATGAGCAGGAAAATATTTAGCAACAAAAGATTGAGCTAAATCTGTAGGACTCTTAATGGAACCACATGGTAGTGCATCATACCATGCTTTAGCATCTCCCTTCAAAGAGAAAGGAAGTAGCTTAGTAACATAATAATTTATCTTCTTGTCCTCTGTAGTGAATAAGCCACCCAACTCAGTGAGTTTGGTAAGGTGTGCAGTAGCATCGTCATCTTCTCTACCATAAAAGGGGTCAACTTCAACTGTGGATATTAGTTAAAGATCGACAGAGAAATCAAAATCAGCATCCTTAATGCAAATAGGAGATGAAGCAAATTCACGATCAGGAGTAAATTTGTTCTTCATAGAATGCTTTTCAAGCACCTTCTTAACAACAACACGGTCAGAGTCAGCACACTCTGTAAGGTCCCTGCATAAATCATCATCAAGCTCCATATAATCATCATCAAGAATTCTTTCCTTGAGACCACTCAAGTATCGGTAACCAAAGGATCTACAAATGGGGTAGCATGTAACAGAAATTTCAATTCCATACTGCTTCGCAACCTTAGCAGTCTGAGACTCAATAAAATAACCAAGTAAACCTGTCTCACCAAGAGTAGTAGAAGCATCATCAAAAGTATCAGACATAGTGACGGACTCGGTAGAAGCAGCATGTGGTGGTGATGAAGAAAACTTACTCATGACGGAAGGTGAATCAAGCGTAGTGCTGATGACCCTAAAATGTAGAGGATCTATCGTAGTCCTTTTGATAAGTAAGAGTGTCGAACCCAATGAGGAGCAGAAGGAACTGAGAAGTGGTTTTCAGCAAGGTATTCTTTGCAAGCACTGAAATTATCGGTAACAGATAGTTGTGTGGTAAGATGATTCGTAGAAAGTAGCAAGTAACAAAGGTGCAGAAAAGTGGCCCAATCCCTTTTGTAGCAAGGGACAAGCCTGGACAAACTCTTATAGGATGTAAAGCACTCCCGAGGACACATGGGAATTTCTGTCAAGCTAGTTATCATCATGTTCATATGATTCGCGTTCACTGCTTTGATAGTTTGATATGTGGGTGGACCGGTGCTTGGGTTCTGCCCTTAATTAGACAAACATCCCACTTATGATTAACCCCTCTTGCAAGCATCCGCAACTACGAAAGAAGAATTAAGACAAAGTCTAACCATAGCATTAAACTAGTGGATCCAAATCAGCCCCTTACGAAGCAATGCATAAACTAGGGTTTAAGCTTCTGTCACTCTAGCAACCCGTCATCTACTTATTACTTACCAATGCCTTCCTCTAGGCCCAAATAATGGTGAAGTTTTATGTAGACGACGTTCACATAACACCACTAGAGGAGAGACAACATACAATGCATCAAAATATCGAAGTAATACCAAATTCACATGACTACTTATAGCAAGAATTATCCCATGTCCTCAGAAACAAAAGTGACTACTCACAAAGCATAATTATGTTCATGACCGGAGAGGTATTGAATAGCATTGAGGATCTAAACATATAATCTTCCACCGAGTAATCCAACTAGCATCAATAACAAAGAGTAATTAACAGTACTAGCAACCTTACAAGTACCAATCGGAGTCGCGAGACGGAGATTGGTTACAAGAGATGAACTAGGGTTTGGAGATGAGATGGTGCTGATGAAGATGTTGATGGTGATGAGTCCCCTCCGATGAGAGGAGTGTTGGTGATGACGATGGCGGCGATTTCCCCCTCAGGAAGGGAAGTTTCCCCGGCAGGACGACCCTGCCGAAGCACTATATTGGTTCTGCTCAAGTTCTGCCTCGTGACGGCGGCGACTCCTCCCGAAAGCTTCCTCCTGATTTTTTCTGGAACGAAACCCTCCTTATAGCAAAAGATGGAACGAAAGCCTCCTCCTGATTTTTTCTGGAACGAAACCCTCGTTATAGCAAAAGAGGGGCAACAGGGGGCCCACAAGCCACATAGGCGCGGCCAGGGGGTACACCGCGCCTGGCAGGCTTGTGGCCTCCCGGTGGCTCCCCTCTGGTACTTCTTCCGTCCAGTATTTTTTATAAATTCCAAAATAATTCCTCGTTGATTTTCACGGCTTTTGTAGTTGTGCAGAATAGGTATCTCAAACTTGCTCCTTTTTCAAACCAGAATTCCAGCTGCCGGCATTCTCCCTCTTCATGTAAACCTTATAAAATAAGAGAGAAAAGGCATAAGTAATGTACCATGAAGTGTAATAACAGCCCATACAGCAATAAATATCAACATAAAAGCATGATGCAAAATGGACGTATCAACTCCCCCAAGCTTAGACCTCGCTTGTCCTCAAGCGGAAACCGAGATCAATAAATATGCCCAGATGTGTAGAGATAGATGTGTCGACAAAACAAGATACAGACATGCAGGCATCATGATCATAATTAGAACAACAATATCATCATATAATCTCTTATGCTAAAGTGATAATTCCCTCACAAAGTAAAGTATGGATCAAGAACCTTATTGAGAATTAACAACCAATAGCCTTTAGTCATTGAAGCAATTCCAATTTATCATAACATCGGAAAGAGTCAAATAAGAGCTTGTAAAGAAAATCCACATACTCAATCATCCTTTCGTCTTCTACAATTGCTAAAACTCACGTGGTACTCATGAGATCAAAGTTCCAGTTGGACATAGAGAAAGACAGGGGCTTATAGTTTCGCCTCCCAACTACTTACCTCAAGGGTAATGTCAACAATAATAATTCATGAATACTTACTTCCAAGTTGACATATGAATATAGATCTTTCCCTAGCATATGACGTTAGCCAAGATAAAAGTGAAATAAGGAATTGGTGTCGATCACCATGACACTTTTAAGGAAAAAAAATTAAAGGTACAAGATAGGCCCTTCGTAGAGGGAAGCAGAGGTTGTCATGCACTTCTGAGGTTTGGATGTGTGACCTCTTAGTGTGAAGGAACGTCACTTTATATTGCCTCCTGTGATAAAGAACTTTATTATGCAGTTCGTCGCTTTTATGTCTTCCTCATCACAGGTTCGTACAAAGCTTATTTTCCACACACTAATAGATCATACATATTTAGGGAGCAATTTTTATTGCTTGCACCGATGACAACTTACTTGATGGATCTTCTTCAATCCATAGGTAGGTATGGTGGACTCTCATGGAAAAATTGGGTTGAAGGTTTATGGATGCACAAGTAGTATCTCTACTTAGTGCGGAAGTTTTGGCTGATATGAGGTGGAAGCAATCGTCACATGCTAAGGGATCTCTAGTCATATAACATTGTTCGGAACCAAGAAAACATAATTCATTATGTTGTCTTCCTTGTCCAACATCTACTTCTAAGCATGTAATAGTTTAATGAGTGTTCACAATCATAGATGGTGTCAAAGATGGTATATTTATATGTGAACCTCTCCTTCTTTATTACATCCTATTAATTGCAGCAATGACCAAGGTCTACGTTTGTCCACCCACAACAAGTTTCAATCAACATTCTTTTTATATGTGAAGCCATCACTTCCCATAAGATCATTACATGATCTTTCATGCTTTTGTTCTCTTATTATTCTTTTCTTTAGATCATGGCATCAAGCAAGGCCCTTAACTAAAACACTCTTTATTATATGACTCACGAGCTCGAATACATTGGGGGTAACACAGAGCAAAACTGAAGCCTAGAACACTAAGAACTTTATTCTACTAGAGAAAGATAAAAGCAAAAAGGATCGAACTAAGAAAAAGGTAAAGGCAAAAGATGTGATGGTGATACGATACCGGGGCAACTCCCCCAAGCTTGGCACAAGCCAAGGGGGTTGCCCATACCCGTGCTTAGTTGTCTTCCTTCGAAGGTGATGGTGGTGGAGTAGTTGCAACCTGGGTTTGATCCTCCGTCTTCCAAGGCATAGGTGCTCCATCATGGAAAGATGATCGAGTCTTCGGAATCCTCAAATCTGCACCCAACCGTATTGATTTAAATCTATACTCATACTCACAGTTTTGGTTCTGCAGGTCGTACATCTGGGCTTGGAGGTGATCAATTCTGTCACAGAGCCTGGAGAGGTGCTTCCCAATGTCATTGGCATTGATCTTGTGCTTGTTGGTGAACTCTGTGATCATCATGTGGTTGGCGTTGAGTCCGCGTTCCACCATCCCTTGGCACTTGAAGACTTGCTGCTCCATTGCTTCGAGCCTAGCCTCCATGCTTCCGGTCTTCTTGGGCCCCTCAACATCATGGATGTGCAGCACCCCCTCATGCATCTCGATAGATAGAGGGTGTTGCAACACTCCCGTGAGGTAGGGATTGTTGACCTTCTCGAAGAACTTGTCCTTCGAAACTTTTGGGGACGCCATAGCGATCTAGATCTGTCTGCACGGTAGCTCGAAACGAAAACAGAGGATATTTGCGTGATACGAGGGTCAGGCCTTTCGGGAGAATATATAATGAATTTTCCCGACCAAAAGGAGTACTCCGCAAGAAAATAGAGTCCGGGAGGCACACGAGGTGCCCAAAGCCACCCACGCGTGGCCAGGGGGTAGGCCGCGCCTGCCAGGCTTGTCGCCTCCTCGTGCGCTTTCCGGACTACTTTAAATTTTTCTATTTTTCTAAAAATTCCAAAACGGAGAAAAATTGCTACTGGAAAAGTTTTGGAGTCAGTTTACTTACCGAATCACATACCTCTTCGTTTTTGGAGTCTGAAACAGGCTGATAAATATCCCTTATGTACTCCTCCGAAGTTATGGTATTAATAACATTGCTTTCAACATTTATGGGAGTACCTGAGATATAATGCTTGATTCTTTGCCCATTTACCACTCTCGGAAAATTACCTTCCGTGTTGTTGATCTTGATAGCACCGGAATGATATACTTCCTCAACAATGTAAGGACCTTCCCATTTAGAGAGAATCTTGCCTGCAAAAAATCTTAAACAAGAATTGTACAGCAAGACATAATCACCTACATTTAACTCACATTTTTGTATCCTTTTATCATGCCACCTCTTAACTTTTTCTTTAAACAACTTGGCATTTTCATATGCCTGAGCTCTCCATTCATCAAGTGAGCTAATATCAAATAACCTCTTCTCACCAGCATGTTTGAAATCAAAGTTGAGCTCTTTGATTTCCCAATAAGACTTATGCTCTAGCCCAAGAGGTAAATGACATGCTTTACCATAAACCATTTTGTACGGAGACATGCCCATGGGATTCTTATAAGCAGTTCTATAAGCCCACAGTGCATCATCAAGCTTCTTAGACCAATTCTTTCTAGACCTATTAACAGTCTTTTGCAGAATTAGTTTAATCTCTCTATTACTTAGCTCTACTTGACCACTGGACTGAAGATGATAGGGAGATGCACCTCTATGGTTGACATCATACTTAGCAAGCGTTTTACGGAAAGCACCATGAATGAAATGTGAACCACCATCAGTCATTAGATATCTAGGGACTCCAAATCTAGGGAAAATAACTTCTGTAAGTATCCTAATAGAGGTGTTGTGATCAACACTACTAGTTGGGATAGCGTCTACCCACTTAGTAACGTAATCAACAGCAACTAGGATATGAGTATACTCGTTGGACTTTGGAAAAGGTCCTATATAATCAAAACCCCAAACATCAAATGGTTCAATGACAAGTGAATAATTCATAGGCATTTCCTCACGTTTACTGATATTACCTATTCTTTGACATTCACCACAAGACAAGACAAACTTACAGGCATCCTTGAAGAGAGTAGGCCAATAGAAACCTGATTGCAATACCTTGTGTGCAGTTCTATCTCCCGCATGGTGTCCTCCGTAAGCCTCAGAGTGACACTTCTGTAGGATCTGTCCCTGTTCATGCTCAGGTACACAACGTCTAATAACACCATCTACTCCTTCTTTATAAAGGTGAGGATCATCCCAAAAGTAATGTCTCAAATCAAAGAAGAATTTCTTCTTTTGCTGGTATGCGAAACTAGGGGGTATATATTTGGCAACAACATAATTTGCATAATCAGCATGCCACGGTGTACTACGTGAAGCATTGATGACATTCAGTTGCTCATCAGGAAAGCTATCATCAATAGGTTGTGGGTCATCAAGAACATTCTCCAACCTAGACAAGTTATCTGCTACGGGGTTCTCAGCACCCTTCCTATCAACAACATGCAATTCAAATTCTTGTAGCAAGAAAACCCATCTGGTAAGTCTAGGTTTAGCATCTTTCTTTTCCATGAGGTACTTAATAGCAGCATGATCAGTGTGAATAGTAACCTTGGAATCAACAATGTAAGATATGAACTTTTCACATGCAAACACGACTGCTAAAAATTCCTTTTCAATAGTAGCATAGTTTCTTTGGGCACTGTCTAGAGTTTTACTAGCATAGTGAATAACATTCAACTTCTTATCAACTCTTTGTCCTAGAACAACACCAACAACATAATCACTAGCATCACACATAATTTCAAAAGGTAAGTTCCAATCAGGTGGTTGAACAATAGGTGGAGTTATCAAGGCCTTCTTAAGTATTTCAAAGGCTTCCTCACAATCATTGTCAAAAACAAAAGGAATATCCTTTTGCAAGAGATTGGTAAGAGGCCTAGAAATCTTAGAAAAGTCCTTAATGAACCTTCTATAGAAACCAGCATGACCAAGGAAACTTCTTATACCTTTGATATCTGTAGGGCATGGCATTTTCTTGATCGCATCAACCTTAGCATTATTGACTTCAATACCTCTTTTAGAAATTTTATGTCCTAAGACGATGCCTTCATTAACCATAAAGTGGCACTTCTCCCAATTCAAGACAAGGTTGGTATCTTTACATCTCTACAAAACTCGATGAAGGTTGTTGAGGCAATCATCAAAAGAAGACCCGTAAATGGAGAAGTCATCCATGAAAACCTCAACAATCTTTTCACAAAAGTCAGAGAATATAGCCATCATACATCTTTGAATGGTAGCAGGTGCATTACATAAGCCAAAAGGCATACGTCTATAGGCAAAGGTACCGAAAGGGCAAGTAAAAGTAGTTTTCTCCTAATCAGATTGTGTAACAGGTATTTGGGAGAAACCAGAATAACCATCTAGAAAGTAGAAGCGTGTGTGTTTAGACAATCTTTCTAGCATTTGGTAAATAAAAGACAAAGGGTAATGATCTTTCCTAGTGGCCTTATTCAATTTCCTAAAATCAATCACCATCCTATAGCCAGTAATAATCCTCTGTGGGATCAATTCATCTTTATCATTAGGGACAACGGTGATACCTCCTTTCTTGGGGACACAGTGCACCGGACTTACCCAATCACTATGAGAAACATGATAGACAATACCTGCTTCCAGGAGCTTTAGTATTTCTTTTCTTACTACCTCTTTCATCTTATGAACATCAACTGGTTTGGAATCAGGATCGGTTTTAATTCTGTGCTGGCATAGAGTGGGACTAATGCCCTTAAGATCATCAAGAGTATATCCAATAGAAGCACGGTGCTTCCTCAGAGTTTTCAATAATTTCTTTTCTTCATGCTCTGACAGGCTAGCACTAATAATAACATGATATATCTCTTTTTCATCAAGATAAGCATACTTAAGAGTATCAGGTAACTGTTTAAGCTCGAACACAGGATCAACCTTTGGTGGGGGTGGATCTCCAAGCAGTTCAACACGCAAATTATTCTTAAGGATAGGATGTTGTTCAAAGATACCTCTATCTATCTCATTCCTTTCATCCATATGCATATCATTTTCATGCTCAAGCAAATATTGCTCTAAAGGATCAGTAGGAGGCACATCAATAGAAGCTAGAGCAATAATTTCATCCTTACTAGACAACTCTTTTTCATGAGGTTGTCTACCAAACTTGGAGAAATTGAACTCATGTGGCACACCTTCAAAGCCAACAGTGACAGTTTGCTTCTCACAATCAATATGATTATTGACAGTATTGAGGAAAGGTCTGCCAAATATGATGGGACAAAAGCTATATTGTGCGGTAGCAAGAACGAGGAAATCAGCAGGATACTTAGTTTTACCACACAAGACTTCAACATCTCTAACAATTCCCAAAGGGCAGATAGTATCTCTATTGGCAAGCTGAATAGTGACATCAATAGGTTCCATCTCGACAGGTGTAATCTCGTCTTTAATTTCATCATATAAAGATTGAGGTATTGCACTAACACTAGCACCCACGTCACATAAACCATGATAACAATGATCTCCTTCTTAACAGAAACAACATGCGTGCCAACAACATGCCTATGTTTGTCTCTAGCATGAGGTTTAGCAATTCTAGCAGCATCTTCACAGAAGTGAATATCATGGACATCAACATTGTCGGACAGGAGATCTTTGATATACCAATGCTAGGTTCAACTCTAATTTGCTCACGGGGTGTAGGTGTTCTAATGTAGCCCCTACGTATCACAGTTGAAGCTTTAGAATGATCCTTTATTCTAACAGGGAAAGGTGGTTTCTCAATGTAAGCACTAGGAACAATACGATCAATATAAGCAATGACTTTCTCTTCAACTGGATTGGGTTTAACTACATGACTTCTAAGGAGGATGATATTGAAACCACTTATCTTTAGGGAGATCAATATGAGCAGCAAATCATTCACACAATGAAGCTACTATCTCAGAGTCAAGTCCATATTTAGCGCTAAAATTACAAAAAGTATTAGTTTCAACAAAGGATTTAACGCAATCGAACTTAAGGTTCATACCTGACTCCTTACCTTCATCAAACTCCCAATGTTCAGAGTTGCATTTTATTCTTTACAATAAGTTCCATTTGAAGTCAATATTTCTCTTCATAAAAGAACTGGTACAAGAAGTGTCAAGCATGGTGCGATTATCATGAGAAAGCCGAGCATAAAAGTTATGATTAATAATTTCTCTCGACAGCTCATGGTTGGGGCATGAATATAACATTGATTTAAGACTCCCCCAAGCTTGAGCGATACTTTCTATATCACGAGGCCAAAAATTATAGATATAATTCCGATCACGATGTACCAAATGCATAGGATAAAACTTTTGATGAAATTCCAATTTCAATCGGTTGTAGTTCCATGATCCAGTATCATCACATAGCCTATACCATGTCAGTGCTTTATCCCCCAAAGATAAGGGAAATACCTTCTTCTTGACCTCATCCTCGGGCAAACTTGCAAGCTTAAATAAACCACAAACTTCATCTACATAGATTAGATGCAAGTCGGGATGTGATGTTCCATCTCGTGTAAAAGGATTAGCCAACAGGTTTTCTAGCATACCCGAAGGAATTTCATAACAAATATTTTCAGTAGGTGCGACAGGTTGAGGAGCAACTCCTTGTGCTTCCGTCTGAGGTGAAGATACCCCGAACAAGCTCCTCAAAGGATTAGTTTCCATAGTGACAAGTGACAATAAATTTCAGCACACTATATAAATGTTTCCTTACCAAATTCCACTTACCAAAGGCGCTTCACTCCCCGGAAACGATGTCAGAAAAGAGTCTTGATGACCCACAAGTGTAGGGGATCTATCATTCCTTTCGATAAGTAAGAGTGTCGAACCCAACAAGGAGCAGAAGGAACTCACAAGTGGTTTTCAGCAAGGTATTCTCTGCAAGCACTGAAATTATCGGTAACAGATGGTTGTGTGGTAAGATGATTCATAGCAAGTAGCAAGTAACAAAGGTGTAGCAAAGTGGCCCAATCCCTTTTTAGCAAGGGACAAGCCTGTACAAACTCTTATAGGAGGTAAAGCACTCCCGAGGACACATGGAAATTTCTATCAAACTAGTTTTCATCATGTTCATATGATTCGCGTTCGCTACTTTGATAGTTTGATATGTGGGTGGACCGGTTCTTGGTTGCTTCCCTTACTTGGACAAACATACCACTTATGATTAACCCCTCTCGCAAGCATATGCAACTACGAAAGAAGAATTAAGACAAAGTCTAACCATAGCATTAAACTAGTGGATCCAAATCAGCCCCATACGAAGCAACGCATAAACTAGGGTTTAAGCTTCTGTCACTCTAGCAACCCATCATCTACTTATTACTTCCCAATGCATTCCTCTAGGCCCAAATAATGGTGAAGTGTTATGTAGTCGACGTTCACATACCACCACTAGAGGAGAGACAACATACAATGCATCAAAATATCGAACGAATACCAAATTTACATGACTACTTATAGCAAGAATTATCCCATGTCCTCAGGAACAAAAGTGACTAATCATAAAGCATAATTATGTTCATGACCAGAGAGGTATTGAATAGCATTGAGGATCTGAACATATAATCTTCCACCGAGTAATCCAACTAGCATCAACTACAAAGAGTAATTAACACTACTAACAACCTTACAAGTACCAATCGGAGTCGCGAGACGGATATTGGTGACAAGAGATGAACTAGGGTTTGGAGATGAGATGGTGCTGATGAAGATGTTGATGGTGATGAGTCCCCTCCGATGAGAGCAGTGTTGGTGATGACGGTGGCGACGATTTCCTCCTCCGGGAGGGAAGTTTCCCCGGCAGGACGACCTTGTCGGACCTCTAGATTGGTTCTGCTCAAGTTCTGCCTCGTGACGACGGTGACTTCTCTCGAAAGCCTCCTCCTTATTTTTTCTGGAATGAAACCCTCGTTATAGCAAATGATGGGAGCCAGAGGGGCAACAGGGGGCCCACAAGCCACCTAGGCACGGCCAGGGGGGTAGGCCGCGCCTTGCAGGCTTGTGGCCTCCTGGTAGCTCCCCTCTGGTACTTCTTCCATCCAGTATTTTTTTATAAATTCCAAAATAATTCCTTGTTGATTTTCACGGCTTTTGGAGTTGCGCAGAATAGGTATCTCAAACTTGCTCCTTTTTCAGACCAGAATTCCAACTGCCGACATTCTCCCTCTTCATGTAAAACTTGTAAAATAAGAGAGAAAAGGCATAAGTAATGTACCGTGAAGTGTAATAACAGCCCATAAAGCGATAAATATCAACATAAAAGCATGATGCAAAATGGACATATCAAGTGCTAGTCGTGAGAACGGTACCTTTTCGTGTAGTGAATGGTAAAAACGGAACCTTTAGGTCTCCTTTCTTACCGATAGTGGATAAATCGCAGCAAGCAAAATAACTCCAAGTAGACTTGTAAATAAAGCTATGCTCCCCGGCAACGGTGCCAGAAAATAGTCTTGGTGACCCACAAGTGTAGGGGATCACAACAGTCTTCGCGGGTAAGTTAACCCAATTTATTGATTCGACACAAGGGGAACCAAAGAATATTTATAAGCTTTAACAGTTGAGTTGTCAATTCAATCGCACCTGAAAGATACTTGCTTGGCAACAAAATATTAGTAGCAACAGTGATATGAAAGTGATTGTGGCAACGGAAATAATGGTGGCAAAGCAACGAAAGTAAAACAGCTAAAGTAGAGCAACTGTGACCAGCAGGATTAAAACACTATAGGCTAGGGAGATGGATGGTTGGTCATGGATGAGAGATATCATGTATTTAACTCCGAGAAAGACACATAGAAAAGTAATGATCATCTAGGCAAATATCAAACATTAGGCATGTATCCCAAGCTAGTCGTGCGTGCTTGCAATAAAAACTTGCACAACATCTTCTGTCCTACCATCCCGCTACCAACGGGGCCAAAAGTAACTTATGGAGATTGAGGTGCTCATGTCAAAGAGCACCAGAACAAAGCATTAACAATCAATGGATACATGGAATCCTCAAACTATAGTCTATCCCCTTTGGTGTCCCAAGCTGTCACCATTAGGATTGCCGGTTACGGACTATAAAAGGTGCATACTACTCATAGATAGGATCAAGAACACAAATATATTCCTGAAAACATAAGGTATTCAGATCTTAAATCATGGCGCCCAGTCCCTAAGTGACAAGCATTAAGAGTAACAAGCAATAGCAAAGATGATAAACACCATAGTAGATGATAGGAAACATGCCCCCGACAATCCGACGAACTATTACATGATCTAACTCATCCAATCCCTACCATACCCTTCACCTACAGCAGGGAATTACTCACACATGATGGAGGAAGACATGGAAGGGTGATGGAGTGGTGATGGTGCTGACGATGGCGACGATTTCCCCTCTCCGTAGGCCCAGGCAGCCTCCAGATTAGCTCTAGAGGAGAAGAACCGAGGGTGGCGGCGGCTTCGCGTCGAGAACTTGCAAAACGACTTATGTTCTTGGATTTCTACGTCACGGGTAAAAATAGGAGCCAAAGTAGGGCACCAGAGGAGCTGGACCCCATCCAGGCGGCCAGGGAGCAGGCCGTGCCCACAGGTCGCCTGGAGGCCCCCCTCTGGCCCATCTTCTGGCCCAGGGTTCCTCCCGGTGCGTGGATTTTCTCTATTTTTTATTGGAATTTTCCGGGACGCCTAAATATCCATTTTCCTACACACAAGAAAACCATACATTCATCTCTGCTTAAAACAACGTCAGTCCAGGTTAGTTTCATTCAAATCATGCAAGAATGAGGCCAAAATAGTAGCAAAAGTGTTTGGAAAAGTCGATACGTTTGAGACGTACTAGTATGCCATTTCGTCGAACTCCTTCAAACGATCATTTGTAAATTGCCTTATCCTGGTATGAAGAGTTTCAGTGATCTATGTATCAAAAGTATTTTTTTCACTTAAGGGAATAACTCTACAAGTCACCTTCCCGAGGTGCCCCGTTATGGTATAAAGGGCAATTTCATTTCTCGCTACTTTCAAACCTCTTCACCATCTGTTTTAAGCATGGAATTTTGTCTACCAATTGAACCTTCATCATATGCCTCATTTCTGCATCCCTTCTATGTGTTTTGTGTCTCATCTCAAGGGACGTTCCTATGTCTCATCCTATGAGTTGATCATTTGTTGCTCGATCTTCGAGGAGATCGAATCTTGTAGAGTTTTCATGTTCATTTCGTCATTATGTTTGTATGAAGATCTCGAAGGCAAAGATGTCAGGATCAACATGATGCAATGAATCTACATCTTCACGAAGGGCAATTGGATGACACAATCTTCATGATCCAATTAATTGCTTCCAACCAATTGCATTATCAACTTGTATCATGTTAAATTCAAATTAATTTGAAATGGGGATTAATTAACCCTGATAACCCACAAGTGTAGGGGATCACAACAGTTTTCGAGGGTAGAGTATTCAACCTAAATTTATTGATTCCACACAAGGGGAAGCGGAAGAATATTCTCAAGTATTAGCAGCTGAGTTTGTCAATTTCAACCACACCTGAAAGATTAGTCTCTGGAAGCAAACTATCAGTAGCAAAGTGGTATGATAGCAACGGTGTAAGAAAAGGATCTGTTGACGGCAGACTATTCCTAACTTGTTGTATCAATGGGGCTAGTAAATAACACGTGGATGGGGAACAATTCTTCCCCGCCAACGACTCCAGAAAAGTCTTGCAACAAGTAGCAGCAAAGTAACAATAGTAGTGACAGCAGCAGCAAGGAACAACAGTAGGGACAGCAGTAGTAACAGCAGTGTAACAGCAGTAGCGACATAAGTAGCTGCAAAGTAACGTAGCGAGGACCAGTAGTAAAAGACTCGTAGGCAGAGGATTGGTGATGGATGAGTAGCCGCATGTGATTCATCATGTAACATCTATAACATGGAGAGATAAGTAACTACTCCCGTTCGTCAATCTAATGTAGGCATGTATTCCGTATGTAGTCATACGTGCTTAGGGAAAAGAACTTGCATGACATCTATTGTCCATCCCTCCCGTGGCAGCGGGGTCCTAATGGAAACTACAGGATATTAAGGTTCTCCTTTTAATAAAGAACCGGACCAACGCATTAACACATGGTGAATACATGAACTACTCATACTATGGTCATCTCCGGGAGTGGTTCCGGCTATTGTCACTCCGGGATTGCCGGGTCATAACACATAGTAGGTAACTACAACTTGCAAGATAGGATCTAAAACACACATATATTGGCGACAACATAATAGGTTCAGATCTGAAATCATGGCACTCGGGCCCTAGTGACAAGCATTAAGCATGGCAAAGTAGTAGCAACATCCATCTCAGAACATACTGGATACTTGGGATCAATCCCCGTCAAAACTAACTCGGTTACATGATAGATCTCATCCAACTCATCACCGTCCATCAAGCATACGATGAGATTACTCACGAAAGGTGAACAACATCATGGAATTGTCGATGGAGGAAGGTTGATGATGACGATGGCGGCGATTTCCCCTCTCCGGAGCCCAAAACGGACTCCAGATCTGCCCTCTAGATGAAGAACACGAGGTGGTGGCGCCTCCGTATCGTAAAACGCGATGAATCCTTCTCTCCGATTTTTTTTCCGGGCGAGACGGAATAAATAGAGCTGAGTTTGGGGGCGGTGGAGTCACATGGGCCCCACAATCCCTCACGGCGCGGCCTCGGGGAGTGGCAGCGGCCCAGGGGCTTGTGGCCCAGTGGCACACCTCCTCCGGTGGATCTTTGCGCACGTATTTTTCTTAATTCCAGAAAAATTCTCCGTAAATTTTTAGGTCATTCCGAGAACTTTTATTTCTGCACAAAAACAACACCATGGCAACTCTGTTGAAAACACCATTAGTCCGGGTTAGTTCCATTCAAATCATGCAAATTAGAGTCCAAAACAAGGGCAAAAGAGTTCGGAAAAGTAGATACGACGGAGACATATCAATTCCCGAAGCTTAAAGCATTTCTTATCCTCAAGCAATTCAGTTGACAAACTAAAAGAGACAAAAGAAAAACTTTGACGAACTCTGTTTGATCTTGTTGTTGCAACTATGTCTAACTCATAACTAGAATTTCAGCAAGATCACAAGTCAACCACATAAGCAAGTGACATCTAGGTCTCACGGTAAACTCATATCAATGGCATAATCAACTAGCGAGCAAATAACAATAAGTCTCGAACGTCAACACTTCAATCAAAACAACATGAAGTAGTATGAACAGGTGGTATCTCGCTAGCTCTTTCTCAGACCGCAAAACATAAATGCAGAGCACCTTCAAAGACCAAGGGCTGACTAAACATTGCAATTCATGGCAAAGAAGATCCAGTCACAGTCATACTCAACACAGTTAAAAACAATGCATAAAAATGACAGAGGTGCTCTCTAATTGGTGCTTTTATAAGAGGAGGATGACTCAATAGGAACATAAATAGACAGGCCCTTCGCAGATGGAAGCACTGATTTGCAGAGGTGCCAGAGCTCAAGCTTTTAAAACAGAGATAATAATTTTGGGTGGCATGCTTTGATTGTCAACGCAATGACTAAGAGTTCTCAACATCTTCCACGCTACACATGCTATAGGCGGTTCCCAAACAGAAAAGTAAAGTTTTGACTCCCCCACCACCAATCAATCACACTCCACAGCTAGCCGAATCCTCGGGTACCGTCCATACCAACATCAATCCTGGGGGAGTTTCGTTTGCAATTATCTTTTCGATTTGAGTATGGAACTGGGAATTCCAATTACCGGCCCATTTCTCGTGAATGATAGTGAATAAACACATATCCAGGATAACACGCCTAGCATGGAAGATACCAATAGCCCCCTGTCACCACATGAGTGGTTCGGGCATGCAAAACGGATTATTTGTTGAAGGTTTAGAGAGTGGCACATGCAAATTTACTTGGAACGGCAGGTAGATACCGCACATAGGTAGGTATGGTGGACTCATATGGCACAACTATGGGTTTATGGAAGTGGATGCACAACAGTATTCCCGCTTAGTACAAGTGAAGGCTAGCAAAAGACTGGCAACCGACCAACTAGAGAGCGACAACAGTCATCAAAATGCATTGAGATTAACTAACATTGAGTGCAAGCATGAGTAGGACATAAATCACCATGGACATGAACATCATAGAGGCTATGTTGATTTTGTTTCAACTACATGCGTGAAAATGCACCAAGTCAAGCCACTTGAATCATTTAAAGGAGGATACCATCCTATCATACTACATCATAGTCATCTCAACATTCATGTGGGCATCCAAGACATACCATTATAAGCTCCTAGCTAAGTAAGCATGGCATAAGCAATTATGATCTCTAAGTTGTTATTGCAAACATGTTTCTCTCACAACAAAGCTGAATCAGGCATGATGAGCTAGTCATATTTACAAAAACAAAATAGATCGAGTTCATACCAACTTTTCCAGGCTCAGTCACTTCATCATATATCGTCATTATTGCCTTTCACTTGCACGACCGAACGATGTGAACAATAATAAGAGTGCTCGTGCATTGGACTAAAGCTAGAATCTGCAGGCAAACACAAAGGAGAAGACAAAGTAATATGGCTCTTTGAAAGCTAAATAGGTATGCATGCAAGAGCCACTAAACATTGTAACCAGTATCTTCTTCCTTGACCCAAAGAAAAACAAAACTATTTACACGGGAAAGCTCCCAACAAGCAAAAGAAGGACAAGAAAATCTTTTTGGGTTTTGTCAAACTAGACAGACAAACGAAAAGAAAACGCGAAAAAGAAAATAAACTAGCATGGATGATACAGTGGCAAAGTGTGAACACCGGCTAACAAAGTGAAAGCATAAGCAAGAATGTAAAGTCGGTGAGAAACACGTACTCCCCCAAGCTTAGGCTTTTGGCCTAAGTTGGTCTACTCACAAGGAGGGAAATAACCAGCTCCGGGGTACTCCGGAGTGGACTAAGGATGCCACTTCTGTGTGAGCTCCTCTGGCTCCCACTGATAAACCGGCGTGTGGTACTCGACTGATGGCTCGGGCATGGGCACCTGTGGTTGGGCTAAGCCCCAATATGCGTAGATGTCCGAGGGCATAATAATGTACCTGCCTGCATGAATATTGAACAAAGAAGGAGTGATACGTCTCCATCGTATCTACTTTTCCAAACTCTTTTGCCCTTTTTTTGGACTCTAATTTGCATGATTTGAATGGAACTAAACTGTACTGCGGTGTTTTTAGTAGAATTGCCTTGGTGTTATTTTTGTGCAGAAATCAAAGTTCTCCAAACGTACTGAAAATTTACGGGGAGAAGTTTTGGAAAATATCAAAAATATCTGCGCCAAGTTCCACCTCAGGGGGTGGGCTAGTGGGCCACAAACCCATGCTCCGCCACCACCCCCCTGGTGGCGGTGGGCAGGCTTGTGGGGCCCATAGGCACCTGCCGCCCCCAACCCCAGCTCTATAAGTTGCCTTTCGTCCCAGAAAAAATAAAAAAGAGAAGTTTTCGTTGCGTTTTCAATATGGAGGCGCCGCCACCTCCTGTTCTTCATCTGAAGGGCAGATCTGGAGTCCGTCTTGGGCTCCGGAGAGGGGAAATCGTCGCCATCGTCATCATCGACTTTCATCCCTCTCCAATTCCATGAAGCTCTTCGTTGTTCGTGAGTAATCTATTCGTAGGCTCGCTGGGCGGTGATGAGTAGGATGAGATCTATCATGTAATCGAGTTAGTTTTGATGGGGATTGATCCCTAGTATCCACTATGTTCTGAGATTGATGTTGCTACTACTTTGCCATGCTTAGTGCTTGTCACTAGGGCCCGAGTGCCATGATTTCAGATCTGAAATTATTATGTTGTCACCAATATATTTGTGTTTTAGATCCGATCTTGCAAGTTGTAGTTACCTACTATGTGTTATGATCCGGCAACCCCGGAGTGACAATAACCGGAACCACTCCTGGTGATGACCTTAGTTTGAGGAGTTCATGTGTTCACCAAGTGCTAATGTGTTGGTCCGGTTCTTTATTAAAAGGAGAACTTTAATATCATGTAGTTTCCTTTTGGACCCCGCTGCCACGGGAGGGATGGACAATAGATTTCATGCAAGTTCTTTTCCCTAAGCACGTACGACGACACACGGAATGCATTCCTACATCACATTGACGAACGAGAGCTAGCCACATATCTCTCCGTGTTATAGCTGTTGCATGATGAATATCATCCAAAAAAATCACCGACCCATTGCCTACGAGTTTTTCCTACTACTGTTGTTACTTGTCTTGCTCTGCTTCTGCTACTACTGTTGTTACTGCTGTTACTTTTCTTGCTCTGCTGCTGATACTACTGTTGCTATTGTTGTTACTTGTCTTGCTGTGCTGCTACTGTTGCTACTACTGTCGCTTGCTACTAGTGCTACTTGCTACTGCTGTCACTACTGCTATTCCTTGCCACTGCTATTGCTCGTTACACTGTCGTTACTCGCTACTTTGCTGTTACTACTGTGCTTGCAGATACTAATCTTTCAGGTGTGGTTGAATTTGACAATTCAACTGCTAATACTTGTGACTATTCTCTCATCTCCCGGCGTGCGAATCAACAAATTTGGGTCGAATACTCTACCCTCGAAAACTGCTGCGAACCCACGCGCTGGTGGGCCGTCAACAACATTCTTCTAGTTTCATTACTAGGGAGTGCTATCAGCATTCTTCTGGTGCCGTTGCAAGAGAAGGTTTGTTGTCATATGCATTCGTCTAGCTAACGCCAGAGATTGCAGATCAGCAATTTTCTGGCGCCGTTGCCGGGGAGGTATTGCTATATTCTCTAAGTTACTTGGGATTTATATCTGCTGATCACTATGAAGAATCTGAAGGATCTGAAGACCAAAGTCTTGCCCTCAACTACGAGGGGAGGTAAGGAATTTCCATCTAGCTCTGCACTTGATTCACCTTCAGTTATGAGTAAGTTTGTGACTTCACCTCCTGCTAGAAATCTTGATTCTCCGCCTGTGCTTGATGATGCTTGTGATACTACTGCTAGAGATGCTATGCTTGATACTATGCCTGTTGATACTATGCTTGATACTCCTAGAGATGCTATGATTGATACTGCTTTGCGTGATGATGCTAGAGATGCTATTTTGCTTGATGATGTTATGCTTGATACTGCTAGAGATGCTACTTTGCCTGATGTTCCACTAGGAGTGTTTCTTGATGCTCATATTGCTAGAGTTACTGCCAATGCTCGTGATGTTTCTGAAACTGTCGATACTATTGAGATAGAACCTGCTTTTGCTCCTGCTAGATCTAGCTCTCCTAGATATGAATTGCCTGTTATACCTGAGGGTTATGTTATGAAGGGAGAGATAGCTGAGGATTTTCTTGCGTGTAAGGATGCCTATGACGCTGAGAAATTACTTCTCAAGTGGAAGGAAAAATCTCGGGAAGCTAGGATGAAAAATGACCCGAAGTTTGCCACTTCGCCTATCTTTGTCACCGATAAGGATTACGAATTCTCTGTCGACCCTCAGATAATCTCTCTAGTCGAATCTGATCCTTTTCACGGTTATGAGTCTGAGACGGTCATAGCCCATCTTGCCAAACTATACGAAATAGCCAACCTCTTCACTAATGAGGAGAAGATCCGCCACTACTATATCCTTAAGCTGTTTCCTTCCTCTCTAAAGGATGACGCTAAAGTCTGGTTCACCTCTCTTGCTCCTGGATGTGTGCGTAGTCCCCAGGAGATGGTCTATTACTTATGTGAGAAATATTCCCCTGCCCATAAGAAGCAAGCTGCCTTGCAGGAAATATACAACTTTGCTCAACTCCAAGAACAGAGTCTTCCACAAGCTTGGGGGAGGCTCGTCTAGCTACAGAATGCTTTGCCTGATCAGCCTCTTAAGAAGAACGAGATACTTGATATCCTCTATAACGGACTTACCGATGCCTCTAGAGACTACCTAGATAGTTGTGCCGGTTGTGTTTTTAGGGAACGAACTGTAGAACAAGCTGAGACCCCACTGAATAATCTCTTGATCAGCGATAATTCTTGGACTATTCCTGAACCACCTCCTAAGCCAACTCCTAGGCAAAGAGGTATTCTATTCCTCAGTCCCGAAGATATGCAAGAAGCCAAGAAATCTATGCAAGAGAAAGGCATTAGATCTGAAGATGTCAAAAATCTACCACCTATCGAAGAGATCCATGGTCTCAATAACCCGATATAGGTAGTGGAAGTGAATTCTATGCGTAGGTTTGACGAGAGTGATATTCCTTTTGATAAACCTGCTAGCCTATGCTTTGATGAATTTGACAACTTTGTTGCCAAACAACAGAGTTTCAATGATTATGTTAGTAGACATTTGGAACAAAGTGCTCGTATGCTTAGCCATTTAAATGCTTGTGTAGACAGAAATGTCAATGTTCTGAAGCTTCTGAGTAAACATGCCTCTATGATTACTACTCAGGTAGAACAAGTACTTAAAGCTCAGAATGACCTGCTCAATGAATTAAATGACAACTCTGTTAGAGTCATTACTAGAGTAGGCAAAATGACTCAGGAACCTTTGTATCCTGAAGGTCATACTAAGAGAATTGATCAAGATTCTCAAGGAATCAATGCTGATACACCTAGTCATCCTAAGGAGAAGAAGAAGGATGATAGAAGCCTACACGCCAGTTCACCAAATACTGTCACACTTGAAGAACCTAATGATATTTCCACGTCTGATGCAGAAACACAATCAGGTGATGAACATGAACCTGGTGACAATGTGGACAGTGATGTTCATAATAATGCTCAACCTAGCCATGATGAGGATGTGGAGATTGAACCTATGGTTAATCCTAATAATCCATAACCTAAGAAATACGACAAGAATGACTTCACTGCTAGGAAGCATGGTAAAGAAAGAGAGCCATGGGTTCAGAGACCTATGCCCTTTCCTCCTAAGCCATCCAAGAAAAAGGATGATGAGGATTTTGAGCGCTTTGTTGAGATGATAAGACCCGTCTGTCTGCAGATGCGATTAACTGATATGCTCAAGATGTCTCCGTATGCCAAGTACATTAAAGATATCGTGACTAATAAACGGAAGATACCAGATCTTGAGATCTCCACCATGCTTGCCAACTACACTTTCAAATGTGGAACTCCTAAGAAACTTGGTGATCCCGGAGTGCCCACTATACCTTGCTCCATTAAGGAAACTACGTAAGAACTGCCTTATGCGACCTTGGAGCCGGTGTTAGTGTTATGCCGCTATCTCTTTATCATAGATTTGAATTGGATAAGTTGACACCCACTAAAATTTCTCTACAAATGGCCGACAAATCAACTGCTTTCCCTATCGACATTTGCGAGGATGTGCCGGTTGTGGTTGCTAATACCACTATCTTAATAGACTTTGTTATCTTGGATATTCCCGAGGACGACGCCATGGCTATCATCCTCGGAAGACCCTTTTTAAACACTGCAGGGGCTGTTATAGATTGCAACAAAGGCAATGTCACTTTCCATGTCAACGGTAATGAGTACACCGTGCACTTTCCAAAGAAACGATATCTAGTACATTGCATCAATGCTATCGAAAAGACTTCATGGATTCTCATTGGGAGCTTTGAATGCCCTATTCCTCGCGTCAAGATGAAGTATGATTTGCTTGTTGGGGAGATACATATCCCCATTGAGGTGACTTAATGGCTATTCGAAAATTATCTGTTCTCTCTTGCGGTTCGAGAAGGTTTTGTCATAAGGACTTGATCAATCCCATTGACGGATTTCTTTCGATGACCATGAAACGGATGAATCAGAGAGTCACATACCTCTGTTTTGAGTTTTCCTTTTCTGTTACTTAGAAGAAAAATGATAGAATTAGTTTAGCTTTTCCTGTTTTCTATTTTAGCGTCCCAGAGAAAAATACCTCAAAAATAAAAGTTCTCTCATGGTCCTGAAAATTTAGTATGGTTTTTTCTGAAATTTTTGAAAATTTCTGGGCCTGAGAGCTGGCCAGGGGCCCTGACCAGTGGGCCACAAGCCCCTGCTCCGCCACCACCCCCTGGTGGCGGTGGGCAGGCTTGTGGGGCCCACAAGCACCCCCTCCACTCATTCCAGCTCTCAGCCTCTTCTTCTACCTCCAGAAAAAATTGTTTCACACCTCAAACCCGTGTTCTTGCTCATTTGGCTGTGATTTTCGATCTCCTTGCTCAAAGCACCATTCTCTGAACTGTTTTGGGGAAATTACTCCTTGGTACACTATTATGCCCACGGACATCAACGCATATTGGGGCTTGGCCCAACCACAGGCGCCCGTGCCCGAGCCGTCAGTCGAGTACCAGACGCTAGTTTATCAGTGGGAGCCAGAGGAGCTCACACAGCAGTGGCATCCACAGTCTGCTCCGGAGTATCCTGGAGCTGGTTATTTCCCACCATGGGAGTAGACCAAGCTAGGCCGAAAGCCTAAGCTTGGGGGAGTACGTGTTCTCACCGACTTTACATTCATGCTTATGCTTTCACTTTGTTAGTCGGTGTTTACACTTTGCCACTGTATTATCCATGCTAGTTTCTTTTCGTTTTCTTGTTTTCTTGCTTTGTGTCCTTTTGAGAAAACCCAAAAAGATTTTTCTTTCTTATTTTTCTTGTTGGGAGCTTTCCCGTGTAAATAGTTTTCTTTTTCTTTGTGTCAAGGTAGAAGATATTGGTTACAATGTTTATTGGTTCTTGCATGCTTACCTGTTTTGTTTTCAAAGAGCCATATTATTTTGTCTTCTCCTTTGTGTTTGCCTGCAGATTCAGCTTAGTCCAATGCGCTTATTATCGTTTTCATTGTTCGATCGTGCAAATGAAAGGCAACAATGATGGTATATGATGAAGTGACTGGGTGTGAAAAGCTGGAATGAACTCTATGTATTTTATTTATGTAAATATGACTAGCTTGTCGACCCAGATTTAGCTTTGTTGTGAGAGACCCATGTTTGCAATGACAACTTAGAGATCATAGTTTCTGATGCCATGCTTATTTAGCTGAGAGCTTATAATGGTTTGTCTTGATTGCCAACATAGATTTTGAGATGACTATTATGTAGTATGATAGGATGGTATTCTCCTTTGAATGTTTCAAGTGTCTTGACTTGGCGCATGTTAATGCATGTAGTTGAAACAAAATCAACATAGCCTCTATGATGTTCGTGTTCATGGTGATTTATATCCTGTTCATGCTTGCATTCAATGTTAGTCAAACTCATTGCATCTTGATGTCTGTTGTCGCTCTCTAGTTGGTTGCTTCCCAGTCTTTCGCTAGCCTTCACTTGTACTAAGGGGAATACTGCTTGTGCATCTGTTAGAGCATATATCTCCATATGTGGTTTTGGTAATTGATGACAACTATGGACTAATGGTTGCTTTAAGTTAAATTTATAGGACTTGTCCATAGACACTTCTTGAAGTCCATCTGTTGGGTTCAAGGAGTTTATATGAGGACCAAGATGTTATTCAAGGTATTATCCAAAGAATGGTCATAGAAACACTAGGTTGATCAAGATCTCAGACAAAGAGTAAATCAAGATGATCAACACACAAAGCGTACAAGATGTACCGAGAGGGATCAAGTGATCCCATGGTATGGTAAGCACTGTCCATTACGTGTTTGTGTACTAACCCATGGTCTTTGTGAGACTCCTATGTGGGGGTTAGGTGTGTTTCCATTGGGCTTGCATCAAAAGGAAGATCTCATACAACCCATGAAGGATGACGTCAAGTGGTGATCGTCATCAAGATTGTGGTGTGAAAGTTCAAGTGGATCAGCACGAATATATCATTGAAACTATTGTCAATGATCATGTGTTGATAAGGACAATATCATGTGCTAACAAGGACAAGATCAAGATAAGCATTCCTGAGCACTACATGCTTGATTCTTGTGGATGTTCACATAGTGGACAGGACAAGATCAAGATAAGCATTCTTGAGCACTACATGCTTGATTCTTGTGGATGTTCACATGGTGGACAAATGAAGATAAATACATAAGCTAGGCTTTCCACATTGTGTATGGGGAAGTTACTTGAAGACTTCATCATGTCCTGCTTTCAACTTGAGCCAAGAAGGAACAACAACATCAAGCTCAGGTGAAAGGGCTAACTCAAAGGTATCAGTTCCTTTGACGTTAGTGGTGCGAAGTGATGATCAGCGAATAAAAGTATACACTCAAGTATGGATCATCAGTACTCTTTTATGATTCTTGAGTCCTTAGGGATCCCGCACTATTAAGAGGGGATCACAGGTTTTGCGATGAACTTGCTCAAACTACAACTTCACTTTCTGCTCAGACCACATCTCCACTGCTTTGCTGTTATGTGTAAACAGAACCAGTGCCTCGGACATCCGGCTTCCTCCGGACGTCCGAGGGCCGGACGACCGACTACCTCGGAAATCTGGAATCCTATACCAGAGAAATCAGAGCCATTTAACTCGGACTTCCGGCTCCCTCCGGACGTCCGAGGCCCGGATGTCCGGCCAAGTCCCGGAAATCCGGAAGCCTGCACCAGTAGAAGTTGAGTTCTATATCTCGGTAATCCGACTCCCTCCGTACGAACGAGGGCCGGACGTCCGGCCAAGCTCCGGAAATCCGGAGGTCAACACCAGTAGAATGTGTGCACTATATATCGGAAATCCGGCTTCCTCCGGATGACCGAGCACCGGATGTCCGACACCCATCGAAAATCCGGAAGCCACCACCAGTAGAACCTGTGCTGTATAACACGGACTTCCGGGCCACTCCGGACGTCCGTATACTGATGAATTCAAATATGTTCAGGCACACCTACAGGCCTCGGACGACCGACCCCTGTCGGACGTCCGGTCGCTGTTTAATTCAAAATAGTTTCAGTCGTATCTACAGGCCCCGGACGACCGACCCCTGTCGGACGTCCGACCCCTCGCGGTCGCCCGGACTTCCGACAACAGTCGGACGTCCGAACCCTATGTGACTTAAAGTGTCCCCAATGGCTCTTTTTCTCTCCACACTATAAATACCCCCTCCCACTTCGTGAGAGGGTTGCCCAACACAGCCTTATCCTCATAAGAACACATTTCCACCTCAGACACATTTGCTCACTCCAAATCTTAGATCCTAAGAGCATTTGTGAGCCCCTTTGAGAGTTGTTCCAATCGAAAGATAGATCGTCTCCCTCTCCTTCTCTCAACCCAAGCTATTTGTGATTTGAGCAAGTTTTGAGCATTCCCCGTGATCTTGTTACTCTTGGAGGTTGGAGACTCCTAGGCGGTAGGAGTTCTTCGAAGAGGAATCAATTCGTGTGATTTCCCCCGAAAAGTTTGTGAGGGTTTGGAAGCCACCTCAAAGGCTTACCACTAGTGGTTCAGAAACGCCTTCGTGGTGTTATCTCAAAGGGAGAATAGGGTGAGCCTTCATGGCGTTGGTGTGCCTTCGTGGTAACATCCACCTCTCTAACGGTGACTAGCTTCCCTCCAAGGAAGTGAACATCGGGATACATCTTCGTCTTAGTGACCTTGGTTATCCTTAACCCTAACTCCTTACTCGTGGTTTACTTGTGTTATTTGAGCATACATACCTTGCATATTGCTTGTGCTCATTATATTGTGTTGGCCATTTCTTGTACAAGATTAATCATTCAAGCATACCCTCTATATCCACATGTACATACTTGCAGCCCTTGATATATCGTGTGATATAGTGTGATCTAGTATCTTGTGTTATTTACCTACTTGTCGTGTGATATAGCTCAAGTAAGTTTGTGTAACTTACTTGTGCTTGTTAGTAACTGCATTATGCCCATCTTAGTAGATCGTGTTGTTGATACACGTTGCAGTGCCTAGTGCATTTAGGATTTGTGCTTGACAAGTACCCTCTTATTTTATTTCCGCATCAGGTTCAAGCCAAATCTGAAGAAGTTTTTAAACAGCCTATTCACCCCCCCTCTAGGCGTCATCGAGGTCTTTTCAATTGGTATCCGAGCTAGGTCTCTCTTTAATTAGGTTTCACGACCTAGAGAGTATCGATGTCGACTATTGGATTAGTGCACAATGGCATCTTTGACTTTGATGGCACAAATTATACCCTATGGAGAATTCGTATGCTTCATCACTTTCGGGCCATGGGCCCAAATACTTTACGAATTGTTCTTGTAGGGATTGCCGACAAAAGGGATGATGCATCTTCATCTACTAATGAAATGTATCTTGATTGTGAGGCCTTTCTTGCCATTCATCGAACCATAAGTCCTGAAGTGTTCAAGTCTATCTCGACTTGCAAGTCAGCTCATGAAGTTTGGACTAAACTTGAAGATATATATGGTGGGTCCAATCTTGATGAAGACGGTATTATGATGAAGGAGTTGGTGCATGAGCTCTTCACTCTTTTCGATCTTAAGGAGCCCACCACTACTCCCATATCCGATTGCTTGCACACCTCAACATCTTCAATCTCACAAGGTAATGACATGGTGAGTGAAGAAATATATGTTGATGAAAATGGCATAGCATCTATGGACACGAGCATATCTAGTACCACACATAGTGTAAATTATTGTGCTGATAGGTCATGCATTTCACCTAAAGATTCCTTGACAAATGTCTGTGGTGATATGCCTGCTTCCTCGTGTCCTCTTGATCAAAATATCTTGGTTCTCCCTAGTTGCTCTATGACTAACCATTTAGGGGAAATCAAGAAATATGAAGTACTTTTGACTAATGAAGAATCTGATTCACCAAAAGAATCATCATCAACTCCTCTAGTTCACATGTGCCTCATGGCAAGAGGTAATAATGAGGTATCATCTTCCCTGTGCAATAACGATGATATTTGCGATGAGGATGATGATGATGACTTGACTGAAAATATCTATGTGATCAGTAAAATTCTTCATAAATCTAAAAATAACTCTCTTCAAAGGTTCCAAGATGTTCTTGCTTACTTTGAAAACTGTAATGATTCACTTAATCATGAACAAGCTAAAAGTGAACAACTTGAACATGAACTTGAGAAGAGTCATCAAGCATGTAGAGACTTAAGATCTTCAAAAGGAGAGATTGAAGTTGCTCATGATAAACTTAAAAGGTATTTTGAGGTCCTTCTCCTTGAATGCAATAATGTCAAGGGAGAGCTCATCAAAACCTCTAAGATCTATGAGGAGCTTCAATCTACTCATGAGAAGTCTCTATTTGCTACTTACTCCTCTCATATTGTTGATGATACTTGTACATCTAACTCTACCTCTTTTGAAGTATCAACATTGAAGGAGAATGTTGAGCTACGTGCTCAACTTGATTTACTAACTAGCAATTATGGGAAGTTGGAAGAAAATCATGTAATGCTCACAAGCTCTCATGCCGATCTTCTAACATCCCATAATGTGCAAAAGTTAGCTCATGAGGCTATCATCACCAAGGTAACATCAAGAGAGCCTCTTGTGGACAATGGCACTACTTCTAGTCAAAGTACTATATTTCCATGTGCTAGTCCTCGTAATTCGTCTACTCATAATGTTGCTACCTCATGTGATGAATTACTTTCCTTGCCTTGCTGCTCTAACATTGAAGCCTACACTTCGTCTAGTACTTGCATTGATACTAACCGTGCAGAGGAAATCAAAGAGCTCAAGGCCCAAGTCACTTCTTTGAAGAAAGACTTGGAACAATGTCATGAAGGGATGCCCACACTCAACAACGTCCTGTGTGAGCAAACATCTCCAAATGACAAAAATGAGTTTGGAGTAAACTCAAACAAGAACAAAAGGGGCCTAGAACAAGTCAAGAATTCGGCCAAAATCATTTGCTTCAAGTGCAAAGTTAAAGGGCACCATGTTAGATCTTTCCCTCTGAAGACGAAGTCTCAAAGTCACAAGCAACAAGGGAAGCGGCCACAAACTCAATCACATATTCAACTACACGTTGAAGGAAGGCCTCTTCCCAATAAGACCCAAGCCAACACTCCCCAAGGTGAGAAATCAACTGGGAAGAAAACAAAGGGTAGATGTTGCTACTTATGTCGTGAGAAGGGTCACGTCGCTTCGTCTTGCATGAAAGGTAACTTATCCAACCCAATCACTATTGATGATACATATTCCCTTGGGAAGGATAAGGTTGGCAATGTGTTTGCCAAGTTTGTTGGTACTCAAAATGGTGTCAAGAAAAGAACCATTTGGGTTGCCAAGCCTATTGTGATTAACCTCTTAGGACCCAACGTAGTTGGGAACCAACAAGCTCAAACTTGATCAATAGGTGACCTTGGAGGACATTAGAGACTTGGAATACATAATGAAGAATTAAGGGGTCTTCATCATTCATATTATCTCAAGCCAAGTCATTTGGATTATCGAGTTCCTACCTTATATCCAATGTGCCTCCTTTACGGTAACTTATACTTAAACTGTTTACATTGTTAGTTGCTTGCCCCTTTGCATGTTGTGGTTTTGTACCTTGCATGCGTTTGTATATGTTGTGCTTCCAACTTGCTTATCTTGAGTAATTGAGTATGTGTATGTTGTTTTGCACATCATGTACATGTGAGTCCTGTATTGAGCCTATTTGCATCTTGTCTGTATTTTTGTTGGCTCTTGTGAGAGATTAATGGACTATCCCATTGTGGGGGAGTGATGTGCTTTGCACACCTCACAATCCTATAAATGTGTATACATGGGGAATACCACTTAGTTTTGATGCTTCAAGATTATCTAGTGTCTATGTGGTATGTCTTACTCATGAGAAATTCAAATTCTATATGGTCCATTAAGTATCTCTTGTTGGTTTTAATTTTCCACTTGTTAATATTTGGTTTATCACATTATGGGGGAGTAATATGCTATGTGCATATTACAAACCTAGAAAATGTGTACATTTGAGGTGTTGCCACTTAGTGTTGATATTGTAAATTATCCTGTTCCTAGGTGGCATGTTAGCTCTACAAGTGTCATTTGCTTGCATTGTATGGGTAAAGATGATCTTGGATATATTTGTGATCTACCAATGAGCATCATTTCAAAAAACTTCTTGTCCTTGACAATTGGTATTCCCATCATATGATTGGAATTGATAATCATCTTTACATTGGATTTTGTGTTTCGTTTGTCTTTCTTGCCTCTTATGAATCTATTTTTAACATGTCTAGTGTGGTTATAGATATAGAGAAAGTGATGATCCCATCGTGTGTGTTTTGTATTCAAATGCAAATTCTATATAATGCACGTCCCTTGGGGGAGCTATCATATTCTCTTTAAAAACACTCTCCTTATTCACCCATCATAAAATCATTTGATCCCCATCAAGTGTGTGTTGATGGAAGGCAAGTCTTGCTCTTTATGATGCTTTGTGCCATCATGAAAATTTGTAGAGGGCTTTGTTTGTTGGAACCTAGCTCTCTCTTAGAAACTAGATACCTCGTGTTTGTTTTCCTTTAATTGGTTTCTTGTTGCCTTCTATTTGGCATGTGTCAATGGATATCTCATTCTTTGATGTATCTTTTAATTCATATCTTTCAAGTGATAGTTCTTTTGTTTTAGGATCTTATTATCACTTGATATCTTGTCTTTTGATGACTTATCAACTTTGTGTTGAGTTGATTCTTGAGAGTCTTGAGCATGCATATCTAGCTACTATATACAACTTGTTTTGCGTGCTTTCCTCCTTTGACCCAATATATAAGGGAAACTCCACCCTGTCATAAATTGGCTAAGGTGTGCATGAAATTCAAATTCATATCTATATGCGCATATGTGTGTGGAGTTTTTCCTATGTGTTGCTGGTTTTCTAACTCTTTGGTCCCAATGAGTTTGGGCACCATTTTGTTTGTTTTTGCTATTCCAGGAACAACTGGAGATGCATTGGATGCTCGGCTCACCTATAAGGAAGATGTTGAGACCATGTGATTATTGGAGCCAAGTTAGGATGATCAAAGAACAACTATCCACTACATCAATCCAATGTTGTCTCGGTAACAAGTATCCACTTCATGCATTCTTTTCTTGCAAAGGACCCAACCTGTCTTTTCTTTTCCAGGTTGCATCATGGCATGAATCTCTTGATTTGTTCTCGTAGTACTTGTTTGCTTTCTCAAAGCATCCGAACGATGATGTCTTACTGCTAGTTGGGATGTCTTTGATGTTCGTATGTTGGAAGTTCATATTATACAATAAGAAAATATTAGGCCATGTGTTATGCTTCCAAGCAAAAGATCTCATTGATATATTTATGACTTCCCTTTTTGGATATCTAGTGTTCTTCCTTCTTGTAACCATTTCATGTGTACATCCTTCTTTGTGGATATATATGTCATCATGATTGTCTTCTACTTAGAATCTTGGTCACATGAGAGAAGTTACATCTCTAATTGATATCCTCTTTTCTTTCACGTCCACCGCTGCATTTCCTTTTTTCGGTTTTAGTGGCAACGTGAAAGGATTTGTTTTGAGTGTGTATCTTATTTTCCTACATCTTGGTGCACTCTTTGGCCGTGAAGATTATTTTTCCTCATGCTTGTCTTGATGAGGGTTTTGCCATTTTCAATTAGTATCCCTCCTCTTGACAAGATTCTTACTTCCTATCTTCACAATGGGTTGTCACAAGCGTTGGTTCTTATTTTGTTTATTAGTAAGCTTGTGAACCCATTTTTTAGTATGTGTGTGTGGGAATGATATGTCTTGCACTTTGTATCTCATATTCATCAAGACTATGTTGATGAGCAATGCTCATCCTTATCTTAAGTCTTCTCAAGTGCTTTGGCATGACTGACACACATTACTTTGGTTGAGCTTATTCTTAAGTTGCTTCCTTTACATGTTGCTCAACCATTAGTTTTGTGCAATTGATATGCCTATTGTCTCATCTATCTTCTTGCACTCGTTGTGTGTGTCTATTAATTCCGGGGGAGCAACGATCCTATTTTGTGCACCTGTGTCAAATACAAAAATCTCATATTAGTGCACAAATCATTGGGAGCTTCTCTAGTTTTTGATAAAGCACTATGTTGCCTCTATCATAATATCTTTTATTCATGTGGTTCGAAGGACCATATGATTGTTTGTTCCATCTGGAATTCTTTGATTGCTTGCCTCCATCTTTGTATGTCTTTGTGGCATACGATCCTTTTATTTGCAATATTTGGGTCCTCAATATAGTTTGTTTTCCACCAACTACTTATCATTGTATTTGTGTATTTTTCTACACTCATTTGCTGAGAAGTACACACTTTTTGGAGGACCACCTACTATTTTGGCTTTCTAAACTTGTCGTCCATTTTGGCAATCGATGCCAATGGGGGAGAAGTTTAGAGAGTTTACTTTGGATATGTTTAGAGGGTTTTGCTTTTATTGCGTAAGCATTTACATCTTGCACACATGCATTATTACCTTGTATGTGTGCGCTTGGTTATGCTTATCTCCTTATATAAACTCTCTTGAAGTGGTTGTCTTCAATTACCAAAATGGGGGAGATTGTTAGAGCATATATCTCCATATGTGGTTTTGGTAATTGATGACAACTATGGACTAATGGTTGCTTTAAGTTAAATTTATAGGACTTGTCCATAGACACTTCTTGAAGTCCATATGTTGGGTTCAAGGAGTTTATATGAGGACAAAGATGTTATTCAAGGTATTATCCAAAGAATGGTCATAGAAACACTAGGTTGAGCAAGATCTCAGACAAAGAGTAAATCAAGATGATCAACACACAAAGCGTACAAGATGTACCGAGAGGGATCAAGTGATCCCATGGTATGGTAAGCACTGTCCATTACGTGTTTGTGTACTAACCCATGGTCTTTGTGAGACTCCTATGTGGGGGTTAGGTGTGTTTCCATTGGGCTTGCATCAAAAGGAAGATCTCATACAACCAATGAAGGATGACGTCAAGTGGTGATCGTCATCAAGATTGTGGTGTGAAAGTTCAAGTGGATCAGCACGAATATATCATTGAAACTATTGTCAATGATCATGTGTTGATAAGGACAATCTCATGTGCTAACAAGGACAAGATCAAGATAAGCATTCCTGAGCACTACATGCTTGATTCTTGTGGATGTTCACATAGTGGACAGGACAAGATCAAGATAAGCATTCTTGAGCACTACATGCTTGATTCTTGTGGATGTTCACATGGTGGACAAATGAAGATAAATACATAAGCTAGGCTTTCCACATTGTGTATGGGAAAGCTACTTGAAGACTTCATCATGTCCTGCTTTCAACTTGAGCCAAGAAGGAACAACAACATCAAGCTCAGGTGAAAGGGCTAACTCAAAGGTATCAGTTCCTTTGACGTTAGTGGTGCGGAGTGATGATCAGCGAATAAAAGTATACACTCAAGTATGGATCATCAGTACTCTTTTATGATTCTTGAGTCCTTAGGGATCCCGCACTATTAAGAGGGGATCACAGGTTTTGCGATGAACTTGCTCAAACTACAACTTCACTTTCTGCTCAGACCACATCTCCACTGCTTTGCTGTTATGTGTAAACAGAACCAGTGCCTCGGACATCCGGCTTCCTCCGGACGTCCGAGGGCCGGACGACCATCTACCTCGGAAATCCGGAATCCTATACCAGAGAAATCAAAGCCATTTAACTCGGACTTCCGGCTCCCTCCGGACGTCCGAGGCCCGGATGTCCGGCGAAGTCCCGGAAATCCGGAAGCCTGCACCAGTAGAAGTTGAGTTCTATATCTCGGTAATCCGACTCCCTCCGGACGTCCGAGGGCCGGACGTCCGGCCAAGCTCCGGAAATCCGGAGGTCAACACCAGTAGAATGTGTGCACTATATCTCGGAAATCCGGCTTCCTTCGGATGTCCGACACCCATCGGAAATCCGGAAGCGACCACGAGTAGAACCTGTGCTGTATAACACGGACTTCCGGGCCACTCCGGACGTCCGTATACTGATGAATTCAAATATGTTCAGGCACACCTACAGGCCTCGGACGACCGACCCGTGTCGGACGTCCGGTCGCTGTTTAATTCAAAATAGTTTGAGTCGTATCTAGAGGCCCCGGACGACCGACCCCTGTCGAACGTCCGACCCCTCGCGGTCGCCCTGACTTCCGACAACTGTCGGACGTCCGGACCCTGTGTGACTTCAAGTGTCCCCAACGGCTCTTTTTCTCTCCACACTATAAATACCCCCTCCCACTTCGTGAGAGGGTTGCCCAACACAGCCTTATCCTCATAAGAACACATTTCCACCTCACACACATTTGCTCACTCCAAATCTTAGATCCCAAGAGCATTTGTGAGCCCCTTTGAGAGTTGTTCCAATCAAAAGATAGATCGTCTCCCTCTCCTTCTCTCAACCCAAGCTATTTGTGATTTGAGCAAGTTTTGAGCATTCCCCGTGATCTTGTTACTCTTGGAGGTTGGAGCAAGTTTTGAGCATTCCCCGAACCGCTCATGTGGTGACAGAGGGCTATTGGTATCTTCCATGCTAGGAGTGTTATCCTCGACATGTGTTTATTCGCAGTCATTCACGAGAAAGGGGCCGGTATTTGGAGTGCCCAGTTCCACACTTAAATCGAAAACATAACTGTAAAACAAGACTTCCCCCGGATAGATGTTAGTATGGACGGTACCCGAGGATTAGGCTAGCCGTGGAGTGTGATTGATTGGTGGTGGGGGAGTTAAAACTTTACTTTTCTGTTTGGCAACTGCCTATAGCATGAGTATCATGGAAGATATTGAGAACTGTTGGTCATTGCGTTGACAATGAAAGCATGCCACCCAAAATTATTATCTCTGTTTTCAAAGCTTGAGCTCTGGCACCTATGCAAATCAATGCTTCCCTCTGCGAAGGGCCTGTCTATTTATTTGCTTGTCGAGTCATCCTCCTCTTATATAAGCATCAATTAGAGAGCACCTCTGTCACTTCTATGCTTTGCTTTTGATTGATATTGAGCATGACTATGACTGGATCTTCCTTGCTATGAATTACAATGTTTAGTCAGCCCTTGATCTTTGAAAGTGCTCTGCATTTATGTTTTGCGGTCTCAGAAAGAGCCAGTGAGATACCACCTATTCATATTGCTTCATGCTTGTTTTGATTGAAGTGTTGGTATTTGAAACTCATTATTATTTGCTCGTTAGCTGATTATGCCATTGATATTAGTTTACCGTGAGACCTTTGTGTCATTTGCTTATGTGGTTAACTTGTGATCTTGCTGAAATTTGGGTTATGAGTTAGACATGGTTGCAACAACAAGATCAAACAGAGTTTGTCAAAGTTTTTCTTTCTCTCTCAGTTTGTCAACTGAGTTGCTTGAGGAGAAGCAAGGTTTTAAGCTTGGGGGAGTTGATACGTCTCCATCGTATCTACTTTTCCAAACTCTTTTGCCCTTGTTTTGGATTCTAATTTGCATGATTTGAATGGTACTAACCTGGACTGACGGTGTTTTCAGCAGAATTGCCTTGGTGTTATTTTTGTGCAGCAATCAAAGTTCTCCAAACGTCCTGAAAAATTACGGGGAGCAGTTTTGGAAAATATCAAAAATATCTGCGCCAAGTTCCACCTCAAGGGGTGGGCCAGTGGGCCACTAGCCCCTGCTCCGCCACCACCCCCTGGTGGCGGTGCGCAGGCTTGTGGGGCCCACAGGCACCTGCCGCCCCCAACTCCAGCTCTATAAGTTGCCTTTCGTCCCAGAAAAAATAAAAAGAGAAGTTTTCATCGCGTTTTCGATACGGAGGCGCCGCCAACACCTATTCTTCATCTGGAGGGCAGATCTGGAGTCCGTCTTGGGCTCCGGATAGGGGAAATCGTCGCCATCGTCATCATCAACCTTCTTCCCTCTCCAATTCCATGAAGCTCTTCGTCGTTCATGAGTAATCTATTCGTATGCTCGCTGGGCGGTGATGAGTAGGATGAGATCTATCATGTAATCGAGTTAGTTTTGATGGGGATTGATCCCTAGTATCCACTATGTTTTGAGATTGATGTTGCTACTACTTTGCCATGCTTAATGCTTGTCACTAGGGTCCGAGTGCCATGATTTCTGATCTGAAATTATTATGTTGTCACCAATATATGTGTGTTTTAGATCCGATCTTGCAAGTTGTAGTTACCTACTATGTGTTATGATCTGGCAAGCCCGGAGTGACAATAACCGGAACCACTCCCGGTGATGACCATAGTTTGAGGAGTTCATGTGTTCACCAAGTGCTAATGCGTTGGTCCGGTTCTTTATTAAAAGGACAACCTTAATATCCCATAGTTTCCTTTTGGACCCCGCTGCCACGGGAGGGATGGACAGTAGATGTCATGCAAGTTCTTTTCCCTAAGCACGTATGACGACACACGGATTGCATGCCTACATCACATTGAAGAACGGGAGCTAGCCACATATCTCTCCGTGTTATAGCTGTTGCATGATGAATATTATCCAAACAAATCACCGACCCATTGCCTACGAGTTTGTCCTACTACTGCTGTTACTTGTCTTGCTCTGCTGCTGCTACTACTGTTGTTACTGCTGTTACTTGTCTTGCTGTGCTTCTGCTACTACTGTTGCTACTCTTGTTACTTGTCTTGGTCTGCTGCTATTGTTGCTACTACTGTCGCTTGCTACTGTTGCTACTTGCTACTGCTGTCACTACTGCTATTCCTTGCCACTGCTATTGCTCGTTACACTGCCGTTACTCGCTACTTTGCTGTTACTACTGTGCTTGCAGATACTAATCTTTCAGTTGTGGTTGAATCTGACAATTCAACTGCTAATACTTGAGAGTATTCTCTCACATCCCGTCATGCGAATCAACAAATTTGGGTCGAATACTCTACCCTCGAAAACTGCTGCGAACCCACGCGCTGGTGGGCTGTCAACAACATTCTTCTAGTTTCATTACCGGGGAGTGCTATCAGCATTCTTCTGGTGCCGTTGCAGGAGAAGGTTTGTTGTCATAAGCATTCGTCTAGCTAACGCCAGAGATTGCAGATCAAGGAGCAGGCAAAGTAATAGTCTCACGCGTACCCTGACTAAATACCAGGTTATAAATCATCCTTCTATTTATATCTCTATCAAGAAACTCATGGCGAACCTTGCTATCGTAATCTAGATATCTCTCGGGAAGAAGAACCTCTTCTTCCTCCTCCAGTCTAATGGGTATCTCAAAGTGTCTGGCAAGACGGGTAGCATAGATACCTCCATAGACAACACCTTCAGAACGGTTCAGGTTTAACCGTTGAGCTACTATAGCGCCCAAGCTATAAGTTTTATCGTTATAAAGGGCTTCGCGCAAGACCACAAGATCTGGGGAACTAAGTGACCCAGCTTTCCCACGGTGAATCAAACATTTTCCCACAAATAATGAGAAGTACCGAAGCACTGGAAAATGAATGCTAGCAGCTCTAGCGCAAGACACTCCTCTCTCCTCTCCTACAACAATTATATTGATGAAAGCTTCCAAGTCCCGTGGACGAGGTTCATGAATATCCCCAACGTAAGGTAATTTGCAAACATTGCAAAAATCTTGGAGTGACATGCGCTGGGGGATATCATAAAGTTTGAACTCAACCATAGGAGGATTCTTCCTCGGATAGAAGTTAAAGCTTTGTACGAAGATATTAGTGAGGAGGAGGTATTGCGGACACTTATCTTCAACAAAGGCGGTAAGGCCTGCGTTTTCCACCAAGTGATAGAAGTCCTCATAAATTCCAGCGGCGCGTAAGAACACATCGCTTGGCTACTCGCAAGCTCGAACTTCTGCGACTCGAGGGACCATATACTTGGGCTTCTTCTCACTCCCATCATCCATGGGGTCACAGCTTGAAGAGCCTCTTAAGAACCTCCTCATCTTTTCTCTTTTCTATCTCTGAAATTTTTGAAATTTTTAGTGATTCTAAAGAAAAGTGAATAAGGCCCAACGAAAGTCGTAGCAACTACTCCAACCAGTGCCTAGAGGCCATATTATGCATCAAAACTACTTGGGACCAGCTAAAATTAGCATGCAAAGCTCAAGAACATGGTCACCAAGGCAGCAAAAATAAGCGGAGTATAAGGCACTAGAGCAAAAACTAATTGGACCAATGGAGGAGTCACTTACCAAGGAGTAATTTCCCCAAAACATTTCGGAGAATGGTGATTTGAGCAAAGAGATCGAAAATCCCAGCAAGAGGAGCAAGAACACGGGTATGAGCTGCGAAACGATTTTTTCTGGAGGTAGGAGAACCAGATGAGAGGAAGAATGAGTGGAGGGGGTGCCTGTTGGCCCCACAAGCCTAGGTGGCGCGGCCAGGGGGGTGCCCTCGCCCCAAGGGTTTGTGGCCCACTGGTGCATCCCCCACACAAGCTCTTTGTCTCAGAATTTTTCGAAAATTCCAGAAAAAATCATTCTTGATTTTCAGGACGTTCGGAGAACTTCAATTTTTGGGGTGATTTTCTACCGAACGCTAAAAGAGAAAACAGGGAAAACTAAACTAAATCTATCATTCAACAGAAGGTGAAATCTTGGAACATAGGTTTGTGACTCCTCGATTCATCCATCTCATGGTCATCGAAAGAAATCTGTCAATGAGGTTGATCAAGTCTCCTCGACAAACCTTTTCGAATCACAAAAGAGAACGGAGAATTTTTCGAATAGTCACTAGGTCACCTCAATGGGGATGTGTATTTCCCCAACAGCAAATCATACTTCATCTTGACACGAGGAATAGGGCATTGAAAGCTCACAATAAGAATCGATGAAGTTTTTTCGATAGCATTGATGCAATGTACTCGATATTGTTTCTACGGAAAGTGCACCATATGCTCATTACCGTTGACATGGAAAGTGACATTGCCTTTGTTGCAGTCTATAACAGCCCCTATGGTGTTTAAAAAGGGTCTTCCGAGGATGACCGCCATGGAATCGTCCTCGGGAATATCCAAGATAACAAAGTCTGTTAAGATGGTGACGTTAGCAACCACAACAGGCACATCCACGCAAATGCCGATAGGAAAGCAGTTGATTTGTCGGCCATTTGCACAGAGATTTGAGTGGGTGTCAACTTATCCAGTTCAAGTCTACGATAAAGAGAGAGAGGCATAACACTAACACCGGCTCCAAGGTCGCATAACGCAGTTCTAACGTAGTTGCCTTTAATGGAGCAAGGTATAGTGGGCACACCGGGATCACCTAGTTTCTTAGGAGTTCCACCCTTGAAGTTATAATTAGCGAGCATGGTGGAAATCTCAACCTCAGGTATCCTCCTCTTATTAGTCACAATATCCTTCATGTACTTAGCATACAGAGACATTTTGAGCATATCTGTCAAACGCATTTGCAGAAAGATAGGAGTGATCATTTCAACGAATTGCTCAAAATCCTCATCATCCTTTTTCTTGGATGGTTTGGGAGGAAAGGGCATGGGTTTCTGAGCCCATGGTTCCCTTTCTTTACCATGCTTCCTAGTAGCGAAGTCATTCTTATCGTATCTCTTATTCTTAGGCTGTGGGTTATCAAGATCAACAGGTTCAATCTCCACATCCTTATCATTGCTAGGTTGAGCATGAACATGAACATCACTATTGATATCATCTTTAGGTTCATGTTCATCACCAGATTGTGTTTCAGCATCAGAGATAGAGACATCGTTTGGACTCTCAGGTGTATCAGCATCTGGGTTGCTAGCGTGCAGGTTCCTATCATCTTTCTTCTTCTTTCTAGGATGACTAGGTACATCAGTGCTAACTCCTTGAGAATCTTGTTCAACTCTCTTCGGATGACCCTCGGGATACAAAGGTTCCTCGGTCATTCTACCGCCTCTAGTGACGACTCTGACATAATTGTCATTCAACTCATTGAGCAAGTCATTCTGAGCCTGAAGTACTTGTTCTTCCTGAGTAGTAACCATAGAGGCATGTTTACTCAGAAGCTTAAGATCATTGACATTCTTGTCCACACAAGCACTTGAATGACTAAGCATACGAGTATTCTGTTCTAGTTGTCTGCTAACATAATCATTGAAGCTTTGTTGTTTGGCAACAAAGTTATCAAATTCATCCATGCATAGGCTAGCAGGTTTATCAAAAGGAATATCACTCTCATCAAACCTACGCAGAGAATTTACTTCTACTACCTGTATCGGGTTACCAAGACCATGGATCTCTTCAATAGGTGATAGATTTTTGACATCTTCAAATTTAATGCCTTTATCTCGCATAGATTTCTTAGCTTCTTGCATATCTTCGGGACTGAGGAATAGAATACCTCTTTTCTTCGGAGTTGGCTTAGGAGGTGGTTCGAGAATAGTCCAAGCATTCTCATTGCACATGATGTTATTCAATAGAATCTCAGCTTGTTCTATAGTTCGTTCCCTAAAAACACAACCAGCACAACTATCTAGGTGGTCTTTGGAAGCATCGGTAAGTCCATTATGGAAGATATCAAGTATTTCATTCTTCTCAAGAGGGTGATCAAGCAAAGCATTCATTAGCTGGATAAGCCTCCCCCAAGCTTGTGGGAGACTCTCTTCCTCAGCTTGAGCAAAGTTGCATATTTCCTGCAAGGCAGCTTGCTTCTTATGGGCAAGGCAATATTTTTCAGAGAAGTAGTAGACCATATCCTGGGGGCTATGCACACATCCAGGAGCAAGAGATGTGAACCAGGTCTTAGCATCATCCTTTAGCGAGAAAGGAAACTGCTTGAGGATATAGTAGTGGCGGATCCTTTCCTCACTAGTGAATAGGGTGGCTATATAATGCAGTTTGGTAAGATGGGCTACAACCGTTTCAGACTCATAACCGTGAAAAGGATCAGATTCGACCTGAGTGATTAACTCAGGGTCGACATAGAATTCATAATCCTTATCGGTCACAAAGATAGGCGAAGTAGCAAACTTTGGGTCGTATTTCATCCTAGCGTTCAGAGATATTTCTTTCCACTTGAGCAGTAGTTTCTCAACATCATAGCTATCCTTACACGCAAGAAAATCCTCAGCTATCTCTCCTTCCATAACATAACACTCAGGCATAACAGGCAATTCAGGCATAGTAGCAGGTTCTACTTCAATAGTACCAGCAGTTTCAGAAGTATCATCACGTCTAGCAGCAATTCTAGCAATTTGTGCATCAAGGAATGCACCCAGTGGCAAAGCAGTATCAGGCATAGTATCAAGCATAGCATCATCATGCATAGTATCAAGCATAGCATCATCAGGCATAGTATCAAGCATAGCATCATGGGCAGCAGAAGTAGCATCATCAAGCACAGTCGACATATCAAGATTTCTAGCAGGAGGCGATGTCGCAAACTTACTCATAACTGAAGGTGAATCAAGTGCAGAGCTAGATGGCAGTTCCTTACCTCTCCTCGTAGTGGAAGGCAAGATTTTAGTTCTTGGATCTTTCGGATTCCTCATAGTGATCAGCAGAAGTCAATCCCTAGTGACTCAGAGAATATAGTTGTGCCTCCCCGGCAACGGCGCTAGAAAATAGTCTTGATAACCCACAAGTGTAGGGGATCGCAACAGTTTTTGAGGGTAGAGCATTCAACCCAAATTTATTGATTCGACACAAGGGGAAGCGAAAGATTATTCTCAAGTATTAGCAGCTGAGTTTGTCAATTTCAACCACACCTGAAAGATTAGTGTCTGCAAGCAAAGTATCAGTAGCAAAGTGGTATGATAGCAACGGTGTCAGAAAAGGATCTGTTGACGGCAAACTATTCCTAACTTGTTGTATCAATAGCGCCAGTAAATAGCACGTGGACGGGGAACTATTCTTCCCCGGCAACGGCTCCAGAAAAGTCTTGCAACAAGTAGCAGCAAAGTAACAGCAGTAGTGATAGCAGCAGCAAGGAAGAGCAGTAGTGACATCAGTAGCAGCAGCAGTAGTAACAAGAGTGTAATAGCAGTAGCGACAGTAGTAGCAGCAAAGTAACGTAGCAAGTACCAGTAGTAAAAGACTCGTAGGCAATGGATCGGTGATGGATGAGTATGCTGGATGTGATTCATCATGTAACAACTATAACACAAAGAGATAAGTAACTAGCTCCCGTTCGCAATCTAATGTAGGCATGTATTCCGTATGTAGTCATACGTGCTTAGGGAACAGAACTTGCATGACATCTATTGTCCATCCCTCCCGTGGCAGCAGGGTCCTAATGGAAACTACGGGATATTAAGGTTCTCCTTTTAATAAAGAACCGGACCAACGCATTAACACGTGGTGAATACGTGAACTCCTCATACTATAATCATCATCGGGAGTGGTTCCGGCTATTGTCACTCCGGGGTTGTCGGGTCATAACACATAGTAGGTGACTACAACTTGCAAGATAGGATCTAAAACACACATATATTGGCGACAACATAATAGGTTCAGATCTGAAATCATGGCACTCGGGCCCTAGTGACAAGCATTAAGCATGGCAAAGTAGTAGCAACATCAATCTCAGAACATAGTGGATTCTAGGGATCAATCCCCGTCAAAACTAACTCGATTACATGATAGATCTCATCCAACTCATCACCGTCCTGCAAGCCTACGGTGAGATTACTCACGAACAGTGAAGAGCATCATGGAATTGTCGATGGAGGAAGGTTGATGATGACGATGGCGACGATTTCCCCTCTCCGGGGCCCAAAACGGACTCCAGATCTGCCCTCCAGATGAAGAACGGGAGGTGGCGGTGCCTCCGTATCGTAAAATGCGATGAATCCTTCTCTCTGATTTTTTTTCCGGGCGAGACGGAATAAATAGAGCTGAGTTTGGGGGCGGTGGAGCCACGTGGGCCCCACAGGCCCTCACGGCGCGGCCTGGGGGGTGGCTGCGGCCCAGGGGCTTGTGGCCCACTGGCACACCTCCTCCGGTGGATCTTTGCGCAGGTATTTTTCATTAATTCCGTGAACTTTTATTTCTGCACAAAAACAACACCATGGAAACTCTGTTGAAAACAGTGTTAGTCCGGGTTAGTTCCATTCAAATCATGCAAATTAGAGTCCAAAACAAGGGCAAAAGAGTTCGGAAAAGTAGATACGACGGAGACGTATCAAACCCTAGCACCAAATATAATTCAAATAGGTTGAACCTATTATAATTTTCAATTAACCTAAAATGAATTTCAAAAATGTCTATTATTTTTGGAAAATGTTGGGAATATCAACTAAAGGTGATGCACATTTTTCTTAGTCATATGGGTTTTGGAATTAACACATATTATAATTGAATTGGAGGTATCAAAATACTATAAATATTTACTAGGTCCAATAGTTCCGAAAACCTGTGAGTTGCTTTGGATATATTATAACACAGGACATATAAATTTTCATAATTTTATAAAGTGATTTGGTATTTTAATCAAATCAAAACAAACTGCAGAAATCATAAAACAAAAAAAGGGGGAAGAATCCTCACCTCACTTACCTAGCGCATCCCACCTAGTAGGCCCAGCCCAGATCCTCCCCCTGTCGTCTTCCTCCTCACACCAGTAGGAAGAGGAGAGGCATGGCAAGCTCACCAAGCTCCATCCCCACCTCCTCCTTCTCTCCCGTCACGCTGGCGACTTGGATAGGTCCAGGGAGACGCCTGGATCAGTCTATCCCCAATCTATTCTCTCCCTCGCCTCTCTCTCGTCCTCTCCGCGCCATGACCACACGCTAGCGTTGCCGCCGCTCGCTGTCACCATCGCGAGAGCCCCTCCCTCGCCTCATCTCCATGTCCAGAAGCTCCGCCATGTCGCTTGCTTCGTCTTCATCGAGCCACGCGAGCCCGAGCACGTCGCGATCTCACCATCGCTGCCATCTTCTTCATCGGCTCCGGTGGATGCTTGCCGTTGATTCGCTGTCTCTAGGACTCCCCCGACCAGGCAACCGACTCCATTAGCCCCGCCGTGAGCCGCTGAATCTTTTCCTCTTCTTTCCCTCACTACGGTCGACCTCTAGCTAGACTAGTCGCCCCGCCCGAAGCCGTCATCACTCGCCATGTCGCCTCGTGGATCTAACCACCCAAGCTTGCATCCGAGCATGGGGACGAGCTCTCGAAGCTTCCAGGAAGCTTTTGAGCCCCTCAGCTGGCCTTCTCATGCTCTATCGCCTCTACCCTCTCGAGGCCGTGCGCTGGCCGCCGTGAAGTTGCTCCCTGTCATCGGTTCCGGCATCGTCGCAACCTACTGCTCCCGTCATTAGATGTGTTGCATCGCTAGCCACTCTGAGGTGCCCTCCGCTAGCCATTTGGTCATCGGACGAGGAATCCTGATGCCCTCGGCCGCCTCGGGCCTCGCCGGCGTTGAGTCGCCGGCGGGTTTGGCCTGTCTGACCAGATTTTACTACCGTGGAGTCAATGACAGGTGGTCCTGGCCCCTGGTTAATTTTGTTCTTAGCTCCTAATTAAAACTATCAGATAAACCAGCCTAATGACCCACTAGCAAGTGGGCCCAAGCCCTATTAGTTGTTAGTTAGATTAAAACTAAACAAAATTATCCCCTAAGCCACTCACTAGTGGGCTCCACTCGTCATATTTGACCCGGCTGGCCATGTTGACCAGCTGAGGTAAGCATGACCCCATGGTGACGCGGTTAATAATTTATGGTTTTTAAATTTATTCTAGAAATTCCAAAAAAACCTAAAACTTCAAAAGTTCTTATAAATTCAACCATAGATCAAATGAAAAAAAAATATATATATATATATCAAGAATTATCAGAATAATGCAAGGAATCTGTTTATGGCATATTCATGCATGTTAGAACAACTTATGTCCTCTGTTCTGGACACATTAAATAAATTTCATTTAAATAACCACATATGAAGTTTGCATTTCAACCTTGGTTCAAACCAACTTCATTTAATGTTGTTGCCAGATGCATTAGCTCAATCAACATCATATTGCCAAGTCATGATCATGCATCATAATGTTGCATTTCCATGAATTAAATCTAGTTCCTTTTTATGTTGCCGATGTTTGTACACCCTTGGTAGACGATGGTTCCGACATTGCAATCGTTGACACCAATGAAGACTCATTGTTATCTTCAGAATTGTCAGGCAAGAAAAAGCCCTTTGAGCATTCTAATACAGTCCCACCCTCTCTCTCCTACTCTCTTTTACTGCATTAGGACAACAACAATTCAACTACTATATGTTTTGGTAGTTGTACCCATTCCTCTGCATGACCTGTTTTTGCCATAGTAAATAGTTGAAACCACTTAGCATGAGTAGCAACTGCTTGAGCCCTGTTATGCTTACTCATACATGCTTTCTTACTGTGCCTGCTATGCTTAGAGTTGTGTCGGGTCTGATCCATCTGGGCGATGGATTGGAATGGTTGTGATCATGTCCTGCTGTGGGAAAGCTAAGTGTGTGAATCCGTTTTGGTAAAGGTAGCGATGAGAGGTCATAAAGGAGAACATGGTGGGTTGTATCATTGAAACTGCTCTTAGGACCTGAGATCTTCTGTTTGTATTCCAAGACAAGATACTACCGCACATTGGGCTTTGGCAACTCGAGCTCTCTTGGCCTAACGACTTCCCTGTTCTCAGTCAAGGAGTCGCAATAATTTGAAACTGTTATAGGTGTGGCACGACATGCAAAGTGGATGAATAGCCCAGTCGGGACCGGCTTGGAGCCCTTCTCACAATGTTTGAGGCCATATTGGAAACCTCGACCGGACTTCCAATATGGGTTTTGATATGTCCCCATCGTATCTACTTTTCCAAACTCTTTTGCCCTTGGTTTGGACTCTAATTTGCATGATTTGAATGGAACTAACCCGGACTGACGCTGTTTTCAGCAGAATTGCCATGGTGTTGTTTTTGTGCAGAAATGAAAGTTCTCAGAACGTCCTGAAAATTTATGGAGAATTTTTCTGGAAAATGTGAAAAATACCTGCGCCAAAATCCACCGGAGGGCATGGGCCAGTGGGCCACAAGCCCTGTTGACGCGGCCCCCTGGCCGCGGCAACCATGCTTGTGGGGCCCACGTGGCTCTGCCGCCCCCAAACTCAGCTCTATAAATTCACTTTCGTCCCAAAAAAAAAATCAGAAGAGAAGATTTTGTCGCGTTTGCGATACGGAGGCGCCGCCACATCCTGTTCTTCATCTGGAGGACAGATCTGGAGTCTGTTTTGGGCTTCGGAGAGGGGAAATCGTCGCCATCGTCATCATCAACCTTCTTCCCTCTCCAATTCCATGAAGCTCTTCATCGTTCGTGAGTAATCTATTCGTAGGCTCGCTGGGGGGTGATGAGTAGGATGAGATCTATCATGTAATCGAGTTAGTTTTGACAGGGATTGATCCCTAGTATCCACTATGTTCTGAGATTGATGTTGCTACTACTTTGCCATGCTTAATACTTGTCACTAGGGCTCGAGTGCCATGATTTCAGATCTGAAATTATTATGTTGTCACCAATATATGTGCGTTTTAGATCCGATCTTGCAAGTTGTAGATACCTACTATGTGTTATGACCCGACAACCCCGGAGTGACAATAACCGGAACCACTCCCGGTGATGACCATAGTTTGAGGAGTTCATGTGTTCACCAAGTGCTAATGCGTTGTTCTGGTTCTTTATTAAAAGGAGAACCTTAATATCCTGTAGTATCCTTTTGGACCCCGCTCCCACGGGAGGGCTGGACAATAGATGTCATGCAAGTTCTTTTCCCTAGGCACGTATGACTACACACGGAATGCATGCCTACATCACATTGACGAACGGGAGCTAGCCTCATATCTCTCCGTGTTATAACTGTTGCATGATGAATGTCATCCAAAGGAATCACCGACCCGTTGCCTACGAGTTTGTCCCACTGCTGTTGTTACTACTGTTGCTGCTACTGCTACTTGCTACTTGCTACTGTTACTGCTGTTGCTGCTGTTACCTACGAGTTTGTCCCACTGCTGCTATTACTGCTGTTGCTGTTACTTGCTACTGCTGTTACTTGCTACTGTTGCTACTTGCTACTGCTGTACCTTGCCACTGCTGTTACTCGGTACACATCTGCTACCTGCTACAATACTTGTTCGCTCGACGTTGATGGGAAAAGACTATTTGCGTCTACGAGCAACTTCTAGCGCCATTGATACGACAGTTAGGAATAGTCTACCGTCAACAAATCGTTTCTGACACCGTTGTTATCATCCTACTTTGCTGCTGATACTTTGCTTGCAGATACTAATCTTTCAGGTGTGGTTGAATCTGACACATTCAGCTGCTAATACTCGAGAGTATCCTCTCACTTCCTGCCTGGCGAACCAACAAATTTGGCTTGAATACTCTACCCTCAAAAACTGCCGCAAACCCACACGCTGGTGGGCCATTGCAAGACAATTGCTAATTGTTGAGAAACTGGGAGCAGTTTTGGCTCTGTTGTCGCGAAGGCATCAAGTCAGGGACACGTCCACAACATTCTTCTAGTGTCGTTGCCGGGGACTGCCGTTAGCAGCATTTTTCTGGCGCCGTTTCCGGGGAGGTATTGTTATACTCTCTGAGTCACTTGGGATTTATATCTGCTGATCACTATGAAGAATCTGAAAGATCCAAAAACTAAAGTCTTGCCCTCAACTACGAGGGGAGGTAAGGAACTACCATCTAGCTCTGCACTTGATTCACCTTCAGTTATGAGTAAGTTTGCGACATCACCTCCTGCTAGAAATCTTGATATGTCGCATGTGCTTCATGATGCTTATGATGCTACTATGCTTGATGCTACTATGTCTGATACTGCTAGAGATGCTATGCTGATACTGCTAGAGATGTTATGCCCGATACTGCTAGAGATGCTATGCCTGATACTTCTAGAGATGCTATTTTGCCTGATGATGCTATGCTTGATACTGCTAGAGATACTACTTTGCCTGATATGCCACTAGGGGTATTCCTTGATGCTCATATTGCTAGAGTTACTGCCAATGCTCATGATGCTTCTGAAACTGCCGATACTATTGAGATAGAACCTGCTTTTGCTCCTGCTAGATCCTGCTCTCCTAGATATGAATTGCCTGATATACTTGAGGGTTACGTTATGGAGGGAGAGATAGCTGAGGATTTTCTTGCATGTAAGGATGCCTATGACGCTGAGAAATTACTTCTCAAGTGGAAGGAAAAATCTCTGAAAGCTAGGATGAAATACGACCCGAAGTTTGCCACTTCACCTATCTTTATCACCGATAAGGATTATGAATTCTCTATCGATCCTGAGATATCTCTCTAGTCGAATCTGAACCTTTCCACGGTTATGAATCTGAGACGGTCGTAGCCCATCTTACCAAACTACACGATATGGCCACCCTTTTCACGAGTGAGGAGAAGATCCGCCACTACTATATCCTTAAGTTGTTTCCTTTCTCTCTAAAGGATGACACTAAAGCCTGGTTCACTTCTCTTGCTCCTGGATGTGTGAGTAGTCCCCAGGATATGGTCTATTACTTCTGTGAGAAATATTTCCCTGCCCATAAGAAGCAAGCTGCCTTGCAAGAAATATACAACTTTGCTCAACTCAAAGAAGAGAGTCTCCCACAAGCATGGGGGAGGCTCGTCCAGCTACAGAATGCTTTGCCTGATCACCCTCTTAAGAAGAACGAGATACTTGATATCTCCTATTATGGACTTACTGATGCTTCTAGTGACCACATAGATAGTTGTGCCGGTTGTGTTTTTAGGGAACGAACTGTAGAACAAGCTGAGATTCTACTGAATAACATCTTGATCAACGATAATGCTTGGACTATTCCCGAACCACCTCCTAAACCAACTCCAAAGAAAAGAGGTATTCTATTCCTCAGTACCGAAGATATGCAAGAAGCCAAGAAATCTATGCAAGAGAAAGGCATTAGATCTGAAGATGTCAAAAATCTACCACCTATCGAAGAGATCCATGGTCTCGATAACCCGATACAGGTAGTGGAAGTAAATTCTCTGCGTAGGTTTGACGAGAGTGATATTCCTTTTGATAAACCTGCTAGCCTATGCTTTGATGAATTTGACAACTTTGTTGACAAACAACAGAGTTTCAATGATTATGTTAGCAGACATTTGGAACAAAGTACTCGTATGCTTAGTCATTTAAGTGCTTGTGTAGACAGAAATGTCAATGATCTGAAGCTTCTGAGCAAACATGCCTCTATGATTACTACTCAGGTAGAACAAGTACTTAAAGCTCAGAATGACCTGCTCAATGAATTAAATGACAACTCTGTCAGAGTCATTACTAGAGGAGGCAAAATGACTCAAGAACCTTTGTATCCTCAAGGCCATCCTAAGAGAATTGATCAAGCTTCTCAAGGAATTAATGCTGATACACCGAATCATCCTAATGATAGAAACCTTTATGCTAGTTCACCAAATACTGTCACACCTAAAGAACCAAATGATATTTCTGCGTCTGATGCAGAAACACAATCTGGTGATGAACATGAACCTGGTGACAATATGGACAGTGATGTTCATAATGATGCTCGACCTAGCAATGATAAGGATGTGGAGATTGAACCTACGGTTAATCCTGATAACCCACAACCTAAGAGATACGATAAGAATGATTTCACTGCTAGGAATCATGGTAAAGAAAGACAACCATGGGTTTAGAGACCTATGCCCTTTCCTCCTAAGCCATCCAAGAAAAAGGATGATGAGGATTTTGAGCGTTTTATTGAAATGATAAGACCCGTCTTTCTGCAGATGCGGTTAGTTGATATGCTCAAAATGTCTCCATATGCCAAGTAGATGAAAGATATCGTGACCAATAAACGGAAGGTACCAGATGTTGAGATCTCCACCATGCTTGCCAATTACACTTTCAAAGGTGGAACTCCTAAGAAACTTGGTGATCCCAGAGTGCCCACTATACCTTGCTCCATTAAAGGAAACCACGTAAGAACTACCTTATGTGACCTTGGAGCCGGAGTTAGTGTTATGCCTTGCTACTGTGACAACAGACCTTCCCCTGCAACGGCACCACAAGAATGTTGCTAGCACTCCCCGGTAACGAAACTAGAAGAATGTTGTTGATGGCCCACCAGCGCGTGGGTTCGTGGCAGTTTTCGAGGGTAGAGTATTCGACCCAAATTTGTTGATTCGCTAGGCAGGAGGTGAGAGGATACTCTCGAGTATTAGCAGATGAATGTATCAGATTCAACCGCACCTGAAAGATTAGTATCTGCAAGAAAAGTAGTAGCAGCAAAGTAGGATGATAACAACGGTGTCAGAAACGATCTGTTGACACGGCCGACTATTCCTGACTGTCGTATCAATGGCGCCAGAAGTTGCCCGTTGACGAAAATTGTCTTTTCCCGTCAACGATGAGCGAACAAGAATTGTAGCAGGTAGCAGCAGTGTAACGAGTAACAGCAGTGGCAAGGAACAGCAGTAGTGACAGTAGTAGCAAGTAGCAAAAGTAGCAAGTAACAGCAGTAGCAAGTAACAGCAACAACAACAGTAGTAACAACACTAGCAGCAGAGCAAGACAAGTAACAACAGCAGTGTGACAAACTCGTAGGCAATGGGTTGGTGATTTTTTTGGATAATATTCATCATGCAACAGTTATAACACGGAGATATATGTGGCTAGCTCCCGTTTGTCAATGCGATGTAGGCATGCATTCCGTGTGTAGTCATATGTGCTTAGGGAAAAGAACTTGCATGACATCTATTGTCCATCCCCCTCGTGGCAGCGGGGTCCAAAAGGATACTACAGGATATTAAGATTCTCCTTTTAATAAAGAACCGGAACAACGCATTAGCACTTGGTGAACACATGAACTCCTCAAACTATGGTCATCACCGGGAGTGGTTCCGGTTATTGTTACTCCGGGGTTGCCGGGTCATAACACATAGTAGGTAACTACAACTTGTATGATCGGATCTAAAACACGCATATATTGGTGACGACATAATAATTTTAGATCTGAAATCTTGGCACTCGGGCCCTAGTGACAAGCATTAACCATGGCAAAGTAGTAGCAACATCAATCTCAGAACATAGTGGATACTAGGGATCAATCCCCGTCAAAACTAACTCGATTACATGATAGATCTCATCCTACTCATCACCGCCCAGCGAGCCTACGAATAGATTACTCACGAACGATGAAGAGCTGCAGGGAATTGGAGAGGGAAGAAGGCTGATGATGACGATGGCGACGATGTCCCCTCTCCGGAGCCCAAAACGGACTCCAGATCTGTCCTCCAGATGAAGAACAGGATGTGGTGGCGCCTCCGTATCGCAAACGCGAGGAAATCTTCTCTTCTGATTTTTTTCTGGGCGAAAGTGAATTTATAGAGCTGAGATTGGGGGCAGCAGAGCCACGTGGGCCCCACAAGCTTGGTTGTCGCGGCCAGGGGGGCGCGGCAACAGGGCTTGTGGCCCACTGGCCCATCCCCTCCGGTGGATCTTTGCGCACGTATTTTTCATTTTTTCCAGTAAAATCCCCGTAAATTTTCAAGACATTCCGAGAACTTTCATTTCTGCAGAAAAACAACACCATGGGAATTCTGCTAAAAACAACGTCAGTCCGGGTTAGATCCATTCAAATCATGCAAATTAGAGTCCAAAACAAGGGCAGAAAAGTTTGGAAAAGTAGATACGACAGAGACGTATCAACTCCCCCAAGCTTAAAACCTTGCTTGTCCTCAAGTAATTCAGTTCACAAACTGAAAGAGAAAGAAAAACTTTGACAAACTCTGTTTGATCTTGTTGTTGCAACTATGTCTAACTCGTAACCAGAATTTCAGCAAGATCACAAGTTAACCACATAAGCAAGTGACACAAAGGTCTCACGGTAAACTAATATCAATGGCATAATCAGCTAGCGAGACAATAATAATGAGTTTCAGATACCAACAATTCAATCAAAACAAGCATGAAGCAATATGAATAGGTGGTATCTCGCTAGCTCTTTGTGAGATCGCAAAACATAAATGCAGAGCACTTCCAAAGATCAAGGGCTGACTAAACATTGTAATTCATAGCAACAAAGATCCAGTCATAGTCATACTCCATAGCAATCAAAAGCAAAGCATAAAAATGACAGAGGTGCTCTCTAATTGGTGCTTATATAAGAAGAGGATGACTCAACAGGAAAATAAATAGACAGGCCCTTCGCAGAGGGAAGCATTGATTTGTAGAGGTGCCAGAGCTCAAGCTTTGAAAACAGGGATAATAATTTTGGGTGGCATGCTTTCATTGTCAACGCAATGACCAAGAGTTCTCAATATCTTCCACGCTACTCAAGCTATAGGCGGTTCCCAAACAGAGAAGTAAAGTTTTAACTCCCCCACCACCAATCAATCACACTCCACGGCTAGCCGAATCCTCGGGTACCGTCCATACTATCATCTATCCGGGGAGAGTCTTGTTTTACAGTTTTGTTTTCGATTTAAGCGTGGAACTGGGCATTCCAATTACCGACCCCTTTTTCGTGAATGACAGTGAATAAACACATGTTGAGGATAACACGCCTAACATGGAAGATACCAATAGCCCCCTATCACCACATGAGCGGTTCGGGCATGCAAAACAGAATATTTCTTGAAGGTTTAGAGAATGGCACATGCAAATTTACTTGGAACGGCAGGTAAATACTGCAAATAGGTAGGTATGGTGGACTCTCATGGAAAAACTTTTGGATTTATGGAAGTGGATGCACAAGCAGTATTCCGCTTAGTACAAGTGAAGGCTAGCAAAAGACTGGGCAGCGACCAACTAGAGAGCGACAACAGTCATCAAGATGCAATGAGTTTGACTAACATGGAATGCAAGCATGAACAGGATATAAATCACCATGAACACGAACATCATAGAGGCTATGTTGATTTGTTTCAACTACATGCATGAACATGCGCCAAGTCAAGCCACTTGAATCATTCAAAGGAGAATACCATCCTATCATACTCCATCATAGTCATCTCAAATCTATGTTGGCATTCAAGACAAAGCATTATAAGCTCCTAGCTAAATAAGCATGGCATCAGAAACTATGATCTCTAAGTTGTCATTGCAAACATGGTTCTCTCAGAACAAAGCTGAATCTGGAACGACAAGTTAGTCATATTTACAAAAACAAAATAGATAGAGTTCATACCAGCTTTTCCAGTCTCAGTCACTTCATCATATATCATCATTATTGCCTTTCACTAGAACGATCGAACGATGTGAACAATAATAAGCGTGCTCGTGCAAAGGACTAAGCTGAATCTGCAGGCAAACATAAAGGATAAGACAAAGTAATATGGCTCTTTGAAAGCTAAAAAGGTATGCATACAAGAGTCACTAAACATTGTAAACAATATCTTCTAACTTGACCCAAAGAAAAAGAAAACTATTTACACGGGAAAGCTCCCAACAAGCAAAAGAAGAAAGTAAAATATTTTTGGGTTTTCTCAAAAGGACACAAAAGAAGAAAACAAGAAAATGAAAATAAACTAGCATGGATAATACTATGGCAAAGTGTAAACACCAACGAACAAAGTGAAAGCATAAGCATGAATGTAAAGTCGGTGAAAACACTTACTCCCCCAAGCTTAGGCTTTTGACCTAGCTTGGTCTACTCCCAAGGATGGTCCGTGCGAAATTCAAAATCATAATCAGGGTTATACGGGAGCGCTACAGCCACTGCCTGAATAGCTGCCTCACGAAGACGAGCACCCGTCGCCTCCCTCTCATACTCCTCTGCCTCTCCTATGGTTATGTAGTATCTCTGTTTTACCTGAAAGTCAAAGAAAGCAGGAGCAGGAACGGTAATATGGAAGACACGCTGTCGGTTAAATATCAATCGGTATAGGAGGGATTCATCATCCCTCTCAAGAAACTGGTAGCGTGTGAAAGCGACGCGGTCAAGGAAAGTTGTATGGAGCAGGGGATCTCCTGCGAGGATGGTACTCCAAAAAAAATTTATATGCGAGTGGCATAGATGCCGCCAAAGAAATCTCCCTTAATAGCGTTTTTATTCATCCTCCTTGCTATAATAGCTCCCATGTTGAAGATTTTGTCACCCGTAACTATGCTCTTAAGGATAGTAAGGTTGGATGCGCACACGTGACAATGTTCAACCTTACCGTTAATGCATCTACCTATGAAGAGGGAAAAGTAGTGCAAGGCCGGGAAATGAATGCTTCCTATGGTAGCTTGTGTGATGTCTCTAGTTTCTCCAACAGAAATACTACAGAAAAAATCTCCAACTGAAGATTTAGCAGGATCTTTAAGATTACCCCCATCGGGTATTTTGCAAATCCTATTGAAATCCCCCAAATCCATGGCATAGGATTTATCATAAAAGTTGAACAGTATGGATGAGTCACGGCCAACTAAAAATTTAAATCTACGCACGAAAGAGGCAGTGAGCATAGCATACTGTTCACATTTATCTGAGAGGAATTCTTCTAACCCGGCATTACGGACAAGTGTATCAAACTCATCCTTGAAGCCTGCGTCGATCATGAACTCATCGGAAGGCCATTCACATGGTTGTACCGGTGCGTCCCTTAGTTGATAAGGATCGGGCTCCCGAAAAGAAAGACGGGGACCCTTCTTACTTGAGGAACTACCATGAAACTTCCTCCTAGACATAATTTCTCTTTGCTGAAATTTTGAAGTTCAAGAGAAAAGTGAATAAAGACCAACCACACCTTGTAGCAACTACTCCAACTAGTGCCTGGACACCGTATCATGCGCTAAAACTACTTGGGACCAGCTAAAATCAACATTTCAAGCTCAAGAACAGGGTCACCAAGGTAGCAAGAATACGCGAAGGATAAAGCTCTAGAGCAAAAACTAATTGGATCAATGGAGGAGTCACTTACCAAGGAGCAATTTCCCCAAAACAGTTCGGAGAATGATGCTTTGAGCAAGGAGATGGAAAATCACAGCCAAATGAGCATGAACACGGGTTTGAGCTGTGAAACAATTTTTTCTGGAGGAAGAAGAAGAGGATGGGAGCTGGAATGAGTGGAGGGGGCCCCTGTGGGCCCACAAGCTTGCTCCCTCCGGCTAGGGGGTAGCCCGCGGTGACAGGGCTTGTGGCCCACTGGGGTGGCCCCCAGGCCAGCTCTCTGTCCCACTATTTTTCAAATATTCCAGAAAAAATCATAATAGATTTTCAGGACTATCGGAGAACTTTTATTTTCGGGGTATTTTCTCCGAGATGCTAAAACAGAAAACAGGAAAAACTAAACTAAACCTATCATTTTTCTTCTAAGCAAAAGAAAGTGAAAGCTTAAAACAGAGGTATGTGACTCTTTGATTCATCCAATTCATGGTCATCGAAAGAAAGTGAAAGCTTAAAACAGAGCTTGTGGGGCCCATAGGGGCCCCCTCCACTCATTCCAGCTCCCATCCTCTTCTTCTTCCTCCAGAAAAAATATTTTCGCAGCTCAAACCCGTGTTCTTGATCATTTGGTTGTGATTTTTGATCTCCTTGCTCAAAGCATCATTCTCCGAACCGTTTTCGGGAAATTACTCCTTGGTAAGTGACTGCTCCATTGGTCCAATTAGTTTTTGGTCTAGTGCTTTATCCTTCACGTATTCTTGCTACCTTGGTGACCCTGTTCTTGAGCTTGAAATGTTGATTTTAGCCGGTCCCAAGTAGTTTTAGCGCGTGATACGGCCTCTAGGCACTACTAGGAGTAGTTGCAATAAGGTGTGGTTGGTCTTTATTCACTTTTCTCTGGAACTTCAAAATTTGGGCAAAACGAAATTATGTTCAGGAGGAAGTTTCATGGTGGTTCCTCAAGTAAGAAGGGTCCCCGTCTTTCTATTTGGGAGCCTGATCCTTATCAACTAAGGGACGCACCGGTACAACCATGTGAATGGCCTTCTGATGAGTTCATGATCGAAGCAGGCTTCAAGGATGAGTTTGATACACTTGTCCGCAATGCCGGGTTAGAAGAATTCCTTTCAGCTAAATTTGAACAGTATGCTATGCTCACTGCCTCTTTCGTGCGTAGATTTAAATTTTCAGTTGGTCGTGACTCATCCATACTGTTTGATTTGTATGATAAATCCTATGCTATGGATTTGGATGATTTCAATAGGATTTGCAAAATACCCGATGGGGGTAATCTTAAAGATCCTGCTAAATCTTCGGCTAGAGATTTTTTATCTAGTATATCTTTTGGAGAAACTAGAGACATCACGCAAGCTACCATATGAAGCATTCATTTCCCTGCCTTAACTACTTTTCCCTCTTCATAGGTAGATGCATTAACGGTAAGGTTGAACATTGTCACCTATGCGCATCCGACCTTAGTATCCTTAAGAGCGCGGTTACGGGTGACAAAAGCTTCAACATGGGAGCTATTATAGCAAGGAGGCTGAATAAGAACGCTATTGAGGGAGATTTCTTTGGCGGCATCTATGCCACTCGCATAGCAAATTTTCTTGGAGTACCCATCCGCACGAGATCCCCCGCTCCATACAGCTTTCCTTGACCGCGTCGCTTTGACACGCTACCAGTTTCTTGAGAGGGATGATGAATTCCTCCTATACCGATTGATATTTAACCAGCAGCGTGTCTTCCATATTACCCTTCCTGCTCCTGCTTTCTTTGACTTTCAGGTAAAACGGAGATACTACATAACCATAGGAGAGGCAGAGGAGTATGAGAAGGAGGCGACGGCTACTCGTCTTCATGAGGCAGCTATTCAGGCAGTGGCTGCAGCGCTCCCATATAACCCCGATTAAGATCTTGGATTTCGACACGACCGTCCTTGGGAGTAGATCAAGCTAGGACAAAATCCTAACCTTGGGGGAGTACATGTTTTCACCGACCTTACATTCATGCTTATGCTTTTACTTTGTTCGTCGGTGTTTACACTTTGCCACTGTATTATCCATGCTAGATTATTTTCGTTTTCTTGTTTTCTTGTTTTTTGTGTCCTTTTGAGAAAACCCAAAAATACTTTCTTTTCTTCTTTTTGCTTGTTGGGAGCTTTCCCGTGTAAATAGTTTTCTTTTTCATTGGGTCAAGGTAGAAGATATTGGTTACAATGTTTAGTGGCTCTTGCATGCATAGCTATTTAGCTTTCAAAGAGCCATATTACTTTGTCTTCTCCTTTGTGTTTGCCTGCAGATTCAGCTTAGTCCATTGCACGAGCACGCTTATTATTGTTCACATTGTTCGATCGTGCAAGTGAAAGGCAATAATGACGATATATGATGAAGTGACTGAGACTGGAAAAGCTGGTATGAACTCTATCTATTTTGTTTTTGTAAATATGACTAGCTTGTCATCCCAGATTCAGCTTTGTTGTGAGAGAACCATGTATGCAATGACAACTTAGAGATCATAGTTTTTGATGCCATGCTTATTTAGATAGGAGCTTATAATGGTTTGTCTTGAATGCCAACATAGATTTTGAGATGACTATGATGTAGTATGATAGGATGGTATTCTCCTTTGAATAATTCAAGTGGCTTGACTTGGCGCATGTTCATGCATGTAGTTGAAACAAAATCAACATAGCCTCTATGATGTTCGTGTTCATGGTGATTTATATCATGTTCATGCTTGCATTCCATGTTAGTCAAACTCATTGCATCCTGATGACTGTTGTCGCTCTCTAGTTGGTCGCTTCCCAGTCTTTTGCTAGCCTTCACTTGTACTAAGCGGAATACTGCTTGTGCATCCACTTCCATAAACCCAAAAGTTTTTCCATGAGAGTCCACCATACGTACCTATTTGCGGTATTTACTTGCCATCCCAAGTAAATTTGCATGTGCCATTCTCTAAACCTTCAAGAAATAATCTGTTTTGCATGCCCGAACCGCTCATGTGGTGACAGGGGGCTGTTGGTATCTTCCATGTTAGGCATGTTATCCTCGACCTGTGTTTATTCATTGTCATTCACGAGAAAGGGGCCGGTAATTGGAATGCCCAGTTCCACGCTTAAATCGAAAACATAACTGTAAAACAAGACTCCCCCGGATTGATGTTAGTATGGACTGTACCCGAGGATTCAGCTAGCCGTGGAGTGTGATTGATTGGTGGTGGGGGAGTTAAAACTTTACTTTTCTGTTTGGGAACTGCCTATAGCATGAGTAGCATGGAAGATATTGAGAACTCTTGGTCATTGCGTTGACAATGAAAGCATGCCACCCAAAATTATTATCTCTGTTTTCAAAGCTTGAGCTCTGGCACCTCTGCAAATCAATGCTTCCCTCTGCGAAGGGCCTGTCTATTTATTTTCCTATTGAGTCATCATCTCCTTATATAAGCACCAATTAGAGAGCACCTCTGTCATTTTTATGCTTTTCTTTTGATTGATATTGAGTATGACTATGACTGGTATTCGTTGCTATGAATTACAATGTTTAGTCAGCCCTTGATCTTTGAAAGTGATGTGCATTTATGTTTTGCGGTCTCAGAAAGAGCTAGCGAGATACCACCTATTCATATTGCTTCATGCCTGTTTTGATTGAATTATTGGTATCTGAAACTCATTATTATTTGCTCGCTAGCTGATTATGCCATTGATATTAGTCTATCGTGAGACCTTTGTGTCACTTGCTTATGTGGTTAACTTGTGATCTTGCTAAAATTCTGGTTACGATTTAGACATAGTTGCAACAACAAGATCAAACAGAGTTTGTCGAAAAATTTCTTTCTCTTTCAGTTTGTCAACTGAATTGCTTGAGGACAAGCAAGGTTTTAAGCTTGGGGGAGTTCATACGTCTCCATCGTATCTACTTTTCCAAACTCTTTTGCCCTTCTTTTGGACTCTAATTTAGATGATTTGAATGGAACTAACCCGGAGTGATGCTGTTTTCAGGAGAATTGCCATGGTGTTGTTTTTGTGCAGAAATGAAAGTTCTCGAAATGTCCTGAAAATTTACGGAGAATTTTTCTGGAAAATATGAAAAATACCTGCGCAAAAATCCATTGGACGGCATGGGCGAGTGGGCCACAAGCCCTATTGCCGCGGCCCCCCAGGCCGCGGCAACCAAGCTTGTGGGGCCCACGTGGCTCTGCCGCCCCCAAACTTAGCTCTATAAATTCACTTTCGTCCCGAAAAAAATCAGAAGAAAAGATTTCTTAGCGTTTGCGATACGGAGGCGCCGCCACATCCTGTTCTTCACGTGGAGGACAGATTTGGAGTCCGTGTTGGGTTCCGGAGAGGGGAGATCGTCGCCATCGTCATCACCAACCTTCCTTCATCGCCTATTCCATGATGCTCTTCACCGTTCGTGAGTAATCTCATCGTAGGCTTTCTGGACGGTGATGGGTTGGATGAGATCTATCATGTAATCGAGTTAGTTTTGATGGGGATTGATCACTAGTATCCACTATGTTCTGAGATTGATGTTGCTACTACTTTGCCATGCTTAATGCTTGTCACTAGGGCCCGAGTGCCATGATTTCAGATCTGAAATTATTATGTTCTCTCCAATATATGTGCGTTTTAGATCCGATCTTGGAAGTTGTAGTTACCTACTATGTGTTATGACCCGACAACCCCAGAATGACAATAACCGGAACCACTCCCGATGATGACCATTGTTTGAGGAGTTCATGTGTTCACCAAGTGCTAATGCGTTGTTCCGGTTCTTTATTAAAAGGAGAACCTTAATATCCTGTAGTATCCTTTTGGACCCCACTCCCACGGGAGGGATGGACAATAGATGTCATGCAAGTTCTTTTCCCTAAGCACGTATGACTACACACGGAATGCATGCCTACATCACATTGACGAACGGGAGCTAGCCACATATCTCTCCGTGTTATAACTGTTGTATGATGAATGTCATCCAAACGAATCACCGACCCATTGCCTACGAGTTTGTCCCACTGCTGCTGTTAATTGTTTTGCTCTGCTGCTCTTACTACTGTTGCTACTTGTTACTGATGTCACTACTGCTGTTCCTTGCCACTGTTGTTAGTCGTTACACTGCTGCTACCTGCTACAATACTTGTTCGCTCGACGTTGATGGGAAAAGACTATTTCTGTCTACGGGCAACTTCTGGCGCCATTGATATGACAGTTAGGAATAGTCTACCCTCAACAGATCGTTTCTGACACCGTTGTTATCATTCTACTTTGCTGCTTATACTTTGCTTGCAGATACTAATCTTTCACGTGTGGTTGAATCTGACACATTCAGCTGCTAATAATCGAGAGTATCCTCTCACTTCCTGCCTGGCGAACCAACAAATTTGGGTTGAATACTCTACCCTCAAACACTGTCGCGAACCCACGCGCTGGTGGGCCATTGCAAGACAATTGCTAATTGTTGAGCAACTGGGAGCAGTTCTGGCTCTGTTGTTGCGAAGGCATCAAGTCAGGGACACGTCAACAACATTCTTCTAGTGTCGTTGCCGGGGACTGTCGTTAGCAGGTTCCAACTCAGATAGGCGACTACCCTGGACGTGAGTCATCGTAAGTTAATGTTCGTGTCTGACTCCCTCGCTGGGCTTCTGCTTGAAGGTTGCCGAGGTGCATGACGTGTATATAGTGTTAAGTGACGGGAGCATGTGTGAAGAAGTATACCCTTGTAGAGTGAATGATCTGTTCGAATAGCCGCGTCCTCTGATATGGACTACTTGGACACTTATATGATTCATAGACAAGTGAAATGGATACTCTAAAATATGCAAGATAAGTGTGAGTGCTATGGATAGCCTTCTCTTAGGGAGACGGGAGTGGACCGTAGTGGTGTATTGATATGGTGAATATGTGGACTCGTGTGCGCTATCCCACCTGAAAGAAAGAATTGATGGTTGTAGTACAGGTTAGGCAAGAGTCAAAGATGGCTTGCTGCAATAAACTTCACAACCCCCTCCATTGATAATGATTCATATGTAGATAATTCTGATGTAAATCTTGCTGAGTACCTTTTTACTCCCGGTTGCTTAATTATGTTTTTGTAGAAGAGACTCCAGTTTCACTATTGGTTCTACATGATGTGTTTGATGTTGATAGTAATAGCTTGGGAATCCCAAACAGAGGTCTGGCTCTATTGGTAGGGTTGTTGTATATTTTTTGTCTCCTTCAGCCACCTTTAGTAGGTGTTTGTACTCAAACATGTTGTGCTTCCGCTTGATGCGTGTATGACTTGAGTGTTGAGTCATGTCACCCATGTTTGTAATATCATACTATGTTGATGTTGGAAATATGCCCTAGAGGAAATAATAAAATGGTTATTATCATATTTCCTTGTTCATGATAATCGTCTATTGTTCATGCTATAATTGTATTAACAGGAAACAGTAATACATGTGTGAATAGATAGATCACAATGTGTCCCTAGCAAGCCTCTAGTTGGCTAGCTCGTTGATCAATAGATGATCCTGGTTTCCTGATGATGGACATTAGATGTCATTGATGACGGGATCACATCATTGGGAGAATGATGTGATGGACAAGACCCAATCCTAAGCATAGCACTAGATCGTAGTGTTCATATGCTAAAGCTTTTCTAATGTCAAGTGTCTTTTCCTTCGACCGTGAGATTGTGCAACTCCTGGATACCGTAGGAGTGCTTTGGGTGTATCAAACGTCACAACGTAACTGGGTGACTATAAAGGTGCACTACAGGTACCTCTGAAAGTGTCTGTTGGGTTGGTACGAATCAAGATCGGGATTTGTGGGCCCACTCGGTAGAACATCATCATGAGCTCAATGTGACTAAGGAGTTAGTCACACGATAACGTGCTACGGAACGAGTAAAGAGACTTACCGGTAACGAGATTGAACAAGGTATAGGTATACCGACGATCGAATCTCGGGCAAGTTCTATACCGACAGACAAAGGGAACTGTATACGGGATTGATTGAATCCTTGACATCGTGGTTCATCTGATGAGATCATTGTGGAACGTGTGGGAGCCACCATGGGTATCCAGATCCCGCTGATGGTTATTGCCCGGAGAACGTCTCGGTCATGTCTGCATGCTTCCCGAACCCGTAGGGTCTACACACTTAAGGTTCGATGACGCTAGGGTTATAGGGAAATGTTATACGAGGTTACTGAAAGTTGTTCGGAGTCCCGGATGAGACTCTGGACGTCACGAGGAGCTCCGGAGGTAAAGATTGATATATAGGACGGATGGTTTTGGACACCAGAAATGTTTCGGTCATCACCGGTAGCGTACCGGGACCACCGGAAATGGACCCGGGGGTCTATCGGGAGGGGCCACTAGGCCCAAGAGATAGCATGGGCCAAAAGGGGGAGGGCAACCAGCCCAAAAAGTGGGCTGGTATGCCTCCCACAAGAGGCCCAAGGCGCAACAGGGAGAGAAAGGGGGGACCCTAGCGTTGGTGGGCCTAAGGCCCACCTAAGGGGTGCGCCACCCCTTCCCCCTGCCCTAGCCGCCACATCTCCCATCTGGGGGGGCTGCCGCACCACCTAGGGGGGAAACCCTAGGGGTGGCACCCCCCTCCCGTCCTCCTATAAATAGAGAGGGGTTTGGGGCTGTTTTGCACACGGTTTTCTCTCCTCTCGGCGTATCCATGCTTCCCTCCTTCCCCCTCCTCCCATGGTGCTTGGCGAAGCCCTGCCGGGAGCCCTCGTCTCTGCATCGACACCATGCTGTCATGCTGTCGGAGATCTTCCCCAACCTCTCCCTCCTCCTTGCTGGATTAAGGTGTGGGAGACGTCACTGGGCTGCACGTGTGTTGAATGCGGAGGTGCCGTGGTTCGGGAGTAGATCGGAATCACATCGCGATCTGAATCGCCGCGAGTATGACTCCATCAACCGTGTTCTAGCAACGCTTCCGCTTAGCGATCTTCAAAGGTATGAAGATGCACTCACCCCTCTCTCGTTGCTGATCTCTCCATAGGAAGATCTGAATATGCGTAGGAATTTTTTTGAATTTATGCTACGTTACCCAATAGTGGCATCCGAGCCAGGTTTTCTATGCGTAGATTCTATGCACGAGTAGAACACAAAAGGTTGTGGGCTATGATTTGTTAATTGCTTGCCCCTACTAGTCTTATTCTTTTCCGGCGGTATTGTGGGATGAAGCGGCCCGGACCGACCTTACACGTACGCTTACGTGAGACTGGTTCCACCGACAAACATGCACACCGTGCATAAAGGTGGCTAGCGGGTGTCTATCTCTCCTACTCTAGTCGGATTGGATTTGATGAAAAGGGTCCTTATGAAGGGTAAATAGCTTTGGCATATGATCGTTGTGGCTGTCACGTAGGTAAGAAGGCGTTCTTGCTAGAAACCCAAATCAGCCACGTAAAACTTGCAACAACAATTAGAGGACGTCTAACTTGTTTTTGCAGGGTTTGACATGTGATGTGATATGGCCAAAGTTGTGATGTTGCTTATATGATGTATGAGATGATCATGTTATTGTAATAGGTTTCACGACTTGCATGTCGATGAGTATGACAACCGGCAGGAGCCATAGGAGTTGTCTTAATTTATTGTATGAGATGCAACGCCATGTGCTTACTACTTTTACTTCATTGCTAACGGTTAGCTATAGTAGTAGTGATAGTAGTAGTTGGCGTGGCGACTTCACGGAGACACGATGATGGAGATCATGGTGTCACGTCGGTGACAATGATGATCATGTGATGCCTGAACATGGAGATTGAAAGAGCAAAGATGATAATGACCATATCATGTCACTATATGATTGCATTGTGATGTTTATCATGTTTTTCATCTTATTGCTTAGAACGACGGTAGCATAATAAGATGATCCCTCCTAAATTTTCGAGAACGTATTCCCCTAAGTGTGCACTGTTGCAAAGGATCATTGTCTCGCAGCACCACGTGATGATCGGGTGTGATAGATTCTAATGTTCGCATACAACGGGTGTAAGCCAGATTCACACACGCGAAACACTTAGGTTGACTCGACGAGCTTAGCATGTACAGGCATGACCTCGAATACAAGAGACTGAAAGGTCGAGCATGAGTAGTATGGTTGAATACGATCAGCATGAAGTTGCTCACCATGGTGACTAGTCCGTCTCACATGATGATCGGACACGGGTTAGTCAACATGGATCATGTATCACTTAGATGACTAGAGGGATGTCGATTTAAGTGGGAGTTCATACTTAATTTGATTAAATGAACTTAATTGTCATGAACTTAGTCTAAAAATTATCTTTATAAATATTGTAGATGGCCAACGTCAACCTCAATTTCAATGCATTCCTAGAGAAAAACAAGCTGAAAGATGATGGTAGCAGTTATGCGGACTGGGTTCGCAACTTGAAGCTCATCCTTGAAGCAGCTAAAAAGGCTTATGTCCTTGATGCGCCACTAGGTGACCCTCCCGCTCCCGTAGCAGCCCAGGACATTTTGAACGTCTGGCGAACGCGAAGTGATGACTACTCTGGTTAGGTGTGGCATGTTATACAATTTGGAAACGGGCTCCAAAGGCGTTTTGAGAAACATGGTGCATATGAGATGTTCCAAGAGCTGAAACTAGTTTTTCAAGCTCATGCCCGTGTCGAGAGATATGAAGTCTCCGACAAGTTCTTTAGTTGTAAGATGGAGGAGAACAGTTCTGTCAGTGAGCATATACTCAAAATGTCTGGGTTACACGGTCGTCTGACTTCACTTGGAGTCGAACTTCCGGATGATGCTATAATTGACAGAATCCTCCAGTCTCTCCCACCAAGCTACAAAGGTTTTGTGCTGAACTACAACATGCAAGCGATGGAGAAGACCATTCCCGAGTTGTACTCGATGCTCAAGTCTGCAGAAGTAGAAATCAAGAAAGAGCATCAAGTGTTGATGGTCAACAAGACCACTAGTTTCTAGAAGGGCAAGGGTAAGAAGAACTTCAAGAAAGACGGCAAAGCCATTGCCGCGCCCGGTAAGCCAGATGCCGGGAAGAAGAAAAAGAATGGACCCATGCCTGAGACTAAGTGCTTCTATTGCAAGGGAAAAGGTCACTCGAAGCGGAACTGCCCCAAGTACTTAGCAGACAAGAAGGTCGGCAACGTTAAAGGCATATGTGATATACATGTTATTGATGTGTACCTTACGAGCACTCGTAGTAGCTCCTGGGTATTTGATACCGGTGCTGATGCTCACATTTGCAACTCAAAACAGGAACTGTGGAATAAGCGGAGACTGACCAAGGACGAGGTGACGATGCGCGTCGGGAATGGCTCCGAGGTCGATGTGATCGCTGTCAGCACGCTACCTCTACATATACCGTCGGAATTAGTTTTAAACCTTAATAATTGTTATTGAGTACCAGCTTTGAGCATGAATATTGTATCAGGGTCTTGCTTAATGCGAGATGGCTACTCATTTAAGTCAGAGAATAATGGTTGTTCTATTTATATGAGTGATATGTTTTATGGTCATTCTCCGCTGGTGAATGGTTTATTCTTGATGAATCCCGATCGTGATGTTACACATATTCATAGTGTGAGTACCAAAAGGTGCAAAGTTGATAATGATAGTCCCACATACTTGTGGCACTGCCGCCTTGGTCATATCAGTGTGAAGCGCATGAAGAAGCTCCATACTGATGGACTATTAGAGCCTCTTGACTTTGAATCATTTGACACATGCGAACCATGCCTCATGGGCAAGATGACTAAGACTCCATTCTCAGGAATAATGAAGAGAGCGACCGACTTATTGGAAATAATACATACTAATGTGTGTGGTCCAATGAACGTTGAAGCTCGCGGTGGCTACCGTTATGTTCTCACTCTCACCGATGATTTGAGTAGGTATGGGTATATCTACTTGATGAAACACAAATCTGAGACGTTCAAAAAGTTCAAGGAATTTCAGAGTGAGGTTGAGAATCAACGTGACAGAAAAATTAAGTTTCTACGATCTGATCGTGGAGGAGAATATTTGAGTCACAAAGTTTGGCACACACCTAAGGAAGTGTGGAATCATTTCACAACTGACGTCGCCTGGCACACCGCAACGCAACGGAGTGTCTGAACGTCGTAATCGCACATTATTAGATATGGTACGATCTATGATGTCTCTTACCGACTTACCGCTATCATTTTGGGGATACGCATTAGAAACTGCAGCATTCACGTCTAAATCCGTTGAGATGACACCGTATGAACTATGGTTAGGCAAGAAACCTAAGTTGTCGTTTCTTAAAGTTTGGGGTTGCGATGCTGATGTGAAGAAACTTCAACCAGAGAAGCTCGAACCCAAAGCGGAGAAATGTGTATTTATAGGATACCCTAAGGAAACTATTGGGTATACCTTCTATCTTAGATCCGAAGGTAAAACCTTTGTTGCCAAGAACGGATCCTTTCTAGAGAAAGAGTTTCTCTCGAAAGAAGTAAGTGGGAGGAAAGTAGAACTTGATGAGGTAATTACACCCCCTCTCGAACCGGAAAGTAGCGCAACGCGGGAAATTGTTCCTATGGCGCCTACACCAACTGAAGAGGAAGTTAATGATACTGATCATGAAGCTTCGGATCAAGTTGCTACTGAACCACGAAGGTCCACAAGGGCACGCTCCGCACGAGAGTGGTACGGCAACCCTGTGATGGAAATCATGTTGTTAGACAACGGTGAACCTTCGAACTATGAAGAAGCAATGGCGGGCCCGGATTCCAACAAATGGCTTGAGGCTATGAAATCCGAGATAGGATCCATGTATGAGAACAAAGCATGGACTTTGGTGGACTTGCCCGATGACCGGCGAGTTATAGAAAATAAATGGATCTTCAAGAAGAAGACTGATGCAAACGGTAATGTGACCGTTTATAAAGCTCCACTTGTCGCAAAGGGTTTTCGACAAATTCAAGGAATTGACTACGAAGAGACTTTCTCTCCCGTAGCGAAGCTGAAGTCAGTCTGAATCATGTTAGCAATTGCCGCCTTTTATAATTATGAAATTTGGCAAATGGACGTCAAAACAGCGTTCCTTAACGGGAATCTTAAGGAAGAGTTGTATATGATGCAACCAGAAGGTTTTTTCGACCCTAAGGTTGCTTAATTATGTTTTTGTAGAAGAGACTCCAGTTTCACTATTGGTTCTACATGATGTGTTTGATGTTGACAGTAATAGCTTGGGAATCCCAAACAGAGGTCTCCCTCTATTGGTAGGGTTGTTGTATGTTTTTCGTCTCCTTCAGCCACCTTTAGTAGGTGTCTATACTCAGACATGTTGTGCTTCCGCTTGATGCGTGTATGACTTGAGTGTTGAGTCATGTCACCCATGTTTGTAATATCATACTATGTTGATGTTGGAAATATGCCCTAGAGGCAATAATAAAATGGTTATTATCATATTTCCTTGTTCATGATAATCGTCTATTGTTCATGCTATAATTGTATTAACAGGAAACAGTAATACATGTGTTAATAAATAGATAACAATGTGTCCCTAGCAAGCCTCTAGTTGGCTAGCTCGTTGATTAATAGATGATCATGGTTTCTTGATCGTGGACATTATATGTCACTGATGACGGGATCACATCATTGGGAGAATGATGTGATGGACAAGACCCAATCCTAAGCATAGCACTAGATCGTATTGTTCGTATGCTAAAGCTTTTCTAATGTCAAGTGTCTTTTCCTTTGACCGTCAGATTGTGCAACTCCCGGATACCGTAGGAGTGCTTTGGGTGTATCAAATGTCACAACGTAGATGGGTGACTATAGAGGTGCACTACGGGTACCTCTGAAAGTGTGTGTTGGGTTGGTACGAATCGAGATCGGGATTTGTAACTCCGTGTGACGGAAAGGTATCTCTGGGCCCACTCGGTAGAACATCATCATGAGCTCAATGTGACTAAGAAGTTAGTCACACGATGACGTGCTACGGAACGAGTAAAGATACTTACCGGCAACGAGATTGAACAAGGTATAGGTATACCGACGATCGAATCTCGGGAAAGTTCTATACCGACAGACAAAGGGAATTGTATACGGGATTGATTGAATCCTTGACATCATGGTTCATCTGATGTGATCATCGTAGAACAAGTGGGAGCCACCATGGGTATCCAGATCCCGCTGATGGTTATTGGCCGGAGAACGTCTCGGTCATGTCTGCATGCTTCCCCAACCCGTAGGGTCTACACACTTAAGGTTCGATGACGCTAGGGTTATAGGGAAATGTTATACGAGGTTACTGAAAGTTGTTCGGAGTCCCGTATGAGATCCCGGACATCAGGAGGAGCTCAGGAATGGTCCGGAGGTAAAGATTGATATATAGGATGGATGGTTTGGACGCCGGAAATGTTTCGGGCGTCACCGGTAGCGTACCGGGACAACCAGGACCACCGAAAATGGTCCCGGGGGTCTACCAGGAGGGGCCACCAGGCCCAAGAGATAGCATGGGACAAAAGGGGGAAGGCAACCAGCCCAAAGTGGGCTAGTGCGCCTCCCACAAGAGTCCCTAGGCGCGAGAGGGAGAGAAAGGGGGGAAACCGTGGCGCTGGTGGGCCTAAGGCCCACCTAAGGGGTGCACCACCCCTTCCCCTGCCCTAGCCGCCACACCTCCCATCTGGGGGGCTGTCGCTCCATCTAGGGGGAAACCCTAGGGGTGGCACCCCCCTCCCCTCCTCCTATAAATAGAGAGGGGTTTGGGGATTTTTTGTACACGATTTTCTCTCCTCTCGGCGCAGCCCTGCTCCCCTCTTTCCTCCTCCTCCCACGGTGCTTGGCGAAGCCCTGCCGGGAGCCCTCGTCTCTCCATCGACACCACGCCGTCGTGCTGCCGGAGATCTTCCCCAACCTCTCCCTCCTCCTTGCTGGATCAAGGTGCAGGAGACGTCACTGGGCTGCACATGTGTTGAACGCGGAGGTGCCGTGGTTCGGCACTAGATTGGAATCACACCACGATCTGAATCGCCGCGAGTAGGACTCCATCAACCGCGTTCTAGCAACGCTTCCGCTTAGCGATCTTCAAAGGTATGAATATGCACTCACAAATCTCTTGTTGCTGGTCTCTCCGTAGGAAGATCTGAATATGCGTAGGAATTTTTTTGAATTTATTCTACGTTACCCAACAGTTGACTCTTATGAGTCTTTAATAAATGCTTGAGTCATAGAGTTGTGTTGTGATGTCATGTTGTATCTACCTATATCATGCATATTTTTTGTATGTTTTGAAATGCATTGTATTTGTGGGATTCGACACCTAGTTGTATGTCTTTAGTAGCCTTCTTTATGGGGAAATGCCTCTTTGTGCTTCCATTGGGCCTTGGTAGCTTGTTACTGCTCCGGACACATTGATTGACCGACATGTATCCTTCTTTGCTGATGTGTCTTACCCCACGGGGAAATGTCACATGGTGTAATGGAGTCCATGTAGCTTGCTACGACTCATCTAGACACGCTGATGACCGATACCTGCATTGCTGGGTTGCGTATGCGTGTCCCTATACGTTTGTGCCCCTTGGGGTCTATAACTAGTCATGTCAACCCGGGTTCTCTAACATATGATTGCTAGCGACACATTCTTATACGTGAACCAAAAGACGAAAAAGGTCCCGGGCAAGGTAAGTGATGTGTTGTGTTACATGCTAAATTCATATGGCTTACGATCGGAGTCCCGACAACTTAGCACCCCAAGCCACTGAATGATTTGATATAGGAAAATAAGTTCCTTCATAAGAGCTAATCCAGGCTTACACAAGGACCTTCATATCCACGATGATGGTTCCCAAATCAGAACTCGGTTGATTTTTGTTGTATGAATTCCTTGTGGGCACGAATGTCTTGACTTTGTGTTCAAGTGTCTTACAATCCAATTCATGATTCAACATTTGCTTCTGTAGTTCATATCCCCAAAATCTTGCATCATCATCCCGTAAAAAATTGTTGCCCCCCTTTCTTCTCAAGCATCTTGAACCTACGGTGTCATGACACCAATCAGATCTGAATCTCAGGCAGATATGATGGTTGGAACATTTCCCAATAATTATGACGTTGGTCTTTATCTAACCTCGTACGGTGATGTCTTGTATAGCACACCGGGCCGAAGGACCTATTGTTATATTATCTTGCATATGTAAGGTTAGTTGTTCTTCCATGAGGAAATTGTACGACTTAATTTATAGGTTGTTCCTGATGGGACCTTTGTGTACCCAAAGTCCAACCTTTATATGATGACCATGTGGATGTTGGTAGCTTCGTCCTTGGTATTGACCACTTTCCATATAGCATGTCACCACAGAAACTATTGTGTTATCATTTATCTACTCGAGGACGAACATAAATTAAGCTTGAGGATGTTGATACGTCCCAAACGTATCTATAATTTCTGCTTGTTCCGTGATCTTTTGGGTGACATTGTTATATGTTTTGCTACACTCTTATATCATTTTACACATATTTGGACTAACCTACTAACTCAGTGCACCCAGTGCCAGTTTGAAAGTGCGTTAAATCGACTAGAGGGGGGTGAATAAGAGATTTCTAGAATTTCATCACTGAGGAAATTCCTTTTGAGGAAATTCCTCACTGATGACTAACTTACAGCGGAAACAGTAATGTATCAGACGTGCAAACGTTCACAACAGCAGTATTACAGAGTGAAGAATGTGAAAACAGATTGCACAGTAAGCAGGCACGCAGAATACAGATGATGATTAACTATTGTGAAGAATTTGGGGTTGAGGAAATTCAGAGAAAGTCTTCAGCAAATTCTTCAAACAGTCATAGTGAAAGTCATCAACACATAATACAGAGAAAGTAAAGAGTTGAGGAATTAGACCCAATTCTTAGTGAAGACTGTTGTTGATGACCCAGTTCCAACTGCTGTGACAGTTGTACATCTGGTTTGGAGCGGCTTGGTATTGAAACCAAAGGACACCCAGTCCCGGGACACACAGTCTCTACCATATTCTCCTTGAGCTAAGGACACACAGTCCTCGCCCAACACTCGTGGTAAGTCTTCAGGGCAGACTTCCAAACCCTCACAAACTTGGTCACCCAGCGATCCACAATTTATTGCTAGATTGCTCTAAACCATGACGCCTAACCGTCTGGAGGATGCACAGTCCTCAAAGGTAAAAGGCTTCAGTCCCACACAGGAACAACTTCTTCAGTGATGCTCAATCACTAGGTTTGGTTTGTGGTTTCGGTGTATGGGGTATTTCCTCACTGATGAATTACTCTCGAAAGCTCTGAGGAATTTGGGTTGCTCTTATGACAAGTGTCAGTTTCTAACGGAGCGGCCAACCAGCTAGTGGTTGTGGGGGGTGGCTATTTATAGCCTGGGAGCATCCCGACATGATTTGACACTAATGCCCTTAAATAATATGACCGTTGGCGTGGATAAGACCAGTGACTTGGCGTGTCTATCGAAACGGTCGGAACCCTCAACTGTGAGAGTCCTCATGTCACTCATATTCCTCACTTGAGGCTTTTGGTAGGATTAGTCTTGGGTTGAGCATCATGAGGAAATCCATTCCATAGTGTTACATTGACCCCCTTTAACAGTACGGTGTTCCTATTCAACAAATGTGAAGAAAGTAAAACAGAAAACGTAAATCTTCACGCTTCAATTTCTTCAGAATGATTTTCTTCAGGAACCACGAGTCTTCTCAATATCAGTATCTTCATGAGGAATATCAATTTCATCGCAGATTCCTCGCGATTCATTTCTTCAGCTTCAGACCAATTTCTTCAACTTAAGACATATATTTTTAGGGGTCGATATTCTTCAAATATCTCAAACTCCTCAATGACTTATAGATCCTGTGTACACTCACAAACACATTAGATACTTAACCTATAAGTCTTCAAACCACCAAAATCACTAAGGGGCACTAGATGCACTTACAATCTCCCCCTTTTTGGTGGTTGATGACAATTAGGCTAAGTCTTCAACAGGGATCAAAAATGTGAAGTGTAAATACTCATTTGAGGAATTTGAAAACAAGATTCAGAGAGACTCCCCTGAAGATGTGCATACCTTGATGATTTTGCTTTTATAGCAAATGCACATTGATGATTTATATCATGGAGATCTCCCCCTGAGTCTTGTAAATCATGCATACATATAACATATCATATGAAGAAAATGAAGATGCATGATGGCAAATGGTATCTGACGAATTCCAGCATGCGTGCATTAAAACATGAGGAATAAGCATGCGAAGAAAAGCGTTCAAAAGCGTCAGAGTACCATCGGGCTTAAGTTACAACTCATTACATAAAAACTTCAGAAGAGCCAAGAGTTTGTAACTTAATATAGTTTATAAGCCCCAAAAATTTCCTGCTTGAAGACTAACTCTCGAGTTTCTCCCCCTTTGTCATCAAGTGACAAAAAGGGACAAATGAGGACTAACGCCCATGAAGACTTCATTTCTTGGCGGTCGAGGAAGAGCCGTGATGCTTCTTGGGAGTAGTCTTCTTCCTGGGGCCGGTTGCAGTGTCGAGTTATTCCTCATCAGATTCAGCAGTGCGGAATGAAGAAAAGGAGCTGTCTTCAAGGTCTGGCACTGGAATGGGCCTGAACTTTCTCTTGGGAGGCCACGACCACTCAAAGTCCTGCTCAAAGTTCATTTCTTCAATCTTAGTCTGGGTCTTCAGATGTGCAAGTGTATTCCAGGTGCGATCGAAAACCTCATGCAGATAGTGATGATTAAGCTTCACAGAGTTCTGAGTCTCAGTGAGGGTTTTCACAATGGCACCAAACTGGCGTTTGACCCATTTGTGGTTGTGATCCACCTTCTGGTGAAGACTGAGGAGGAGCTCTCTGGTGTTTAGCACGTGAGGAGGAACAGGGCTTGCTGGACGAGTCTCAGTATCGTCCCATGAAGAATATGCTTCTGGCTCTTTGAACTGGCCATCAAGGGGCCTGCTGCCTTCTTCAATCACAGATTTTCCTTTTCCTTCGATGGGATCAAAAGTCTTCTTGTTGACCCGGATAGGAGGCATATAACCCATGTGGTTTTGGAAATCAGCATGGAAGTTGATGCATGTCCTTGTCCGGATGAATCTCATGATCCACGGGGCATAAATCTTGTGATCATATGGGCACATTGCATTGTCAGCCAAAGTCCTCAAGAAGAAATCATGGATATTAATAGGAATACCGTGAATGATGTTGAAGAGGATATTCTTCATGAGGCCTACAACATCTTCTTCATCGTCATGGCCTTTGATTGGCGCGAGCACACTGCAGAGGATTCTGTAGACAGAGCGGGGTGTGTACTTGAGCTCATGGACAAGGAATGTGGTTCTTGAGGGTTTTCCTGCAGCCAAAGGCTTCATGAGGACTTCCATCATTCCATTTGGCAGCTCTCGCTCACCATAAAGCTTCACTGCCCCATCTGAGGGAATTGGTACGGGCAGTTCTCTGAGGAGTCCAGAAGCAGGAGCCTTGTAGTGAGTGTTTTGTGTCATCCAATCAAACACCCAAGTGTTGATGTCTTCAGGGTTGCCAGATATATGAAGAGTGGCATAGAACTGAAGAATAAGCTCACTGTTCCAGTCTGATATGTCGGAGCACATAGGAAGCAAACCTGCATCGTGGAGTACACTGAGGACTGGTTCCATGCAAGGTATTTCTTCAAGCTCAACATGAGGAATGTGCCTGTGCTGGAATATCTTGTTGCGTCCACAGAGCACAGAGGCATAGTAGTTCATCTGAGTCCTTGTCCAAAACTTTAGATGCCTCATTTGAGGCTTGTCATAAGGGTTCTCTCCGATGAAATACATGCGTTCCTCAAAGAAATTTTCTTTCTGAAACTTTGGACGCTTGGAGAAGGGCTAACGCTGAACTGGCTTGAGATTTTGTTGAGGAATGGGGGGAGACAACAATGGCAGTCTCTGGGTTGAGCACAATGAATTCATTGTCTTGGGCGGGTACATTTTCTTCAGCATTTTCCTCAAGTTGAGGAATTTCATCAGCTGGTACTTCTTGCTGGGGAGATGATGCTTGCTCTGGCTGAGCTTCAGGCTGTGGAAGTTCTGCCTCTTTCTCATTTTGAGGAGTTGGGTCAGCCTGTTCCTCATCTTGAGGAGTCTGCTCAGAATATACATTTTCCTCAGCATGTTTTTCTTCAGCTGGCTTTGTGGCAGAAGCAGTTTCATCAGCTGGTGCAGCTAATGCTTGAGCAGTCTCTGTCTGAGGAATAAGAGGTTGAGGACTGTCATCTATCTGGATTTCCTCATTAGTGTGTTCCTCAGAGGCAACATCCTTCATTTCCTCATCTGCCCTTGTTGCTGGGTCATTAATGACGACCATTTCATAGGAAGGGGCGACATTGAGAGGCATTGGGTCCAGAGGAGCAGTTTCTTCAGTTTCTTTGAGGCGCTTTGCCTCTGTCTCTTCTACTGCTGAGGAGGCTTTTCTCTTCTTTGCTTCCTTTTCAGCAGCCCTTGTTTTCTTCACGTCTGATGCAGACGGAATTATCTTCTTCACCTTTGAAACTTTTGGTGAAGGTGTTCTTTCTGCAGATTCTTCAGCTGATAGTGAGGAACCAGCTGGAACAGAGTCATCAGCCTGCTTTGATGAAGCAGCTGGATGAGGAGAAGTCTCATCAGTGGTTGCAATTTCATCAGTTGCAGTTTCCGTGATGATTTCTTCAATGGCCGGTTCATCAACACGGCGCTCTTGGTGTTCTTCCTCAGCTTGAGGAGTTTCCTCCTCATCAGGAGATGCATCTGCTGGCTGCTCAACCAAGGGCTGAGGAGTTGGTGCTGGGGGTGCGGTTCTCTTGTTGTAGTCATCAACAACACTAGTGGCTAGCTTGATGAAATTGCTCTTGATGCTTTTGCGATCTGACAGCTTGGCGTACTTGTCAGTCAGTACTTGCAGCTCTTCCTGGGTTGACACCAGTGCATCAGGAGTCAGCTTGAGGAGATTCTTCCTGAGGAATTTTTCCTTTTTGGCCTTTGCAACCTTTGCCTGCCGGGCCTGCTGTTCTTTCCACTTGGCTTCATTTATGAAGGTGGCCACCATGTGGCTGATGCCAGGAGGAAGTTTCAAATCATCAATGGGAGTGTTTGGATCCTCATACCAGATATTGATGTAGTCAAGGAGGACCTTGGGGTCCATGGCCAGAGGAATAGCACTGCCTGATGCTTGAGCAACCCTTTCTTGCTTGTTTCTGATGATGGCTTGCAGGGTTTCATCATCATATTCATCACTTCCCTCTGATGCAGATGGGACTGCGATGATGTTGCTGGGGCTGGGCAGAGGTGCATGTTCAGTAGTTGCCAAAGTCTTCACAAGTGGTGTTGAAGACTTTGTCTCCGACCTAGTTGCAGCTGGGAGTGAGGAGCTGGAGCTGGCGGTCGTAGGCTTCACGACATGCTTCGGTACTGGTTTCTCTTGAGGCTTTGGAGCTGGAGCTGAGGATTTTGATACTGAGGAGATTGGTGCTGAGGGCTTTGGCGCTGATGGTTTTGGTGTTGAAGGTTTTGGTAATGAGGGTTTTGGTGCTGAGGGTTTTGTGACAGAAGTCTGAGCAGACTTCTCTTGAGGCTTTGGAGCCTTTGGCTTTGATGGCGCAGACTGCATTTGAGGAATCTCTGAGCCTGAGGTTTCTGCAGCTTAGGAATGAGCAGCACCGGAGGCAGCAGCTGAGGATTCATTGAATTTCTTCACTGCAGCTTCTGCTTGCCTCTTGAGCTTGGCCAGATGCTTTTCCTTTTCATCTGGATAGTCATCAATGGTTTTGAGGCTTGATGGATGTGCTACTTGATGATCCTCAAGTGGGGCCCTTCTGCCAGGAGGCTTCAAAGCGAATTTCTTCGCATATTTGGGAGTCACAAACCTGTACTCCTTCTATTCCTTCGCCCATCGGCGTTAAATCTTCTGCAGCCTTATCTTTCTCTTGGACATTGTCTCACGTTCATCAGGCGTACAATAGTCCATGTATATGTCCTCAGGAATATCAGCAGCTGTGTTCTGCTCCAGTTTCTTTCCTCCCTTCTGTTTTCTCTCTTCCTCCATTTTCTTCAGTTGAGGACTTTGCTGATGATTTTGAACTCTTGAGGATTCTGAAGTACCTTGAAGAGTTTCTTCCAGAAACACTGCAAATGAGTTAATGTGATGAGAACCGAGAGATTCATCAGCTGACATGTGTGTACCTGTGAACAGAGTATAGTTGCGAGGAATTTGGAGAGGTCATATGCGTTCTCAGATTTGAAGAAAATGAAAAAGTTTGACAGTTTGAGGAATATAACCAGTGGTTGAGGAATTCGCCTAAGCATACTGTTCTTGGGATCCAAAGTTGTACAGATCCGAAAATTCGCACAATTGAGGAATCTCGTGGTAATCTTACATGCTTAGTATAGTTCATCAATGATTGTGGTGATAGGTAGTGTTTGAGGAATCAAGTCTGCATCATATCTTGGGGAGAAACAGATTTCACATAGAGGATGTAAAATTTTAGATCTAATCTGCTGTAAAAATGGGATATATTTACCCTGGAAGGTGCGTACGAAGAACACAGAAAGTAGTGTTGGAGAGGCTCTTCGTTCGAGTGTCCAATGCACGCTAACTTGGCGGCAGAGGACGTCTACGGCGGCGGCGGACGAAGATGGTCTGACTCCGGCGTGATTCTGGCGACGAAAAGGTCGAGGCAGTGAAGCTCTTCCTCACCGGCGACAAGACTACCAGTGGTGGCGCTAGGGTTCGGTGGAGTGTGCTGTGGCAGGAGAGCGATGAGGCAAAGAAGAGGATACCGAGGGGGATAAGGACATATTTATAGCTCAAAAGTTATTGTTTGGCGTGAAAGTTTCGGACCGAATAGCCCCTGCCTCTACGTCTCCGCAGGACACGTGTAGCTCCCGTATGATGCGGTGGAGATAGTGGAGATCGTGGTTATCCGATCATGGGAAGTGGGGGTTCAGTTACTGTGCCTTTAAAGAAAACAATTTTTGAAGATTTGAGGATTTTCGTTACAAAATCATCAGCTGACAAGGATGCAGTGAGGATTTTGAACAAAGTTTCAAATAGAACGCATATGAAGAATTGAATAGACTGGATAAGTATAGCATAGAGGGAAAGTAGGGTCCGATCACATTCACTTAGCAGAGACATCAACTTGAAGAAATAGCAATAAGTGAATGATGTTGAGGACTAGAAATCACAGTCTACCTAGGCAATTGAAAGTCATCAAGTGTTTTTGAAGATTTTGTAATAGATCATCACAATGAAGAACAGCTGTTTTGAAGAAAAATGCATTGTGAGAAAATTGATCATTTGAAGAAAACCAACTTGAGGAATTTCACATTGGGCGGTGGCGTTACCCACCATATAAGAATGTTGATTACAAACGCCGCGTACAATTGTCATAGGGCCCTGAGAATCAATTTCTTCGTTAATTTCTTCACATTCAGAGTGACATTCTTCATCAGTTGAAGAAAATCGTTTCATCATGTGTTGCACATCTAAGTCATCAACTTTACATAAGTGTTAGGATGTGTGCATGTTTTTACAAAACATTTGAAGACTCTAAGATATTTAGCTCACACCGCAACTTGCAAAACCTTTTCTTATCCAAGGGCTTAGTGAAGATATCTGCCAGTTGATCATCAGTCTTCACATGGTCGATGAGGATATTGCCCTTGAGGACATGGTCCCGAAGAAAATGATGACGAATCTGGATGTGCTTGGTCTTCGAGTGCTGTACTGGGTTGTATGCAATCTTGATAGCACTCTCATTGTCACAGTAGAGAGGTACATTCTTCATGTTGATGCCGTAGTCCTTGAGGGTTTGCTTCATCCATAGCAATTGAGCACAGCAAGAACCAGCAGCAATGTATTCAGCTTCGGCAGTGGAGAGTGATACGCAGTTCTGCTTCTTTGAGGACCAGCAAACTAGTGATCTTCCGAGGAAATGGCACGTGCCAGAAGTTGACTTGCGATCCACATGGTCACCAGCATAGTCTGAATCAGAATACCCTACCAGATGAAGATTGGAGCCCTTGGGATACCATAAACCTAGTGTTGGTGTGTGAGCTAAGTATCGAAGAATATGTTTCACAGCCTTATGGTGTGATTCCTTCGGTTTTGCTTGAAAACGTGCACACGTGCAAACACTAAGCATTATATCTGGCCTAGATGCACATAAATACAATAAAGAGCCAATCATAGAACGGTATACCTGCTGATCGAAATCTTTACCATTTTCATCAGTGCCGAGGTGGCCGTTGGTAGGCATTGGAGTCTTGGCACCTTTGCATTCGTGCATGTCGAATTTCCTCAGAACATCCTTGAGGTATTTCTCCTGTGATATGAAGATTCCATTGCTTTGTTGACGAATTTGAAGACCTAAGAAGAATTTCGGCTCCCCCATCATGGACATCTGATATTCCTCACTCATCATGTAGGCAAATTCATCACTATATCTTTTGTCAGTACAGCCAAATATAATATCATCGACATATATTTGACACACAAATAGCTCATTATCATAGGATCTAGTGAAAAGAGTTGGATCGAGTGAACCAGGTTTGAAGCCTTTCTTCATGAGGAATTCCTTCAATGTATCATACCATGCCCGAGGGGCTTGCTTGAGGCCATACAGAGCCTTTTTGAGTCTGAAGACTTTGTCTGGATTCTTTGGATCCTCAAAACCTGGGGGCTGAGCAACATATACTTCTTCCTCAAGCTTACCATTGAGGAATGCACTTTTCACATCCATTTGATACAAGGTGATGTTATGATGATTAGCATAAGCAAGTAGTATTCGAATAGCTTCAAGTCTAGCAACAGGTGCAAAAGTTTCATCGAAATATATTCCTTCAACCTGGGTGTAGCCTTGGGCTACAACTCGTGCCTTGTTCCTCACCACTTGACCGTCCTCATCTTGCTTGTTTCGGAATATCCACTTGGTGCCGATGATGTTGTGCTTGCGAGGATCTGGTCGTTTGACGAGCTCCCAGACGTCATTCAGCTTGAATTGAAGAAGTTTATCTTGCATAGCTTGAATCCACTCCGGTTCCAGAAAAGCCTCAGCAACTTTTGAGGGTTCTGTGATGGATACAAAGGAGAAATGCCCACAAAAGTTAACTAAGTGTGAAGCTTTTGAGCGAGTGAGAGGACCTGGCGCGTTGATGTCGTTGAGGATTTTGTCAAGTTCAACTTCGTTTGCAATCCTCGGATGAGCTGGTTGAGGATTTTGTCTGGGCTGAGGAAGTGGTGCTGATGCAATTTCCTCAGGAACATCTTCTTGGTTTTTATCAGCGATGGGGATCGTTTCTTCATCAATTTCCTCAGATGGAACAATGTCTTCAGTAGGCTTGAGCTTTATTGCTTCCTCAGGAGACAACTTATCTGGATCAGAAGGCAATTGCTCTCTTTGCGAGCCATTAGTTTCATCAAACCGCACATCTACTGTCTCAACAACTTTGTTGTGATAGTTGTTGAAGACTCTGTAAGTGTGCGAGTCCTTTCCATAACCGAGCATAAAACCTTCATGTGCCTTAGGTGCAAATTATGAGCTATGGTGAGGATCTCTAATCCAGCATTTTGCACCGAAGACTTTGAAATAACTTACATTGGGTTTCTTGTCAGTGAGGAGTTCATATGAGGTTTTCTTGAGGAATTTGTGAAGATATACCCTGTTGATGATATGGCATGCAGTGTTGATTGCTTCAGGCCAAAAGCGACGAGGAGTCTGATATTCTTCAAGCATGGTTCTCGCCATTTCAACCAGAGTCTTGTTCTTCCTTTCGACGACACCATTCTGCTGAGGAGTATAAGGAGCAGACAATTCATGAGTAATACCAAGTTCATCAAGATAATCATCAAGACTAGTGTTTTTGAACTCGGTTCCATTATCACTCCTGATATGTTTGATCTTAATGCCAAAGTTTGTCGAGGCCCTTGAAGAAAATCGTTTGAAGATTTCCTGCACTTCAGTTTTATACACTATAATATGCACCCAAGTGTATCTGGAATAATCATCAACTATGACAAAGCCATATAGAGATGCTGCATTGGTTAGTGTGGCATAGTGAGTAGGTCCAAACAAATCCATATGAAGCAATTCGAATGGTCGTGTAGTGGTCCTGATGGTTTTGGAGGGATGCTTGGATCTGGTCATTTTCCCAGATTCACAAGCACCGCAGAGATGATTCTTGACGAATTTGACTGATTCGATGCCGATGACATGCTTCTTCTTCGCGAGCGTCTGCAAATTCCTCATGCCTGGATGACCTAGTCTTCGGTGCCACAACCATCCTTCTGAGGTTTTTGCTAGTAAGCAAGTGTTGGTTGAGGACCTGTAGAGAAATCAACAATGTACAAATCCCCTCTTCTTACACCTTCGAAGACTTTGGATTTGTCAGATTCCATGATGACTACACATCTATATCTACCAAAGATAACAATCATATCAAGATCACAAAGCATTGAGACTGACATAAGGTTAAAACCAAGGGATTCAACAAGCATCACTTTGTCCATATGCCTATCCTTGGAAATAGCCACTTTGCCAAGTCCCGATACCTTGCTTTTACCTTTATCAGCATATGTGATTTGGTTCAGAGGTGATGGAGTTAGTGGCATATTCATCAGTAAGATTTTATCACCAGTCATGTGATGTGTGCAGCCACTATCGAGAACCCACTCAGTATTTTTGGGTTTGTCATCCTGCGAATGAATTAGTACAGCTTACCATCTCATATGCTTCAGATTTGAAGAATATGATACTAATTTCATCAGATCAGTAATTTCATCATAAAAGAAATGTAAGGACGTGTGAAATATTTCTATTTCATCAATCATTAGCTTGCGTCCTATCAAGCATTTCTTCAGGTCTCCAGCAAATTCTTCAGATGACGATTTTCATCTCGAGACCTGTCCTGCAGAAGTGATTAGTTTGATTTCTTCAACACCCACATGTGAAGGGGTGGCAAAGCATTCATCATCCTGCGAGCACCATATGAGAAAGGTGGCATTGAAGCTAATGCACTTCTCTTAACAGTAGGGGGATTAAAGTACTCATATGAATATGCAGAGAACTGGTTTGAGGATTTATGAACATAATGATTTGAGGAGTAACGCTCATATTCATATTCCTTATAGTTTCCCTGCATGTTAGACGCATAAGCACGGGTACGAGCATAGTTTTGACGAGTTGAGGACTTTGATCCTCTTGAAGACTTTGGTCCTTCTGAGGAATTTAATCTGGGGTTCAGATTCTTCAGTGGTGGTGTCATGAGGACATTCACCTGAAGATTTTGAAGACAGCTTTTGGGAACCCAGATTTTCCTCAGAGGAGGGCCATTCCTGCAGTTAGTTCCAACATATCGAGCAAATACTTCACCAGCTTGATTTTTGAACAGTTTATAGTTGGAATCAAATGACTCATCTGAGGAATAGGATAGTTCACATGAAAAGCCAGTTAGATTAGATGGATCAAAAGGAGGCCCAGTAGCAGCAACCCATGAGGTTTTGGGATACTGCTCAGGTTTCCAATAAGATCCATCAGCATTTAGTTTCCTCTCAAAGGCAATTCCTTCTTTCCTCGGGTTCCTGTTCAAGATCTGCTTTTTGAGCACATCACAAAGGATTTGTTGTCCTTTGAGGCTTTTGTACATGTCTGTCACGTACAATTCCTTCATTCCTGCATTTCCATCAGTGACATTTGTGTTTTCCTCAAGTGAGGAAATAGACACAACAGGTGCAGTTGAAGAATTTGTAGCAATGGTAGCATTTGAAGATTCTGGTGAAGAATCAGCAGTTTCGCGTTCAATGCATTTAAGACATGGAGGAATAAATTCAACTTGACTAGCGCTGATCTATTGAGCTAGTAATGAATCATTTTCCATACGAAGATCATCATGAGACATCCTCAGCTTCTCAAGATCAAGCTTCCTTTGAAGAAATTCATAGGAAAGCTTCTCATGATCAGTGAGGAGTGTATCATAACGATCCTGAAGATTATCAAATCTAGACTGAAGACTTTTCATGTCATCAGTGAGGATTTGGGTAAGGTTCATTTCATCATTCAACAGATCATCACTTTTTTCTAGCAGTTTCTGAAGCTTTTCCAGAGCAGTTTGTTGTTTAGTGGCAATAATAGCAAGTTTACTGTAACTGGGTTTCTTATAATCATTATGGTCACAGTCACTTGAATCAGAGGAGGAGGCATTATTTGATACCTTTGAACCTTTTGCCATGAAGCAATAGGTTGGAGCAATGTCATCAGCATAGTCATCAGTATGGATGGTGCAATCATTTTCTTCAAGATTGAAGATTGACTTGCTGACGAAGGTGGTTGCTAGTGCAAGACTAGCCTGTCCAGATTCTGAGTCTTCATCAGAACCCTCTTCTTCATCACATTCTTCTGATTCTGCCTCGGAGTCCATTTACTTGCCAATAAGTGCCCGAGCCTTTCTGAAACTGGTCTTCTTGTGCGATGAGGGCTTTGAAGATGAGGATTTTGAAGATTTCTTATTCTTTTTCGAGTCATCAGAACTGTCATCCTTGTATTTCTTCTTCTTTGATTCCTTTCCCCAACGGGGACAATCAGCAATGTAATGACCTGATTTCTTGCACTTGTGACAGGTTCGTTTCTTGTAGTCCTCAGATGCAGATTCTGATTTCCTCATGTCTCTTCTTGAAGATTTACTGAATTGGCCTCGTTGTGTAAATCTCTGAAATTTCCTCACAAGCATTGCAAGCTCCTGTCCAAATTCTTCAGGATCACAAATGTTGTTGTCTGTGTCTTCGTCTTCAGATGAGGAAATTGCTCTAGCCTTCAGTGCACGTGGTCTGGAATAGCTTGGTCCATATAGATCTCTCTTTTCTTCTAGCTGGAATTCATGAGTATTTAGCCTTTCTAGTATATCAGCTGGATCAAGCATCTTGTAATCTGGTCTTTCTTGAATCATCAGAACTAAAGTATCAAATGAAGAATCCAAAGATCTCAGCAGTTTCTTCACAACTTCGTGATGATTGATGTCTCGAGCTCCCAGTGCTTGCAGTTCATTTGATATGTTAGTGAGGCGATCAAAGGTGTCTTGGTAGCTTTCATTGTCATGTCTCTTGAAGCGATTGAAGAGATTGCGAAGAATATCAACACGAGAGTCACGTTGGGTTGATACTCCTTCATTTACCTTCCACAGTCTCTCCCAGATCAGTGTTGCAGAGCCCAAAGCACTTACTCTTCCAAACTGGCCAGGGCTCAGATGACCACAGATGATGCTCTTCGCTTGAGAATCGAGTTGCTTGAATTTCTTCACATCAGCCGCAGTGACACTTGCAGAGATGATGGGGACTCCATTTTCCACAATATACCACAGATCATTATCAATAGCCTGTAAATGCATTTGCATTTTGTTCTTCCAGAAGGGAAAGTTCTTTCCTTCGTAAGAAGGACATGCTGCAGTCACCTTAAACATGCGTGCAGCCGACATAACTAAAACTCCAGGTGGTTAAACCAAAATCACACAGAACAAGGGAGTACCTTGCTCTGATACCAATTGAAAGTGCGTTATATCGACTAGAGGGGGGTGAATAGGAGATTTTCATAATTTCATCACTGAGGAAATTCCTTTTGAGGAAATTCCTCACTGATGACTAACTTACAGCGGAAACAGTAAAGGATCAGACGTGCAAACGTTCACAACAGCAGTATTACAGAGTGAAGAATGTGAAAACAGATTGCACAGTAAGCAGACACGCAGAATACAGATGATGATTAACTATTGTGAAGAATTTGGGGTTGAGGAAATTCAGAGAAAGTCTTCAGCAAATTCTTCAAACAGTCACAGTGAAAGTCATCAACACATAATACACAGAAGGTAAAGAGTTGAGGAATTAGAACCTGATTCTTAGTGAAGACTGTTGTTGATGACCCAGTTCCAACTGTTGTGACAGTTGTACATCTGGTTTGGAGCGGCTTGGTATTGAAACCAAAGGACACCCAGTCCCGGGACACACAGTCCCTACCGTATTCTCCTTGAGCTAAGGACACACAGTCCTCGCCCAACACTCATGGTAAGTCTTCAGGGCAGACTTCCAAACCCTCACAAACTTGGTCACCCGGCGATCCACAATTGACTGCTGGATTGCTCTAGACCATGACGCCTAACCGTCTCGAGGATGCACAGTCCTCAAAGGTAAAAGGCTTCAGTCCCACACAGGAACAACTTCTTCAGTGATGCTCAATCACTAGGTTTGGTTTGTGGTTTCGGTGTATGGGGTATTTCCTCACTGATGAATTACTCTCGAAAGCTCTGAGGAATTTGGGTTGCTCTTATGACAAGTGTCAGTTTCTAACGGAGCAGCCAACCAGCTAGTGGTTGTGGGGGGTGGCTATTTATAGCCTGGGAGCATCCCGACATGATTTGACACTAATGCCCTTAAATAATATGACCGTTGGAGTGGATAAGACCAGTGACTTGGCGTGTCTATCGAAACGGTCGAAACCCTCAACTGTGAGAGTCCTCATGTCACTCATATTCCTCACTTGAGGCTTTTGGTAGGATTAGGCTTGGGTTGAGCATCATGAGGAAATCCATTCCATAGTGTTACATTGACCACCTTTAACAGTACGGTGTTCCTATTCAATAAATGCGAAGAAAGTAAAACAGAAAACGTAAATCTTCATGCTTCAATTTCTTCAGAATGATTTTCTTCAGGAACCACCGGTCTTCTCAATATCAGTATCTTCATGAGGAATATCAATTTCATCGCAGATTCCTCGCGATTCATTTCTTCAGCTTCAGACCAATTTCTTCAACTGAAGACATATATTTTTAGGGGTCGATATTCTTCAAATATCTCAAACTCCTCAATGACTTATAGATCCTGTGTACACTCACAAACACATTAGATACTTAACCTATAAGTCTTCAAACCACCAAAATCACTAAGGGGCAGTAGATGCACTTACACATTTTCTGTTTGCTGATGTCTATTTTGCAGGGGCTTTTAACCAATTTTTCAAAGCGCAAAAAAATCCAAAAAATATATATATATATAAATCAGCGAAACAGAAGCTTCCGGATCATCAAAGTTGGGATAGAGGGGGGCCACGGGCCTCCCTGGCGGCCTACTGGCGTGGCTAGGCCCTAGGCCGCGCCAGGAGGTCGCCTGGGTGGGTCCCACCTCCTCTGGTGCCCTCCCTTGGCCTATATTTAGAGTCCCGAGAGGAAACCCCCACAGACTTTCTGGAATTGCGAATTTCTCCATCGTTCCGCCATCGCAGCGCTTCCGAGATCGGGAGCGTCAGGAGACCTCTTCCAGGCACCCTGCCGGAGGGAGGATTGACCTCCGGGAGCTTCTCCACCGCCATGGACGCTTCCTGGATGTGACGTGAGTAGTCCTCCTTGGACCACGAGTCCATGACCAGTAGCTATGTGATGTCTTCTCTCCAATCTTGTGCTTCAATGGTTAGTCCTTGTGAGCTCCCCTACATGATCAAGGCATCTATGTAATTCACTTGCTATTGCTATGCTTGATATGTTGGGATCCGATGGATTGTGAGATTATGTTCATATTGTTATGAGTTATATATTTTATTACCCTTTTATATTATGTTCATTAGTGATTCATGCATTTTCTTCGTTGCTATTTATTGCTTTGGTCGAGTAGTGATACGTCTCCATTGTATCTACTTTTCCAAACTCGTTTGCCCTTGTTTTGGACTCTAATTTGCATTATTTGAATGGACCTAACCCGGACTAACGCTGTTTTCAGTAGAATTGCCATGGTGTTGTTTTTGCACAGAAATAAAAGTTCTCGGAATGACCTGGAAATTTACGAGGATTTTTTGTGGAATATATAAAAAATACTGGCGCAAGAATCAACCAAAGAAGTGGAGCGTGGAGCCCACAAGCCCACCAGACGCCCCCCCTGGCCGCGCCTGGCACGCGTGTGCGGCCCACGTTGCTCCACCACCTCAAATTCGAGCTCTATTTAGTCCCTTCCGTCCGGAAAAAATCAAGGAGAAGAGTTCATCACATTTTACGATACGGAGGCGCCGCCACCTGCTCGTCTTCCTCTGGAGGGCAGATCTGGAGTCCGTTCTGGGCTTCGGAGAGGGGAGATCATTGCCATCGTCATCACCAACCTTCCTTCATCGCCAATTCCATGATGCTCTTCACCGTTCGTAAGTAATATCATCGTAGTATTGCTGGACGGTGATGGGTTGGATGAGATCTATCATGTAATCGAATTAGTTTTGACAGGGATTGATCCCTAGTATCCACTATGTTCTGAGATTGATGTTGCTACTACTTTGCCATGCTTAATGCTTGTCACTAGGGCCTGAGTGCCATGATTTCAGATCTGAACCTATTATGTTGTCGCCAATATATGTGTGTTCCTCATCCTATCTTGCAAGTTGTAGTCACATACTATGTGTTATGAGCCGGCAACCCCGGAGTGACAATAGCCGAAACCACTCCCGGAGATGACCATAGTATGAGGAGCTCATGTATTCTCTAAGTGTTAATGTGTTGGTCCAGTTCTCTATTAAAAGGAGAACCTTAATGTCCCGTAGTTTCCATTAGGACCCCGCTGCCACGGGAGGGATGGACAATAGATGTCATGCAAGTTCTTTTCCCTAAGCACGTATTACTACATACGGAATACATGCCTACATTACATTGATGAACTGGAGCTAGTTACATATCTCTGTGTGTTATAACTGTTGCATGATGAATACCATCTAGCATAATCATCCATCACCGATCCAATGCCTATGAGTTTTTCCTACTGGTCCTTGCTACGTTACTTTGTTGCTACTGCTGTCACTGCTGTTACTGTTACTTTGTCACTATTGTTGTCGCTGTTGCTGCTGTTACCATTGCTACTGTTGCTATCACACTACTTTGCTACTGATACTTTGTTGCAGATACTAAGTCTTTTAGGTGTGGTTGAATTGACAACTCAACTGCTAATACTTGAGAATATTCTTTGGCTTCTCCTTGTGTCGAATCAACAAATTTGGGTTGAATACTGTACCCTCGAAAACTGTTGCGATCCCCTATACTTGTGGGTTATCAAGACCTTTTTCTGGCGCCGTTGCCGGGGAAGCATAGCTATATTCTCTGAGTCATTTGGGATTTACGTCTGCTGATCACTATGCGGAATCTGAGAGATCCAAAAACTAAAGTCTTTCCCTCAACTACGAGGACGGGTAAGGAACTTCCATCTAGCTCTGCACTTGATTCACCTTCAGTTATCAATAAGTTTGCGACACCACCTCCTGCTAGAAATTTTGATGTGTCGCCTGTGCTTGATGATGCTACTTCTGCTGTCCATGATGCTTGTGATGATGCTTTGCTTGATACTACTTTGCCACTAGGTGCATCCCTTGATGCACAAATTGCTCGAGTTGCTGCTAGATGTGATGATACTTCTGAAATTGCTGAGATTATTGAAGTAGAACCTGCTATTTCACCTGTTAGGACTAGCTCTCCTAGATATGAATTGTCTGATATGCCTGAGGGTTATGTTATGGAGGGAGAGATAGCTGAGGACTTTCTTGCTTGTAAGGATAGCTATGATGTTGTGAAATTACTGCGCGAGTGGAAAGAAAAATCTTTGAACGCTAGGATGAAATACGACCCAAAGTTTGCTACTTCGCCTATCTTTGTGACCAACGAGGATTATGAATTCTCTGTCGACCCTGAGTTAATCACTCTGGTCGAATCTGATCCTTTTCACGGTTATGAGTCTGAAACGGTTGTAGCACATCTTACCAAACTGCACGATATAGCCACCCTATTCGCGAGTGAGGAAAAGATCCGCCACTACTATATCCTTCAGTTGTTTCCTTTCTCGCTAAACGATGATGCTAAGACCTGATTCACTTCTCTTGCTCCTGGTTGTGTACGTAACCCCTAGGATATGATCTACTAGTTCTCTGAATTTTTTTCCCTGCCCATAAGAAGCAAGCTGCCTTGCAGGAAATATACAACTTTACGCAAGTTGAAGAAGAGAGTCTCCCACAAGCTTGGGGAGGCTTGTCCAGCTACTGAATGCTTTGCCCGATCACCCTCTTGAGAAGAATGAAATACTTGATATCTTCTATAATGGACTAACCGATGCTTCTAAGGACCACCTAGATAGCTGTGTCGGTTGTGTTTTTAGGGAACGAACAGTAGAACAAGCTGAGATCCTATTGAATAATGAGAATGCTTGGACTATTCCCAAACCACCTCCGAAGCAAACTCCTAAGAAAAGAGGTATTCTATTCCTCAGTCCTTAAGATATGCAAGAAGCTAAGAAATCTATGAAAGAGAAAGGCATCAAATCTGAAGATGTCAGAAATCTACCACCTATCAAAGAGATCCATGGTCTCGATAACCCGATACAGGTAGTAGAGGTAAATTCTCTTCGTAGATTCAATGAGAGTGATATTCCTTTTGATAAACGTGCTAGCTTATGCCTGGATGAATTTGATAACTTTGTTGCCAAACAACAGAGTTTCAATGATTATGTTAGCAGACAATTGGAATAGAATGCTGGTATGCTTAGTCATTTAAGTGCTTGTGTGGACAGAAATGTCAATGATCTTAAGCTCCTGAGTAAACATGCCTCTATGGTTACTACTGAGGTAGAACAAGTACTTAAGGCTCAGAATGACTTGCTCAATGAGTTGAATGACAATTATGTCAGAGTCATCACTAGAGGTGGTAGAATGACCCAGGAACCTTTGTATCCTGAGGGTCATCCTAAGAGAATTGAACAAGATTCTCAAGGAGTTAGCACTGATGCACCTAGTCATCCTAGGAAGAAGAAGAAGAAAGATGATAGGAACTTGCATGCTAGCAACTCTGTTGCTGTTACACCCGAGGATCCGAACGATGTCTCTGTCTCTGATGCTGAAACACAATCTGGCGATGAACATGAGCCCAATGATAATATCAATAGTGATGTTCATGTTGATACTCAACCTAGCAATGATAAGGATGTGGAGATTGCCTGTTGATCTTGATAACCCACAGCCTAAGAATAGAAGATACGATAAGAACAATTTCATCGCTAGGAAGCATGGTAAAGAAAGGGAACCATGGGTTCATAAACCCATGCCCTTTCCTCCCAAACCATCCAAGAAAAAGGATGATGAGGATTTTGAGCGATTTTTGAAATGATTAGACCTGTCTTTCTACAAATGTGTTTGAAAGATATGCTCAAAATGTCTCCTTATGCTAAGTACATGAAGGATAGTGTTACTAATAAGAGGAGGATACTTGAGGTTGAGATTTCTACCATGCTCGCCAATTATACCTTCAAGGGTGGAACTCCTAAGAAACTAGGTGATCCGGGAGTGCCCACTATACCTTGCTCCATTAAACGAAACTACGTTAGAACTGCTTTATGCGACGTTGGAGCCGGTGTTAGTGTTATGCCTCTCTCTCTTTATCGTAGGCTTGAACTGGATAAGTTGACACCCACTAAAATCTCTCTGCAAATGGCCGACAAATCAACTGCTTTCCATATCGGCATTTGCGAGGATGTTCCTGTTGTGGTTGCCAACGTTACTATCTTAACAGACTTTGTTATTCTGGATATTCCCGAGGATGATGCCATGACGGTCATCCTTGGAAGACCCTTTTTAAACACTGAAGGGGCTGTTATTGATTGCAACAAAGGCAATGTCACTTTTCATGTCAATGGTAATGAGCATATGGTGCACTTTCCGAAGAAACAATATCAGGTACATTGCATCAATGCTATGGAAAAACTTCATTGATTCTTATTGGGAGCTTTGAATGCCCTATACCTACTGTTAAGATGAAGTATGATTTGCTTGTTGGGGATATGCACATCCCTATTGAGGTAACCTAGTGACTATTCAAAAATTCTCCGTTTTCTTTTGCGATTCGAAAAAGTTTGTCAAGGAGACTTGATCAACCTCATTGACGGATTTCTTTCGATGACCATGGGATGGATGAATCGAGGAGTCACAACCCTCTGTTCCAAGCTTTCACCTTCGGTTACTTAGAAGAAAAATGATAGATTTAGCTTTAGTTTTCCCTGCTTTCTGCTTTTTGCGTCCCGTAGAAAAGTACCCCGAAAATAAAAGTTCTCCGAATACCGTGAAAATCAAGTATAATTTTTTCTAGAATTTTTGAAAAATTCTGAGACGAAGAGCTAGTGAGGGGAATGCACCAGTGGTCCACAAGCCCTGGAGGCGCGGGCACCCCCCTCGCCGCGCCTACCAAGCTTGTGGGGCCCACGTGTCCCCCATCCACTTATTCCAGCTCCCATCTCCTTCTGCTACCTCCAAAAAAAATCGTTTCGCACCTCAAACCCGTGCTCTTGCTCTTCTTGCTGCGATTTTCGATCTCCTTGTGCAAAGACCCATTCACTAAACTGTTTTGGGGAAATTGTTCCTTGGTATGTGACTCCTCCATTGGTCCAATTAGTTTTTCCTCTAGTGCCTTATTCGTTGCGTATTTTTGTTGCCTTGGTGACCCTGTTCTTAGGCTTTGCATGCTAATTTTAGCTGGTCCCAAGTAGTTTTGATGCGTGATATGGCCTCTAGGCACTTGTATAACCAGAGGAGGGCCAGAGGATTATGAGAGGGAGGCAAAGGTTGCTCGCCTCTGTGAGGCAGCTATTCAGGCGGTAGCTGCAGCGCTCCCGTACAACCCCCATTATGATTTTGGGTATCGCCCGGACCAGTCATGGGAGTAGACCAACTTAGGCCAAAAGCCTAAGCTTGGGGGAGTACGTGTTTCTCACCGACTTTACATTCATGCTTACTCTTTCACCTTGTTAGTCGGTGTTCACACTTTGCCACTGTATCATCCATGCTAGTTTATTTCTTTTTCTCGTTTTCTCCTCATGTGTTTGTCTAGTTTGAGAAAACCCAAAAAGATTTCCTTTTCTTCTTTTGCTTGTTGGGAGCTTTCCCGTGTAAATAATTTTCTTCTTCTTTGGGTCAAGGTAGAAGACCATGGTTACAATGTTTAGTCGCTCTCGCATGCATATCTGTTTATCTGTTAAAAGAGCCATATTACTTTCTCTTCTCCTTTGTGTTTGCCTGCAGATTCCAGCTTAGTCCAATGCACGAGCACTCTTATTATTGTTCACATCATTCGGTCGTGCAAGTGAAAGGCAATAATGACGATATATGATGAAGTGACTGAGCCTGGAAAAGCTGGTATGAACTCTATCTATTTTGTTTTTGTAAATATGACTAGCTCTTCGTTCCTAGTTCAGCTTTGTTGTGAGAGAGACATGTGTGCAATGACAACTTAGAGATCGTAGTTTTTGATGCCATGCTTAATTAGCTAGGAGCTTATAATGGTTTGTCTTGGATGCCAACATGAATCTTGAGATGACTATGATATAGTATGATAGGATGGCATCCTCCTTTGAATGATTCAAGTGGCTTGACTTGGCGCATGTTTACGCATGTAGTTGAAACAAAATCAACATAGCCTCTATTATATTCATGTTCATGGTGATTTATGTCCTACTCATGCTTGCACTCAATGTTAGTTAATCTCAATGCATTTTGATGACTGTTGTCGCTCTCTAGTTGGTCGCTTCCTAGTCTTTTGCTAGCCTTCACTTGTACTAAGCGGGAATACTGCTTGTGCATCCACTTCCATAAACCCAAAGTTGTTCAATATGAGTCCACCATACCTACCTATAAGCAGTATCTACCTACCGTTCCAAGTAAATTTGCATGTGCCACTCTCTAAACCTTCAAGAAGTAATCTGTTTTGCATGCCCGAACCGCTCATGTGGTGACAAGGGGCGATCAGTATCTTCCATGCTAGGCGTGTTATCCTCGATATGTGTTTATTCACTATCATTCACGAGGAAGGGGCTGGTAATTGGAATGCCCAGTTCCATGCTCAAATCGAAAAGATAATTGCAAACAAAACTCCCCCTAGATTGATGTTGTTATGGACGGCACCCGAGTATTCGGCTAGTCGTGGAGTGTGATTGATCGGTGGTGGGGGAGTCAAAACTTTACTTTTCTGTTTGGGAACCGCCTATAGTATGTGTAGCATGGAAGATGGTGAAAACTCTTGGTCATTGCGTTGACAATGAAAGCATGCCACCCAAAATTATTATCTCTGTCTTTAAAGCTTGAGCTCTGGCACCTCTGCAAATCAACGCTTCCCTATGCGAAGGGTCTATCTATTTATGTTTCTGTTGAGTCATCCTCTTCTTATAAAAGCACCAATTAGAGAGGACATCTGTCATTTTTATGCTTTGCTTTTGACTGATATTGAGTACGACTGTGACTGGATCTTCTTTGCCATGAATTACAATGTTTAGTCAGCCCTTGGTCTTTGAAGGTGCTCTGCATTTATGTTTTGCGGTCTGAGAAAGAGCTAGGGAGATACCATCTATTCACACTTTTCATGATTGTTTTGATTGAAGTGTTGACGTTTGAGACTTATTATTATTGCTCGCTAGTTGATTATGCCATTGATATGAGTTTACCGTGAGACCTTGATGTCATTGCTTATGTGGTTAGCTTATGATCTTGATGTAAATCTGGATATGAGTTAGACATAGTTGCAACAACAAGATCAAACAGAGTTCGTAAAAGTTTTTCTTTTGTCTCTTTTAGTTTGTCAACTGAATTGCTTGAGGACAAGCAAGGTTTTAAGCTTGGGGGAGTTGATACGTCTCCATCGTATCTACTTTTCCAAACTCTTTTGCCCTTGTTTTGGACTCTAATTTGCATGATTTGAATGGAACTAACCCGTACTAACGTTGTTTTCAGCAGAATTGCCATGGTGTTGTTTTTGCGCAGAAATAAAAGTTCTCGAAATGACCTGGAAATTTACGAGGATTTTTTGTGGAATATGTAAAAAATACTGGCGCAAGAATCAACCGAAGAAGTGGAGCGTGGAGCCCACAAGCACACCACGCCCCCCCCCCCCTCCACGTGGCCGCGCCTGGCAGGCTTGTGGGGCCCATGTTGCTCCACCGCCTCCAATTCCAACTCTATTTAGTCCCTTTCGTCTGGAAAAAATCAAGGAGAAGAGGTCATCACGTTTTATGATACGGAGGCGCCGCCACCTCCTATTCTTCCTTTGGAGGGCAGATCTAGAGTCCGTTCTGGGCTCCGGAGAGGGGAGATCGTCGCCATCGTCATCACCAACCTTCCTTCATCGCCAATTCCATGATGCTCTGCACCATTCATGAGTAATCTCATTGTAGGCTTTCTGGACGGTGATGGGTTGGATGAGATCTACCATGTAATCGAGTTAGTTTTGATGGGGATTGATCCCTAGTATCCACTATGTTCTGAGATTGATGTTGCTACTACTTTGCCATGCTTAATGCTTGTCACTAGGGCCCGAGTGCCATGATTTCAGATCTGAACCTATTATGTTGTCGTCAATATATGTGTGTTCTTGATCCTATCTTGCAAGTTGTAATCACCTACTATGTGTTATGACCCGGCAACCCCGGAGTGACAATAGTCGGAACCACTCCCGGAGATGACCACAGTATGAGGAGTTCATGTATTCACTAAGTGTTAATGCGTTGGTCCGGTACTCTATTAAAAGGAGAACCTTAATATCCCGTGGTTTCCATTAGGACCCCGCTACCACGAGAGGGATGGACAATAGATGTCATGCAAGTTCTTTTCCCTAAGCACGTATGACTACATACGGAATGCATGCCTACATTACATTGACGAACTGGACCTAGTTACATATCTCTCCGTGTTATAACTGTTGCATGATGAATACCATCAGGCATAATCATCCATCACCGATCCAATGCCTATGAGTTTTTCCTACTGGTCCTTGCTACGTTACTGTGCTGCTACTGTTGTCACTGTTGTTACTGTTACTTTGCCGCTATTGATGTCGCTGCTGCTGTTGTTACCGTTGCTACTATTGCTATCACACTACTTTGCTACTGATACTTTGCTGCAGATACTAAGTCTTTCAGGTGTGGTTGAATTGACAACTCAACTGCTAATACTTGAGAATATTCTTTGGCTTCCCCTTGTGTCAAATCAACAAATTTGGGTTGAATATTCTACCCTCGAAAACTGTTGCGATCCCCTATACTTGTGGGTTATCAAGTAGTAGATTGTAACTCCAAGAGGGAGCGTTATGCATGATTGTGGGTTCATGCCCCTCAATGTCTAGCTTGAGTGACAGAAACATGAGACTAGGTGATGTGCTTATTGCCACCAGGGAGAAAACAACGGTGCTTGTGACCACGGTTGCAAGGATAGTTTACCTTACGCATAGTTTGTTAATGAAGTTGTCCGTTGCTTTGAGTTTACACTTTGGGTGGGGCTCGCAACTTAATACGGTAGAGATGTTCTGGATAGATATCTCAAGGTGGATGATTAGTAAGTAGATGTTGATGAATAAACGGTCTACTTGTCTTGGCGTACTGCCCATTACTATTGAACCTCTAACTATCAAGTAGCATAATTAGCATTGCGGTGTGATCATAATTATGTCAATTGCCCAACTGTGATTTGTTTACCCAAGCATAGTTGTTTATTGTATTTTGGGAGAGAGACATCACTAGTGAACATCATGTCACTCTGGTCCATATCACCATCATTGTTTACCACTCCATCATTTACCACTTTCATTTACTTTTCCGTTGCAATCACTATTACTTTCCCGCTTGTGTTTTGATCCTCTGCAAACTACAAGGCCGGAGAGATTGACAACCTCTCTATACTCGTTGGGAGCAAAGTTATTTGTTGTGTGTGTAGGACCACGTTTTCTGCTAGCGTTAGGGTGGAAGACACCTACTTGTTGAGCCTAGGAGTCCTCCTGGTTTGATAAACCTTACAGTCTGTGTGTAAGGGAAATATGCTGCTGACTACATCTCCACCTTCCACTTGGGGTAACCAACGACGGGCGAGAAGTATATCCATCAACTCGTCATCAAGAAAATTTCTGGCACCGTTGTCGGGGACTCCGGTCTTCAAGATTTGGGAGTTGCACACTATCTTTTACCTTTGCTTTTTAGTCTTGTTAGTTTGCTTTCTAGTCTTTGCTTCATAGTCTTATACCAAAAACCACAAAAAAATTAGTTACTTTTCTTTTAGTTGTAAAGCATGTTAAGGTGTCATGCTTGGAAGGAATCTGAGGTCCTAGATTTCCATCAAAGGAATGGAGAAAATATGAAGGAAGCATGGGATAGAATTTCTGAAGCACACAAAAGAATTATGCCTTGGATACCTATCAAAATTGTGCTTAGAAATTTTTATCATGGTCTCTTTATATGGTGCAAACACTCTCTTGCTATTGTAGTTAAAGGAGATTTCTTAGAGTGTGATGAGGCAAGAACTCTTGATATTATACATGGTCTATCTAATAATCTTGTTTATAATCATGGTTATGACACTATTATAGATAGACTTGCTACTATTGAAGGGAACATAGATGTTCTAGACTTAAGAGAAAGAGAGAAACCCATGGTTGATAAGGAGCAGATTTTGAAAATAGATGATGACAGGGAACCTTTTGTTAGAATTAGCATCTCTAACCAAGACTTCCTTGCTTATTGTGATATTGGGCCCATAGTTTCTACAATGGCAAAATTTGTTTATGATTCTCTCTAGTTAGACATGGAATTTTTTTCATCTTATCATGAACATGCTAATGGTGATATTTCGGAAATCCAGGGAAAGTTAAAAGATGTCCAGGTTACATTCTCTAAAAGGAATGCAACGGTTGATTTCTTCATCATGGAGCCCAACAAAGGGAATATAGTGCTTGGAAGGGACTTCCTCCGAGCCATGATATAGGTAAAGGACTCATATGCTTACGTGGGAAAGTAAAAGGTACGTACCCGTTCCCTAGGAAAAATAAGGATGAAATTGTTGAGGATCCGTTTGAGGGTTTTTATAATTCCGATGACTTTGGAGAATCTTGATCCTCCTTCTTGCATTACGACTAGCTCAAAGGCATAAAAGAAAGCGCTTGTTGGGAGGCAACCCAATTTGTTTTTACTTTCTGTTTTAGTGGTCTTTATGCTTGTTACTACTGTAGCAACATCATTGTATCTTTATTTTTAAGCTTTGTGCCAAGTTATAGCCTCCGATTGCAAGAAAGTTCAAAAATTGTGGCATGTTGTCCAGAAACAGATTCTGTCTACTTGACGAGAAATTTTGCCAAAACTCACCAAATCATTTTTTTGATCTTAATTGTTTTGACACCATGCTCTATATAATTTCCTTTCTGGCATCTGTTCTGAGTTTTTTGATTTGAGTTGTATAAGTGCCCCAAATAAATTATTTACTACCTATTGTTCTATTTTTCACAGATTCTGCCATGTTTTGCGTTTTTATTGTTTTGCAAATTCTAAGCTAGCTTTTATTTGCAAAAACTTTTTGGCAATCATGAGAAGCAGTAGATTTTCATGAAAATCTTTATTTCCAGCAGGTAATGAGCTTATGATGAGTTTCGTATGAAGGGAGTTTTCAAGTATGCGATGGGAGATGATGAAAGAAGATACAAGAGTGTCAAGCGCTCAAGCTTGGGGATGCCCCCATGCACCCCAAGAAATATTGAAAGGAGACTCAAGCATCTAAGCTTGGGGATGCCCCTGTCCATCCCCTTCTCTATCAACAATCATCAGTTCGTCCATCTCCATGCTATATTTTTATCACTTCATATGATATGTGCTATACTTTGGAGCGTCCCGCTATTTACCTTTTAGTTTATTTTAGTTTTGATTGTTGTTCATAACAAGTCAGAACCTAGCCTACCTTGTTTCGGAGAGAAACACACTCCATTCCACTCTAGAACACAACATAGGTTTTCATGCTTATCTTGTATGTGTTCTCTATCTTTTCGTAGCTACTGTCATGCTTAGCTCTTAGTTTTCATGCTTATCTTTTTAAGAGCTATTATTTAAGTTGCTTCTGGAACTCTCTCGAGTTATCATCCTTATCTTGTTTAGAGAGTTGGCTCGTTGCACTGAGTTGTGTGTCTTGCATGAGTAGGTAATTGTGGTTGCTATTTAAGTATAGTAGTAACGTGCAATAGTTTTGAGGTATTGATTTGAGTAATGTTTGGACTATTGGTGCCAAGATCTTGAGCCTATTAGTGATAGGTGTTGTATTTTGGGAAATCCGTGTGTTTTAAAAAAAACTAAAAAATTAGTTGAGAACTCTAGCTACTAAATTGATCACTAACCTCTGGAGGGGTTGGAATATATAGAGTACCCTCATGTTACCATGAGTCAAGGATGCGCAAGGATAACCAAACCCCCAAACACTCCTACTCGGGGTACTTGTATCTTTGTGAATTTCCTAACTAGATAGAGAGTTACCGATAGTAAGTGTATGAGTTCTTCGGACTAATGTGAGTATTCGATTGTTGGCACTTCCACCATCCATATTTTGCTAGCCTCTTCGGTACCGTGCATTGCCCTTTCTCACATTGAGAGTTGGTGCAAACTCCGCCGGTGCATCCAAACCCATGACATGATACGCTATGTTATACATAAGCCTCATCATATCTTTCCTCAAAACAACCGCCATACCTACCTATTAAGGCATTTCCATAGCCTTTCGGAGATACATTGCCATGCAACATCCACCATCTAATGACTTGATCTTCATGTCATACATGCTTTTTCTTGATCGAGGAGCCGCATGATAGTTGTGCCTTGCCCAAATTATTGCTACATGGCGCGCTAGTATCATTGCATATCCTGCTACACTGGTAGAGGCATACATTTGCATGCATCATGATAGTTTTTCACTTGTCTTTATATTGAGTACTTCTTATAAAGTGTGATGATTTTTATTTTTATTCGTGTCAAACATAGAGTGTTGCCCTTAAGTCAGGAAAAGATCCCAAAAGTGGACAAAACAAAAGAACCGAAAGAGTACAAATGAGAGATAAAAAGAAAGAGCCAAAGAGGATACAAAAAAACAGACAAAAAGAAAGAAAAAAGAGAAGGGGGCAACACTACTATTCCTTTTGAAAGATCCACACTCGTACTCCATTGCTATATTGGTACGACATAGAGATTATCATTCATGCATAACTATGTGGGGACCCTTACACTATAGAACTTGGTTTGCATATTCCAATGATGAGCCTCCTCAAATGAGCTCTAGGTCTTCATGAGCAAACAAGTTGGATGCACCCCCACTACTTCCATTGGAGAGCTTACCTTATCTCATTGTTCATCCGTTACATGGAAATCCCTACTCCTCACATCATATCTATCATTTGGCTTTCTCTCGCATATGGTTGTCCACATTGATGTGAGCCTTTCACACCTTTTTATCTTCCTTCCCCATCATTATTCTATTTGCCATCCTAGGTGCCAACATATCTTGGTTACGCTCATCCATTGCATGAGTGCTCAAAGTCGAAAGGTAGAGGATCATTTTGACTTGTGCCCGACTAGTGGTCTGGGATGAGTCAAAATAAGATTACGAACGAGACCAAATGTGAAATTTTAGTAGACTGAGTTCTCAATTAAAAAAATATTTTATGATCTCAACCCATCTCCCACTTCTTGCATGCAAACACCATTTGGAGACATTCGATTCATGGACAGCGAGAGCTCTTGCACCTTTATGTTCTTACTTTGCTAAATTCAATACTAGATATAGACTCTTGCTTGTTATTGTCTTGACTTGAATTGCATATCTCACTTGCTTTACTTTGAGGTTCTTATATGTGTGTTAGCATGTCACCACAGAAACTATTGTGTTATCATTTATCTACTCGAGGACGAGCAGAAATTAAGCTTGGGGATGTTGATACGTCCCAAACGTATCTATAATTTCAGCTTGTTCCATGATCTTTTGGGTCACATTGTTATATGTTTTGCTACACTCTTATATCATTTTACACATATTTGGACTAACATACTAACTCAGTGCACCGAGTGCCAGTTTATGTTTGCTGATGTCTATTTTGCAGGGGCTTTTACCTAGTTTTCCGAAGCCCGAAAAAATCCAGAAAAAATATATAAAAAATCAGCGAAACGGAAGCTTCCGGACCACCAAAGTTGGGCCAGAGGGGCGAGGGGCCTCCGAGGCGGCGTGCTCGTGCGGCCAGGCCGTAGGGCGCGTCAGGAGGTCACCTGGGTGGGTCCCACCTCCTCCAGTGCCCTCCTTTAGCCTATATTTAGAGTCCCGAGAGGAAACCCTCGCAGACTTTCTGGAATCACGAATTTATCCATCGTTCCGCCGCCACAACGCTTCCGAGATCGGGAGCGTCACGAGACCTCTTCCCGCCACCCTGCCGGGGGGAGGATTGACCTGTGGGAGCTTCTCCACCGCCATGGACGCTCCTGGGCGTGTTGTGAGTAGTCCTCCTTGTACCATGAGTCCATGACCAGTAGCTATGTTATGTCTTCTCTCCAATCTTGTGCTTCAATGGTTAGTCCTTGTGAGCTGCCCTACATGATCAAGGCATCTATGTAATTCTCTTTCTATTGCTATGCTTGGTTTGTTGGGATCTGATGGATTATGAGATTATGTTCTGATTGTTATGAGTTATATATTTGATTATCCTTTTATATTATGTTCCTTAGTGATTCATGCATGTTCTCCGTTGCTATTTATTGCTTTGGCCCACTAGTAGATTGTAACTCCAAGAGGGAGTGTTATGCATGATTGTGGGTTCATGCCCCTCGATGTCTAGCTTGAGTGATAGAAACATGAGACTAGGGGATGTGCTTGTTGCCACCAGGGAGAAAACAACGATGCTTGTGACCACGGTTGCAAGGATTGTTTACCTTACGCATAGTTCGTTAATGCAGTTGTCCATTGCTTTGAGTTTACACTTTGGGTGGGGCTCGCAACTTAATACCGGAGAGATGTTCTGGATAGATATCTCAAGGTGGATGATTAGTAAGTAGATGTTGATGAATAAACAGTCTACTTGTCTTGGCGTACTACCCATTACTATTTAACCTCTAACTATCAAGTAGCATAATTAGCATTGCGGTGCGATCATAATTCTATCAATTGCCCAACTGTGATTTGTTTACCCAAGTGAACATCATGTGACTCCGGTCCATATCACCATCATTGTTTACACGTCCATCATTTACCGCTTTCATTTACTTTTCCGTTGCAATCACTATTACTTTCCCGCTTGTATTTTGATCCTTTTCAAACTACAAGGCCAAAGAGATTGACAACCTCTCTGTACTCGTTGGGAGCAAAGTTATTTGTTGTGTGTGCAGGTCCACGTCTTCTGCTAGCGCCAGGGTGGAAGACACCTAATTGTTGAGCCTAGGAGTCCTCCTGGTTTGATAAACCTTACACTCTCCGTGTAAGGGAAATCTGCTGCTGACTACATATCCACTTTCCACTTGGGGTAACCAACGAGGGGCGAGAAGTATATCCATCAACTCGTCATCATTCCCTATTCTCGTAGATGTTATATACGCTTCCGCTTAGCGATCTACAAGGGTATGTAGATGCACTCCCTCTTCTCGTAGATGTTAGTCTCCATAGATTGATCTTGGTGAACGTAAGCATTTTTCTGTTTCCCATGCGACGTTCCCCAACAGTGGTATCGGAGCTAGGTCTATGTGTAGATGACATCACCAGTAGAAAACAAAGGAGTCTGTGGGTGTTGATATTTAGATTGCTTCCCTCCTTAGTCTTTTCTTGATTCAGCGGTATTGTTGGTTGAAGCGTCCCAGACCTACCTTACTCGTCCACGTATGAGAGACTGGTTCCATCGACTGACATGCAACTTGTTGCATAAAGATGGCTGGTGGATGTTTGTCCCTCCTACTTTAGTTGAATCGTATTAGACATAGGCGGTCCTTGTAGAAGGTTAAATAGCAACTTGCATAATATTGTTGTGGTTTTTATGTAGGTAAGAAATGTTCTTGCTAGATACCCATAGCAGCCACGTAAAACATGCAACAACAAATTGGAGCACGTCTAACTTGTTTCTTCAGGGTATGTTGTGATACGATATGGCAAAAGACATGATGATATATATTTGATGTATGAGATGATCATGTTTTAATAGTCAATATCGACTTGCATCTCGATGTTACGGCAACTGGAAAGAGCCATAGGGTTGTCTTTATTTATTGTATGACCTGTGTGTCAATCATTAAGCGATATGTAATGCTTTACTTTATTGCTAAACGGTAGCAATACTAGTAGAAGCATGGTTGGTGCGACAACCTTGGTGGCAACACAATGATGGAGATCATGGTGTTATGCCGGTGACGATGTGTAGCGACCCGACCTGAAACGGTCAAGTCTCTGGTGTTTCTGTACCATCCCAAGATCATGCTGGTACACATAGAGTACATCAATGTATATATCGAGAGTTCAATCACAAAACTTTATTAATCGGATCTCATATCGAGTACTTTATTACAATAAAGATCACAATAAAGAGGCTCACGGCCAACTCATGAGATAACTAAAAGAAGACTAGCAGAAGCTTCAAATGTAGTTGAGTCCATCTGACTCCAGGGCATATCACCGAGCGTAGATCGTGACCTCACTCCTGGTCGGAAAATTACTCTGCAACATGACATGTTGCAGCCGTGTAAGTCAGCATATTGAATATGCCGACAAGTCACAAAAGAGAGAGGTGGAAAAGTATCATCTATACTATATGCATATATGGCAGGTGGGGCTCTAAGTTTTTAGCAGAAAGCAAAGTTTTCTCCTACAACAAGAGAGGGCTAAAAGCAAAATTTTACTACAATGTTGGTTGTTAATGGGATGGTTCCACCAACCATATCTCATACCCAAGTTGTCAATAATACCCACATCATTATTATTATTTGTGTTGAGAATTTCAGATAATTTCAGTTCCTTCGGCTCAAGTTGTCCATGACCATGGACACAGCTAATCGATTAGGTTAGAGTACTCTGCAGAGTTTTGCACACATTCCCCACAAGATTAGATCACCTCCGTTGGAGCCCTCGCACTTCAAGGTGTTTGAGAACCGTATGATCAAAACATGGTCTTTCAACGGGTTCCTCTGAGCCACTGTCGGTGCCCATCCAATCCTACCATTCTTCTACATCTCGTAGCACCGCCCGTACAGAGTCACCACTTTTTCCAACCAAGCTAGAGCCCATAATGACTTGTGCCTGTGCAGGTAAGCCTTGGGTCTTGAAGCATCCATCCATCTCTTCGTGCCTGGGTGAAGCTTTTTGCAAGATGTCATGGCACTTCCCCATGCATCCCGGGTCCTCCGCTGGTTTTCCCCACGGAGCCCAACCGTCCTTCACCCAGATGTGTATTGCATCACGAGGTCTCAAAAAGTCTTGAAATATCCGGTCTTGATTATTAAATTCTCACAACACTCGTGATAAACACTCAACCAAAACCCCGTCTACTAAAATCATAGCAAAATATAATTTATCGTCCCGGGCCAAGTAACAAGGGTGATAGGTGCCTACCACATGATACTACATCAAGAACCAATTTTTTCGAGTACCTACTTTGCATGCAATAGGTGAAGAAGCTAGAACTAGATGCATATAAAACATAGGTAAAACATGATCAACATGACTTGCCTTGTTGACGACTGTCAAACTCGAGCGCTTCTAGATAACAAGCTTCGCACTCCGGATGATCTAATGAAACAATAATTTCACACAATAAGCAATCACAATAGCAAGTAATCAAAATAAAGCAACCAACAAAAAGTAGCTAGAACATAAGAGAGAAAAATTGTCTTACAAGAACTAGAACAAAATGTGTTTTGTTGAAAACCCCAAGATAAAATATCCTACAAATTCTGAAATTAAACCTACTGATAAATAAGACCACTAGTGACGAGAAGCAAAAAGAATCAACTAAAAATCTATTTTTAAACTCCAGATATTAACAAAACAAGATTTAAACCAAATCTGTTTAAATTCAAATTTAAATTTTCAAACATGGTCAAATTTTATATCTACAGAAACTACAAGCAAATTGTGATCCAATGCAAAAAAGAATCACCTAATTTGGAGGTATAGAATAAAAGTTATAAGGATTCTAAAATTTGGATCAAATCTGTTTTCAGAATTAAAAAAAAGAAAAAAAGAAAAAAGACTAGGCTACGTGGCGGGTTTCTATTGATTGTAATCTGTGCGTGTTTTAGGCTAACTAGTGGATGGTCGCAAATTAGAGAAAACCTATTCGGTTAAAACTAACTAACAGAAAACCGAATGGTTTTCTAAAACAAACCGAATGGGTATTCCGGCATCGAATCTAAAGCGTAGAACTTAAATCCTACGATGGAGAAGAAGAGGAGGGGCTCACCGTGGTTGCAGGAAGAACTCCGGTGATATGTGGATCGGCCGAAGGTGAGGGTGGCGAGGGGAGTAATTCCGCTGGCTGTAGGGGGCGGCGGAGTGCTCCATGAGGCGGAGGAGGGTCGCCGGCGTCCTCTGGTGGCGTCGGGCGGCGCTGGGGGCGATGGAGTGGCGCGACAGGAGCTCCTAGAGCTTTGACCCGCAGCTACTCCAGCGAGGTGGCGGGGGCAGCGTGAGGCGTGGGGAGGAGTGGATCTCGGGGAAAACAGAGTGCGGAGGGGTCAGGGACTTATATATGGCCCTCGGGGGCGACGGGAGGGAAGGGGATCGCGAGATCGGGCGCCGGATCCGGCGAGGTAGGTTCCTAGAAGGTGCTCCTGCCCACAGAAGGAAGGTAACGGGAGGTAGGCTATGAAGGGTATCGGGTCGGATCCTATTTCCCATCGGGCCCAGGTGGCTTTCCAAATAAAGATGATTCGGTTACCTTTTAATAAAAATAGGAAAGAAAGCTATGAAAAGGAATTAAATCTTTTTCCGAAAATATAAGTGTTATATATCAAAATTACCAGACAAATATTTCCCACCACGTGGACATTTTCTTTTTCACAAAATAAAAACTTAAAAATATATTTTTTTTTTAAATCCAATAAAAATCCAAAATTTTCCTTTAAAATTTTTGGCACTCTTTTTCTACTATCTTTTTTTGGGGTGCCATGTCACCTCCTCTCTTTCTTGCTTGGCAAGTATTTTTGTCACGAGAAACTTGTGGGTGAAATCTCTTGTGCCAAAACAAAATTCAAATAAAAAACCGAAAGAAATTCAAATGCCGCATTCATTCCAATAAAATGCATAGATGCTTAGCTACAATTGTAGAACATTCCAAATTGATAATTTGGGATGTTACAAACCTACCAACCTTAAGATGAATCTCGCCCTCGAGATTCGGGTTGTCTAGAAAATAGGTGCGGGTGGTCTCGACGAAGATCTTCTTCCCGTTCCCAGGTGGCTTCTTCCTCGGTGTGATGACTCCACAAGACCTTGCAAAACTTAATGATCTTGTTGCGAGTAACTCTGTTGGCAGTCGCAAGAATCCTGACGGGTTTCTCATCATAAGTCAGATCACTGTCAAGCTGTATGGCCTCTAGGGGCACTGTGTCTATCAACGGAATATCAACCATCTCAGCATGGCATTTCTTCAACTAAGAAACATGGAAAACATCATGAACTCTGGACAATCCTTCCGGCAATTGCAGCTTGTATGCAACTTCCCCTCTACGTTCAAGAATTTTGTAGGGGCCAATGAATAGGGGTGCTAACTTTCCTTTTACACCAAATCTCTTGATTCCTCGAAGTGGGGACACACTAAGGTATCCTCGGTCTCCCACTTCGTATCGTTTATGGATGATGGGACAGCCCTGTCTGCTGCGATTTGTCGGCTTCAGCGAAGTCGGTCAAACTTTGGATTGTAGCCCTCCACACGTCTATCTTGTCAGCCGCTGGTGGGAAGTTTAGCAGTAGCTGAGCTCACACCATTGCGTCCGTAGCCGTGTTCGGCATGGCACAGATGTGGACCATGATGTGGCTCGACTCTTGGTGGAACCAGGGGAGCCTCATCGCGTCCTTGTCACCGTACACGAGCCGACGTGGTGGCCTGACATGGGGGAGGCTCGGCGCGTGGATCCATGGCCCCGCCCAGCGCTCCATCCTGTTCTAGACGAGGCGTGCGCCCAACAGCCGAGCTTGTGGCCGGCGCAGCTGGAGTACCGTGCTTTCCCTCGGACCGGGCACCATTGTTGCGAGCGTGGCCATCGATGTGGTAGCCGCGTGGGGCCTGGGTGTCCCTTTCGCCAGCGGCACCAGGGGCGAGCTCACTATGGCGTCGCTATTGCTCGCCTCCGGTGCCCCTCGCTCCGGCTTTGACCGCACGGGACACGATGGCGGCGCCTCTTGTCCCGACCGCGTCGCTCGCGGTGTCCACATCGCCTGATGTCGCCGCGGTGCCGACGGCGTCCACAACTACAAGCGTTGGGGCCTTCAAAGTTGAAGGGTGAGCGTCTACACTGGTCTTCTTCTTGGGAGCCATCGTGACAAAGAGAAGGTCGCTATGAAGACTAGTACACTACTCGTATCCTCAGGTTTGTGTGAACGGAGCCCCCTGCCTGGTGCGCCAAAGATGTCGGTGCAGGTGTGCACACGGTCACCTATGGGACCTTCGGGCCCCTTGTGGTTCGGCTGGGAGGTCATATCACAAAAAGAGCAGAGAGTACATAAACAACACGGTGATGAGACTTGGGGTTTTTTACCCACGTTCCGGTCGCTGTGAAGCGTAAAACCCTACTCCCGCTTTGGTGGATTGATTGGGGAAGATGAAGCTCGCACGGAGCTATGCCCCGGAAAGGGTTGCCGAGGAGAGCTAGCACGTGTGAATGCTTACACTTGGCTCTAATTTCGCGGGGAACTGGCCTACCAAGTAACATTCCGAAGGACAAAGGGAATGACATACGGGATTATATGAATCCTTGGCACTGAGATTGAAACGATAAGATCTTCGTAGAATATGTAGGATCCAATATGGGCATTGATACATCTCCATCGTATCTATAATTTTTGATTGTTTCATGCCAATATTCTACAACTTTCATATACTTTTGGCAACTTTTTATACTATTTTTGGGACTAACATATTGATCCAGTGCCCAATGTCAGTTCCTGTCTGTTGCATGTTTTTTGTTTCGTAGAATATCCATACCAAACGAAGTCCAAACGTAATAAAAACTTACAGGGATTTTTTTTGGAATATTTATGATTTTTTGAAAGAAGAATCAACGTGAGGCGATGCACGGAGGGCCCACAAGCCCTGTAGCCGCCACTAGGAGGTATGGTGGCGGCTGGCAGGCTTGTGGACACTCCTTAAGGCGCTTGGAGCCCTTCTTTCGCCGCAAGAAAGAAAATATCCGGAAGAAAATCGTGTTAAAATTACATCCCAATCGGAGTTATGGATCTCCGGGAATTTAAGAAACGGTGAAACGCAGAATCTGGGAGCGCACAAACGGAATGACACAGAGAGAGAGATCCAATCTAGGAGGGGCTCTCGCCCCTCCGCCGCCATGGAGACCACGGACCAGAGGGGAAACCCTTCTCCCATCTAGGGAGGAGGTCAAGGAAGAAGAAGAAGGAGGGGGGCTCTCTCCCCCTCTCTCCCGGCGGCGCCGGAACGCCGCCCGGGACATCATCGTGTGACGGCGATCTACACCAACACCTCCGTCATCTTCACCAACATCTCCATCATCTTCCCCCATCTATATCCAGCGGTTCACTCTCCCGCAACCCGCTGTACCCTCTACTTAAACATGGTGCTTTGTGCTACATATTATTATCCAATGATGTGTTGCTATCCTATGATGTCTGAGTAGATTATCGTTGTCCTATCGGTGATTAATGAATTGCTATGGTTGGTTTAATTTGCTTGTGGTTATGTTGTTGTCCTTTGGTGCCCATCATATGGTAACGCGCGTGGATCACACGATAGGTTAAGTTGTATGTTGATAGGACTATGTATTGGCAGGCTAGAGTGACAGAAGCTTCAAACCTAGCATAGAAATTGATGCATATGGGATTGAAGGGGGACCAATATATCTTATTGCTATGGTTGGGTTTTACCTTAATGAACGTTAGTAGTTGCGGATGCTTGCTAATAGTTCCAATCATAAGTGCATAGAATTCCAAGTAAGGGATGACATGCTAGCAGAGGCCTCTCCCACATGATACTTGCTATCGATCTAGTAACGTAGTAAATTGCTTAGGGACAATTCCGCAACTCCTACCACCAATTTTCCACACTCGTTAGACACTCGTAGTTGTTTCTTTATCTAACCAGCCCCTAGTTTTATTTATGTGTTCTTTACTTTCTTGCAAGCCTTTCCTATCCCTCCTACAAAGTACTTCTAGTTTCATTCTTGTTCTAGTTAAAGCGAACGTAAAGTGTGCGTAGAGTTGTATCGGTGGTCGATAGAACTTGACGGAATATTTGTCCTGCCTTTAGCTCCTCGTTAGGTTCGACACTCTTCCTTATCGAGAAAGGCTACAATTGATCCCCTATACTTGTGGGTTATCAGGCATCCAGGTCCCGCTATTGGAAATTGACAGAGAAGTCCCTCGGGTCATGTCTACATAGTTCTCGAACCCGCAGGGTCTGCACACTTAAGGTTCCACGTTGTTTTATGCGCATTTGAGTTACATGGTTGGTTACCGAATGTTGTTCGGAGTCCCGGATGAGATCACGGACGTCACGAGGGTTTCCGGAATGGTCCGGAGACGAAGATTGATATATAGGATGACCTCATCTGATTACCGGAAGGTTTTCGGAATTACCGGGAATGTGCCGGGAATGACGAATGGGTTCCGGATGTTCACCGGGGGGGCAGCCTACCCTAGGGAAGCCCATAGGCCTTAGGGGTGCTGCAGCATCCCTTAGTGGGCAGGTGGGCAAGCCCAAAGAGGCCCCTGCACAGGAGATAAGAAAATCAAAGAGAAAAAAAAAGGAAGTGGGAAGGAAGGGCAGGACTCCACCTTCCAATCCTAGTTGGACTAGGATTGGAGGAGGAATCCTCCTCCCCCCTTCGGCCGAACCACTTGGGGCTCCTTGAGCCCCAAGGCAAGGCCCCTCCCGTCCCACCTATATATACGGAGGTTTTAGGGCTGGTTTGAGACAACTTTTCTACGGCAGCCCGACCACATACCTCCACGGTTTTTCCTCTAGATCGCGTTTCTGTGGAGCTCGGGCGGAGCCCTGCTGAGATTAGAGCACCACAAACCTCCGGAGCGCCATCATGCTGCCGGAGAACTCATCTACCTCTCCATCTCTCTTGCTGGATCAAGAAGGCTGAGATCATCGTCGAGCTGTACGTGTGCTAGACGCGGAGGTGTCGTCCGTTCGGCACTAGATCGGAGCGAATCGTGGGACGGACCGCGGGTCGGTTCGTGGGACGGTTCGCAGGGCGGATCGAGGGACGTGAGGACGTTCCACCACATCAACCGCGTTTTAACGCTTCTGCTGTGCGATCTACAAGGGTACGTAGATCTGAAATCCCCCTCGTAGATGGAGACACGTTGATGGAGATCGTGGTGTGGCATGAGTAGCTTTAGTAGTAATAGCATGAGTAGCACGACAACCCCGACGGCGACACGTTGATGGAGATCGTGGTGTGGCGCCGGTGACAAGAAGATCGTGTCGGTGCTTTGGTGATGGAGATCAAGAAGCATGTGATGATGGCCATATCATGTCACTTATGAATTGCATGTGATGTTAATCCTTTTATGCACCTTATTTTGCTTAGAGCGACGGTAGCATTATGAGGTGATCTATCACTAAAATTTCAAGACGAAATTGTGTTCTCCCCGACTGTGCACCATTGCTACAGTTCATCGTTTCGAGACACCACGTGATGATCGGGTGTGATAGACTCAACGTTCACATACAACAGGTGCAAAACAGTTGCACATGCGGAACACTCGGGTTAATCTTGACGAGCCTAGCATGTGCATACATGGCCATGGAACACATGAGACCGAAAGGTCGATCATGAATCATATAGTTGATATGATTACCATAGGGATGCTTACCACTGAAACTATCCTCAACTCACGTGATGATCGGACTTGACCTAGTGGAATTGGATCATGAACCACTCAAATGACTAGAGAGATGTACTTTTTGAGTGGGGTTTAGCAAGTAATTTGATTAAGTTAAACTCTAATTATCTTGAACATAGTCTAGGACCACTTTGAATATATTTGTGTTGTAGATCATGGCTCATGCGACAGTCACCCTGAATTTTAATACGTTCCTAGAGAAAGCTAAGTTGAAAGATGAGTGAAGCAACTTTGTAGATTGGGCTCGTAATCTTAAGTTGCTCCTACAAGCTAGGAAGAAGGATTATTTCCTTAATGCTGCGCTAGGAGATGAACCACCCGCTACGGCTGACCAAGATGTTACGAATGCTTGCTTAACACGTAAGGAGGACTACTCAGTAGTTCAATGTGCAGTCTTGTATGGCTTAGAGCCGGGACTTCAACGTCACTTTGAGCGCCATGGAGCATATGAGATGTTCCAGGAGTTGAAGTTTATCTTTCAGAAGAACGCCCAGATCGAGGGGTATGAGACCTCCGATAAATTCTATGCTTGCAAGATGGAGGAGAATTCGTCTGTCAGTGAACATGTGCTCAAAATGTCTGGTTACTCAAACCGTCTAGCTGAGCTAGGGATTGAACTCCCGCAAGAGGCTATCACTGACAGAATTCTTCAATCACTGCCGCCAAGCTATAAGGGCTTTGTGTTGAACTACAACATGCAAGGGATGAACAAGTCACCCAGCGAGTTGTTCGCGATGCTGAAAGTCGTAGAGTCTGAACTCCGTAAAGAGCATCAAGTGTTGATGGTGAATAAGACCACTAGTTTCAAGAGAAACGGCAAAGGAAAGAAGGGTAATTCAAAGAAGAGCGGCAAGCCTATTGCCAATCCGACGAAGAAACCCAAAGCTGGACCTAAGCCTGAAACGGAGTGCTATTATTGCAAGGGTATGGGTCACTGGAAGCGCAACTGCCCCAAGTATCTGGCTGATAAGAAGGCGGCCAAAGAAAAATCAGGTATATTTGATATACATGTTATTGATGTGTACTTAACCAGCTCTCGTAGTAGTGCCTGGGTATTCGATACCGGTTCTGTTGCTCACATTTTCAACTCGAAATAGGAACTGCGGAATAAACAAAGGCTGGCAAAGGATGAAGTGACGATGCACGTGGGAAATGGTTCCAAGGTTGATGCAATCACCGTCGGCACAGTTTCACTTCAGTTACCATCAGGATTAGTTATGAACTTGAATAATTGTTATTTAGTGCGTGCGTTAAGCATGAACATTATATCTGGATCTTGTTTATTGCGAGACGATTACTCGTTTAAGTCAGAGAATAATGGTTATTCTATTTCTATGAGTAATATCTTTTATGGTCATGCACCCAATGTGAGAGGATTGTTCATATTGAATCTTGATAGTGACAATACACATATACATAACATTGAGACCAAAAGAGTTACAGTTAACAATGATAGTGCCATGTTTTTGTGGCACTGCCGCTTAGGTCATATTGGTGTAAAGCGCATGAAGAAACTCCATACCAATGGACTTTTGGAGTCACTTGACTTTAATTCACTTGACACGTGCGAACCATGCCTCATTGGCAAGATTACTAAAACTCCGTTCTCCGGAACAATGGAGCGTGCAAGTGACTTGTTGGAAATCATACATACCGATGTGTGTGGTCCGATGAGCGTGGAGGCATGCGGCGGATATCGTTATTTTCTCACCTTCACTGACGATTTGAGTAGATATGGTTATGTCTACTTGATGAAGCACAAGTCTGAAACATTTGAAAAGTTCAAGCAATCTCAGAGTGAAGTTGAAAATCATCGTAAAAAGAAGATCAAGTTCCTGCGGTCTGATCGTGGGGGTGAATATCTTAGTTTCGAGTTTGGTGCTCACTTAAGACAATGTGGAATTGTTTCACAGTTGACACCGCCTGGAACACCACAGCTTAATGGTGTGTCCGAACGTCGTAATCGTACTTTATTAGAGACGGTGCGATCTATGATGTCTCTTACCGATTTGCCGTTATCGTTTTGGGGTTATGCATTAGAAACATCTGCATTCACTTTAAGTAGGGCACCATCAAAATCCGTTAAGACGACACCATACGAACTGTGGTATGGCAAAAGACCAAAGTTGTCGTTTCTTAAAGTTTGGGAATGTGATGCTTATGTCAAAAAGCTTCAGCCTGAAAAGCTGGAACCCAAAGCGGAAAAGTGCATCTTCATAGATTACCCGAAAGAGACAGTTGGGTATACCTTCTATCTCAACTCCGAGGGCACAGTGTTTGTTGCTAAGAATGGAGCTTTTCTCGAGAAGGAATTTCTCTCGAGAGAATTGAGTGGGAGGAAGATAGAACTTGATGAGGTTGTCGAACCTCTCATCCCTCTGGATGGTGCCGCAGGACAAGGGGAAACCCCTGTCGTTGCGATGCCGGTTCAGGAGGAAGTTAATGATGATGATCATGAAACTCCAGATCAAGTTCCTATAGAACCTCGCAGGTCGACGAGACCGCGTACTACTCTAGAGTGGTACGGTAATCCCATCTTATCAATTATGTTGTTAGACAACAATGAGCCTGTGAATTATGAAGAAGCAATGGTGGGCCCGGATTCCAACAAATGGCTGGAGGTCATGAAGTCCGAGATAGGATCCATGTATGAAAACAAAGTGTGGACTTTGGAAGTACTACCTGAGGGTCGCAAGGCTATTCAGAACAAATGGATCTTTAAAAAGAAGACGGACGCTGACGGTAATGTGACCGTTTATAAAGATCGACTTGTGGCAAAGGGTTTTTCACAAGTTCAAGGAGTTGACTACGATGAGTTGTTCTCACCCGTAGCGATGCTTAAGTCCGTCAGAATCATGTTAGCAATAGCTGAATTTTTCGATTATGACATCTGGCAGATGGATGTTGATGACCCACAAGTATAGGGGATCAATCGTAGTCCTTTCGATAAGTAAGAGTGTCGAACCCAACGAGGAGCACAAGGCTGTGATAAACAGTTTTCAGTAAGGTAGTAACTGCAAGCACTGAAAGTAGCGGTAACAAGTGATGGTGTAGTGAGGTGAAACGTAGCAAGCGAAAAGTAACAAGTAACAAGTGGTAGCAACGGTGCAGCAAGTGGCCCAATCCCTTTTGTAGCAAGGGACAAGCCTGAACAAAGTCTTATAGGAGAAAAAACGCTCCCGAGGACACACGGGAATTTCTGTCATGCTAGTTTCATCATGTTCATGTGATTCGCGTTCGTTACTTTGATAGTTTGATATGTGGGTGGACCGGCGCTTGGGTACTGCCCTTACTTCGACAAGCATCCCACTTATGATTAACCCCTCTCGCAAGCATCCGCAACTACGAAAGAAGAATTAAGACAACGTCTAACCATAGCATTAAACTAGTGGATCCAAATCAGCCCCTTACGAAGCAACGCATAGGCTGGGCTTTAAGCTTCTGTCACTCTAGCAACCCATCATCTACTTACTACTCCCCAATGCCTTCCTCTAGGCCCAAATATGTGAAGTGTTATGTAGTCGACGTTCACATAACACCACTAGAGGAAAAGATAACATACAACATATCAAAATACCGAACGAATACCAAATTCACATGACTATTATCAGCATGACTTATCCCATGTCCTCGGGAACAAAAGTAACTACTCGCAAAGCATAATCATAATCATGATCAGAGGTGTAATGAATAGCATCAAGGATATGAACATAAACTCTTCCACCAAGTAATCCAACTAGCATCAACTACAAAGAGTAATCAACACTATTAGCAACCTTACAAGTACCAATCGGAGTCGCGCGACGGAGATTGGTTACAAGAGATGAACTAGGGATTGGAGAGGAGATGGTGCTGATGAAGATGTTGATGGAGATGACTCCCCTCCGACGAGAGGAGTGTTGGTGATGACGATGGCGACGATTTCCCCCTCCGGGAGGGAAGTTTCCCCGGCAGGATCGTCCTGCCGAAGCTCTAGATTGGATCTGCTCAAGTTCCGCCTCGTGGCGGCAGCGAAACCACGAAAAGCTCCTCCTTGATTTTTTCTGGAACGAAACCCTTCATATAGCAAAAGAGGGGGGCAGTGGGCCGTCAAGGAGCCCACAAGCCCTGTAGCCGCCACAAGGGGGTGGCGGCTACCAGGCTTGTGGGGCCCTGGTAGCTCCCCTCTGGTACTTCTTTCGCCCAGTATTTTTTTATGTATTCCCAAAAAATTCCACGTTGATTTTCAGGGCAATTGGAGTTGTGCAGAATAGAGGACTCAGACTTGCTCCTTTTCCAGTCCAGAATTCCAGCTGCCGGTATTCTCCCTCTTCAAATAAACCTTGCAAAATAAGAGAGAAAAGGCATAAGTATGGTACCATAAGGTAATATAACAGCCCATAAAGCGATAAATATCAACATGAAAGCATGATGCAAAATGGACGTATCAACTCCCCCAAGCTTAGACCTCGCTTGTCCTCAAGCGAAAACCAAGTTCCATAAACATGTCCACATGTTTAGAGATGAAGGTGTCGATAAAACAAAATATGGACATGAGGGCATCATGATCACACATAGAACAGCAATACATCATAAAGATTCTGATGGGGAAGTAACAATTCCTTCACAAAGCAAAGTATGAAGCAAAAACCTTACCGAGAAGTAGCCAACAACAGTCCATAGTCATTGAAGCAATTACAATTTATCATAACATCAGAAAGAGTCAAATAAGAGCTTGTAAAGCAAACCCACATACTCAATCATCTCTTTTGTTTTCCACAATTGTTACAACTCACGTGGTACTCATGGGATCAAAGTTTCAGCTGGACACAGAGGAAGATAGGGGCTTATTGTTTTGCCTCCCAACCATTTACCTCAAGGGTAAAATCAACAATAATAAAGCATAAGTACTCATCTCCAAGTTGATATATGAATATAGATCTTTCCCAAGCATGTGACGGTAGCCAAGACAAAGGCAAAATAGGGAATTGGTGAAGATCAACATGACTCTTACAAGGGCAAAAAGTAAGGGTACAAGATAGGCCCTTCGTAGAGGGAAGCAGAGGTTGTAATGCACTTTTGAGGTTTGGATGTGTGTCCTCTTAGTGCGGAGGAACGTCACTTTATATTGCCTCCTGTGATAAAAAACTTTATTATGCACTCTGTCGCTTTTATGTCTTCCTCATCACAGGTTCGTATAAAGCTTGTTTTCCACACAATAATAGATCATACATATTAGAGAGCATTTTTTATTGCTTGCACCGATGACAACTTACTTGAGGGATCTTATTCAATCCATAGGTAGGTATGGTGGACTCTCATAGCAAAACTGGGTTGTCGATGCACAAGTAGTATCTCTACTTGGTGCGGGAGTTTTGGCTAATATGAGGTGGAAGCAATCGTCACATGCTAAGGGATCTCTAATCATATAACATTGTTTGGAACCAAGCAAACACAATTCATTATGTTGTCTTCCTTGTCCAACATCTACTTCTCAGCATGTAATAGTTTGGTGAGTGCTCACAATTATAGAAGGTGTCTAAGATGATATATTTATATGTGAACCTCTCTTTCCTTATTACTTCTTATTAAACGCAACAATGACTGAGGTCTATGTTGGTCTATTCTCAACAAGTTTCAATCATCATACTTGTCATATGTGAATCTATCACTTTCCATAAGACCATCTCCTGATCTTTCATGCTATCGTTCTTTTCATGCTCTTGATCACGGCACAAAACAAAGCCCTTGACTAAGATACTCTTTATTATATAGCTCGCAAGCTCGAATACATCGGGGGAGACACAAAGAAAAAGACTCAAACTAAACACTAAAGACTTATTCCACTAAGAGAAGAAATAAAAACTGAAAAGGAAAGAACTAAAACAAAGGTAAAAGCAAAATATATAAAGGTGATACGATACCAGGGCAACTCCCCCGAGCTTGGCAAAAGCCAAGGGGATTGCACATACCAATGCTTAGTTGTCTTCCTTTGGTGGTGATGGTGGTGGCGTTGTTGAAGCAGTCTTGAGCTTGTCTAATTTCCACTTGAGCAAAAACTGCTGCTCCCTCAGATCGTCATTTTCCTCCTCAAGTTTCAACACTCTATGGCAAAGTTCCTGCTTACTCTCCTGCAAGAAACGAGAAGGGATAAACAAGGTCTTAGGCTTCTTCCTTTGGTCAAGGAGGCTTGACTTCTTGAACTCCACATGAGTGCGTCCAGGTTGAGGTAAAGGAGCCTCCTCTTCATCGGAACTCGTTTGTTCCTTCCCCTTGGGCTCATAGTCCTCTTCCTCGTCAGTGGTCCAGCCATATGGTTCCAAGTCCCCATTAATCCTGGAGTTAGCACGATCATCGGCCACATAGATCTCTTCTTCTGAATCTTGAGAAGACATCTTGCCCTAAATCTGCGGCAGACAACAGGTTCGAAACAAAAACAGAGGAAAACTGCGCGATACGGAGATCAAAACCCTCGGACGTATATATAATGATTTTTTCTGGACCAGAAGGAGTACTCTACAAGAAAACGGAATCCGGGAGGCACACGAGGTTCCCACAAGCCCTGTAGCCGCCGCCAGGGGGTAGGTGGCGGCTACCAAGCTTGTGGCCGCCTCGTGCGCTCTCCGGACTGCTTCTTATTTTTTTAATTTTCCAAGAATTCCAAAATGCAGGAAATTTCCTATTGGAAAAGCTTCGGAGTCCAATTAGTTACCGAAACAGATACCTCTTTGTTTTCAGGGTCTGAAACAGGCTGATAAACATCCCTTATGTACTCCTCTGGAGTTATGATATTGATGATATTGGTCTCAACATTTATGCCAGTACCAGAGATGTAATGCTTGATTCTTTACCCATTTACCACTCTAGGAAAATTACCTTTCGTGTTATTGATTTTGATGGCACCGGAACGATATACTTCCTCGACAACGTAAGGACCTTCCCATTTAGAGAGAAGCTTGCCTGCGAAGAATCTTAAGCGGGAATTGTATAGCAGGACATAATCACCTACATTGAACTCTCATTTCTGTATTCTTTTATCGTGCCATCTCTTAACCTTTTCCTTGAATAACTTGGCATTCTCATATGCCTGGGCCCTCCATTCATCTAATGAGCTGATATCAAACAACCGCTTCTCACCGGCAAGTTTGAAATCAAAGTTGAGCTCTTTGATTGCCCAATAAGCTTTGTGTTCCAGCTCAAGACGTAAATGACAGGCCTTACCGTAAACTATTTTATACGGCGACATGCCCATGGGATTCTTCTAAGCAGTCCTATAAGCCCATAGTGCATCGTCAAGTCTGCTAAACCAATTCTTTCGAGATCTATTGACGGTCTTTTGTAAGATCAATTTCATCTCCCTATTACTCAAATCCACTTGACCACTAGACTGAGGATGATAAGGAGATGCAACTCTATGGTTGACATCATACTTAGCGAGCATCTTGCGGAAAACACCATGAATGAAGTGTGAACCACCATCAGTCATCAGATATCTAGGGACTCCAAATATTGGGAAAATGACTTCTTTAAGCATCATAATGGAGGTGTGGTGATCATCATTTCTAGTGGGGATAGCTTCTACCCACTTAGTGACATAATCCACAGCAACTAAGATGTGAGTGTACCCATTGGAACTCGGGAAGGGTCCCATATAATCAAAGCCCCAGACATCAAACGGTTCAATGACAAGTGAATAGTTCATAGGCATTTCCTGACGCTTACTGATGTTCCCTATTCTTTGGCATTCGTCACAAGACAAGACAAACTTACGGGCATCCTTGAAGAGAGTGGGCCAATAGAAACCTGATTGCAATACCTTATGAGCAGTTCTATCTCCAGCATAGTGTCCTCCGTAGGCTTCGGAATGACACTTCTGCAGGATCTGTCCCTGTTCATGTTCACGCACACAACGTCTAATAACACCATCTACTCCTTCCTTATAAAGGTGAGGATCATCCCAAAACTAGTGTCTCAAATCAAAGAAGAATTTCTTCTTTTGCTGGTAGGTGAAACTGGGTGGTATGTATTTGGCTACGATATAATTTGCGTAATCAACATACCATGGTGCACTATGTGAAGTGCGGATGACATTTAATTGCTCATTAGGAAAGTTGTCATCAATAGGTCGTGGGTCATCAAGGACATTCTCTAGCCTCGACAAGTTATCTGCTAGAGGGTTATCAGCACCCTTTCGGTCAACATCGTGCAAATCAAATTCCTATAGCAGGAGAACCCATCTGATTAGCCTAGGCTTAGCGTCCTTCTTCTCCATAAGGTACTTAATAGCAGCATGATCAGAGTGAATAGTGACTTTGGAGTCAACTATATAATATCTAAACTTTTCACATGCAAACACGACTGCTAAAAACTCCTTTTCCGTAGTGGCATAGTTTCTTTGGGCACTGTCTAGAGTTTTACTAGCGTAGTGAATAACATTCAACTTCTTGTCAACTCTTTGTCCTAGAACAGCACCAACAACATAATCACTAGCGTCGCACATGATTTCAAAGGGCAAGTTCCAGTCAAGTGGTTGAACAATAGGTGCGGTTATCAAGGCCTTCTTAAGTATTTCGAAAGCTTCCTCACAATACTCATCAAAAACAAAAGGAACATACTTCTGCAAGAGGTTGGTAAGAGGCCTAGAAATCTTAGAGAAGTCTTTAATGAACCTTCTATAGAAACCAGCATGACCTAGGAAACTTCGTATACCTCTGATATCTGTGGGGCAAGGCATTTTCTCAATTGCATCAACCTTAGCCTTATCAACTTCAATGCCTCTTTCAGAAATTTTGTGTCCTAAGACGATGTCTTCATTAACCATAAAGTGGCACTTCTCCCAATTCAACACGAGGTTGGTATCTTTGCATCTCTGTAAGACTCGATCAAGGTTGCTGAGGCAATCATCAAAGGAAGACACGTAAACGGAGAAGTCATCCATGAAAACCTCAACAATCTTTTCACAAAAGTCAGAGAATATAGCCATCATACATCTTTGAAAGGTGGCAGGTGCATTGCATAAGACAAAAGGCATACGTCTATAAGCAAAGGTACCGAAGGGGCAGGTGAAAGTGGTTTTCTCCTGATCATATTGTGCAACAGGTATTTGCGAGAAACCTGAATAACCGTCTAGAAAGCAGAAGTTTGTGTGTTTGGATAGCCTTTCTAGCATTTGGTCCATAAACGGGAAAGGATAATGGTCTTTCCTCGTTGCCTTGTTCAGTTTCCGGAACTCTATCACCATCCTATAGCCAGTAATAATCCTTTGTGGGATTAATTCATTCTTATCATTAGGAACGACGGTGATACCTCCCTTCTTAGGTACGCAATGTACTGGACTTACCCAATCACTATGAGCAACAGGATAAATGATTCCTGCTTCCAGAAGCTTTAATATTTCTTTTCTCACGACCTCTTTCATCTTAGGATTTAATCTTCTTCGATGATCAGCAACTGGTTTAGAGTCTCGGTCAGTTTTAATCTTGTGCTGACATAGAGTGGGACTAATACCGTTAAGATCATCAAGAGTATATCCAATAGCCGCACGGTGCTTCCTCGAAGTTTTTAGTAACTTCTTCTCTTCGTGATTCGAGAGGAGAGCACTAATAATAACAGGATATATCTCCTTCTCATCAAGATAGGCATACTTAAGAGTATCAGGCAACTATTTAAGCTCGAACACAGGATCATCCTTCGGTGGGGGAGGACCCCCAAGCAGTTCAACAGGTAGATTATTCTTGAGAATAGGATATTGCTCTAAGACAATTTTGTCTATCTCATCTCTTTCATCCATATGCATATCATTTCATGCTCAAGCAGATATTGCTCTAAAGGATCCGTAGGAGGTACGGCAATAGATGCAAGAGCAATGATTTCATCCCTACCAGACGACTCTTTTTCATGGGGTTGTCTTCCAAACTTGGAGAAGTTAAATTCATGAGACACACCCTCAAAACTAACAGTGACAGTCTGCTTAATGCAATCAATGTGAGCATTGACAGTGTTGAGAAAGGGTCTACCAAATATGATGGACAAAAGCTATCTCTTGCAGTAGCAAGGACGAGGAAATCAGTAGGATACTTCGTCTTACCACACAAGACTTCTACGTCTCTCACAATTCCCAGAGGGCAGATAGTGTCTCTATTAGCTAGCGTAATAGTGACCTCAATGGGTTCTAACTCAGCAGGCGCAATCTCATCTTTGATTTCATCATATAGGGAACGGGGTATTGCACTAACACTAGCACCCATATCACATAAACCATGGTAACAGTGATCCCCTATCTTGACAGAAACAACGGGCAGGCCAACTACAGGTCCGTATTTGTCTTTCGCGTGAGGTTTAGCAATTCTAGCAAAGTCCTCACAGAATTTGATAACATGCCCGTCTATGTCTTCATCTAAGAGATCTTTGATAATAGCAACACTAGGTTCAACTCTAATTTCCTCATGGGGTGCAAGTGGTCTAATGTAACCCCTACGTATCACAGTTGGAGCTTTAGAATAATCCTTTTTCCTAGCAGGGTAAGGTGGTTTCTCAGCGTAGGCATAAGGAACAACAGTATCACTAAAAGCAATGACTTTCTCCTCAACTAGATTGGGTTTAGCTATGTTGACTTCTACAGGGGGTGATATTTAAACCACTTCTCTTTGGGAAGATCAACATGAGCAGCAAAAGATTCACATAGAGAAGCTACTATCTCAGAGTCAAGTCCATACTTAGCGCTAAAATCTCTAGAAGTGTTTGTTTCAACAAAAGATTTAACGCAATCAAACTGGAAATTCATACCTGACTCCTTACCTTCTTCCAGCTCCCAATCTTCATAGTTACGTTTGATTCTTTCCAATAAATTCCACTTGCTGTCAATATCCTTCTTCATAAAAGAACCAGTACAAGAAGTGTCAAGCATGGTACGATCTTCATGAGAAAGCCGAGCATAAAAGTTTTGAGTGATAATTTCTCTCGAGAGCTCATGATTGGGGCATGAATATAACATTGATTTAAGCCTCCCCCAAGCTTGAGCTATGCTTTCCCTGTCACGAGGCCAAAAGTTATAAATATAATTCCGATCACGATGTACTAAATGCATAGGATAGAACTTTTGATGAAATTCCAATTTCAACCGATTGTAGTCCCATGATCCAGTATCATCACATAGCCTATACCATGTCAACGCCTTATCCTTCAAAGATAAAGGTAAGACTTTCTTCTTTACCTCATCCTTGGGAAAACCTGCAAGCTTAAATAAACCACAAACTTCATCTACATAGATCAGATGCAAGTCTGGATGTGAAGATCCATCTCCTGTAAAAGGATTAGCCAGTAGTTTCTCAAGCATACCCGAAGGAATTTCATAAAAGATATTTTCAGTAGGTACCTAAGGTTGAGGAACAACTCCTCATGCTTCCGTTCGTGGTGAAGATACCCCGAACAAATTCCTCAAAGGAACAGTTTCCATAGTGACAAGTGACAATAAATTTCAGCACAGTATATAAATGTTTCCTTACCAAATTCCACTTACCAAAGGCGCTTCACTCCCCGGCAACGGCGCCAGAAAAGAGTCTTCATGACCCACAAGTATAGGGGATCAATCGTAGTCCTTTCGATAAGTAAGAGTGTCGAACCCAACGAGGAGCACAAGGCTCTGATAAACAGTTTTCAGCAAGGTAGTAACTGCAAGCACTGAAAGTAGCGGTAACAAGTGATGGTGTAGTGAGGTGAAACGTAGCAAGCGAAAAGTAACAAGTAACAAGTATTAGCAACGGTGCAGCAAGTGGACCAATCCCTTTTGTAGCAAGGGACAAGCCTGAACAAAGTCTTATAGGAGGAAAAACGCTCCCGAGGACACACGGGAATTTCTGTCATGCTAGTTTCATCATGTTCATGTGATTCGCGTTCGTTACTTTGATAGTTTGATATGTGGGTGGACCGGCGCTTGGGTACTTCCCTTACTTGGACAAGCATCCCACTTATGATTAACCCCTCTCGCAAGCATCCGCAACTACGAAAGAATAATTAAGACAACGTCTAACCATAGCATTAAACTAGTGGATCCAAATCAGCCCCTTACGAAGCAACGCATCGACTGGGGTTTAAGCTTCTGTCACTCTAGCAACCCATCATCTACTTACTACTCCCCAATGCCTTCCTCTAGGCCCAAATATGGTGAAGTGTTATGTAGTCGACGTTCACATAACACCACTAGAGGAAAATACAACATACATCATATGAAAATACCGAACGAATACCAAATTCACATGACTATTATCAGCATGACTTATCCCATGTCCTCAGGAACAAAAGTAACTACTCACAAAGCATAATCATAATCATGATCATAGGTGTAATGAACAACATCAAGGATCTAAACATAAACTCTTCCACCAAGTAATCCAACTAGCATCAACTACAAAGAGTAATCAACACTACTAGCAACCTTACAAGTACCAATCGGAGTCGCGAGACGGAGATTGGTTACAAGAGATGAACTAGGGATTAGAGAGGAGATGGTGCCGATGAAGATGTTGATGGAGATGACTCCCCTCCGACGAGAGGAGTGTTGGTGATGACGATGGCGACGATTTCCCCCTCCGGGAGGGAAGTTTCCCCGGCAGGATCGTCCTGCTGGAGCTCTAGATTGGATCTACTCAAGTTCCGCCTCGTGGTAGCGGCGAAACCACGAAAAATCTCCTCCTTGATTTTTTTTCTGGAACGAAACCCTTCATATAGCAAAAGAGGGGGGCTAGTGCGCCGTCAGGGAGCCCACAAGCCCTATGGCTGCCACCAGGGGGGTGGCGGCTACCAGGCTTGTGGGGCCCTGGTAGCTCCCCTCTGGTACTTCTTTCGCCCAGTATTTTTTATATATTCCCAAAAAATTCCACGTTGATTTTCAGGGCAATTGGAGTTGTGCAGAATAAAGGACTCAGACTTCTCCTTTTCCAGTCCAGAATTCCAGCTGTCGTATTCTCCCTCTTCAAATAAACCTTGCAAAATAAGAGAGAAAAGGCATAAGTATGGTACCACAAGGTAATATAACAGCCCATAAAGCGATAAATATCAACATGAAAGCATGATGCAAAATGGACATATCAGATGTCAAAACGGCGTTCCTTAACGGTTTCCTTAAGGAAGAGTTGTATATGATGCAACCCGAAGGTTTTGTCGATCCTAAGAATGCTAACAAAGTGTGCAAGCTCCAGCGATCCATTTATGGACTGGTGCAAGCATCTCGGAGTTGGAATAAAGGCTTTGATGAGGTGATCAAAGCATTTGGGTTTATACAAGTGGTTGGAGAATCTTGTATTTACAAGAAAGTGAGTGGGAGCTGTGTGGCGTTTCTAATATTATATGTGGATGACATATTGTTGATTGGAAACAACGTGGAGTTTTTGGAGAGCATAAAGGATTACTTGAATAAAAGTTTCTCTATGAAGGACCTAGGAGAAGCTTCTTACATTCTAGGCATTAAGATCTATAGGGATAGATCGAAACGCCTGATAGGACTTTCACAAAGTACATACCTTGATAAAGTTTTGGAGAGGTTCAAAATGGAACAGTCCAAGAAGGGGTTCTTGCCAGTTTTACAAGGTACGAGATTGAGTAAGACTTAGTGCCCAGCAACTGATAAACATAGAGAGCATATGAGCACCGTCGCCTATGCTTCAGCCATAGGTTCTATCATGTATGCAATGTTGTGCACTAGACCGGACGTTAGCCTGGCCATAAGTATGGCAGGCAGGTTCCAGAGTAATCCAGGAGTGGATCACTGGACGGCGGTCAAGAATATCCTAAAGTACCTGAAAAGGACTAAGGAGATGTTTCTCGTGTATGGAGGTGACGAAGAGCTCGCCGTAAAATGTTACGTCGATGCAAGCTTTGACACTGATCCGGATGACTCTAAGTCGCAGACCGGATACGTATTTATTCTTAATGGGGGTGCGGTAAGCTGGTGCAGTTCCAAGCAAAGCGTCGTAGCTGATTCTACATGTGAAGCGGAGTACATGGCTGCCTCGGAGGCGGCTAAGGAGGGTGTCTGGATGAAACAGATCATGACGAATCTTGGAGTGGTGCCAAGCGCACTGAATCCAATAACCCTGTTTTGTGACAACACGGGTGCCATTGCCTTAGCAAAGGAACCACGGTTTCACAAGAAGACCAGACACATCAAACAACGCTTCAACCTCATCCGCGACTACGTCGAAGGGGAGGACCTAAATATATGCAAAGTGCACATGGATCTGAATGTAGCAGACCCGCTGACTAAACCTCTTCCATGGGCAAAGCATGATCAACACCAGAACTGTATGGGTGTTAGATTTATTACAATGTAATTCGCATGGTGATGTGAGGGCTAGATTATTGACTCTAGTGCAAGTGGGAAACTATTGGAATTATGCCCTAGAGGCAATGATAAATAAGTTATTATTATAATTCATGTATCAAGATGATCGTTTATTATCCATGCCATAATTGTATTGAATGAAGACTTAGATACATGTGTGGATACATAGACAAAACACTGTCCCTAGCAAGCCTCTAGTTGGCTAGTCAGTTGATCAAGGATAGTCAGGGTCTTCTGACTATGTACAAGGTGTTGTTGCTTGATAACTGGATCACATCATTGGGAGAATCATGTGATGGACTAGACCCAAACTAATAGACGTAGCATGTTGATCGTGTCATTTTGTTGCTACTGTTTTCTGCGTGTCAAGTATTTGTTCCTATGACCATGAGATCATATAACTCACTGACACCGGAGGAATGCTTTGTGCGTATCAAACGTCACAATGTAACTGGATGGCTATAAAGATGCTCTACAGGTATCTCCGAAGGTGTCCGTTGAGTTAGTATGGATCAAGACTGGGATTTGTCACTCCGTGTGACGGAGAGGTATCTCGGGGCCCACTCGGTAATACAACATCACACACAAGCCTTGCAAGCAATGTGACTTAGTGTAAGTTGTGGGATCTTGTATTATGAAACGAGTAAAGAGACTTGCCGGTAAACAAGATTGAAATAGGTATGCGGATACTGACGATCGAATCTCGGGCAAGTAACATACCGAAGGACAAAGGGAATGACATACGGGATTATATGAATCCTTGGCACTGAGGTTCAAACGATAAGATCTTCGTAGAATATGTAGGATCCAATATGGGCATCCAGGTCCCGCTATTGGATATTTACCGAGAAGTCCCTCGGGTCATGTCTACATAGTTCTCGAACCCGCAGGGTCTACACACTTAAGGTTCGACGTTGTTTTATGCGTATTTGAGTTATATGGTTGGTTATCGAATGTTGTTCGGAGTCCCAGATGAGATCACGGACGTCACAAGGGTTTCCGTAATGGTCCGAAGACGAAGATTGATATATAGGATGACCTCATTTGATTACCGGATGGTTTTCGGAATTACCGGGAATGTACCGGGAATGACGAATGGGTTCCGGATGTTCACCGGGGGGACAGCCTACCCCGGGGAAGCCCATAGGCCTTAGGGGTGCTGCACCAGCCCTTATTGGGCTGGTGGGCAAGCCCAAAGAGGCCCATGCGCAGGAGATGAGAAAATCAAAGAGAAAAAAAGGGGGAAGTGGGAAGGAAGGGAAGGAAGGGAAGGACTCCACCTTCCAATCCTAGTTGGACTAGGATTCGAGGAGGAATCCTCCTCCCCCCCCCTTCGGCCGAACCCCTTGGGGCTCCTTGAGCCCCAAGGCAAGGCCCCTCCCCTCCGACCTATATATAAGGAGGTTTTAGGGCTGATTTGAGACAACTTTTCCACGGCAGCCCGACCACATACCTCCTCGGTTTTTCCTCTAGACCGCGTTTCTGTGGAGCTCAGGCGGAGCCCTGCTGAGATTAGATCACCACCAACCTCTGGAGCGCCATCACGCTACCGGAGAACTCATCTACCTCTCCGTCTCTCTTGCTAGATCAAGAAGGCCGAGATCATCGTTGAGCTATACGTGTGCTGAACGCGGAGGTGCCGTCCGTTCGGCACTAGATCGGAGCGGATCGTGGGACGGATCGTGGGACGGTTCGTGGGACGGTTCGCGGGGCGGATCGAGGGACGTGAGGACATTCCACTACATCAACCGCGTTTATTAATGCTTCTGCTGTGCATTCTACAAGGGTGCGTAGATCTGAAATCCCCCTCGTAGATGGACATCACCAAGATAGGTCTTCGTGCGCGTAGGAAAAAATTTGTTTCCCATGCGATGTTCCCCAACACTGGGTCAATAGGTTAGTGCTCAAAAATAACATATATTGGTAAATAATTACTCAGAAAGTATCCTAGAATTATAATACAATACCATGGAACAATAAAAAATTATAGATACGTTGGATACGTATCAAGCATCCCCAAGCTTAATTCATGATCGTCCTCGAGTAGGTAAATGATAAAAACAAAAAAATTGATGTGACATGCTACCAAATATGTAATATTTTGCATGTATTCTCATGGAGAAATGATGAATTAACGAATATTGACATAGTAATACTTATGATCACAAGCAACGAAATCATCAATCTTTCAAAGTATACAATCATCAAAGAATGTTTACCCCCGTTCATCTTATTATATTAGCAAGGCATGGCTCCATATTCACCACATTAATACAAATGTTAAGCGCCATGGTGCCCAAGTCAAGCAATTGGATCGTACTTTTTAATACGCACCAACTTTTTATTCTTCACGCAATACATGAGCGTGAACCATGGACATAGCATAAAGGTGGAACAAAATGTGGTGGTAGGTTTCAAAGGGGTAAAAGTGGAGAAGAAAATTTTGCATCAACTCGGCGTATCAACGGGCTATGGAGATGCCCATCAATAGACACCAATGCGAGGAGTAGGGATTATCATGCAACGGATGCACTACAGTTATAAGTGTATGAAAGCTCGAATGAAGCTAAGTGGGTGTGCATCCAACTTGCTTGCTCATGAAGACCTCGGGCATTTGAGGACGCCCGTCATCGGAATATACAAGCCAAGTTCTATAATGAAAAATTACCACTAGCATATGGAAGTGAAAAAACAAGAGACTCTCTATATGAAGAACATGGTGTCACTTTGAGGCAGAAGTGTGGTAAATGATAGTAGCAAAGTCCCTTCTCTCTTTTTCTCTCATCTATTTGTTTTTTTTTATCATGGTGGGCTTTTTTCTTCTTCTTTTTTGAATCATCCATTTTATTTTATTTTTTATTTTATGGTGGGCTCATTTGGCCTCCCCTATTTTAATTCCCTCACTAGTACAATGCTCTAATAATGACGATCATCACACTTTTATTTACTTAAAACTCAATATGGAAAACTGATAGGAAGATATGACTCTATATGAATGCCTCTAGCAGTGTACGAGGATGTGCAATGATCTAGCGTAGCAAAAGATATGAAAAATGGACAAGCCATGTAACTATCATGCTAGCTATTTTACAATCATGCGAAGCAATATGAAAATGGAAGTACAAGTCATATGAAATTATGGTGGAAGTTGCATGGCAATATATCTCGGAATGGCTATGGAAATGCCATGATATGTAGATTGGTGGTTGTTTTGAGGAAGATGTCAGGTGGTTATGTGAAACAGAGCATATCATGTCACGGGGTTTGGATGCACCAGTGAACTGATCCTCGAGGTGAGAATGGGCAATGCACGGTACAGAAGAGGCTAGCAAATATGAGGAGGTGAGATTGCGTATGGCCATGGTGTCACATTAGTCATAAAGATCTCATATACTTATTGCAAATTTTTATTAGTTTTATCACAAATCAAAGTACTACTCACGTGCCCCGAGGGAGAGGGTTGGGAGGAGTTAAGCATCGCGCAACTCTGACTCAAAACAACACTATGATTTCAACGAGGAATAGAAATTCCCCCACATCATCAACATGCATTTTAAATGTTTAGACAAACAAGAAGTTAACACCTCTTAATAGTTAATACTGACACCTCTATGAACCAACAATGATGCACTCACACCCTTTCACATTACCACATCAATATCTTTAACCCAAAATTTCTTTTTAATGTGCTACATGAAGGTTTTTATTATCACTCCTTGAATACCAATTATTTTTTGACTAGTATTATAACCCATGAAAGTTACTCTCAAACAAATATAAGTGAAGAATGAGAGTTTAATTCTTTATACAAAAGACCTAGACATGCTCTAATAAATATAAGTGAAGCAAAAGAGCATTCTAAAAATAACAGTTTTCTATATGTAGAGAAACACGCATCCAACTTCAAATGATATAAGTGAAGCACATGAAGCATTCTATAAAGCCATACTCAAAAGATACAAGTGAAGTGCAAAGAGCATTCTATAAATCAACCATGGAATTTCCCATACCAGCATGGTGCATTGATTTAAGGAAAATAAAAGGCACACGACACTCCAAGAATTTACGATATCATGTGAACAAAACAAAAACCAAAACATATCGATAGTTGTTGAAGAACAAAGATGGGATGCCTTCTGGGGCATCCCCAAGCTTAAACGCTTGAGTCTCCTTGAATAATTACTTGGGGTACCTTGGGCATCCCCAAGCTTGAGCTCTTGCCTCTCCTTATTCTTCTCATATCAATACCTCCTCAATCTTCAAATACTTCATCTACACAAAACTTGATAGAAATTTTATTAGAGTGGTTAGTTCATATAACATCAAATCTCATCATGTCCTGCCATAAAAATATTGTATGATTATAATCTAACATTACCCACTGTATTCTATCATAATTCTATGGCCCCCAAGTCAATGGGACTCAACAAAAATTCAAAACATAAGCACACACTATAACAGCACCTTGTGAAAAATGGGACAGCCTCGAAAGATGCAAATGAAACATATATTTTTGTAACTCAGAAAATTCTGAAAATTTAGTACATGGTAAACGATTTGTATAAAAGCAATGGGTAAACATTTCCGTTTTTTCTTACATTGTAACATCCCAAAATTATAAATTTTGAAATGTTAATATAATTATTATTAGATTGTTTGTTGGTTGCCTGAGTGATTGAAACTTGTGCGAAATTTGAAACTTTTCGAAACTTTTGAATGAGAGGGAATAAAATGACTTTCCCCTTCTCTGGTGAATTCAAATTCAATCTTTAAAAAGCAAAGAGAGAAGATGACATGACTTCTTCAACTATAAAGAATTTGAACGGAGATATTTGCATTTGAATTCTTTTGCATGTCCATTTGTTTTCTTCATGCAAGAAATGCCGGGAAATACATTCTAGAGAGGAGGAACATGACCCTCAAACCCACGGGCATTTTGAAAGTTATTTGAACCCTAAAACTTAGAGGGTCATTTGAAAATTATTTGCAAAAGAAAATAAACCTTTTAGGCAATTTTCTGAAAATAATTTTTTCTGAAGTTTTTATTTTTGCCGTGGAAAAATGCCCATCATCTATATTTTATTTTTCTGATAATTTTAGTATATAGAAACTCTTTATTCCGAATTGATTTGATTTCCTTTTTATCGTTTTAGTTTCCTAGTTTTAAAAATAGGAAAGGAATCCCTTTATTTTGGAAAGACCTGCTGGCCCATTAAGACCTTTCCTATTTTTGGCCCAACAGAGATCATCTCCTACCTCTCTCCTTCCTCACGTTACATGAGTTTCCATCCATGGAGGAAGGAATTCCCTCCTTCCCGATCTCCCTCTTCTTTCCTTCCGGACGCCATCCGAGGCCGCCTATAAAACTCTCAGCATCTTATCTCTCCATTTTTCCCGAGAGAACCGCGTCTCCTCGCCTCTAGCTCGCGCGCCACCCGCCTGAAACTCGCCGGAGCCGAAGCTCCGGGAGCCCTCTGGACACTCCCTGCCTCGCCCCAACTCCACCCCGTCGCCCCCCTGGCACCCCTGCCCCGCCCCACCCCTTCAGCCCCTCCTCCTCCGCCGCCCCACCCCACCCCTCGCCCTGCACCCCCGCTGCTGCTCCATCGCCCCGACCAGAGAACTCGCCAGAGAATTCACCACGCCCCCCCCCCCCCCCCCGCCGGCGAGCCCACCCCCACCGGAGCTCCACCCCGACCCCAGCCCCATCGGCCACCATTGCCAGCACTGGAGCCCCAGCCACGGTAAGGCCCCCTCTTTCCTTTCTTTTTTTTTACTTGTTTTGTTTTTTTAGTTTTACCCTTAGATCTATTTTCAACGGTGTAGATTAGAGTAGGATAACCTTTCGGTTTTTAAACAAAAACCGCTGGTTTTTATTCACTTAACTTTTAGCCAGAGAACCTTTCTTATTTAGCGGCCATCCGTTGTTTAGCCTATACAACGCACACCCATCAGCCAATCAGAAGCCGCCACATGGATTCCCTGTTTGTTTTATTTTTCTGTTTAATTCCAAAAACAGAAAAGTTCCAATCTTGTTTAGCCCATAACTTTTGATCCATAAGTCCAATGATGTTGATTCGTTTTCCAGTAGCTCACAAATTTTCTGTAGTTTTTAAAAACATATAATGTGTCTATTTTTGAAGTTTTCAAATTTGAATTAGATCAGATTTAGTTTAAACCTTGTTTTGCTTATTCCAGGAGTTTAAAAATAGCTTTTAATTTGATTCCTTTTGGTACTGATCACTAGTGATCTTATTTATCAGTGGTAAAAAGTTCAGTTTTGTTTGAGTATATTAGCTCACTGTTTCATGTGAAACAATTTCTGTTTCACCTCTTTTAGGATTTCGGCTAATTCCTTTTCTATTTTTGTTTTAAAATATTTTATTTATTATTTCCAAAATATTATGTTTTGTTTCTGTTAGGTAAACAGTAGTTTTGCAACAAGTTTTTATTTTATTTTTATTTGTTATCACGAAATCAATTCTAGTTCCTTAGTAACTTGCAATTGGTTTCCACACTGTTTCAAATCCCGTTTGGGAATACTTTCAAAAAGTTTTGTGAAAAATACTTTATTTTATCTTAGTTCCTTGTTATTATTTTCTGTTGGACAAAAACTATTTAGTGTTTGATGTAGTAGAAGACTCCTAACTTTAGTGAAGTTTTTTTTATTGCTATTCGCTCTCTCTTTTGTTTTGATTGCTAGAATGATTGCTAGTATGAGTGCTTATGTGAATGATATGTTTGTTATATAGATTTCATCGGAGAGTGACGAGTAGTCTATCAAGTTATTTCTCGAGAAATTCTTCTTCGTCAACATCACCAGGCAAGTCACTTTGATCATACTATCACCTATGTTTATGCATCGTAGTTCTACCATTCCTATGCCCAAATTGCATGCTGCGTAGGTACTGGGAAATTTTAGTATAAATTGTAGTATCATGTGGTAGGCACACAACAACCCCGATACTTGGCCCCGGGACGACAAATTTCATATTGCTATGCTTGAGTAGACGGGATTTCGGTTGAGTGCATAACACGAGTGATGCAAGGTTGATTAAATAATCAAGACCGGTTAATACAAGATTTTCAAGACCTCGAACGCAATGCAACTCTGGGTGAAGGACGGTTGATCGGCTCCCTGGAGAACCCAGTGGATGACCCGGGATGCTGGGGACGGCCATGACATCCTGCGGAAAGCTTCACCCAGGCTCAAAGAGACGGACGGATATTTTCAAGACCCAAGGCTTACCTGCAGAGCGACAAGTCATTATGGGCTCTGGCTTGGTTGGACAACGCGGCGACTCTGGACAGGCGGTGCTAGCAGATTTAGAAGAACAGTAGGAATGGATGGGCACCGACAGGGATTCAGAGGGACCCATTGAAAGACCATGTTTTGATCGTCCGGTCTTCAAACACCCTGAAGTGCGAGGACATACTCGGAGGCGATCAAATCTTGTGGGGAACGTGTGCAAAACTCTGGAGAGTACTCAAACCTAATCGATTAGCCGTGTCCACCGTCATGGACAACTTGAGCCAAAGGAACTGAAGTTATCTGAAATTCTCAACACAAATAATAATATTGATGTGGGAATTATTGACAACTCGGGTACGAGAATTTGGTTGGCGGAACCATCTCGTTAACAACCAACAATGTAGTAACATTTTGCTTTTAGCCCTCTCTTGTTGTAGGAGAAAAATTTGCTTTACGCTAAAACTTACAGCCCCACCTGCCATATATGCATATAGTATAGATGATTACTTTTCACCCCTCTCTTATGTGACTTGCCGGCATATTCAATATGCTGACCTACACGGCTCCAACGTCTTATGTTGCAGATATTTTCTTCGACGAGTAAGTGTACGATTCAGGGTTACGGTCCGCACTCAACCTGCCGTTGGTGTTATTTGGGACTCCACTCCCTTGACTGCTTCCGCTGAGATATTTAAGGTATATATCAGTTTTACGCTATTTACATGTGATTGCAATTCCATATATACATTGATGTACTGTGTGTGCCAGCATACTGATCCAGGGATGGCACAGAAACACAGAGGCTTGACTCGTCTTGAGTCGGGTCGCTACAGAAATGGTATCAGAGCACATGTTGACTGTAGGACGTGACCCTAGAAACTGGAAACTTCTAGGAGAGGATCTCTCAAAAATCTTATTTTTGAGAACACCTTTTACTTCTCATCTCTTCTGTTTTCATCAAATGTTATCTCTCACCTCAAATAGTTATGAAATCCCCTTACCCCTTCGACCTCATGAAGAATCAACGGAGTTCTACTTCAAAGTAAAGAGGATTTCACCACGCATTTGAAGAATTGAAGCTACACAAATTAAAGACTCTCAAGACCCAAAGAATTCGAAGACCCTGAAGCGTTCGAATATTTATATGACCATTAGAAGTCCAAACCCCTGTTATATACCCACGTTAGTTACGATGGTTTGTGAGCCGTCATTGGTGTGTGTTTTCCGACGGCCACAACAAAAACCTATTCTCAAAAATATTGTTCGTATTGTGTGTATCTCCCTCCCTCTCTTACCCGTCTCATCCCCAAAACCTCAACCCTACCAGATGGAGTATGAAGCTGGACTTGTAGTCTCTGGACCAATGACCCAACTGGAAGCTGAAATATGGATTCAGAACATGGAGAACCACTTCGGGAGCAACTTGATCTCAAGGAAGTATGAAGTGGAACACGCTCTCCAGTACTTTACCCAAAGTGTTGCAATCTGGTGGAAAATGCACTATGCCATACAAGGATTTAGTGGAGCAGAAAGTTGGCAAGAATTCAAGAAGACTCTGTCAAGATCCCGTCTCATTCAGAAGGGCTATGATAATCCGAAGGAGAAGACTTGTGCATGCAACATCTATGGAGAAATAGGACACACCCAGGAAGAACACACGGATGGATGCACTCATTGTGAAGAAAATCACCCAGCTGAGGAGTGCCCAAGTAGTCAGGTGACTTGTTTCCTTTGTGAGGGGACCACCCACTACCCAGCTGAGTGTCACATTTACCCCAAGGTGCAACAAGTTGTCAAGCAGCAGAAAGATGTAGTGAAGGGAACCCTCAAGAAGAATATTCTAGAGGAACCGGTGATGATTGAAAATATTGAAGACCCTGATGGACAAGGTCTGACCAGATTTTTCTCCAATGCATGCTACTCATGTGGAGAAGAAGGACATTATTCACAGGATTGCACGAAGAGAAGCCAAGAGTATCTGGGAAACTTCCCGACGGAAGAAGTGGAGTTTGATCCACTTGAAATAGAAGAACTGGCCAAAATATAGGAGTCCAAAAAAAGAAAAAGTACCTTTGGAAGAGCCAAATCCCTGCAGACATAGACCTGAGTCATGTCAGATGTTAGAAGTGTATGAAATTTGGCCACCACAAATACATGTGCTCAGGAAGGAAGCCGGGAACCCACGGAGCAAAGGCAAACACTAAGACGCCTCGAGACTTGTCAGAACTCGTTTGCTTTCGTTGCAAGGAAGCAGGACATTTTGCCAGCGATTGTCCACAAAGGAAGCTAGAATGGAGTAGTTAAGTTTTGACCATGGCAATAAGTGTAATCCGAAGCACTCTTGTTTTTCATGAGATCATGGAGAGAAATTTTTGTAACAGAAGTCCCTGAGATTGTAATAACATCATGAATAAATGGAATTTATTGTCTCATGATTGCCTATGTTGAAAATGTATGCGTTGTTTCTCTACGAGCAAAGATCTCTGAACATTATGAGGATATGAGAAAATATGGTCTATGCAGGCATGAGTATAATTCATTTTAAGTGTGGTAGTAATCGGTAAACCCACAGGATCCATTGAGTAGGAGTGTACCATGATTACCAAGGAGACATATACATTCCTCTGAGTACCTATTTACTGACACCTGCAGATGGCAACTCTCTACGAGTCATTCCTCAAGGGCCCAGAAACGATCATGACCCTGACCAGTGAGCATGATTACCCGAAAATCCTGAAGGACATGATGAAGCACATTCATCTTGAAGGAGATGCAGTCTACAAAGGCTACCCATTCATGGAAAGTGGAGTAGAACTTTGGTATGTGGAAGTACACCTCCACCATGTGAAAGGAGTTTGTCCAAAGACTATGGGGCAATACTTTTTCATTTCACATGTACCACGGGCAACCTTCTTTGATGCTGTTCGTGAAGCTGCCATGGAAGCCATACGTCAGATCGGAGAAATCCTTGAAGCAAGACTCCGTCATACCCAGGAATACCTGAGTGAAGTATGTGCGGAGATGATGGAGATGAAGCTCATGACCACCATGATGAAGCAAAAGATGGATGATTTCAAGGAGCACATCGGAAAATTCGAGTGGAACTAAAGTACCTCCAAGAGAGGCAGATGAATAAAGTTGGCAGAAATGCTCGACCATACCGAACAATGTGGATGGCAGCATTTGTAATAGAGTACTTTTGAATTGGATTTTTTTTGAGGATAAATTAAGGATGTAATAAAGGATTGATTATGAAATGGATATGATTTATGGAAGAAGCTGTGATGGATCAGCAAACATTTTCTTAGGAATATACGAAAGCCAGAGAGTTGTGAAGATACGATAGACGTTTTGTTGAGCTTGCAGAACCAATGGATTATCCGAACTCCGTTCGTGGACAAGAGAAATTTTGCAACACTTCTGAGGATGCCCAAGTGTTAGAATGCGAGAATCGCTAAACCTTAAACAAGGTAATGATTTCAGTGCGACATGGCTTGGCCACCATGACGACTTACTATTATCATTCTCTTGCTATTCGGAATGGTAAATCTGAGAGACTTACCCATAGTGAGAGATGACGTCCTCTGAAGCTTTTGTTTAAGCCTTAGAATGGTATAAGAAAAGCCCATGTACATGGCACTTGTTGTCACGCGTAGGAAATTTGATGGTGAGAATGAAACCAAGACCCCTCTCTCTTCAGGATAACCACGAATGGTAGACCACCATGAGAACCATCGATATGTTATTTAGAATTGATCACGAGACTGTCAGTTAAGAAGACGCAGTGACGGAAGAAGCTTATATCAACGGGAGAGCATCACCAAAGGATTTAATATGAAGACTGTGCGATGTCAGTTGCCAAAACCCCATAGGAATCGTTAAAGCATTTTGAGGGACCAGTATCTCTCATTTTAAGGGTGGTAGCATTCCCACCTTGCCGGAGATTGGATTTGTTAGAAGACCCCCAAACCCCAACCTTTCTTTCTAGCCTCTTTGAATCTCGAGGACGAGATTCATTTTAAGTGTGGTAGTTTGTAACATCCCAAAATTATAAATTTTGGAATGTTAATATAATTAATATAAGATTGTTTGTTGGTTGCCTGAGTGATTGAAACTTGTGTGAAATTTGAAACTTTTCGAAACTTTTGAATGAGAGGGAATAAAATGACTTTCCCCATCTCCGGTGAATTCAAATTCAATCTTTTAAAAGCAAAGAGAGAAGATGACATGACTTCTTCAACTATAAATAATTTGAACGGAGATATTTGCATTTGAATTCTTTTGCATTTCCATTTGTTTTCTTCGTGCAAGAAATGCCGGGAAATACATTCTAGAGAGGAGGAACATGACCCTCAAACCCACGGGCATTTTGAAAGTTATTTGAACCCTAAAACTTAGAGGGTCTTTTGAAAATTATTTGCAAAAGAAAATAAACCTTTTAGGCAATTTTGTGAAAATAATTTTTTCTGAAGTTTTTATTTTTGCCGTGGAAAAATGCCCATCATTTATAATTTATTTTTCTGATAATTTTAGTATATAGAAACTCTTTATTCCGTTTTGATTTGAATTCCCTTTTATCGTTTTAGTTTCCTAGTTTTAAAAATAGGAAAGGAATCCCTTTATTTTGGAAAGACCTGCTGGCCCATTAAGACCTTTCCTATTTTTGGCCCAACAGGAGATCTTCTCCTACCTCTCTTCTTCTTCACGTCACAGCAAGCTTTCCATCCATGGAGGAAGGAATTCCCTCCTTCCCGATCTCCCTCTTCTTTCCTTCCGGACGCCATCCGAGGCCGCCTATAAAACCCTCACCATCTCCTCTCTCCATTTTTCCCGAGAGAACCCCCTCTCCTCGCCTCTAGCTCGCACGCCACCATCACCCCGTCGGTCACCAGAGAACTCACCGTGCACCTCCACATCGCCCCTGCACTCCTCCTCGCCCCCCTGGCACCCCTGCTGCACCACCCCTCCCTTCGGCCCCTCCTCCACCGCCGCCCCACCCCACCCCGTCGCCCTGCAAGCCTCGCCCCCTCCCTGGAACCAGCGAGTAGGAGCAGCCAGAAACTTCCTCCCGTCGGCACCCCCCTGCAGGTCTCCACCTCCCCCTCGCCTCCCCCCCAGGAGCCCCACCCCAACCCTCCTCCGCCGGATCCCCTCCTCCACCGGCCCTTCCCCACCCTCGCCGGAGAAGGCTCCAGCACGGGAGCAACTTCCATCACGGTAAGGCCCCTCTTTCCTTTCTTTTTTTTTACTTGTTTTTTTTAGTTTTACCCTTAGATCTATTTTCAATGGTGTAGATTAGAGTAACTTACCCTTTCGGTTTTTAAACAAAAACCACTCGGGTTTTATTCCACTTAACTATTAGCCAGCAAGTTTTTGTTAGGCTTCGGCCGTTTTCTCCTAACGTTAGCAACAAACACCCCTTAGCCTATCACAGCGCGCCACGTATACCCCTGTCTGTTAGCAAGTTAGCTTCTTCTTTTTTCTGTCTAGTTGCAAAAACAGAAAAGTTCCAATCTTGTTTAGCCCATAACTTTTGATCCACAACTCCAATGTAGTTGATTCTTTTTCCAGTAGCTCAAACATTTCCGGTAGTTTTTAAAAACATATAATTTGTCTATGTTTGAAATTTTCAAATTTGAGTTAGATCAGATTTAGTTTAAACCTTGTTTTCCTTATTCCAGGAGTTTAAAAATAGATTTTAATTTGATTCCTTTTGGTACTAATCACTAGTGATCTTATTTATCAGTGGTAAAAATTTCAGATTTGTTTGAGTATTTTAGCTCACAGTTTCATGTGAAACAATTTCTGTTTCACCTCTTTTAGGATTTCGGCTAATTCCTTTTCTATTTTTTTTTGTTTTAAAATATTTTCTTTATTATTTCAGAAACATTATTGTTTTGTTTATGTTAGTTAACAGGAGGTTTGCAACAAGTTTTGATTTTTATTTTATTTGTTATCATGAAATCAATTCTAGTTCCTTAGTAACTTGCAATTGGTTTCCGCACTGTTTCAAATCCCGTTTGGGAATACTTTCAAAAAGTTTTGTGAAAAATACTTTATTTATCTTAGTTAGATTTATATCTTAGTTCCTTGTTATTATTTTCTGTTAGACAAAAACTTTTTAGTGTTTGACGTAGTAGAAGACTCACTAGTCTTATTTGAAGTTTCTTTCGAATTTTCTATTCGCTCTCCATTTTGTTTTGATTGCTAGTATGAGTGCTTATGTGAATGATATGTTTGTTATACAGATTTCATCGGAGAGTGACGAGTAGTCTATCAAGTTATTTCTCAAGAAATTCTTCTTCGTCAACATCACCAGGCAAGTCACTTTGATCATACTATCACCTATGTTTATGCATCGTAGTTCTACCATCCTATGCCCAAATTGCATGCTGCTTAGGTACTTGGAAATTTTAGTATAAATTGTAGTATCATGTCGTAGGCACCCAACAACCCCGATACTTGGTCCCGGGACGACAAATTTCATATTGCTATGCCTGAGTAGACGGGATTTCGGTTGAGTGCATAACACGAGTGATGCGAGGTTGATTAAATAATCAAGACCGGTTAAGACAAGATTTTCAAGACCTCAGACGCAATGCAACTCTGGGTGAAGGACGGTTGATCGGCTCCCTGGAGAACCCAGTGGATGACCCGGGATGCTGGAGAGGCCATGACATCCTGCGGAAAGCTTCACCCAGACTCAAAGAGACGGACGGATATTTTCAAGACCCAAGGCTTACCTGCACAGCCACAAGTCATTATGGGCTCTGGCTTGGTTGGACAACGCGGCGACTCTGGACAGGCGGTGCTAGGAGATGTAGAAGAACGGTAGGAATGGATGGGCACCGACAGGGATTCAGATGGACCCGTTGAAAGACCATGTTTTGATCATCCGGTCTTCAAACACCCTGAAGTGCGAGGACATACTAGGAGGCGATCAAATCTTGTGGGGAACGTGTGCAAAACTCTGCAGAGTACTCAAACCTAATCGATTAGCCGTGTCCACGGTCATGGACAACTTGAGCCAAAGGAACTGAAGTTATCTGGATTTCTCAACACCATTAAATATATTTGATGAGGGTAATTATTGACAACTCGGGTACGAGAACTGGTTGGCGGAACCATCTCGTTAACAACCAACCTTTGTAGTAATATTTTTCTTTTAGCCCTCTCTTGATGTAGGATAAAACTTGCTTTTCGCTAAAAACTTATAGCCCCACCTGCCATATATGCATATAGTATAGATGATTACTTTTCACCCCTCTCTTATGTGACTTGCCGGCATATTCAATATGCTGACCCACACGGCTGCAACGTCTTATGTTGCAGATATTTTCTTCGACAAGTAAGTGTACGATTCAGGGTTACGGTCCGCACTCAACCTGTCGTTGGTGTTATTTGGGACTCCACTCCCTTGACTGCTTCCGCTGAGATATTTAAGGTATATATCAGTTTTATGCTATTTACATGTGATTGCACTTTGATATATACATTGATGTACTGTGTGTGCCACCATACTGATCCAGGGATGGCACAGAAACACAGAGGCTTGACTCGTCTTGAGTCGGGTCGCTACACTTATCATATGCAATGCGGGAGATGCATACGCTAACACAGTTTCCGTACTTGGATCATATGCACTTATGATTGGACCTCTATCAAGCATCCACAACTACTATAAATCATTAAGGTAAACCCAACCATAGCATTAAACATCAAGTCCTCTTTACTCCCATATGCACACATCTCCCTTACTCGGGTGTAAGTTTATGTCACTCTCGCCACCCACTATAAGGGAATCATGAACATATTGCAAACCCTCCAACGTGTATCCTTCACGTGTGCGCCTCACAGAAGGCACCTTAGGACATCACCATATCAACACACAATTCATATCAATAACATCATATCACAATTAACCTGTAGGCCAAAAGAAATCTACTCAAACATCATAGGATAGCCACACATCATTGGATAATAATATATAGCATTACACCATGTTCAGGTACAGATTACAACGGGGAAGAGAGGTTTTACACCGCTGCATAGAGGAGGAGAGAGTTGGTGGTGACAGCGGCGAAGTTGTTGGTGTAGATCACCGTCATGATGGTTGCCCCGATGGCACTCCGGCGCCACCGGGAGAGAGCCCCCCTCCTTCTTATTCTTCCTTGGACTCCTCCCTAGCTGGGAGGAGGGTTTCACCTCTCATCCATGGTCGTCATGGCACCCGAAGGGCACCAACCCCTCCGGGATTGGATCACTCTCTGTGTTGCTCTCCTATTTTTGTGACGTGTTTTCTCACCCTTCACCGTCTCTTAAATATCCGGAGATCCGTAACTCCGATCAGGCTGAAATTTTTGAGGGATTTTTATCGTGAAAATATCTTCCTTACGGCGGAAGGAGAGCATCAACCGACTTAATGGGTAGCTACAAGCCATCAAGCCGCCCCCAGGTCATGACATGTTGGCTTGTGCCTCTCTCGGGCATCGTGTTGCGTTGATTCTGACTCCCAAAATTCACATATATTCCAAAAATATCTCCATAAATGTTTGTCGTGTTTGGAGTCCATTTTATATGGATTTTCTACTAAACAAAACACACACAAAAAACATGAACCAACACTAGATACTCGATCAATAGGATAGTGCTAAAAAATAATATAAATTGCTAAATAATTACTCAAAAGTATCGTAGAATGATAATATAATAGAACAGAACAATCAAAAATTATAGATACGTTGGAGACGTATCAAGTACCCAATGGAACTTTAATGTCACTTGCCTCAGAAACTGTAAGTCATCTTACGAAGAGGATCAATCACTACGCGTATAGTATATGTATATGCCCCCACCCCCACCCCCATTTCGATATGGTGGGATGTGGGTTCATTGGTTATATATATGCACGCGCTCAAAAACAATTGTGTCGATGCCTAACCATGTCATATCGTAACACATACAAAAAAGGATCATCCTTGGTCAAACCCATAATAGGTGACCACACATGGGCCCCAGAGATTGACGCCTCACCGTTTACCATGTGAGGGAGCCACTAAGGACCACCATCAGTTATATGTGACCCAAGCATATGTATGGGTTTGTTTTTTGATGTCAAAATTCCCAATGCATGACTTTGATGCGGTGCGTTCTTCACAAATTGGAAAGCCCCCCCCCCCCCCCCCGCTAAAGAAAATTGCATGCAATATGCATGTCTCATCCTCCCCCCTCAACTTTGAGCGATAGGAGGTACTCATGAGTATGACACGTCAATCTCTGGTGTGGAATCTCACCATGATCTATCGCAACACAACACAAAATGAATCCACCTTGGTCAAACCTCTCTCGGTGCAGTTCAAAGTGATAAACCACGTGGGCCCACGGATGGGGGCGTCACTAATAACGCATGAAGGATTGTCCGAGGGACCACCACCACTGTGTGCATGAGTCCCAAACACATGCATGACGTTAGTGTTGTGTATTGTTTCAAATACCCAATGCACAACTTTGATAATTTGGGATGGCAACTGCCTCACAAAACGAACAATCCCACACACAGAGGCTCATGCCACGAAGTGTGCCGGAATGATCCCCTCCCACCCCAACCCCCCCCCCCCCACGCGACCACCATTGAAAACACCGCTTTGAGGCGCGTTGAACTATTTTTATGCAGAAAACACGTGACACATGAGTCCGTGTTAAAATTATAAAATGTTCATGTATCATTTGGAAAATAATGCATTAACTCAATATCCAGGAATTCATTGGGGAAATCATATGTGCCCTTGGGTTCATGTTTAGTCCCCGTGAAATAAATGGTAAAAACCTCAAACATCTTGGCGTCGTGGAAAACATAAAAATATTGGTTTTTCGATAGCTCGGCCTCAAACATCGAAAAAATATTCATTTTTAAATTGAAGTAAATCCAAAAATCAGCTGGAAATGATGAAACTTGGCATTCTGTTTCATGATATATGTATATATAGTATTTGATATACTTTTCTTACAAACGAGAGCTTATTAAAGGTTGGTACACATAGTTGTCATGTTACCATCATAAACAATTATTATAATATTGAACTGTGTGTTGGTCCCAACAAAATATTACGTACCACCACGAGACCCGCTTGTCGTGCGAGCGGACGTAAGTTGACGGGATGCATGCGAGCAGTCTGCTGCTCACGCTAACCATGAGGCATTCGAGCAAGAGTGTAAATTGGCGGGACGTGTGCGAGCAGGCCGCTGCGCTGGCTCACCGGGAGACGTGCGAGCTGGTGTCTGAATTGATGGGACACGTGCGAGCAGACCTCTGCGCAGGTTCACTGGGCAGGGGTGTGAAATAATGGGAGGCATGCGAGAAGACCGTTGTGCAGGATCACCGGGAGGCAAGCCCTCCCACCTAGCTCCCAACCACTTTATATAAAGCGCGCTTGTGATGCTAGTTATAGCAGGCGACCGCACTCCCCTCTCTCCATACATCGCACCTCCATCCTTGCCGCCATTCCGAGTCATAAATGCTCTCGAAAGTATATTAGATGGCGACCAATCGCACCATTGGAGGGAGTGGTGATGTGGGTTCGAAGCCGGGGCCCTCCCCGCTGATGAGGTCTCACACAGACAAAAGCGCGACCATGACGTCGTAAGCCCCGTCGTGCCTCCCTATCATGAGGCGGTGCTGCATAGAGACTAATACGGCCTCTGTGATGACCACTCCAGCAACGACGACTTTGACGACTCCGACGGTAACAAATCCGATGATGACGGAGAACCGGTTAGACCCTCTATTTTGGTAACTATATCATAGGGTATTTCAGATTAGTTCAGTTTTTGCTTTTTGGAATGGAGAGACTGGGGTTCATGTTATTTCAATCTATGTAATCAGAGTAAGATCCGATAGATCCAGGAGAGACTAGGGTTCATGTTATTTCAATCTATGTAATCAGAGTAAGATCCGATAGATCCATGTAGTGTGTACATATTGATTATTCGTTAGGTAAATGATAAGTGACTTGTATAACTGACATCTCCATTCCAAAGAAAAGGATAAGTGACATTTGTATTGTAACATCCCAAATTTCGGAGTGTTAATATAATTATTAGATTGATTATTTCTTTGTTTGAGTGATTGAAACTTGAGTGAAATTTGAAAATTTTCAAAAAAACTTTTGAATGAGAGGGAATAAAATGACTTTCCCCTTCTCCGGTAAATTCAAATTCAATCATTTAAAAACAAAGAGAGAAGATGACATGAATTCTTCAACTATAAAGAATTTGAACGGAGTTTTGCAATTGAATTCTTTCAAATATTTGCCATTGCTTCTCTATTTTTCTTCCCCGAGAAATACCCCGACAAAATTCTTGCACGCAAGAAAGAGCGGAGGAAAATGACCCTCCAAAATGTGAGGCATTTCTAAAATATTTTGAGCCAAGAAAAACCCAAGTTTATGGGGAAAATATTTTACGAAAAGAAATAAAGCCTTAGGGATTTTTCTGAAAAAAAAACATTTTTAAAAGTTTTTATTTTGGTGTTGGAAAAATCATAAACGAGTAGGAAATATTTTTTTGGAAATTTTGGTATATTATACCCATATATTCCGAGGAATATTCCATTTACTTTTAATAGTTTTAATACCTGTTTTAATAAATATGGAAAGAGATCTTTATTTTAGGAAAGTCCTTGGGCCATATTAGGAACGTCATCTGGCCCATATCCCCACCTTCTTCCACTCGTCACTTGCCTTCTCTAGCCATGGCAGAAGCTTCCCACGAAGCTTCCCCTCCAGGATTCGCGAGCTATACCCCCTCCCGGCGCCTCCCGTCACCACTATAAGAACGCCCCGTCTCTCCTCTTTCCGTTCCCCTAGAGAAATCCTCGTTTACCCGCCCGTAGCCTCGGCGCCACCATCGCCATCTTCTCTGTCGACCCGAGCTCGGCAGGAGCTTAACCACCTCGCCCCCCTCCAGGAGCTCCCTGCCTCGCCCAAGTGCCTTCCCCTACCCCCTGCCGCGCCACCTCCAACACCCGTGGTACCCAGAGCACCCCCCCTGCACCCCTCCCCATCCCCACGAGATCCCTGCCAGGAACACCATCGCGAGGAACTTCCTGCCTCTCCCCATCGCCCCCCTGTGCCCCCCTTCCCCAAGCGCCCCCCTCCTCCACCGACCCCTCCCCACACCGGAGCCGCCCTTCCCCACCCTCGCCGGCAACCCCCCCCCCCCTCGCCGGAGCAGCCCCTCCACGCCATCGTCCTCCCTGCCGTCGCTGCAAGCCAGGAGCGCAGGTAACTCCCTCTCCTTTCTTTTTTTTCTCCTTTCTATTCCTTTCACCATTAGATCTAGATCCCACTGTGTAGATTAGAAGGAACTTACCCCTTCGGTTTTCTAAAAAGAACCGGTCAACCTGTTAAGTTAACCAAAATATTTTACTTATATAGCGGCCATTTGCTAGTTAAGCTGTAGCAGTGAACGGTTTTCATCAAATCAGATCGTGCCACGTCATCGGTTCTCTTTTCGATTTTAATTCCAAAGCAGAGAAAGTTCCAATCTTGTTTTGATCATAACGTTTGATCCACAACTCCAATGAGGTTTATTCGTTTTCCAGTAGATCACAATTGTTCTGTAGTTTTTAAAAACATATAATTTGTCTATGTATGAAATTTTCAAATTTGAATTAGATCAGATTTAGTTTAAACCTTGTTTTGCTTATTCCACGAGTTTAAAAACAGCTTTTAATTTGATTCTTTTTGCTACTGATCATTAGTGATCTTAGTTTTCAGTGGTAAAAATTTCCGAATTATTTGAGTATTTTAGCTAATTGTTTCTTGTGAAACAATTTCTGTTTCACCTCTTTTAGGATTATGGCTATTTCCTTTTCTATAATTGTTTTTAAATTATTTTCTTTTATATTTCAGAAAGATTATGTTTTGTTTCTGTTAGTTACCAGTAGGTTTGCAACAAGTTTTGGTTTTTATTTTTATATGTTATCATGGAATCAATTCTAGTTCTCTAATAACTTGCAATTGGTTTCTCCACTGTTTCAAATTCCGTTTGGAAATACTTTCAAAAAGTTTTGTGAAAAATACTCTGTTTTATCTTAGTTAAATTTATATCTTAGTTCCCTGTTATTATTTTCCGTTGGACAAAAAAACTATTTAGTGTTTGATGTAGTAGAAGACTCCCTAGTCTTATTTGAAGTTTCCTTCGGATTCCTATTCGCTCTCTCTTTTGTTTTGATTGCTAGAAAGATTGCTAGTATGAGTGCTCATGTGAATGATATGTTTGTTATATAGATTTCATCAGAGAGTGACGAGTAGTCTATCAAGTTATTTCTCGAGAAATTCTTCTTCGTCAACATCGCCAGGCAAGTCATTTGATCATGTATCACCTATGTTTTATGCATCGTAGTTCTACCATCCTATGCCCAATTGCATGCTGAGTAGGTACTTGGAAATTATGGTTACATATTGTAGTATCATGTGGTAGGCACCCAACAACCTCGTTACTTGGCCCGGGACGACAAATTTCATATTGCTATGCTTGAGTAGACGTGATTCTGGTTGAGAGTTTATCACGAGTGGTGCGAGTATAAGTTAATAACCAAGACCGGTTAAGTCAAGACTTTTCAAGACCTCATGATGCAATGCAACTCTGGGTGAAGGACGGTTGATCGGCTCCCTGGAGAAACCAGTGGATGACCCGGGATGCTGGAGACGGCCATGACATCTTGCGGAAAGCTTCACCCAGGCTCAAAGAGACGGACGGATATTTTCAAGACCCAAGGCTTACCTGCACAGCCACAAGTCATTATGGGCTCTGGCTTGGTTGGACAACGCGGCGACTCTGGACAGGCGGTGCTAGCAGATGTAGTAGAACGGTAGGATTGGATGGGCACCGACAGGGATTCAGAGGGACCCGTTGAAAGACCATGTTTTGATCATCCGGTCTTCAAACACTCTGAAGTGCGAGGACATACTCGGAGGCGATCAAATCTTGTGGGAAACGTGTGCAAAAGTCTGCAGAGTACTCAAACCTAATCGATTAGCCGTGTCCACGGTCATGGACAACTTGAGCCAAAGGAACTGAAGTTATCTGGAATTCTCAACACAAATAATAATATTGATGTGGGAATTATTGACAACTCGGGTACGAGAATTGGTTGACGGAACCATCTCGTTAACAACCAACAATGTAGTAACATTTTGCTTTTAGCCCTCTCTTGATGTAGGAGAAAACTTGCTTTTCGCTAAAAACTTATAGCCCCACCTGCCATATATGCATATAGTATAGATGATTACTTTTCACCTCTCTCTATTGTGACTTGCCGGCATATTCAATATGCTGACCTACACGGCTGCAACGTCTTATGTTGCAGATATTTTCTTCGACGAGTAAGAGTATGATTCAGGGTTACGGTCTACACTCAACTTGCCGTTGGTGTTTATTGGGACTCCACTCCCTTGACTGCTTCCGCTCAGATATTTAAGGTATATATCAGTTTTACGCTATTTACATGTGATTGCAGTTTGATATATACATTGATGTACTGTGTGTGCCAGCATACTGATCCAGGGATGGCACAGAAACACAGAGGCTTGACTCGTTTTGAGTCGGGTCGCTACATGTATAAACGATTATGCTAACATTTTGTCTAAGGTTTTACAATGATTTAATGGTTGATCTATACAAATGATCATTTTGCTAATAATCCATCTACATAGATGATTATACATATACCCCTTTGTAAATAAACATTGTATAAGAGTATTTAGATCACTACTTTAGTGGTAATAGGGAGTAGTACTTACTGGAAAGTTCCTTGTTTGTTTGATAATAATCGGTTCATGCATATATAGTCATTAGTTAATAATTTTGTTGCACTAAGTTGTTTGGGATGTCATTTTATGCATTTCATTCATCAATGTCATGATTTTTTTATTATATGTATAGGTTCTATCTAATGACGTTCGAAGCGATAAATATGACCAGAGGAGGTACAAGAAACAAAAGTTCACACAGCTCGACGCGGGAACAAATAATCGTCGTATCGGGACCCGGAATGGGGGCTTCAGATGCCCGTTCTGCACCCAAAGGCTTCACCCGCATTTGCAAGTGTTCTTCCTCATGCTAGAGGACGAGTCGTTGGCTCCTTCAGGGAGAAGTATTCTCGCAACATGGTGCACGTCGCGTATGCAGAGTACCTGGGGAAAGTTTACGTTGTCCGTGGGTATGATCACGATTGATTTATATGTACATGTCCAACACTAACCTAGTTAACTAGTTTGTGCGTCTTATATGTATGCTTGAGTATGTTTATGCATTGATATAGATGTTGGTGAGACTTTGATTTATGAACTAGTAGTACGTAGAGCAATGTAATTGCAGTCTTGGCTTCTTTCAATGCATGGCTGCTTAGATGAGGTGTTAATTAAAATTCTTAGTAACTACTCCTGCATTGGTGCTTAGCTTTTGGTCGAAGTAATTATGTACTCCCTCTGTTCCTAAATATAAGACCTTTTAGAGATTTCACTATGAACTACATCGAATGTATGTACTCATATTTTAGGATGTGGATTCACTCATTTTGCTCCGTGTCTAGTCCATAGTGAAATCTCTAAAAGGTCTTATATTTAGAAACGAAGGGAGTAGTATTTAAGCAAAAAATTGTGATTTGGTTCCCGGACTCTGTTAAACCTGTTCCTACCAAGTAACTTCTAATTAACAATACACTATTATTCTATCTTGTTCTAACTAAATAATCCATATCCTCCCACTCCTCCACTCCTATCAGAAAGCACCATATCGACTTAAATATTTCTGCCATTTGTGATACAATCAGTGAACTGGCATCGTATGAGAGTCGTATTTTGGCAGTACCATTTTGACTTAAATATGCAATGAATGATTGATATTTGCACCTTAAGATGTCACCGACTTGATTTAATTACCATTCTGGATTGTTTTTCCCTTCCCGGTCACATCGCAAATGAACTATATTCCGCAACCGATAGCGATCATTCACGTCTGCACTTCTTTGATTTATTGCACACACTTTGGTTTTGTCAACTGTTTGCCATTTAACACCCACAATAATGGGATCTTCTCTTCCATACGGCGCGTGTGTGGTTGCGTGCAGGAACCTGCTCGGTTGCACGAGAATGGGCTCAGCAACGATACGTTGGCAGCACTTCGAGCCGTCGCATGGCCAAACGAACCGTGTGTTCACGCGATGGTTAAGCTTGAACAACAACCCTCCACCGGGAACGCAGTGACAAGACGTGCCAATTACATCCCGTCAAACCCCCATTTAATCCACCGCTCATTTAATCTATTGTCTCTCTTCAACCTTTCCCCGCAATGCAAGAAACACACCCACGACTCCAAATACAGAGAGGATATCCTGCTCGGCTCCAATGGCGGAGCTCCGAGCAGATGTCGATGACAAGCGGATGTTCACCATTCGTGCCTACGTGGACACCCACGTAAGGTTGAAGAACCTCACGGTGGTGTACACAAATGACCCGGTCTGGACGGAGAACTCCATCCAGACCATGGAGCAGTTGAAAGGACGATGATGTCACCTAGAGGGGGGATGAATAGGCGCTTTAAAATAATTACAGTTTAGGCTTGAATAAATGCGGAATAAAACTAATGTTTAATTTGTCAAGAACCAAACCTAAAAAACTAGGCTCACCTATGTGCACAAACAACTTATGCTAAGCAAGATAAACAACTAAGTGATAGCAAGATATATAACAAGAAACAATCTGGCTATCACAAAGTAAAGTGCATAAGTAAAGGGCTTGGGTAAGAGATAAACGAGGCACGCGGAGACGATGATGTATCCCGAAGTTCACAACCTTGCGGATGCTAATCTCCGTTTGGAGCGCTATGGAGGCACAATGCTCCCCAAGATGCCACTAAGGCCACCGTAATCTCCTCACCCCCTCGCACAATGCAAGATGTCGTGTTTCTACTATGGGACACTTGAGGGTTGTCACCGAACACGTACAAACAAGGTTGGGGCAATCTCCACAACTTAATTGGAGACTCCCAACAACACCATGAAGCTTCACCACAATGGAATATGGCTTCGAGGTAACCTCAAATGCCCGGGGTAATCTCCACAACCTAATTGGAGACCCCGAAGCTTGCCCAGAGCTTTACAACACAATGATTAGGATTCAAGGCACCACCAAGATTCTAGGACGCCAAAGCATCCATGAAGAACAATCTCTAGGGTACCAAGCACCCAAGGGTAATAACTAATAAGCTTCTCAAACTTTTTCACTTCCACATATTATCGTGGAGAACTCAAACCGATGCAACTAATGCAATGACAAGAACACACAAAGTGGTCAAGTCACTCACACTCAAATCCCTCCACAACCACAAAAGCTATGGAGGAATATGATAGGAAGAACAAGGAGATCACAAAGGACTCCAAGATCAAGATCCAAGGGGTTCCCCTCACATAGAGGATAAAGTGGTTGGTGGAAATGTGGATCCTGATCTCCTCTCTCTTTTCCCTCGAGAACTAGAAATAATCATTGGAGGGATTGAGAGTTAGCAAGATCAAAGAAGGTCAACAATGGGGAGGGGGACAAATACGAGCTAAATGGATAAAAAACCATTAGGGAAAAAGACCCCCTTTTATAGGCCTCCCCAAATCCAACCGTTATGTGCATAGGTCGTGCACAAGTGTTACTACCGCTGGGCTGAGCATCCTACCGCTAGATTCGTACTACCGCCCAACCCAATCGGTACTTCTGCTTAAGAGGGCAATAGCTCATCGGAAGCCAGAGAGAAAGAACAACCAGAAGTAGGGACGGAAGGGGAGGGCGGCAGTACCACTTGAGCGGTACTACCGCCCCTCCCAAGCGGTACTTCCGCTCAAAGTGGAAAAACGCACTGATGAAGCCAGAGATAAATTATAAGTGGAAGAGAGGCCGACAGGGGAGGGCGGCAGTACTGTAGAGCGGTACTACCCCTCAGCTCCAGCGGTACTTCTGCTTAAGAGGCAAAACCTGCCTAGAACTACCATATTTTTTGCGTACAACCTCTGAATTGGGCAAGCTCGAGCTTGTTGGATAACACACGACAAGTAATATCCAAATATAAATGTGAAACCTCTATGAATGAAGAACGGGCAAAAAATTCAACATCGAAACATCATAGAAGATGCACATGAACTCCATTATCGATGAACTCGAGCATGTCATAAAGATGACCATAAGCTCTAAAACTCACCAAGAGAAACACCAAACAAGAACCAAGAAATATGATGTAAGGATGTGTTGACATGCAACTATTCCTAACTTGATGCCTCCACGGCAACGGAGCCAGAAAAGAGCTGCTTCCAGTTGCTCAACAATTAGAAATTGTCTTGCAATAGCCCACCAGCGCGTGGGATCGCGGAAGTTTTCAAGGGTAGAGTATTCAACCCAAATTTGTTGGTTCGCGCGGTGGGAAGTGAAAGAATATTCTCAAGTATTAGCAGTTGAATGTGTCAGATTCAACCACACCTGAAAGATTAGTAGCTGCAAGCAAAGTATCAGCAGCAAAGTAGTATGATGACAACGGTGCGAGAAACGATCTGGTGACAAGGCAGACTATTCCTAACGGTTGTATCAATGGCGCCAGTAAGTTGCCCGTGGACAGGAAATATTATTTCCCGGCAACGGTGCCAGAAAAAGTATTGTAGCAGGTAGCATCAGTGTAACGAGTAGCAGCAGTGGCAAGGAACAGCAGTAGTAATAGCAGTAGCAAGTAGCAACAATAGCGAGTAACAGCAGCAGCAAGTAACAGTAGTAGCAACAGTAGTGGCAGCCGCAGCAGGACAAAGCAAGTAGCAGTAGCAGCAACAGTAGTAACAGCAGCAGTGGGACAAACTCGTAGGCAATGGGTCGGTGATTTGTCAGATGACATTCATCATGCAACAGTTATAACAGAGAGAGATATGTGGCTAGCTCTCGTTCATCAATGTGATGTAGGCATGCATTCCGTGTGTCGTCATACATGCTTCGGGAAAAGAACTTGCATGACATCTATTGTCCATCCCTCCCGTGGCAGCGTGGTCCAAATGGATACTATGGGATATTAAGGTTCTCGTTTTAATAAAGAACCGGACCAACGCATTAGCACTTGGTGAACACATGAACTCCTCAAACTATGGTCATCACCGGGAGTGGTTCCGGTTATTGTCACTCCGGGGTTGCCGGGTCATAACACATAGTAGGTAACTACAACTTGCAAGATCGGATCTAAAACACACATATATTGGTGACAACATAATAATTTCAGATCTAAAATCATGGCACTCGGGCCCTAGTGACAAGCATTAAGCATGGCAAAGTAGTAGCAACATCAATCTGAGAACATAGTGTATACTAGGGATCAATCCCCGTCAAAACTAACTCGATTACATGATAGATCTCATCCTACTCATCACCGCCCAGCGAGCCTACGAATAGATTACTCATGAACGATGAAGAGCTTCATGGAATTGGAGAGGAAAGAAGGTTGATGATGACAATGGCGACGATCTCCTTGATCCGGAGCCCAAAACGGACTCCAGATCCGCCCTCCAGATGAAGAACAGGATGTGGCGGCGCCTCCGTATCGCAAACGCGATGAAATCTTCTCTTCTGATTTTTTCAGGATGAAAGGGAATAAATAGCGCTGGAGTTGAGGGCGGTAGAGCCACGTGGGCCCCACAAGCTTGGTTGTCGCGGCCAGGGGGGAGGCCGCGGTGACAGGGCTTGTGGCCCACTGGCCCGTCCCCTCCAGTGGATCTTTGCGCAGGTATTTTTCATATTTTCCACAAATATTCTCCGTAAATTTTCAGGACGTTCCGAGAACTTTTATTTCTGCACAAAAACAACACCATGGCAATTCTGCTGAAAACAACGTCAGTCCGGGTTAGTTCCATTCAAATCATGCAAATTAGAGTCCAAAACAAGGGCAAAAGAGTTTGGAAAAGTAGATACGATGGAGACGTATCAAGTCCCCCAAGCTTAAAACCTTGCTTGTCCTCAAGCAACTCAGTTGACAAACTGAAAGAGAAATAAAAACTTTGACAAACTCTGTTTGATCTTGTTGTTGCAACTATGTCTAACTCATAACGAGAATTTCAGCAAGATCACAAGTTAACCACATAAGCAAGTGACACATAGGTCTCACGGTAAACTAATATCAATGGCATAATAACCTAGCGAGCAAATAATAATGAGTTTCAGATACCAACAATTCAATCAAAACAAGCATGAAGCAATATGAATAGGTGGTATCTCGCTAGCTCTTTCTGAGACCGCAAAACATAAATGCAGAGCACTTTCAAGATCAAGGGCTGACTAAACATTGTAGTTCATAGCAACGAAGATCCAGTCATAGTCATACTCAATATCAATCAAAAGCAAAGCATAAAAATGACAGAGGTGCTCTCTAATTGGTGCTTATATAAGAAGGGAATGACTCAACAGGAAAATAAATAGATAGGCCCTTCGCAGAGGGAAGCATTGATTTGCAGAGGTGCCAGAGCTCAAGCTTTGAAAATAGAGATAATAATTTTGGGTGGCATGCTTTCATTGTCAACGCAATGACCAAGAGTTCTCAATATCTTCCATGATATTTGTGCTATAGGCGGTTCCCAAACAGAAAAGTAAAGTTTTAACTCCCCCCCCCCACCAATCAATCACACTCCACGGCTAGCCGAATCCTCGGGTACCGTCCATACTAACATCAATCCGGAGGGAGTCTTGTTTTACAGTTATGTTTTCGATTTAAGCGTGGAACTGGGCATTCCAATTACTGGCCCCTTTCTCGTGAATGACAGTGAATAAACACATGTCGAGGATAACACGCCTAACATGGAAGATACCAATAGCCCCCTGTCACCACATGAGCGGTTCGGGCATGCAAAACAGAATATTTCTTGAAGGTTTAGAGAATGGCACATGCAAATTTACTTGGAACGGCAGGTAGATACCGCACATAGGTAGGTATGGTGGACTCATACTATCGTGGTTTTGTCACGGCAGATGTCCTCGTGAAAGGACTTAGTACTGGAGCCATCGCACCTTGGCGGCGACTCAAAGGGGTTAAGCGGGAGAGACACGGCAATTTACCCAGGTTCGGCCCCTCGTGAGGAGGTAAAGGCCTACGTCCTGCTTTGGTTTGTATTGATGTGGTTTCGATTACAAGGAGGGCGTAACTCGCCGAACCTAGCACTCGATGATTTCTAACCTGCCCTCTCCTTCCCTGGGACTCGCCTTTATATACAGGTTGAATCCTTAGGGTTTACAAGGGTACTTTCCTTTCCTACAAATCGTGCCCCCTGTGGTTTCTAAGTCGCCGTCCTTCAAAGCTTGGAGACCTTCCAGAAATCATAAACCGCCATATGACCTTGATCTGGCCAGGCCAAGGCCCAAACCACTGTTCAGGTGAATCGCCTGATTTGGTGACCCGGCCCAATTAGGGCGGGTTATTAACAGGTAATATCCCCAACATTAGGCCCCAGATTGACTTGAACTCTTTTCACACCAATATTTCTGCTCAGTTAAAGGCGATTCATTCCTCATTTTCCTCCATACGTCAGAAATTGTAACCCGCCATCTGGCAGTGAAAATCTTCAAGTCGCCAAACCATTTCTTGTTGGCATCTTCTTATCCCTTGAATTCCGGGAAGACTGACATAATCCCAACAGATCCTCGCGCATCGTTATCCCAAAATTTTCGGAACGCCATTATAGCGAATCTTTTATTCCCCGGTGGTTCCCGCTCACGGCGCCTCGATTCCAGCGCCCGTCCTGTTAAATAGATGGGGGGTGCAGGACTGGCGCTTCCCACCTACCAGTCTCGTCAATCTCCTCCCCATTATCACAGCGAGGAAGTATTATCACCTCCCGAGGGCTCCGCCGCTGACCGCACTTCCTGTCTTCGCCCGAAAGGCTTCGGCGCCGCCCATAGATCTTCGCCGTCGTCAAGCTTCGTACCGCGGCTGATCCGCTCGCCGCCATTGACCACCGCGTCGCCGTCGACCACCTCGCCGTTTGCCAAACACTCTGTCGCCGCCGAAGTTTCCTTCGCTCGACATGACCTCTGTGCTTCTCCAACAGCCTCCGTCGCCGTCGACCACTTCCGATCGAAAGCATCAGGTTAGACCACCGCCCATTGGAGAACAGATATAATCTTTGTTCGAAGTTCCAACATCACCATATTCTTGATGTTCTTTGTGAATATCTGTTGCCTGTCTCTGACTGATTAACACAAATGTCGACGAGATAGCCAATGTTTTGAATGCCTTCATTTATCCGCTCTTAACTTGCGAGTCCAGAGTAATGTTTCGTCAAGCGAACGACATCACCTTGTCCTGGTAGTAAATTGCTGCATCCAACCATTTTTCTCATGTTTTTTCATCTGTCCAATAGATCCATAATTTACCCACTGATTGCGTAAAGCTGTTTGTAGTCTTCATACTTCTCCATTTTGAACGAACGTCTCCGACTCCTTTAGAACGTAGTTCTCATGAATAGCCAAACTTCATAAGTCGCCATAGCAACCCAACCCGGTTCTTAATGTGGCGGGTCAAGTTTTTTCCCTCAGTCCATGAACAAATTACTTGGCGAGTTAAATGAACTTATTTCACCCCTTACAGTAGATGTTCGAGACGTGTAAATTCATCTGTACTTTACTTCTTTGTAGCATGGGCACCGTCTTCAAAAGTGACTGGCTCCCTACCAAAGTCAACGACACCATACTAGCAGACTATGTGAAAACGGGCAACTTGGACCCTCAGAATGTTATCGGCTGGAGTACCGGGCTTGGAGAGGATCTCCCCAACCCCAAAGAAGGGGAGATAATCGTTTTCGTCGAACACCTTGAGCGAGGTTTTAAGCCACCCGGATCAAAGTTTCTTAGAGACGCCATGGCTTTCATGAACGTTCGCCTCCAGGATCTGGGACCTAACTCGATAAGTAACCTATGCCAATTCCAAGTGTTCTGTGAGGCTTATCTACGGATTGAACCCTCAGTTCCCTTATTCTGGCACTTTTTCCACCTAAATCGCCAAACGGAATTTCACAACGGCCCCAGCCTGGAACTCGGCGGTGTCAATGTTCAGCACCGCAGGGATAGCCCGTTTCCCTTACTCGCCATACCAAGCCATCCCAAAGGTTGGGGCGAGTCTTGGTTCTATTGTCAAGAGACCTCACCTGCAGGCGAAAACAAGCTTCTGGGCTATAGGAAAGATCGCCTTCCAACGAATTTCAATCTCCCAGACAAGCTCACCGAGGAGGAGGAATCAGATTTCATCCCATTATTGTCCGAGTTAAGATCTTTGACAAACAACGGTCTTACTGGGGTTGACTTGATCCGCTGCTGGTTCGAATGGCGCATCCTCCCTCTGAGTCGTCGGGACGGGCTAATGTGCGAATTCGATGGCACCTTAGATCATCCTCAATGTTATTTCCATACGGCTTTAACAGAAAAGGATATTGTCACCATCATCAAGAAGTTGACTCGCGAGCCTGCGGGAAAATGCGGCCAAATCGGCCTCAAGCCTTTGTGCAAAATTAATCCGGCACCCAAGGTAAGCAAATTTAACCCGCCTTTTGTCTTTACTTCTTATGTTTCATTTGAATTGTGGCTTTTTGTAACACACGCCATTTCAGAAAGGTGATAAATTTTGGTCCAAGAAACCCAAAAGGCCAGCCATGAAGCACGCTAAGCCGCCCCCAAAGAAAACCAAGGGCAAGGGCAAAGCTGCTGCGACCGAGCCATCCGAAGCCGACGAGTCTCAAGTCGGCGATGCACCTTCGGAGGTAAACACCTATCCTCTTTTCACTCGCCATCCACTACTGTTAACTTTGCATTTATATCTCTGCCTCTTTTGAATAGAATGAAGACAACGAAAGCCAGGAGGATTCTGTAGAGGTAATTTCTGTTTCCTCCGATTCATCTCCTTCTCCACCTAAGCCGGCCAGGCGAATTTGTGGGAAAGTTCCCTTCTCACATCCAAATGCTTGTTTGGGCCCAAATTTTCTACTGAAGAAAGCACATCATACTTCAAATCGGAAAACCCGAAGTCATTCCGGTGATCTGGTGTCCGGCTTACCAGCAACGAACAAGAGGAAAACAAATGAGGTACCCATGAATAATAATTCTTCATGTTTCTTTGGATCACATCTGTAACCCGCCTATATCTTTGACGTATAATTCTTGCAGAACTCTCCTCCTACATCTGCCGACTCAGTAATGTCGACACTACCGCCAATGATTCGAGTCCCTGGGCAAGTCTTTTGATAAATTTACTTTGAATATGAAGGTGATAAACTTTCAGTTTTTTAATGCGCTTCTCCCCTCTTTTAGGGCACAGGCCAAGAAAAGGAAAACCAGCGGGTCAACTCCTGTCATAATTTCAGACCTCCCCCCGGGGCGGCTCCCGCCCCAGGGGTTCGTGGAGTGTCGAACAGGCGGGTCGGGTTGAGATCATGGGGCAGGCGACCCTGGTGTCTCCATTGATGGACGCCGTCAGATGCGCGCTGGTGTTTTTCGAGCCGCCAGTTGTCAGTGTTTAAGCGCATCCTTTCGGCCGCAATTTGAGCTTACCGAGTCTCGATCCTGGCGGACTCCACCTTGGCATCCCGATGAGCCTTTGCCACTTCCTCTCTGAGTTTCGCCAGCTCCGTGTTTATCTCCTCCTGGTTTTCTGGTGTGAGGGGAGTCGCCATCAGCCTTGTGATCTCTGCCGCTAAATCCACCAGGACTGCGGCCGGACTTCTAGACGTCTCGCCGGCTCCATCGCCTCCGATGGGGTTTTGTGTGGGTTGAGTCGCCCCCGCCATGTAAATGGCGATCTGGCGGCGGGTTCGGTCAAGGACTTCGGGGTCCATGGCCAGCGACAAGCCCCCTAGAAAATCCCCATGTAGAGACCGGATTGAATCTGAATCGCCCATGGATGATTCGTCATCAGAATTGACCGGTGTAGTTTCCTGAGTCGCCGAGCGCTCTGGCTCCTCCGATCCCTGCGTGAACCCCACAAAGACCGGGCGAGTCAGATTTGGCGTTATTACTGGGCGGACGTACCTGGCCGGCTCGACGATGTCGGTGGAGATGTCCGGCTCAGGCACGGATGATCCGATCATGCCGATGAAGATGTTGATCTTGCCGAAGGGGACCCTGTAACCAGATTCAATCGAATCCGCTTCAGGCCCCCATCGCTGGTTGTCGATGTAGGTTTTCCCGCGGCAGCTCCGAGTCATGAGCCCCGTCGCGTAACTCCCAAACCCTGGTAGGGCTCCCTTTGAGAACTCAACTCCACCGTGCGCAGGCCCCACTTTTGGGTTTATGGAAGTGGATGCACAAGCAGTAATCCGCTTAGTACAAGTGAAGGCTAGCAAAAGACTAGGAAGCGACCAACTAGAGAGCGACAACAGTCATCAAGATGCAATGAGATTGACTAACATGGAGTGCATGCATGAACATGATATAAATCACCATGAACACGAACATCATAGAGGCTATGTTGATTTTGTTTCAACTACATGCATGAACATGCGCCAAGTCAAGCCACTTGAATCATTCAAAGGAGAATACCATCCTATCATACTACATCATAGTCATCTCAAAATCTATGTTGGCATTCAAGACAAACCATTATAAGCTCCTAGCTAAATAAGCATGGCATCAGAAACTATGATCTCTAAGTTTTCATTGCAAACATGGTTCTCTCACAATAAAGCTGAATCTGGGACGACAAGCTAGTCATATTTACAAAAACAAAATAGATAGAGTTCATACCAGCTTTTCCAGTCTCAGTCACTTCATCATATATCATCATTATTGCCTTTCACTTGCACGATCGAACGATGTGAACAATAATAAGAGTGCTCGTGCATTGGACTAAGTTGAATCTGCAGGCAAACACAAAGGAGAAGACAAATTAATATGGCTCTTTGAAAGCTAAACAGGTATGCATGCAAGAGCCACTAAACATTGTAACCAATATCTTCTACCTTGACCCAAAGAAAAAGAAAACTATTTACACGGGAAAGCTCCCAACAAGGAAAAGAAGAAAGGAAAATCTTTTTGGGTTTTCTCAAAAGGACACAAAACAAGAAAACGAAATTAAACTAGCATGGATAATATAGTGGCAAAGTGTAAACACCGACTAACAAAGGGAAAGCATAAGCATGAATGTAAAGTCGGTGAGAACACGTACTCCCCCAAGCTTAGGCTTTTGGCCTAGCTTGGTATACTCCCAAGGAGGGAAATAACCAGCTCCGGGATACTCCAGAGCGGACTGTGGATGCCACTGCTATGTGAGCTCCTCTGGCTCCCACTGATAAACTGGCGTCTGGTACTCGACTGGCGGCTCGGGCACGGGCACCTGTGGTTGGGCCAAGCCCCAATACGCGTAGATGTCCGAGGGCATAATAATGTACCTGCCTGCATAAAGGTTGAACAAAGAAGGAGCAGACAAAGTAATAGTCTCTCGAGTACCCTGACTAAATACCAGGTTATAAATCATCCGTCTACTAGCATCTCTATCCAGAAAATCATGGCGAACCATGCTGTCATAATCCAGATATTGCTCAGGAAGAAGCATCTCTTCTTCCTCTCCCAGTCTAACGGGTATCTCAAAGTGTCTGGCAAGACGGGTAGCATAGATACCTCCATATACGACACCTTTGGAACGGTTTGTGTTCAACCGCTGAGATACTATAGCACCTAGGCTATAAGTCTTATTGTTATAAAGGCCTTCGCGCAAAAACCGCAAGGTCTGGAGAGCTAAGTGATCCAGCCTCCTCACGGCCAATCAAACATTTTCCCACAAATAATGAGAAGTACCGAAGCACAGGAAAATGTATGCTAGCAATTCTAGCGTGAGACACTCCTCTCTCCTCTCCAACAGCAATAGTATCTATGAAAGCCCCCAAGTCCCGTGGACGAGGATCATGAATATCCCCAACATAAGGTAATTTGCATACATTGCAAAAATCCTGTAGTGTCATGCACTGGGGGATATCGTATAACATGAACTCAGCCATAGGAGGATTCTTCCTCGGATAAAAGTTGAAGCTTTGAACGGAAATATTGGTGAGGAGGAGGTATTGTGGGCACTTATCTTCAACGAACGCGGTAAGACCTGCGTTCTCCACCAAGTAATAAAAGTCTTCATAAAGCCCAGAGGCGCGCAAAAATTCATCACTTGGCCACTCGCACGCTCGAACTTCTATGACTCGAGGAACCACGTACTTGGGGTGGTTCTTCTCATCCTCCTTGGGTTTACAGCTTGAAGAGCCTCTCAAGAACCTCCTCATCTTTTCCTTTTTCTAGCTCTGAAAAATTCTGAAATTTTTAGAGACTTCGAAAGAAAAGTAAGGATTAACCAACTCGTAGCAACTACTCCTACTAGTGCCTAGAGACTGTATCACGCACTAAAACTACTTGGGACCAGCTAAAATCAACATTTCAAGCTCAAGAACAGGGTCACCAAGGTAGCAAGAATACGCGAAGGATAAAGCACTAGAGCAAAAACTAATTGGACCAATGGAGGAGTCACGTACCAAGGAGTAATTTCCCCAAAACGGTTCGGAGAATGGTGCTTTGAGCAAGGAGATCGAAAATCACAGCCAAATAAGCAAGAACACGGGTTTGAGCTGCGAAACAATTTTTTCTGGAGGTAGAAGAAGAGGATGGGAGATGGAATGAGTGGAGGGGGTCCCTGTGGGGCCCACAAGCTTGGCTGCCACGGCCAGGGGGGAGGCCGCGGTGACAGGGCTTGTGGCCCACTGGTGTGGCCCCCAGGCCAGCTCTCAGTCCCAGTATTTTTCAAATATTCCAGAAAAAATCATGCCAGATTTTCAGGACCATCAGAGAACTTTTATTTTCGGGGTACTTTTCTGTGGGACGCTAAAACAGGAAAAAGGGAAAACTAAACTAAATCTATCATTTTTCTTCCAAGCAACAGAAAGTGAAAGCTTAAAACAGAGGTATGTGACTCTTTGATTCATCCACTTCATGGTCATCGAAAGAAATCCGTCAATGGGGTTGATCAAATCCTCATGACAAAACCTTCTCGAATCGCAAAAGAGAATGGAGAATTTTCGAATAGCCACTAAGTCACCTCAATGGGGATATGTATCTCCCCAACAAGCAAATCATACTTCATCTTGACACGTGGAATAGGGCATTCAAAGCTCCCGATAAGAATCGTTGAAGTTTTTTCGATAGCATTGATGCAATGTACTTGATATCGTTTCTTCGAAAAGTGCACCGTATGCTCATTACCGTTGACATAGAAAGTGACATTGCCTTTGTTGCAATCTATAACATCCCCTGAAGTGTTTAAAAAGGGTCTTCCGAGGATGACAGCCATGGCATTGTCCTCGGGAATATCCAAGATAGCAAAGTCTGTTAAGATAGTGGTGTTTGCAACCACAACAGGCACATCCTCGCAAATGCCGACAGGGAAAGCAGTTGATTTGTCGGCCATTTGCAGAGAAATTTCAGCGGGTGTCAACTTATCCAGTTCAAGTCTACGATAAAGAGAGAGAGGCATAACACTAACACCGGCTCCAAGGTCACATAAGGCAGTTCTTACGTAGTTTCCTTTAATGGAGCAAGGTATAGTAGGCACTCCAGGATCACCAAGTTTCTTAGGAGTTCCACCTTTGAAAGTGTAATTGGCGAGCATGGTGGAGATCTCAAGATCTGGTATCTTCCGTTTATTAGTCACGATATCTTTTATGTACTTGGCATACGGAGACGGTTTGAGCATATCAATTAACCGCATCTGCAGAAAGACGGGTCTTATCATTTCAATAAAGCGCTCAAAATCATCATGATCCTTTTTCTTGGATGGCTTAGGAGGAAAGGGCATAGGTCTCTGAACCCATGGCTCCCTTTCTTTACCATGCTTCTGTTGGGGAACGTCGCATGGGAAACAAAAAAATTCCTACGCGCACGAAGACCTATCATGGTGATGTCCATCTACGAGAGGGGATGAGTGATCTACGTACCCTTGTAGATCGTACAGCAGAAGCATTAGTGAAGGCGGTTGATGTAGTGGAACGTCCTCACGTCCCTCGATCCGCCCCGCGAACAATCCTGCGATCAGTCCCACGATCTAGTACCGAACGGACGGCACCTCCGCGTTCAGCACACGTACAGCTCGACGATGATCTCGGCCTTCTTGATCCAGCAAGAGAGACGGAGAGGTAGAAGAGTTCTCCGGCAGCGTGACGGCGCTCCGGAGGTTGGTGATGACCTTGTCTCAGCAGGGCTCCGCCCGAGCTCCACAGAAACGCGATCTAGAGGAAAAACCATGGAGGTATGTGGTCGGGCTGCCGTGGAAAAGTCGTCTCAAATCAGCCCTAAAACCTCCGTATATATAGGTGGGAGGGAGGGGAGGAGTCAGCCTCAAAACCTAAAGGTTTGGCCGAAATTGGAGGTGGAGGAGTCCTACTCCAATCCTACTTGGAGTAGGATTCCACCTTCCCACTTGGAAACTCTTTCCACCTTGTGTTTTTTCCTTCTCAAACCTTATGGGCCTTAGTGGGAACTTATTCCAGCCCACTAGGGGCTGGTTTATCTCTTCCCATAGCCCATGAGACCCCTTGGGGCATGACACCCCTCCCGATGGTCCCCGGCACCCCTCCCGGCACTCCCGGTACACTACCGATGAGCCCGAAACTTTTTCAGTAATGCACGAAAACCTTCCGGTAACCAAATGAGGTCATCCTATATATCAATCTTCGTTTCCGGACCATTCTGGAAACCCTCGTGACGTCCGTGATCTCATCCGGGACTCCGAACAACATTCGGTAACCAACCATATAACTCAAATACGCATAAAACAACGTCGAACCTTAAGTGTGCACACCCTGCGGGTTCGAGAACTATGTAGACATGACCCGAGAGACTCCTCGGTCAATATCCAATAGCGGGACCTGGATGCCCATATTGGATCCTACATATTCTACGAAGATCTTATCGTTTGAACCTCAGTGCCAAGGATTCATATAATCCCGTATGTCATTCCCTTTGTCCTTCGGTATGTTACTTGCCCGAGATTCGATCGTTAGTATCCGCATACCTATTTCAATCTCGTTTACCGGCAAGTCTCTTTACTCGTTTCGTAATACAAGATCCCGCAACTTACACTAAGTCACATTGCTTGCAAGGCTTGTGTGTGATGTTGTATTACCGAGTGGGCCCCGAGATACCTCTCCGCCACACGGAGTGACAAATCCCAGTCTCGATCCATACTAACTCAATGAACACCTTCGGAGATACCTGTAGAGCATCTTTATAGTCACCCAGTTACGTTGCGACGTTTGATACACACAAAGCATTCCTCCGGTGTCCGTGAGTTATATGATCTCATGGTCATAGGAACAAATACTTGACACGCAGAAAACAGTAGCAACAAAATGACACGATCAACATGCTACGTCTATTAGTTTGGGTCTAGTCCATCACATGATTCTCCTAATGATGTGATCCCGTTATCAAGTGACAACACTTGCCTATGGCCAGGAAACCTTGACCATCTTTGATCAACGAGCTAGTCAACTAGAGGCTTACTAGGGACAGTGTTTTGTCTATGTATCCACACAAGTATTGTGTTTCCAATCAATACAATTATAGCATGGATAATAAACGATTATCATGAACTAAGAAATATAATAATACTTAATTTATTATTGCCTCTAGGGCATATTTCCAACAGCTTCCTAGCAGTGAAGTCATTCTTATCGTATCTCTTAGGTTGTGGGTTATCAGGATTAACCGTAGGTTCAATCTCCACATCCTTATCATTGCTAGGTTGAGCATTATTATGAACATCGTTGTCCATATTGTCACCAGGTTCATGTTCATCACTAGATTGTGTTTCTGCATCAGACGCAGAAATATCATTTGGTTCTTCAGGTGTGATAGTATTTGGTGAACTGACATGTAGGTTTCTATCATCCTTCTCCTTCTTCTTAGGATGACTGGGTCTATCAGCATTAATTCCTTGAGAATCTTGATCAATTCTCTTAGGATGGCCTTCAGGATACAAAGGTTCCTGGGTCATTTTCCTTCTCTAGTAATTACTCTGACATAGTTGTCATTTAATTCATTGAGCAAGTCATTCTGAGATTTAAGTACTTTTTCTACCTGAGTAGTAATCATAGAGGCATGTTTACTCAGAAGCTTCACATCATTGACATTTCTGTCTACACAAGCACTTAAATGACTAAGCATACGAGTACTTTGTTCCAAATGTCTCCTAACATAATCATTGAAACTTTGTTGTATGGCAACAAAGTTGTCAAATTCATCAAAGCATAGGCTAGCAGGTTTATCAAAAGGAATATCACTCTCATCAAACCTACGTAGAGAATTTACTTCTACTACCTATATCGGGTTATCGAGACCATGGATCTCTTCGATAGGTGGTAGATTTTTGACATCTTCAGATCTAATGCCTTTCTCTTGCATAGATTTCTTGGCTTATTGCATATCTTCGGGAATGAGGAATAGAATACCTCTTTTCTTAGGAGTTGACTTAGGAGGTGGTTCGGGAATAGTCCAAGCATTATCGTTGATCAAGATGTTATTCAGTAGAATCTCAGCTTGTTCTATAGTTTGCTCCCTAAAAACACAACCGACACAACTATCTAGGTGGTCTCTAGAAGCATCGGTAAGTCCGTTATCGAAGATATCAAGTATCTCGTTCTTCTTAAGAGGGTGATCAGGCAAAGCATTCTGTAGCTGGATGAGCCTCCCCCAAGCTTGTGGGAGACTCTCTTCTTTGAGTTGAGCAAAGTTGTATATTTCCTGCAAGGCAGCTTGCTTCTTATGGGCAGGGAAATATTTCTCACAGAAGTAATAGACCATATCCTGGGGACTACTCACACATCCAGGAGCAAGAGAAGTGAACAGGCTTTAGCGTCATCCTTTAGAGAAAAAGGAAACAGCTTAAGGATATAGTAGTAGCGGATCTTCTCCTCACTAGTGAAAAGGGTGGCTATATCGTGTAGTTTGGTAAGATGGGCTACGACCGTCTCAGACTCATAACCGTGGAAAGGATCAGATTCGACTAGAGAGATTATCTCAGGGTCGACAGAGAATTCATAATCCTCATCGGTGATAAAGATAGGTGAAGTGGCAAACTTCGGGTCGTATTTCATCCTAGCTTTCAGAGATTTTTCCTTCCACTTGAGAAGTAATTTCTCAGCGTCATAGGCATCCTTACACGCAAGAAAATCCTCAGCTATCTCTCCTTCCATAACATAACCCGCAGGTATATCAGGCAATTCATATCTAGGAGAGCTAGATCTAGCAGGAGCAAAAGCAGGTTCTATCTCAATAGTATCGACAGTTTCAGAAGCATCACGAGCATTGGCAGTAACTCTAGCAATATGAGCATCAAGGAATGCCCCTAGTGGCACATCAGGCAAAGTAGTATCTCTAGCAGTATCAAGCATAGCATCATCAGCATCATCAAGCACACGCGACATATCAAGATTTCTCGCATGAGGTGATGTCGCAAACTTACTCATGACTGAAGGTGAATCAAGTGTTGAGCTAGATGGCAGTTCCTTAGCTCCCCTCGTAGTTGAGGGCAAGACTTTGGTTTTTGGATCTTTCAGATTCTTCATAGAGATCAGCAGATATAAATCCCAAGTGACTCAGAGAATATAGCAATACTTCCCCGGCAACAGCGCCAGAAAAATGTTGTTGACGTGCAACTATTCCTGACTTGATGCCTCCACGACAACGGAGCCAGAAAAGAGCTGCTTCTAGTTGCTCAACAACTAGAAATTGTCTTGCAATAGCCCACCAGCGCGTGGGATCGCGGCAATTTTCGAGGGTAGAGTATTCAACCCAAATTTGTTGGTTCGCGCGACGGGAAGTGAAAGAATATTCTCAAGTATTAGCAGTTGAATGTGTCAGATTCAACCACACATGCAAGATTAGTATCTGCAAGAAAAGTATCAACAGCAAAGTAGTATGATAACAACGGTGCCAGAAACGATCTGGTGACAAGGCAGACTATTCCTAACGGTTGTATCAATGGCGCCAGTAAGTTGCCCGTGGACGGGAAATATTCTTTCCCGGCAATGGTGCCAAAAAAAGTATTGTAGAAGGTAGCAGCAGTGTAATGAGTAGCAGCTGTGGCAAGGAACAACAGTAGTGACAACAGTAGCAAGTAGCAATAGTAGCGAGTAACAGCAGCAACAAGTAACAGTAGTAGCAACAGTAGTGGCAGCAGCAGCAGGACAAAGCAAGTAACAGTAGCAGCAACAGTAGTAACAGCAGCAGAGCAAAACAAGTAACAGCAACAGTGGGACAAACTCGTAGGCAATGGGTCGGTTATTTGTCGGATGACATTCATCATGCAACAGTTATAACACGGAGAGATATGTGGCTAGCTCCCATTCATCAATGTGATGTAGGCATGCATTCCGTGTGTCGTCATACGTGCTTAGGGAAAAGAACTTGCATGACATCTATTGTCCATCCCTCCTGTGGCAGCGGGGTCCAAATGGATACTACAGGATATTAAGGTTCTCCTTTTAATAAAGAACCGGACCAACGCATTAGCACTTGGTGAACACATGAACTCCTCAAACTATGGTCATCACCGGGAGTGGTTCCGGTTATTGTCACTCCGGGGTTGCCGGGTCATAACACATAGTAGGTAACTACAACTTGCAAGATCGGATCTGAAACACACATATATTGGTGACAACATAATAATTTCAGATGTGAAATCATGGCACTCGGGCCCTAGTGACAAGAATTAAGCATGGCAAACTAGTAGCAACATCAATCTCAGAACATAGTGGATACTAGGGATCAATCCCCGTCAAAACTAACTCGATTACATGATAGATCTCGTCCTACTCATCACCGCCCAGCGAGCCTACGAATAGATTACTCACAAATGATGAAGAGCTTCATGGAATTGGAGAGGGAAGAAGGTTGATGATGACGATGGCGGCAATCTCCTTGATCCGGAGCCTAAAACGGACTCCAGATGTGCCCTCCAGATGAAGAACAGGATGTGGCGGCGCCTCCGTATCGCAAACGCGATGAAATCTTCTCTTCTGATTTTTTTTCGGGACGAAAGGGAATAAATAGCGCTGGAGTTGGGGACGACAGAGCCACGTGGGCCCCAAAAGCTTGGTTGCCGCGGCCAGGGGGGAGGCCGCGGCGATAGGGCTTGTGGCCCACTGGCTTGTCCCCTCCGGTGGATCTTTGCGCAGGTATTTTTCATATTTTCCAGAAATATTCTCCGTAAATTTTCAGGACGTTCCGAGAACTTTCATTTCTGCACAAAAAACAACACCATGGCAATTCTGCTGAAAACAACGTCAGTCCGGGTTAGTTCCATTCAAATCATGCAAATTAGAGTCCAAAACAAGGGCAAAAGAGTTTGGAAAAGTAGATACGATGGAGACGTATCAGGATGCAAATTATTTGATCTCTCAACGAACGAAACAATCAAGCTACTCACTTGAGAGCCCCCCTTGACAGTACGACAATCTATCCTAAAATAGAAAAACCTATCAAGGGCAAACCTATAACTTGCACAAAGCCCACTTGAGCTAGATTATGATGATCTTGACTTCCTCAAGATGGACCACCTTTCTTGATTGTGTTGGCTTGATGAAGACTAGTTGATTGCTCCCCCGTACTCACTATGGGTGAGCCACTCTTCGGCACATCTTCACAAGTCCATTGCCACCACAATGGACGACAAACTTCAAGCATGATCTCTTCTTGATGCTCCACTTGAACTTGCACACCGCAATCTTCCATCGGCTGAATGAGATCTTCCTCTTAACGCAAGCCCATGGAAACACACCTAACCCCACATAGAACTCTCACAAAGACCATGGGTTAGTACACAAAAGCGTAATGGGCAATGCTTACCAAACCATGGAATCACTTGATCCCTCTCGGAACATCTTGTACGCTTTGAGTGTTGATCAACTTAATTTACTCTTTGTCTTAGTGTTGATCAACCTTGCGTCTTTATGACCCTTCTTTGGATAATACCTTGAATACCACCTTGGTCATCATATAAACCCCTTGAAACCAACAGATGGGCTTCAAGAAGTGCCTATGTAAAAATCCTTCGAATATAACGTAAGGCAACCATTAGTCCATATGGATTGTCATCAATTACCAAAACCACATATGGATAAATATGCTCTAACATCAGTTACTTTCCTTTGACAAGTACAAAGTGGTCGTCTTCGACCTCGAGTACACCAACAATCGTGTCGGGCATGATCAGAAGGTTGTCGTCGCCCAATTATGCATGGGCCATTATGTTGTTGTCTACCACTAATGCCTAGCCACAAGGCCTTGCGAACGTTTCACCAGGTTTGTCGACAACCCCAACTACATATTCGGTACGGTGGACACCACCAATGATGAAAAGGTGCTCAAGACCACGGGCTTGGCCTGTCGAAATCTTGTGGACATATAATGCCAGTACAAGATCTTGGGCGGCAAGGAGAAGCATAAGGACTCTCTGGTAGACCTCGCCATGGCATCATTGACCCCTACTACATAGGCATGAAGGATATCTGCAAGAATAAGAAGGTTGTCTGGCGCCGCACCTGGGTCCAAAGACTCGATGAAGATCACGTCAAGTACGCGACCAAGGATGTGTATGTAAGATACGAGATGTGCAAGCGGATCGTTGACATGAGGAGGTGCCTCCGTCCTGCGCCGACCGACACCCGTCGTCACAAGAAGTATAGATGATTTGATGATCATTACTACTAGTTTAGCATGCATGTACTTGTTAATTAAGGTGTGTAAATTTTATCTATGGTCAGTAATGTAATTGGATGTTTTTAGGTTATGCAATCATGTTGTTGTTTTGTAGACTGAGCGTAGATGGTATGCAACCAGGCAAATCACATCGCTTACGATTAAAGAAAGGAACAGTTCGGTGATGATTTCAACAATCACACACAATTGGGTGAGAGGAAGTGTTTGCCCCACAACACACATATCTTATTATGAGGAATCATTTGTCTTTTTATCTGTCTTCCCACACAATTCCGATTACTGGCCTGTTTGCCGGGTATCACACACATCTTGTTACGCTGAATTGTTTGTGTTACTTTTGTCATTGCAAACAGTTCATTCGAGCGACCTGTTTGCGTGGTATCACATACAACTTCAGACACCGAATCGGTTGTGTTATTTTGCCTCATCGCAACCAGTTCATCTGGATGAACTGTATGCCATACATCACACACTTGTATTTAGTTAACCGTTTGCATTATTTTGGTCCATCATAAACAGTTTGCACGGGTGAACTGTTTGCCATAGATCGCACATGCAACTCTTATCTGAATTGTATTTGATGGATCCTCCATCGCACACAGTTTTCTTTATTGGCGATGGAGCTTGAACTATACCTTTGTGATTCATGCATCGCACACAGTTTCGTCGAAAGGTCTCTGATTGTAGTGTGACGTTTGTACCATCCTACAACAGTGGAATACAAGCTACCAATTCACATTAAGCACAATATATAAAAATAATGGCAAGTATGAATTGCGGAAAGTATAGGAGACAAGAGACTACCTATTTGTTCCATAAGTTCAAGTATCTACCAAAACTCTAGTCTCCATTTGAGGGATGGGTGTTACCAAGAAGGCACACCGACGCCAAAAAGGCTCAACCTAGCTATTCTGCCCTTGATATATCACCACCAAGGCGATTCTCAACCACTATGGTTAGCTTCTTCCTCCTATCCCGAGATGTCAAGCTCCAAGACCACTTCACAATCATCACGAAGGAGAACCCCATGCCTCTTCACAATCTCCACGAAGAGGTCACCAATGCAACGACCACCAAACCATCTAGGAGACTATGGCCTCCATGAGTAATAATCTCCCGAGCTCTCACTCAGGCAAATCAACACGAAGATCTCAAACCGACGCAACAAATGTAAAGCAAGAACACAAGAATGCTCAAATCCCACCAAAAGCAACTAATGCTATGTACAAATGGGAGAGGATGGGAACAATGGAGGAGGTCAACAAATGAACCCTATATCCATGGGTTAGTCCCCCACCCCAAATTTATTGGAGTTTTGAGGCTTGGAGGAGGAGGAGGAGAGAACTCACAAGAGTGAGGAATCTTAGATATGAAATACCTCACTTTGGGGAAGAAGGGAACTTTTATATAGCCCCCACCAAATCTGCCAGTGATACACAGAAAAATGCAGCCTACAACCTCTAAGAACGTCCGGAACTTCAGGTCTCCCTTCGGGCCATATTTTTCAAACCTCCTGGTTAACCTAGAATTTGCCCGGAACTTCCGGCCCTCGAGGAAACATCCACCACCCATATAGTAAAACATGCAAAACCTTTTTATACGAACTCCAATTTTGATGGTCTTGGGCTCATTTTGTAGATATTGAAAATGTCAAGGCCCTCACATAGAGAACCACCCAATTTCAAAAAATGTGTAGGATGCAATAAAATGCAAAGGTTTGAGCACTCTTCACATGACGTGGGTAATCTATGCACCCAGAAGCCCCTCTTGATAGTATGACTATCAAACCTATAATGGGGTCTCTCACCAATAACAATGAGACCGATAAAACTAGGAAAACCTAGCTAATGTATACCTTTGCCTTCAGAATTCGACTTGATCTTGATGTTCATGTTCACGTTTGCTTCAAGTTGGAAGCACAATCTTGATCATGTTACTTTGTGAATACTGGAGGTAGCTCCCCCATAGGTCATGTTGAAGCATTGCAAGGTATATCGTTTTCACATGTACAATTCATCCATAACTGGACCTTCAAGATTTAAGCATATGTCCATTCGTCAATGTTTCCCAAAAGCTCGGTGAAGTTCTTCAAATATCTCCCTCATATACTATGGGAAGCCTCTTCTTGTAAACCATCTTCATATGTCCATCACGTGATCATCTTCACTCGATGTACTCCTCACATGGGCTACTTAGAATCTTTCTTTCGATGCTAGCCAATGAGAATCACCTAACCCACATATACATAGAAAACACATATTATTGGTTAGTTCATAAAACGCAATTCACAATTTCTTACCATACACAAGATCCTATGTGGTACTTCATTTTTCTCGTGTGTTGACCATCTTGATTTCAATAGTCGATCTTTATATTGGACAACCTTTATATTTACTCCATGATTTATATTGATGTCTTGAAAGCCACATGAAATCTTCCCATCACTTCGCCGTTTCAAGATATGATGTCTGATATCTCAATGATGATGTGACCGTGTTGAGTTTCTACACAAGTATCATGTTGGTCATCACTTTCCCTTATTCATGCTCCATCACAAACTCTTTAGAGGCATAATCAATTCTTTACTTGAATTACTTGTTACAAGACTTTACCAGTCCATGACTCAACATAGGATCTCATCATGATCTCATCTTCATACCATATATAAATTTATTATCTTCAATTATTCTCTGAAGATCTTGATCCTTCATAGCCCAACTCATATAAGTCAAAGCATGACAACCTTTGAGGCCTTGAATTCCATTTCTTTTGCTTCTTCTTGATCATAATGTATTCATCATTAGAACTGAATGACCATGATGCATGTATTGATGTTTATGTCATTCATTATAAATCCGTTCAATGTCCAATACTCAATGCATATTTTTATCTTGATGGATTTCATCCTTTAACCCATCCAATATTTTGCATGCATTGCCTATGAAACCTTCCTTCATATACATTTGAATGGAGAACATTAGTACATATGGTTTGACATTAATTACGAAAAACACATAAGGGTGCTACTTGTACTTTTAACAGGTCACACCCTCTTTTCTTATTTCTCCTCCACCTTCCTCTCCTCGCCATGGCAAAATATCTCCTTGGTGATCATCATTGGTGTCGTCTCCCTACCCCGTAGGATTGGGACCGACGTCACTAGTGAAGGTGCTGCAACGACTTGATGGCAGTGCTCGGACCGTCACGCGAAGGTGTTGGAATGGCCTGGTGGAAAGGTTGTGAGATGCGATGGGCGACAATGGTACTACAACCACCGGTGAGATTTTTGTGCTGGAAGCTCGAGCAAATTTGCCGAGACCATGGAGTGATGATGCTGGGATCGCCAGAGAGATTTTGCCGGAACCACCCCATAGGATTTGCTTGAACCGTTTGACGGATTTGGTGGAACCTCCCAATGATGATGTTAGAGGAGGGGGTTGGTTGAAGCTGCGATCAACACCCGTCGGTGTTGGAGAAGACTCCCCCGGGCGACCGTGGTGCTACCATTGCTGGAACAACGACCAATCTTTGTTGCAACCAGCTCGCAAGGGAGACAACGACACTGCTTGCTGGAATCGGCGTTCACTCTCAACATCGAAAAAAGCTACACCCGTTGATGCAGAAGCTACAACCTCTTGAAGGCGATGCTAGAACTGGGAGGGCTAAAGTTGTGATGGGGCTTCGATCCATTAGTGACATCAACTGCAACCCTCGGGGCAAGAGCTACAAAAAGTCAATGATTGTGCTCCAATCATTGCCGATCGTGTACGATGGCGATGACCATGTGTTGCGACGATATCATATAGGAACCGACGATGAAGGGTGCTTCGAGGACGGTCGCCGTGTGCACCCATGACGGGTGTCCCACGACGCCCACTCCGGGCCATACCTGGCCAAACGGGCCGTGCCACGCGGGCCGGCACGGCTGCCCGCAGGCCAGGCATGACACGGGCCGGGCCCGACACGTGCTAATCGTGCTTGGGCCAGGCACGAGCACACCGTGGGCCGTGCTCGGGCTGCCACCCCGAGCCCGCGTGCCGGCCCGGCCCGGCACGATTAGGCAGCGAAGGAAATTGGGGGACTGTGGAGCAGGCCGTGCGGGCGTTGGGCGGGGCGTCGGGCGGGAAAAAGGGCGCCATTCCCGACACGATGGGTGGGATTCGCGGGAAAGGGCGACAGTCACCACGTCGGGCGGGAATGGGTGTCGCCGCGTCGGGCGGGAAAGGGCTGCGCGCGGGAAAGGCGTCGGGCGGGAAACGGGGAGCAGGCGGGAATCTGTGGCGGGCCGCCGTGCGAGAGAGGGCGAGATGAAAAAAGAAACATCAAATCTGTGGCGGGTCGCCGTGCCTTAGCATGCCGCGGGCCGGCCCGATTAGACCACGTGCCGTGCTTGGACCTGGGAGACTGGCACGCGGGCCGGCACCACACGGCCCGTATATTCATCGGGCCTAGGCGGGCCGTGCCGTGTCTGGCATGATTACGACGGGCCGGGCCGTGCCGGGCCGGGCCGGCCCGTTTGGCCAGGTATGCTCCGGGCTTGATCCAACGGTCGGGAAACAACCCAATTAGTGCCCAGGATGCGACCGGCGAGTGTGCTGGCGCCAGTTGACCGGCGCCTAGCACCGCCCTTTCCTTTGACGCCTTTCTAGTTGTTGCTGTTCCCACACCACCGCCGAGTACACACGTTCGACGAAATTCCCCCGCGAGTTCTCCACTAAGATTCGCCCGCATCTCCTTCGATTCTTTCCTCAGTTTCTGTCTCGGAATCCGCCAAGATCGTGGAGTCTCGCCGGAACCCTGCTCTGGCCGTACCGACCCCGGCTGGATCTCCGGTCTCAAGAGTTATTGATGATTCTTGGGATCCGGAGGGTGTGGCGGAGGAGTTCTCGGCGATGAGCAGGCTGGCGTCGGAGCTCCACCGGTTGCGGAGGTCGCCATGGGAGGTGCTGTGCTCGGCGCTGGTATCATGCGGCCTGGTGCTCTTCTCGCAGCTCGCCGTGGCCATAGTGCCCCGCCTCTTCCCATCCATCTCCCTCCTCGCCATGCTACCCGTCGCAGGTCAGTCTGTGCTTGCTTTGCTTTCCTGTGGCTCTTTCAGTGCAATTTTGACTTTGCTTCGGTTGCCTGCTGCACAGGTTTGGTATTCCTGGTGGCTATTCTGTTGGGCAGGTTCTGGAGGAGGTTCATCGGAGTGGCCGCGTCGGCGCCCCTGTTCGTTCTGTTCAACGTGCTGTTTTTGTGGGGCGTCTACGTATTCGTCATCCGGAGAGGTGAAATCCCCGTGCATTACATCTGTTTGACTTGCAGAGTGTGCATATGTCTTTAGTGTTTTTTGAACACAGTACAAATGGAGACGCTCATACATACGCATATACACTCATCCCTACGAACACACTCATCCCTATGAACGCACACCATACCTTTATGAGCACCTATGAGCACCTTCGAAAGATTGAGCCGGCACATCATTTTGAGATCCACGAAATTGTCAGACACCTTCATAGTGTTTGAAATTGCATATTGTGTACGGTCTCCTTTTCCTTTTTAATAGAAACAAGCATTCCTTTTCCTTTTTAATAGAAACAAGCATTCGTTATAGCTCAGTGCACTGGTGGAATGCCATTTGGCCGGTGTTTATTGCTGTAGATATATGCTATATTTGTGGATGGAGCTTTTTTTGTTTTGGAAAAGGAGGTTAAACCCCCGCCCTCTGCATCATCTTTATTAATTATTCAACATATGTCTAACAAGAACATACATCAAACCATCCGAAGCCACCACTCACGCCTACAAAACTCGATAATGTGGAGTGCTCTCACTCCCCATATCTAAAACCGAAGCCGTCACCGATCCATCCACATAACGTATCGAAACCCACAGCCGGTGCAACAGACCGAAAGCGTACACCACATGCACACGTTTTAGACGTCGCCATCATCATCGGACCGCTGACCCATCTTCAGGAGAGAGATCTGTATCATCCTTGTCAGTCCGTCCATCCGTCGACGCCACCACGACGCCCAACGGCGTCAGCGCCCGCGCTCGTCAGTCCAGACGCGAAGATTCAGGAAGATCTGTCGTGCGTAGCACCTGCCGACCAGGCATGACACAACGTAGCACCTGTCGGCCAGGCATGACTTGACATCTCCACCGAAAGCTCCGTGCAAGTTGAAGCCGCTCCACCTCCTGCCTCTGTCTTCCAGCTCTGCTCCACAGACGATGCTCCCAAGAAAGAAAACGACACCGCAATACCGCCATCGTCCGATCTGAAAGACCAGATCCTAGGGTTTCCCCCGGAGCAGCACGAGTGGGTCGACAATAGTTACACGACGATGCCTTCATCAAGGTAACGACACAGAACGTCGCCATCGTCTGCCATCGGCTCGGTTTTCACCGGCAACTATGTCTTCCCGACTCATAGCCGGAACTAGATGGCGGATCTCGAGATCTGACCATCCAGCCTCAGACCGACCTCCTTCGACGGAGGAGATGACCACCACCGCCGGCCGCACGCTTCAGCCAGAGAGGACCTTAGCAGGGAGGGCGGGTCGCCACCCCATCCCAACTCGCCGGACGAGCTGCCAGATCCGCAACCCGTCAGCTGAACCACCAGCCGGCACCACCACGGCACCAAGCAGGAGGAACGCAGCAAAGGCCCCTCCAGGATGCGTAGCAGGGAGCCGAGCCTCCCTCCATCCCAACAACACCGTCCGCGCCGGCCGCAGCGTTAGAGGGTCCAGATTGGGTCCCCACGGGCGCCACAACCATGACCGCTCGCCCGCAGCGGCGCGCCCACTGCCGCGACCAGATCCTGCGCCACACGCCGGAGACCTCCTCCACCGCGAGCCAGGACGCCGCCCCGGAGCCAAGCGCTGGTCAGCCGCCGACCACACGCCGTATCCCCATCCCACGAGCGAGCGGCAGCCAAAGAGCGCCCCGCCGCCGCCGGCTCCGCGCAGGCTTTGCCTGCCGGAGGCCACCGGCGACGGCGAGGGGGAGAAGGAGGCGGGAGGGGAGAGGCTGTGGGCTGGAGCCGCCGCCCGTGTCGCCCCGGGGAGGGAGCGGCGTGGGGGCCAGATGCGATCTGGCGAGTCCGCTTGCCTGCCTGATGGCCTTGGCTTACATTTGGTGCATGGATGGAGCTAAGAACCATTCCTGATGTATTGCAATTCTAGAGTATAGTTCTATTTAAATAAATATGGTAATACCTGACATCAGGTGGAATTGTAGATCAGGACATCAGGTGCCATAATTTTTTCTGGGATTCTCAGCATGTACTTTATACTCGCCTCCTTGCATTATGCATAATTTGTTAGAAAAAAAATATATGCCACTTGGAGCAGCGTATAGTTAAATAAGTGTATAGAGCTTCTGATAGTTTTCTAACTGTACTCTAGAATGTCCTTGTTTTATAAGTAGCCTTATATTTTGCAGATACCTCTTCTCTACTAGACATGCTGATTAATGCTGAGTGTGCACTGCTTCTTTGGGGACTTTACAGGTTAGCTACTCCTCTGGAACATATTTTTTGGGATGCACTTACCAATCTCTAAGCTCTATTTAGTAATTAAGGAAGTTGTTCATTTCAAACCTTAAACTATGGTTCTTGTTCCAAGATGGACCCCGGACTTTCAGTCACTGAAAGTGGAACTTTGAACTTTCTAATCCTGATCCTGACCTTGAGCTTATACTTATTCGGCACACCAGGAAAAAGGGTGTAGTGGGGGAGGAGATGGTGAGGAGAAATAGAGCTAAATGAGCAGCGTAGGGCCGGCGTTGGAGATGGACACTGGCAAGGACGGGAAAACAGCTAGGGAAGGAGGTTGTGGCATGGGAGGAAGCTCGGCGATGAGCGAGAAATGGGAGTGAATTTGGGGAGGGCTAGGAATGTCAGTGAGAAGAGTGCTAGAGGATGAGTTTTCGATTGCGATCACTCTTTTCGCGGGTGTGTCAAACAAGCTCAAGATCCAAGGGTTGGGTCAGGATTATAAGATCAGGGTTCAAATTTTGGGGATTGGAAGTTCGAGATTCATCTTGGACTCCATAATGAAGTTCAGGCTTTTAATTTTTTTCCTCCTTTTGGACATACTCTGCTTAACATTTATTGGCCTTAGCATACCACTGCCTTTGGGATTAGGGGTTTAGTTTGATTTTTTTATTGCAGGATTCTTTCTGGTGATCCCGGCATTGTTGCATACGAATCTTCATTTTTGGAAGAGGCTGGCTGCAAGGATTTCGTGGATGCTATATGCTCGAGTGAGGTGTTGAGAAAGTAGAGTTTTCAATGAAGCTGTTATATTAAGTTGCTAACCTGAAATGTGGAGGTCGTGCATTAACACGCTGTCATCTTTTGTACTTTTGGTGTAGAAGTATCCATCACTCTCAAGGGTGAGGAATTGTAACTGTTGCAAAGCAAATGTTAGAGGTTATGACCACCATTGCCCTGCATTTGGTAACTGCATAGGTACTTAATTACATTATTATACTATATATACTTTTGCTTCTTTTATTGCTTTATAGATAGATGCACACTTTAATCTGCATACCATGTTTTGCAGGACAGAAAAACCACAGGCTATTTATGGCACTTTTGACAGGATTTGTTGTTGCTGAATCGACATATACAATGTGTTCAACTAAATGTATGTGGCTGTTTATCTCCTTCATGTCTGAAATAAATTAACTGTTTTCCTGGGTAGCTGGTCTACATGCTTTCACATAGACCTGGGCATGGGCAGCCCGGCCCGAAAAACCCTGGCCAAGCTGGGTCAGGCTTGCCATTCGGGCAGGGCTTGGGCCTTGTTTTGCAGCCTGGAATGTATTTCGGGCCGGGCTTATCTTTTTCTGTATTTTGGACCGGGCTTGCATGTGTGTACACTGAAAAACAGCGTTCGGGCCGGGCTTTCAGGCTTGATTTCAGGCCGGTCTGGGGCTTGAGAACAGAGTGTATTTCGGGCTTCAGGCTGGGCTCGGGCTTGATACAGGAAGGTCGGTCTTTTACGATTCCGACCTGAAACCCGGCCCGTCCTGGTGTTTGCCCAGGTTTACTTTCACAGCTGTAAAGGTCTTTTAAAAAAAGGACATTCTACATACATTTCTATTTCTGAACTTTCACGTTTCATATATTCAAATAGTATTTGCAGTCATGGATTTCGCTGCATTTATAACTGTTTGTATTCTATTTTACAGATATAACTAGATGCATAACTTCAGGAACTTTAAGAACTGAGGTATCTCCTTCCATTATCTTATTTTGCATACCTTGCCAGGTGATATTATGATTACATTGTCAAGCCAATTGATCTTTTGTTCCTTGCATGAAAGGTTTTATACATTGATCAGGTTTGGCTTATGCCTGAACATAGAACATGGAAAGCTTTTTCTTTTACCAAAATCTGGGTGGTCCCAATTTTTTGGCTAAGTTTTTTCCCGAAAATACTATCAGAGTAGAAAACCCAAAACTTTTGCATCAAACTACTCTCTCAATTTCTAAATGTAAGACCGTTTAGAGATTTCAATACGGACTACATACAGATGTATGTAGACATATTTTTGAATGTAGATTCACTCATTTTGCTTCATATGTAGTCCCTATAGGAACCTTTAAAATGCCTTATAGTATTTAGGAACGGAGGGAGTAGATGTTAGCAAAGTTTGGTCAAAGTTAAGCAAGGCAAACTTTGTCTGTCAAAGACACAAAACAAACAGCTCATGTTAACACAGAATGGTTGTCTTCTAGGCATTAGGGATTTATGGATGCACCAGTGCACATTGACTTTCGACTTTCGATCAATGCTGGTCTATCTTAGTAGATTCAGATATTTAGGTACAACAAGTGCATCTGTAGTTGGGTGTGTTCTTCCAGAAAATGTGTGATTCAGATTGCTTTGAAGAATCCTGTCATATTTTAGTGACAGCATTCTTTTCATTTCCCCCGCACAATTCATTTGTTTGATTTGACCATCAGATAGCATCATTACATGTAAGGATCACTGCATGATACTTAATTTGGGCAATTTTACAGAATCATTTTTCTCTAAACATGGTGATTGGCACAATGCTCTTCTCAGTCCTCCAAGTGTTATGGCAGGTTCGTTGTTAACCTCTTGGAAGCCACGTTGACCATAATTTTTTGCTTCTGTAACCATTTACCTCTGCACATGAATGAGATGTATTATTTGGAAGGAGAAAAAACATCTCATGTGTCTGAACTGTGGCAATATTCGCTTCTGAGATAGAGTTGTCTGCATGCAATCAACAATTTATCTGACAAGATAATCAGAATAAAATTTTGGATAGAATTGAGGATAATCGTTAAACAGGTCATGCTTCATAAATTACAGACAGAGAATGAATACAAATAATGTACGCTGCAGAGGATCACAACTGACATTTGCAAAATTATACTCCCTCTGTCCTAGTGTAAAAAATGCTTTTGTATTATGGGACGGAGGGAGTATTTAGCTACATCAATCCTGATATAGATGCACACTGAAAGCATGCAAATAGAAATATCAGTTTGCTCTCTCTAATTTCAGTCACTGGATGCATTTTCTATGATTGACCAAATACCTTAAATATGTCAGCTGGCGGATCTTTTTATTTTTGGCACAGCTTGAAATCTATCTTCCTATGCAAGGCCATGGCTGCACTTGTGTTGCTGTGAGCCTTTTTCTAGACCAAATTTGCTGATTATGACTGTTTACTACCGTGTTGTTTCTCATATGTCCTGGGTATGAATTTTGCTGTTCCTTGCCAGGTTGTGTTCCTGATATGGCATGTGTACGGCATCTGCTTCAACATCAGGACAGATGAGTGGGTAATGTCAAATTTCCCATGCTTTGGACTCTTTCTTCACCAATTGCAGGTCGTCTTCTCGTTTGCTGTTTCTTATAGCTAAGAGGTGAGATTTATCCAGATAAACTGGAAGAAATATCCTGAATTCCAAATGAAGGAACAGCCTCAGTCAGGTGCTTTACCTGTATAAACATTATGGCTGACCGACTAATTCCTCTTATTGCGTTTTAAATACGAAACATGTTTGACTTTTTTTGCTCTTCAAACCACAAATGCAGATTTTGAAGTCAAGTTTGTCAATCCATACGACAAAGGCATACTTTGTAACATTAGGGAGTTCCTGAAGCCGAAATAATACAAGTACCATCTAAAACGCACCAAGACCGGAGACCACCCACTCAAGATTCCTGGAGATATGTTTTGCCTGTTATTGTTACACTGATTCATATTCATCGGTCTGTGCATCATTTGGACTGTGGCAGTCCGGTGTCTGCCTTAATATGAGAAGTTAACATTATTTGAAAATCCTCTTTGGACTGTAACTGTGTGCTGATGAATGCCGCGTCGCCGCAAATGTGATCTGGGCACCCGACCAAGTATGGTTATCAGTTCATCAGTATGGCAATTCAGGCTATATTCCTGCAAATGGTACTTCCATGCTTTGAGCGCTACACCTTTGACCAGGTGGATCCGTTGTGTTGGAATAGTAGTAAGTAATTACACCTTTGACCAGGTCGATCCGTTGTGTTGAAATAGTAGTAAGTAATTCTGCATATCTCGATGGAGGTTTACTGCATAATGCAGACTAGTGCAGTGCATCAGTTTGTTGCTGTCATTTTCGCTGCCCCACTAGCGATTGCCACAAGAGAAAAGTGTGACGCTGAGGCAACGATGACTTCCCAGCTTCTCTATGCCTGAACCGACAACGACGTGCTGCTTAGCCGCCAGCCAGTTTAAGAAGGTGCATTGCCGTGCGGGGAAACCACACTGCAGTCCTCTCGGCGTGCATTTGGGGATGTCTATTTTGTGTGCGGTAGGTTGCACCGTTTTTGGGTCTTTGCACCTGTAAGCCAAAAATCATGCAGTGCATGTTGTTTGGTAGCCTGTATGTACACTGACTGCATTCAGGAACCAATTTTTCCATGGCGTTTGGTGGCCAGTGTTGGTCTGGATTAATGCATTATGCGGTGTTTGGTGGTGCACAGTGTAAGTTGTGATCTTCCTTCTCATTAGCAGCGATCTTACCACACACAAATGTCGTTTAAGTCCTAGCTAGTAATATGACTCAATAGGGAAAGGTTTACCGCGACCGAAATAGATGGAAGCCTATCCAGATCCTTCTCTAACCTCTGTTTGTCCACATTGCCTCGGTCCAGTTCATTCTTCTATTATTTCATGGCCAGAGGTATTAACATCATCAGTTGTCACAACCTCCTCATCCAACACTAACTCGTCACAAGCCCATTTTTCATGTTTTTTTCCTTCATTCTTTATCTTTTTTCTTTTGATGTTTTCTCTCTCTGTTCCGTTTTTTTCCAGATACATGTCTACTTTTTCAATACAAGCTATAAATTTATCGCATATATGTAAAATATTTTTTGTTTACATATTGAACATTCTTCAAATGCATGAAAATATTTCTCAAGTACAATTTTGAATATTTTTTGTATACTTGTTAAAAATTCCAAATACATGTTGACACTTTTCTTCGAATAATACGTTACATTTTTTTAGAAACTACATGAACAATTTATTACATTGCACATACATTTTTGTAAAATGTCACATACATATTTTTAAACATCTGAATATTTTGAGTAAAATGTCACGTCTAATTTTTCATTTGCATGATTTTTTTATCGTTATATATATATGTTTTTAAAATGGCACAAACATTTTTTGGAATACTATCATATCTACTATAACTTACACAAACAAATATTTTCCACTGCAATAATTTTTTTTAATGTGTGCTAGACGTTTACAAAAAATTCAATATATTAGAAGTATATGTATTTAGAATATCCTGAAAAAATATATAAAAGAGTAATATGTGTTCCTACATGCACATGTGTAACCATACGCTGATGCATTTAGAAACAACCTAAAGGCGATGCAACGCTCTGTCTCGCACAAGCGAGACAAATTAGCATCTAGATTTACAATGTAATCCATATTTTGAGTTGGCATGATATTGCTGGGGCTAGACCATCGTTCATCATTGTTTCATATATGCTACTCCTGGTACACTTTCAAAGACATTCATTAGAGTTTCTACATAATGTTCATCTTTTGAGTTGAAAGTAAATTTAAAATGTGTTGTCATCATTATGGAGTGTTGCTTCTACTCGCGAGGATAAAAAAGGAGCACATAAGTGCCAAAGAGAGAACAAGAGAGGGGGAGTGACATACTATTCCTTTCAAGTGTATACATGTGCTTCGAAGGAGCACCTGGTTTCAGCAGATATCATAAAGAGGCTTGAAAGTAGCACTACTGCATTTCGTATAGAATTTTTATATGGTTCATGTTTTATATACTAGTTGGGGACTTCTACCTTATAGAACTTGCCTTGTTATATTCCAATGACGAGCTTCCTCAAATGCTTTGGGTCTTCGTGAGCAAGCAAGTTGTATGCACACCCCACTAGTCCATTAGGAGAGCTTTCATAAACTAATAGCTCCAGTGCATTTGGTGCATGGCAATCCCTACTCCTTGCATTAACATCGATTATAAGCCTCTTAGACTAGTCATGTTGATGCATGACTTACTTTACTATTTGATTTCTCGTAAACCTCATCATTCTCTTCTTCCATTAAGTGCAAAGATCATGGTGACGGTGTCCTGGACTAAGGGTTGTCAACCTGTATGACCCGTCGTCCATGGACTGGGCCGATGACCCGCCAACCAATGGAGGAAGGACTACCGAAGCTATGACCATCGATGTGATCAAGATGGAAACTACCGAAGACTTGATGTGTACTACAAGGAGAGTCCTAATACTAGCATGTTTATTCCTAATTGGCAACTGACCGTATGTATAGCCTAGGTACCCCAGATGCATATATAAGCCGAGGGGTTTAGTCTTTAGAGGCATGATTACCAGCCTTAGAGTTTAGAACACAATCATCCAATCTCGAGGTCGATCATCTTGTACAATATACTACATCAAATCAATACAACCACCTCTTAGAGAGGGCCCGAACCTGGGTAAAACATCGTCTCCCTTGTCTCATGTTACCATTGTTCCAAGATCCTCAACTCGGGACCAAATACCGAGATCCCTGATTTTAGCATCGACATTGGTGGCCCATACATGTCCCGTTGTACAATCACCATGGAACGATGCATGTATCAATCAACGATCAAATCCAAGACAGTGTGTCTCCTATGCCAAAACCTCATGTCATCGGATCAAATGAAGGGGAAAAGCACATTCTCTCGCCCTCCTTCCTCAAGAGTTGAGGGGCAGCGATCTTGAACTTATGGTCATGCGTTTCGCTCTGTCTCCTAAATCGACCAAGGATCTTCGGGTGCATGTGAACCAAGAACCAACACACCAACCATTGAAGGACAGCAGACCTAACCAATTGTAAGGCGCCTGGAGCCCAGATCAGAATGTTAGTTCGACTGGTTCAACTTTGGCACAACAATCTCGGGAGGAGTACCTCAAAGCATCAAGCCTACAACATGTGAGGGCCAATTTTTTGATCCCCACATCGAGTACTGCCAGAGTAATTCACGACCACCCAATATCTAGGACCTAATCAACGTCAAACAATAACCCCGAGAGACAGTTCGGTAATTCCAGATGAGATTCTTGTTCATCAAAGAACAAAATTCCAGATTGCTACGACCTAGAAGTTTTGGCGGCTTTTCGACAATATGTCCAAGATGAGGGCATATTGAACGCCCTCACTCGTTGACGAGTTCAATCGTTTTCTGAACTATCAGACCTACTATCAAGATTCCGCATCATGGAGGACGCCTCACTGTCTCAAAAGGAACAAAAGGATTCAATTAGAGTCGAAGCAGCAAACTATGATAGGCATATTCATCTAAGTGAGTGCCTTCGATGCCCTAAAGTAGATGAGCCATTACGGAAAAGAAAGAGGTGTGTAATAGGAAGCAAAATTGCCCTCGACGCACTCCTGGAATGACCATGTACAATCTACTCTATATTGCTGAACACAAACCCAACTCGTAGCCTTAGAGCTTGTTGGGTGGTTAAACATATGGCAAAGGAAGGGGAAGACCTCCTCAATAGCACTCGAACGCATAACAAGCGTCCAACAATATCATGTAACGAGTGTGAGATCGTAATGATCTGTGAAACTCATCTGCCAAGGAATCAATGGAAAGGAGCCCTTCGGGAGAAGAGCCACGTTTATCATGTAGCAACGTTGGATAAATGGTTGAACATGCCTATCACTTTTTTGGCAACATGATCGGCCGAGGACTGACCCGAGCCAAGGAACGGTAACCTTAGTCCTTGACCCCATAGTGGACAGATGTTGGATATGAAAGGTTTTAATGGATCGTGGTTGTAGTTTAAACCTCATTTACAAGGACACTCTGCAGAAAATGCAATTTGATAAATCATGCACCGGGGCTAGTTACACCATGTTTAAAGGGATCATCCCGAGAGGAGCGATGTAGCACCAAAATCACTCTCGATTTAGTGTTCAGAACTCCCGATACGAGGAGTTAAAATTCCACATTATGCCCTTCCGAAGTGGTTACCACGCTTTGCTAGGCTGTGCTGCATTCACAAAGTTCTACACAATCCCACATTACGCTTACATGAGTCTCAAGATGCCGAGAGCCAATTGCGTGATTACTATAGCGAGCAACCCGCATAGAGCACTTAGAGCCGAGATCAAAATGACGAAGCTCGCCCTGGAAACCTTAGCTGGGGCCTTTGCGGCCGAGGAACTAATGGCACCACGCATAACTATCGACAAAGACGATCTCATCTTCGACAATCAATCCAAATGTATGTCATATAAATGAGCCAACGAAATAGACAAATTTCAAGTGCATCCAACAAACGCCAATAAAACAACGTCCATTGGTACACAACTAGACCTAATGGTGGATGAAGCATTGCACACCTTCCTTTGGGAAAATTGGGATCCTGTCACCCCTCGGACATGCCAGGAATCCCAAGGCGCCTTGCCAAGCACATACTAAATATAATAGAAGGCTTTAAATCTGTCAAGCAGGCGCTTCACCGATTCTCCGATCCCCAAAGACCGACTATGAGGGAAGTACTAGCTAAATTGCTAGAGGTCGAATCCATCTGAGATATCAAACACCCCGATTGGTTCGCTAACTTGGTCATGGTACCCAAGAAGGATAAGTCATGTCGCCTTTGTGTCAATTTGAAAGACGTTAACAAAGCTTACCCCAAATACCCCTTTCCCCTTGAACGTATTGACCAGATCGTAGATGCCATAGCAAGACATGATTCACTATATTTCCTTGATGCCTACTTGGTGTACCATCAAATAAAAATGAAGGAGTTTGATCAAGCAACTACTGCTTTCATAACTCCTTACAGGCCAATACGCTTTTATACAATGCCCTTTGGATTAAAAAATGCAGGTGCAACATACTAGCGCACGATTCAAACATTGATGGAACCGCAGATTGGTAAAGTTGCTGAAGCATATGTAGATGATGTGGTTTTCAAAACTAAAAACGCCAACTAGTTAGTCGACAACCTCTGAGAAACATTCACTAACCTTCGAGCATATAACATAAAACTCAATCCAGAGAAGTGTGTCTTGGGAGTACCTGCGGGCAAGCTGCTCGAGTTCATTGTTTAACATCGAGGAATAGAGGCCAACCCTAATAAAATACGAGCCCTTGCCCGGTTAGAGGTCCTTACAAAGCTTAATAATACCCAAAGACTAACAGGTTGCATGGCCGCTCTGAGTTGTTTCATCTCTCGTCTCGAAGAAAAATCTTTGCCCCTCTATAGGTTTCTATAACAAACAAAAATAAATTCAATGGACTAGCGAGGAAGGTGTCATGTTGGAGGAGATCAAAACACCCCTCATTACCAACCCCATACTGGCAGCACCTGGAGCTGACAAGCCGATGTTGCTATACATCTCGCGCACAAACCAAGTTGTGGGTACAGTTCTAGTCATCGAGCATGGCGTTGAAGGGCACAAGCTCCAGGTTCAAAGGCATGTCTATTACATTTCCGAGGTACCTACCCCGTGTAAAACCAGGTATCCACATTACCAGAAGATAGCATATGCAGTCTTTATGGCATCTCAGAGACGATGACATTATTTCCAGGAATGCTCAATCAGAGTGGCATTTGAAGTAACCCTTAATGATATAATCAATAACCAGGATGAAACATGAAGGGTTTCTAAGTGGGCAATTGAGCTCCTACATTTCAAAATCACATATCAGCCATGACAAGCCATTAAGTCTCAAGTGCTAGTGTATTTTTTTTGGCATAATGGATGAAGTTCAAGCTCCATAAGAGCACATCACATATTCCCATTGGACAATGTACTTTGACGGATCCAAAATGCTTGCTGGATTAGGGGCTCGAGTAGTTCTCACATCACCAATTGGGATAACATACATTATGTACTGCAAATTGATACTTACATTTTGCATCATGTTTTCCTATTGATATTTATTATGTATTGAGTCATCATTTCACTTTATGATGCAATCCTAATGCCTTTCCTCTCTTATTTTTGAAAATCCATAAAGAGGGAGATTGCCGGGAGCTCAAATTCTGGACTGGAAAAGGCTACAAAAGAGTTGGATATTCTCTCGAACTCCAAATGAATTGAAAATTTATAGAGAATTATTTTGTAATATATAAAAATATTTTCGAAATAAATACCAGAAGGGGACCCACCAGGAGGCCACGAGCCTGGGGGGCGCACGCTAACTCACAGGGCGTGCCCAACCCCCGAGAGAGCGTCCCTTGAGCTCGTGGCCCCCTAGCAAGCCTGTGGTGCCCATCTTCTCCTATATGAAGTCATTTTACCTAGAAAAAACTAGAAGATTACTTTCGGCATGAAGTGTTACGGTCTCAAGGCGGAACATGGACATGAGCTCTTTTGATCTCTAGCGAAGCAATTCCGCTGTGGAAACTTCCCTCCGGGAGTGGGAAATCAAAGCCGTCGTCATCACCAATGCTTCCTCCATCGTGGGTGGACTAATCTTCATCAGCATCTTCACCAACACCAACTCATATCAAACCCTAGTTCATCTCTTGTATTCATGTTTGTCTCCAAACCTCAGATTGGTACCCGTGGGTTACTAGTAGTGTTGATTACATCTCATGATTGATGCTATTTAGCTTAATTGGTTAAAGAATATATGTTCAGATACTTAAGCATGTTAATTAAACCTCTGATCATGAACATGATGATTATTTGTGAATAATTACTTTCGTTCTTGAGGATATGTGAGAAGTCTTGTTATAAGTAATCATGTGAAGTTGGTATTCGTTCGATATTTTGATGATGTGTCTGTTGCTCTTCCTTTAGTGCTATCATGTGAATGTCGAATAAATGAAAGTTCACCAGATTTGGGCCTGAGGTAAAACATTCGGGAGTAGTAAACAGATGATGGGTTGCGGGAGTGACATAATCTAAACCCTAGTTTATACATTATTCTATAAGGGGCTGATTTGGATCCATATGTTCCATGCTATGGTTAGATTTATCTTAATTATTCTTCCTAGTTGCAGATGCTTGCAAGAGGGGCTAATCATAAGAGGGTTCCTTGTTCAATTATAACATCACCCTAGCACCGGTACAACCACATTTCAAATTATCAAAGTACCGAACGCGAATCAACTAAACATGATGAACGTGACTAGACGACAATTCCCATGTGTCATCGAGAGCACTTTACTTCCTATAGAAGAAATTTCTGGATTGGCCTTTGATGTAAAAAGGATTAGGACACCTTGATGCACCTTTTTTACAATTGGTACTCCCTTTGTCAACTTTTATAAGAGCGTTTACAATTTTCAAACATAGCCAACAAATGAGGAAATGGACAGTTTTGTCCTTGATTTGAAATTTGAGTCGTCTTCCTCCTCTAGGAGCTCGCGTCGTCTTCTTCCTCTAGGAGCTCATGCCCTAATCCTCCTCGAGGATCTATCTCGATATTCCTCCACGAGCTCGCGTCGTCCCCTTCGTCCAGGCACTCGACCCCGCCTTGAGTCACTCGGCCCCTTCGTCCAAGCGCTTGGCCTCGCCTCTAGTCACTCAACCCCTTCTTCCAGGCGCTCGACCCCAAGCGCATGCGCCTAGCTTGTTCGCCGCGGCACCCTGCTTGGTAGTTGCCGCCCCAGATTGGTCGCCTCTGCCCCAGATTCATCCTGCCGTGCCCAACCCACCTGCTCGGTGCGGTCGCACGCATCACGTGGACTCTAGGTAGGTTCTCCTCACCTCGCGCCCTCGCATAACCGCATGAGCAGATCAATTCTTGCGATCTCACGGATCAATCTGTCTGCATAGTATCACTTGTGTGCAATCTTACAAACCAATTCTTCTGTAATCCATAGAGTACTCCTGCATTTGAAGAAAAAACAAATCGATATGTTCTCATGGAAGATTCTTTTCATGGAATTTGCTCGTGTAAGAATGCGAAAGTAGATGTGGACTTGTGTAGCAATAGGGGCATGCACTGAATTGATCTTACCTTCAAATAGATTGAGCTGAAGTGCTATGGGAGACAAGGATATGTTATTTGGTAGTATTTGGCAGTCCGGGTGACAATACTGGATAATATGATAAAATTTGCAGGCCATTAACAACCACATCCAGTGAAATGCCAAGGAAATTTGTCTTACCTTCAAACAAACTGAACTAAGTAGGTCTTAGTTTCAATCAGTGCATCACATCCCACTTGATTGTAATGTTCCCACTAGGATCAAGCGAATCGTACACGTCTGCTTAACGCTAAGGAAATTTGCTTCAAAGACAGTTCCTCAAAAAAAAGTAATTTCATGGTAGCAGAGCGGACACCAACTGGTGATTTCACTTATCATATTAGTGAATTAACTATACCCATTCATAAATCTGAATGAACACTAGCTGGACTGTCACTGCATGAATCTATAGTTAAGATATGTTGCCTACATGGCACTGCAGAACGTGAATCTAGCCACTAGAGGCAAGTTCAAAAGAAATAAAAAGAAGGATGTTGCTCAAAATTTTCAAGTTCATGTTCAACATATGGAAAAATCTGGATGATAGTAGAGCGACAAATAGCGATTGGTCAGGAGGTGGATATAGCCACCAAAAAGAAAGGAAGATGTGGACAAAAAGGAAGGGATGATATTCTATCCCAAATCCCCACAATTCCATTGAACAGAAGGTCGACTCTCAAGTCACTAGCTTGCCAATTGGGCGTCAGTCGTACTACACTCTAGCAAAAACTCAAGCTTCAGAAGATTAGGAGGCACTCTAATTGTTTGAAGCCATCCTTGAAAGAAAAGAATAGAAGAGACATGATCAAGTTTTGTATGACAATGCTTGATGAGACAACTTTAGCTGCTGCAAGACCTAAGTTCACCAATATGCACAACATTGTTCATGTCGACGAAAAATGGTTCTTTATGACGAAAATGAACATATACTACTACCTCCTCCCCGAGGAACATGAACCGATCAGAACTATTCGGAACAAGACCTATATTGGCAAAGTTATGTTCCTCACCGCTGTTGCTCGACCTAGGTATGATGCTCAAGGCAATGTAACATTCTGAGGGAAAATTGGTGTATGGATTTTTTTTGCAAGAAATTCAAGCTGCTAGAAGAAGTGAAAATATTTCAAGAGGGACCATTGAAATCAAGTCTGTCACTATGAACCAACATGTGATGAGGCGGTATATGATAGATAAAGTGGTTTCAGGAATAAAGGAAGCATGGCCTGCAGATGATATTATCCAATATTGATCCACCAGGACAACGCGAGTACACACATTCTTCCTGGTGATACAGAGTTCGTAGAAGATGTGGCTACAACTGGTATGGACATTAGAATAATAAACCAGCCTCCAAATTCTCATGATGTGAACGCACTTGATCTTTGATATTTCAGATCCCTTGAGTCTTTGACCGATTGCAGAGCTCCCACGACTATCAAAGAACTGATTCAAGGTGTGCAGGAAAAATTTAACGAGTATGATGCCAAAAAACTCAATAAAATATTTCTAACACTTCGGACCATCATGGTTAAAGTGATGAAACTATGGAGGAGGAAATTCTTATAAAATTCCACATTTGCTAAAGGAGATATTGGGAAGGCAAGTAATCATACCGCCTAGGATTAATTTTCCTCATGAAGTTTATGAAAACGCCATGGAGATTCTAGAACAAGATGTCGAGTGAACAACATGGCATGGAGTAGTGGAGTATGTTGAGACTTGCAATGCTTGGAAGACTTGTTGTGGAGTATGTTGACACTTGTAGTGCTATGATGAAACTTGTTTGTGGAAATGCTTCCTTGATACTTGTATTCTCTGTGGATAGGCATTATGTGTAAGTATGAAATGGATTACATTGTGTTGTTTGAAATGGATTTCAAATGGAGTGTGCAAGTTTCTGTATTTTATATGAAAGTTTCAGAAATTTTTGAAGTTTTCTGAATTATATGAAAGTTCTTGAATTTATTGAAGTTTTCTAAATGGATAAGAGTGAAGAGGATAAGAAATGAGAGGAGAAGAATTGAAGGATAGGACAGGAGTACTACATGAGCAACATTTTACTTCAGCAAGCAACATTCTACTCCATCTCCCGTTAACTCCAATAACTGAAAACAATTCTGGAGGAAAACCCACTCAAATCTTGATAGTGTATTAAGATAAACATAAGCATATCTTGTTGTGCTCTAGCAATATTAAGTTTAATTCTTGTTATGCCAAAAATCTTACTCTTACTGTTACCACCACAACAATAATTTAATGGCACAATTAATTCATACTCTAGTTAATTCAGGAACTACTCCAAGTAGCAGAAATCCATACTCATACTCGTACTCCAACTAGTGCAAATTCTAAAACCATGGAGTCCTTAGCAGTTGTCTACAAGCACAAACAATTCAAGCAGTGGTTTACAAACACTTCAGAAACCATGAGTACTGAACCAAATCCAGATACACATACTGAACCATGCAGATTGTGTCATGTAGATAAACTGAAGATTGCGTCATTTTAATGTGAACCATGGAGTATGCAGATAAAATGGAGTACTCCTAATCTAAACATATACTCTAACCAAATCCACATACTCTAACCACCTCTTCTCTAAAGATATACTCTAGCCACCTCTTCCATGAACCTTCTAAATTTGACCAAAACTCTAGAGTACTCTACGTCCAAAGATGTGCCTATCACTGCGCCATATGGTCTATTTTTGGGGAGATTACACTTGATAGAGAGAAAAAATAGCAAGGTCTTTTGCTCATTTTTGGTTCAGCTTGATAGAGATAAATTTGGACAAGAATTTGCGGGTGGACCAGAACTGTCGATGACAACAACCTGATAAAGGGGGAGACTGGGGAAGCTCACCACACGCTCGGTATGCAGGCGAGTGATATGTCTCCAACATATCTGTAATTTTTGATTCTTACATGCTATCATATTACCATTCTAGGATACTTTTTGGGTATTTATTTACCAATTTATATTATTTTTTAGCACTAACCTTTTGACCTAGTGCCCAGTGCCAGTTGCTGCTTTCTGCATGTTTTTGGCTTTTCAGGTTTACAATACCAAACGAAGTCCAATTGCCACAAAACTTTTTGGTGATTCTTTCTATACCAAAAGAAGACATGGAAGCTTTGGGAGGAGGCCAAAAGCCTCACAAGAGGAGCACCACACAACAGGGTGCGCCTAGGGGGGTGGTCGCGCCCTGTTGCCTCGTGCTTCCCTCGGCTGACTCCTCGCATACCTGTTCGTCCTATAAATTCTCATTAATCCCAAAAACCATAGGGAGCAACCCGAAACATTTTTTCCTCTGCCGCAAGTCTCTGTTATGCTGTGTGCCCATTTGGAGCCCTTTTCCAGTGCCGTGCCGGAGGCGGAATCAATCACAGAGGACCTCTACATCATCCTTGCTGCTCCCATGGTGATGTGTGAGTAGTTCACCACAGACCTACGGGGCCGTAGTTAGTACCTAGATGGCTATATCTCTTAATCTTCAATACAATGAGCATCACACCTTCACTTTGATCTATCCGATGTAATTCTTTTGTGTGATGTGTTTGTCGGGATCCAATGAATTGTGGGTTTATGTTCATATTATTCATGATAAATATTTGAGTCTTCCATGAGTTCTAAATATGACTCTTATGTGCATGATCATCATAGCTTCAGAAATCTCTCCGATCTATTGATTTGCTTTGGACAAGTAGATTGATCTTTCTTCAGTGAGAGGGGTGCATTGTAGTGGGTTCAATGTGACGGATTTCTGTATGGTCTTGATAACCCACAAGTATAGGGGATGAATTGTATCCTTTCTCGATAAGGAAGAGTGTCAAACCCAACAAGGAGCTAAAGGTAGGACAAATATTCCCTCAAGTTCTATCGACCACCGATACAACTCTACGCACACTTTACGTTCGCTTTACCTAGAACAAGTATGAAACTAGAAGTACTTTGTAGGAGTGATAGGATAGGCTTGCAAGAAAAGAAGGAACACGTAAATAAAACTAGGGGCTGGTTAGAAACAAGTACGTTAGTTTAATGAGTGTGGAAAAGTGGTGGTAGGAGTTGCGGAATTGTCCCTAAGCAATTGACTACGTTATTAGACCGATAGCAAGTTTTATGTGGAGAGGCCACTGCTAGCATGTCATCCCTTACTTGGAATTCTATGCACTTATGATTGGAACTATTAGCAAGCATCCGCAACTACTAACATTCATTAAGGTAAAACCCAACCATAGCAATAAGATATATTGGTCCCCCTTTAATCCCGTATGCATCAATTTCTATGCTAGGCTGAAGCTTCTGTCACCCTTGCCCTCCAATACATAGTCCTATAAACATACTACTAACCCTATGGAGTGATCCACGCGCGCGCTCATATGATGAGCACCAAAGGACAACAACATAACCACAAGAAAATTAAATCAATCATAGCAATTCATCAATCACCGATAGGACAACGAAAATCTACTCAGACATCATAGGATGGCAACACATCATTGGATAATAATATGAAGCATAAAGCACCATGCTCAAGTATAGGGTACAATGGGTTGCGGGAGAGTGGACCGCTGAATATAGATGGGGGAAGGTGATGGAGGTGTTGGTGAAGATGACGGAGGTGTTGGTGTAGATCGCCGTCACATGATGATGTCCCGGGCGGCGTTCCGGCGCCGCCGAGAGAGAGGGGGAGAGATCCCCCCTTATTCTTCTTCTTCCTTGACCTCCTCCCCAGATGGGAGAAGGGTTTCCCCTCTGGTCCATGGTTTCCATGGTAGCGGAGGGGCGAGACCCCTCCGAGATTGGATCTCTCTCTGTGTGTCCTTCTGTTTCTGCACTCCCAGATTCTGGCTTTCATCGTTTCTTAAATTATCGGAGATCCGTAACTCCGATTGGGATGAAATTTTAACACGATTTTCTTCCGGATATATCTTTCTTGCGGCGAAAGAAGAGCCCCAACCACCTTAGGGATTGGTCACAAGCCTGCCTGCCGCGCCTTAGGGGGGGCGCCTCCTGGGCTTGTGACCTCCTCGGACATCATTTCGCGTAGATTCTTCTTCCCAAAAATCATAAATATTCCAAAAAAAATCCCCATAGGTTTTTTATTGCGTTTGGACTTCATTTGGTATGGATAATCTGCGAAACAAAAAAACATGCAACAAACAGGAACTGGCACTGGGCACTGGATCAATATGTTAGTCCCAAAAATAGTATAAAAAGTTGCCAAAACTATATGAAAGTTGTAGAATATTGGCATGAAACAATCAAAAATTATAGATACGACGGAGACGTATCAGACTCTTATGTGCATGATCATCATAGCTTCATAAATCTGTGTGATCTATTGATTTGCTTTGGACAAGTAGACTGATCTTTCTTCAGTGAGAGGGGTGCATTGTAGTGGGTTCAATGTGACGGATTTCTGTATCCCACTAACAAATTAGGGGACAAGATACGTCTTTGTATTTTTGCCACTAAAGATAAAATAATGGGGTTAGTTCATATTAATTGAATTCTCTTTGTTTAGATTATGTCATCACTCTCCAACCGTTACTCTGTTTTACTTAATACTCTAGATGCATGCTAGATAGCGGTCGATGGATGGAGTAATAGTAATTGATGCAGGAAGGAGTCATCCTATTTTCTTATGGATGTGATGCCTATATACACATGATCATTGCCATGAATATCACATAACTATGTGCTTTTCTATCAATTTCCCAACAATAATTTGTTTACCCACCGTATGCTTGCTTTCATGAGAGATGCCACTAGGGAAAATTATGGCTCCTGGGTCTATTCACTTATAAGTTTACAAACGCTACAATTCCTCGCTGTCGTTATTTAATTTTCATTTACTTCTCACTTTGCAACTTCCAACCACATTACTTCCTTGCTTGCAAATGACGAGAGAAGGGGATTGACAACCCTCTTGACCGCGTTGGGTGCAAGTGTTTGTTTCTTTTGTGCGCAGTCACTGAAGATGGGGGTTGGTTGTTACTCCTATTTGTTCGATAAATCTTTGTTCTCTACTGAGGGAAATACTTACCTATATTGTGTTTCATCATCCGTTCCTCTTTGCAAAACCCAACGCAGATCATAGACATCAGGTAGAATTTCTGGTGCCGTTGTCGGGGAGTATTGTCAACCTACTATCAAGTAACTTTGCATAAAGTATCATTCACTTGTTCTTCTTTTTATTTGTGTTATATTTTTATTTCTCCTTCAAAATCAAAAATACAAAAAATATTTACCTTTGCTAGTTTACTTGTTTGGTTGCTATAATCATGTCATCACATGCAAAGAGATGGTAATGACTTATGGATCCAATTAAAGTTTTCTATTTGGATCATCTTCTATCTATTTATGATTGTGCTGAAACCCCAACTAGCTTAGTTGAGGGAAAATCATTAGATAAGTATTCCCATTTTGTCCGTCAACGATTGTCTCAAAACGGGGGACTCTTATGCCATCAAATAACGTGTTTGATGTGCTATGTTTGGAATGTGTGTGAAATTCATGACTTTACTTGTTGCTATGAGAACCCTAAAAAACACCTCCCCTACCTATGTTGGTTTAATGATAATGAAATGTTATCTTCCTATTCAAAGGGTGTTTATAGTTATTATAATATCGAACAAATTTAAGAATTTTTTCCTTTTAAGGGTGCTTATGAAGTTGTTTCTTTGATTGAAAAATATGATGCTAATTTCTACAAATCTGATTTTTTCCCCCATACTTTACTATGAAAACTATGCTTCTAATGCCTATGTTAAAGAATTTATTGAGAGAATATCTGTTGCGTTGGAACAAAATTATGATTCCATTGATTCGATTGAAATATCCCCTCTTGATGAACGTGATGCTTGCTATTCTTATGGCCACGATGCCAATATTAATGATGCCTATGAAGATGAACTTGATATAGTTCCGTATGGTGAAAATGAAATTATTTTTATTGCACCCAAAAAATCATGATTGCAATGATGTTACTATAAATTCTATTAATGCCAATTGTGCTAGCGATATGCAAAGCTACAAGCTTGGGGATGATAATTTTGTTATGTCCACTACTTATTGCAATGATCATGATTGGGATGATGATGTTCCTTTTGATCTTGAAGAATTATTGAAGCCTCATGATGAATATTTTATGGATAATAATGTTTGCAATAATATTGAAAGCCGGTTTGGAGAGGTCATGACTTTAGCTAATGTTGATCCCACTACCTTGGAAGATTGTATGACTCTTGTGAGTATGGATCACGGAGAGAATATTTTATATGACAGCTATACTGTCGAATTTTAACACGATCCTACATAAAATTATTATGAGAGAGACAAATATGGTTACAGGAATTTGCGTGTTACTCAATTACCTCTCCTTGTGTTGAAATTATTAATGCTTCATACTTCCTATTTTCATATGCTAGATTTCAACTGTCTTGAGAATTTGTTTTCCTGTAAAATTCTTATGCATAGGAAGTATGCTAGACTTACATGTGTATTTCACATGCTATATGATCCTCTCTTTGTGATTCAATTATTATATTTCATGCGAGCATCATTGAAATCTCAAGCCTATCTTAATAGCTATAAAGAAAGAGCTTGTTGGGAGACAACCCAATACTTCCTGTTATTTTTTACATAAAATGATTGTTGCCTTTGTATTGATTGTATTTTTTTAAGTTAGTGTATGTGCCAAGTAAAGCATTTGGGATGACTTGGATAATACTAAAATTGATACAGTGCAAAAACAGAAACTTTAGTGTCCAGTGCAGAATTTCTGTGGTTTTACTGGAATGTGTTTTTGATCTGAATGTTTTACATAGTATTTCTATACAAATTCCCCAGGTCCTCCTAATTTTTTAGAATCTTTGGAGTTACATAAGTATGGTAGTTAACTATATCATTACAGACTATCCTATTTTAGAAAGATTCTGTTTTGGCATGCATAGTTTGCTTGTTTCGATGATGCTAGGTTTTATATCGGGGGGTATAAGTCATGGAGAAGTTAGAATATAGTACCTCATGCAAAAATAAAATATGAATCAATTTAAAATAGTAACTAAACTATTTGATATGTTTATTATACTAATGGATCTCACGAAGTTTCTGTTGATTTTTGTGTGCCAAAGTTTTCATGTTTTGGGTGTTGTCACGATGGACGAAGGAATAAAAAGCTGCAAGAGCCTAAGCTTGGGGATGCCCAAGGCACACCATGGTAATATTATATGAAGACTCAATTGTCCAAGATTGGATATGCTCCGGAAGGCATCCCCTCTTTCGTCTCAATCCATCAGTATGTCACTTGGAGTTACATTTTTATTCATCACATGATATGCATTTTGCGTGGAGCGTAGTTTGCTTTAGTATGCTTTTTTTTAGTTTTTGATACATGCGTTCTGCGTTGGATTTTCCGTGAAGAGGGACGGGTTAGTGCAACACAATGTTGGTAAGTATTTCCCTCAGTTATGAAACCAAGGTTTATCGGACCAATAGGAATATCAACAACAACCATCTTGAGCGGTTGCATGCAAAAGAACAAACAACTTACACCCAACGCGGGCAAGAGGGTTGTCAATCCCCTTGGTCTCATTATTTGCAAGAAAGTGAGATGTGTAGATAATTGTAAATTGTAAAATAAAATGAAATAAAGTAAATGGCAGCAAGGTATTGAAGGTTTTCTAAATAAATGGTAATTAGACCCGGGGACATAGTTTCCCTTGATGGCATCTCTCATGAAAATAACATACAGTGGGTAAACAAATTACTATTGGGCAATTGATAGAAAAACGGATAGTTATGTGATATTCACGGCAATGATCATGTGTATATAGGAATCACGTCCATAAACAAATAGACTCACTCCTTCCTGCACCTATTACTATTACTCCACTCATCAACCGCTATCCAACATGAATCTAGAGTATTAAGTAAAACAGACTAATGCATGGAGAACGATGACATGATGTAGACAAAGTAAACTCAAGCAATATGAATAACCCCGATCGCGTTATCCTTAGTAGCAGCAGCACAAAGATGCAACTTGTCCCCTTCTAACACTGGGATATAGAAACTCGCCATGTTGAACCTACTACAACGCACCTCTCTCACCAAATAAATATTAATCTAGTTGGCCAAACTATTTCAATATATCAGAGAGAATTATGAAGCTATCATGATCATGCACATAAGAATCATATTAGAATTCAGATAAGACTCAAATATTTATCATGAATAATCTGAACATAAACTCACAATTCACCGGGTCCCAACAAACGCACCGCATAGAAGGATTATATCATATGGATCAAAGCGAGGATGCAATGATCATTGTACTGAAGATTGTAGGATCGAAAGTATGTCTAAGGTGGGGGGACGATTAGACTACTTGACAAGATATTTTTTTGCCTTTTCCCAATTTTACTTGGGAGGCAGCAACAACAATTATAACAAGTCAAGTACACCCTACATATGTATTTCTAATAGTATAGCAGTGCAAAGTAAACATGCAAGTGTAAATAGAGGAGTAAGGTAGGGAGATCATACGCATGAGGTTGACACGGTGATTTTTGGCATGGTTCCGATAGGTGGCGCTATCGTACGTCCATGTTAGTGGAGACTTCAGCCCACAGAGGTAATGGCTGCGAGAGTCCACGAAGGGCTCCATCCACGGAGGGTCCACAAGGTTTTTGTTTCTTGTACTGGATCTGCTTAGGTCATTCACTATAGTTCAATGGAGTTCATAGGGTTCATGTTGTGCTCATCACCATAACATATTTGTTTGATTCCTCGATGAAAACCTTCTCCAACTATAGGTTGCAGGAAAAGTAGGGATCTGAATATTGCATAACCTCCTTGGATGTTCTGTGAAAACCGTATGAATACTAGCTATTGTTGCCCCATATTTTACTATCATCTAGGACTAATAAATCCCCTTTTTGTGTACCATTGGTAGATCCGTCTTTTCGTGCACTTCGGTAGAAAACTGTTTGTCCAGTACTTAGTGGAATCTGATATCACAGTTCCTTCATAAGTCATTTTCACCCTCACGCTAGCTTGTTGGATATTTTGCAACTCGCCATCTCTGTGAACCGCCTTTTCATTAAGGCGACTCAAGTATTGCGAACTTCCTCATTGTTTGTTTCTTGAACTCCTCGCTTTCTCAAACAATTTTTGTTCGTTAGAATAACCCGCGAATCATACTTATGTATCTTGTTTCCTTCCTAGACCTGTCGGTATGTCGAAACCATCAAAATGCGACTGGTTGCCCTTAGAAATTGGCGACGCCGCCCTCCAGCGATGCATGTCAGTAGGAAGTTTGTCTTCCAAGGAGATGATCGAATGGAGAGCCACCGCTGGAGAGGTACGACCTCAACCCGCTGAAGGAGAGGCTGTGGTTTTCAATGATCATCTAGAATGAGGTTTCTCTCCCCCGGTTCAAAATTCTTTCGAGATGCTCTCAACTTCTACAAGCTTCACCCCCAAGATCTAGGTCCCAACTCAATCAGTAATTTATGCCAGTTTCAAGTCTTGTGTGAGGCGTACCTAGGGATAGAACCCAATGTCCCTTTATTTAGGGAGTTCTTCTATTTGAACCGCTAATCAGAATGGGCTGATGGTCCCAACTTAGATCTCGGTGGAGTCACAATTCAGAGGTGGCGTGAGTGTGGTTTTCCCGCTGCCACCTTGCCCAGTCACCCCAAGGGCTGGGGGAAAACTTGGTTTTATTGCAATAATACCGCACCTGCTCAAGAAAATCCTCTGCTGGGTTTTAGAGAAGAGCGTCTTCCAATGGATTTCGAGCTTCCCGGTGCATTGACCCCGGAAGAACAAGCCGCCCACACTTTTGTCTGGTCAAAACTTAGAGCTTTGAACGCCAACGGCTTGACTGGAGTCGACTTGATCCGATGCTGGATGGAATGGCGCATCATGCCCTTAAGCCGCTGAGATGGACTGATGTGCGCTTACAATGGCGACTTAAACAATGCTCAACGCTTCACAAATGTAATGCTTGACTCTGAAGAAGTTAATAGCATTATGAAGAAGCTATGTGGTGAACCCAAAGAAGTATGCTCAAAGATTGGGTTGGAACCATTCTGCATCCAGAATCCGGCTCCTGAGGTAAATATATTTATTCATCACCTGCCTTACTTGGTGTTTCCTTTATTCCTTCGAGGACTAACTTCCCTCTTTTTTATACCATTGTAGAAAAACGCGCCCTTTTGGAAACATAGGCCAGTGAAGCTGCTCGTTAAAAAGGTCAAAACCGATGTGAAAAAGAAGAATAAAACTGAAGCAACTGTGGGCGGGTCATCCGTTGTACGCGAGTCACATAATATTGAAGAACTATCTGAGGTAAATGTCTAGTCCATCCCTTTAGTGTGTCACGTGTTGTTCTAACCATTCAATTTAATCTCACGAGGATGACGTTGAAAGTGATGCTAAAGATGTTGAGGTAATTTCAATATCTTCTGACTCAAATATTTCCTTGGAAAGACCTCCAAGGCGGCTTTGTAGGAAAGTTCCTATGAATCATCCAGATGCTCATTTGGATCCTAACTTCCTTTTTAAGAAGGCTATATACACTCCAAAGCGCCACACCCACAGCTCCTCAGGTGATCTTATGGCGGGTCTGCTGGAGAAAACCTCCGGTCGTAAACGCCGCACTGAGGTGCCTTTTCTTTCTTTATCAATTGTACCCTGTTCATTAATTGCTCAAACTTAGAAGATTTTCCTTCTTAATAGGTGTCTCCTTCTTCATCTCGCGATTCAACGTCTTCAGAATTGCCGCCTCTTGTTCGTCTCCCAGGGTAAATCATTATTCGTCTATCCAACACTTGCTTCAGTATTTTATATTTCATTATATATACTTCAACCTTTCGTTCTTTAGGGATGAAGCAAAGAAAAGGAAAATCGGCGGGTCAACCCCAAATAGTGAAGCGCCTAAAACGGGGGAAGCAGATTCTTCTAACCCTAACTCTAGTTGAACCAGCTGAAACCCATGTTGAACCTCCCAAGAGTAGTTCTATGGATGATATCCCTGATGTTCGAGTTGACCCAACAAAAACTGACAATATGGCCATGGAGGCGAGTCAGAGAAAAATTCTCAACCCGCCAAGTCCTCTGAAGACAACCAAAGATGCCATGCTTGAAGAAGAAGTTGTTGTCATTACTGGGACGGGTCATTCGAAACCCGTCTTTATTGTGCTGGCTAAACATACTACCAAGGATGTCTCAACCGAAATAGAAAAAGGGAAAGCTAAACTTGAGCTTTCCAATATTGAGAAACTAAACTTTGAAGAACTGCATGCGGGATATCTGAGCCGTCTCTCCATGTGCCGGGACATGGAAGCCGACCTGGTAAATATGATGAAGAGAATATATGAGGTATGGTGTTGTGTAATAAATTACCCCATATAACCCCCTGTAGCCCCAAGGGCCGGGTCATCTTCTTGAATATGACCCGTGTCTTGTAATTAATCTTTGAAAACTTCAACCTGTAGCCCCCAAGCGCCGGGTCATCTTCTTGAAGATGAGCCGGGTCTTGTAATTAATCTTTGAAAACTTTAACCTGTAGCCCCCAAGGGCCGGGTCATCTTCTTGAAGATGAGCCGGATCTTGTAATTAATCTTTGAAAACTTCAACCTGCAGCCCCCAAGGGCCGGGTCATCTTCTTGAAGATGAGCCGGGTCTTTGTAAGTAATCTTGAAAACTTCAACCTGTAGCCCCCAAGGGCCGGGTCATCTTCTTGAAGATGAGTCGGCTCTTGTGTGATAGTTTTGAAGCTAGTGCATTAGCCCCCAAGTTTCAAGGATATTGCTTGCAATCTTCTTGAGACTTGATACCAAATGATCAATCCGTTCAGGTAGCTTCGAGCTAAACTTATCTGCCTTGTTTGATTATCTAGGAAACTATAAGACATGCTGACTCATCTTTAAGTGGCATGAAGAAAAGCTTGGCACATCAATAGGACACCATGACGACTGCTGAGGAGAAACTTCGAGTCTCTCTGGTAGAACTCGAAAAAGCCAAGGCTGAGCACATATTATACACAAAAACGATTGAAGCTGACAAAGCCGCTCTGTTGAAACATGCTGAAAACGCCGAGGGTCAACTAAAGCTGGTTACAGAAGAATTGACTAGTCTACGGAGACACATCTCCAAGATGAACAATGCTGTCTTTGGTAAATATTTTGTGTATTGTCCATTGCAACCATTGGAAATGACACAAAGCGCCAAGCGACTTATGTTTAATTTGTTCCTTGGAGGACCTCGATCCGCCAACCTTCAAGATGACTGTGTGTTGAAGCTGAAAGCGCTATATATGCCGACGGAGCAACTCTATGATGGTGGCTTATTCACCATCAAGGCTGTCTGGGGTGACAAAGAGTCGGTAAAATTCATCAGTGACATGGTGAGGCGACTCTCAACCATACCCAAGCATATAGAAGAAATAAAGAAATCAGCTGCATGGAAAGGGCTAATCACAGCTATGAGACGGTCTTTAGCGTATGCTCCAAAACTCAAGCCGGACGAAATAGCAGGCGGGTTTCGTGAGTATAAAGATGATGGCTTATAATTTACTCAAGAAGACTACACCCAGTGCGTAAGAGATGTTCGTCCTGGAGCAAGCCGGCTTGCCGAGAGTCTTGACCTGTCCAAGTATCAGGCGGCTTATGATGATAACCATAAGCGTGTGGCACCTCCTAGCTTTGCACCAATGGACCTTACTCCTCAACGCTGTAAGCATCTTTTTGCGTGTGATGCTGATCCATCAACCATCTTGATAGAGGAAGCTGAATTTCATGCTTTAATCAATTGCACCTGGGATATGGACAACTTCCAGATCCAAGAACCCGAAAGCTCGGCACAGGGTAACCCAGAGGCGGCTTAAACGAGGTGACTCCCTGTCGCCGATGCTAGGTCAACACCTATGGGGATCAACACGATACCCTTGTGATCGTAGGGTGGGAAGAACTACATCAAGAGCAAACTTAACGATCAACACCCGACAAGCCTTTTTACCCAGGTTCGGGCCGCTTACATGTAAAACCCTACGTCCCTCTCATCTGATCGTATCAAGCGTTCTTTTGTTGTTCGTTTACAGTGATGATAACCGTCTTCTTGGCCAATCTCCAAAAAGTCTAACACCTTTGTGAATGAGCTAAGGGCCTCCTTTTATAGGCAAAGGGGTCACCTACAGTGTTCGATGGTAGGTTCACGAGATGTTACAGTGAACCTACATCGGTGCTTATCAATCTACCGCTGTCAGGTGCATTAAATGCACGTATTGTCCAGGTCAGCTAAGTGCTAGTGAAGACATGTGTCCAGGTGTTTCGACACCTGGACGCCCCGCTGGCGCGTGTGGAATGCGCTGGAACTCGTTGGGGGGGGGGGTGGCACTGTGGCAAGGGCGGTCGCCCTCTGGTGTGCTGCCGCGTCATCCCGGCAAGGGTGCTTGCCGAGGCCTTGGTGCTTCGTCCCGACAAGGAAGCTTGTCGGGGGCTTCGGCTGTCTTCCCGGCAAAGGAGGCTCGTCAAGGCCTTGCGCTAGGTGCGGTCATCACATCCATCAGACGGACGTGGCCTTGGGTGCCTTCCTGGCAAGATAGGCTTGCCGGGGCCTTGGATACCTTGTGGGTGATACTCGTTTGGATTCTGCCGCGCCCTACCGTCAGGGGCTCTCCGTGCCCGTGCACAAGTCTGGGGAACTAGAGACCCCAGTCTTTAGTGCATCGACAGGAGTGTTAGAGCATATATCTCCATATGTGGTTTTGGTAATTGATGACAACTCCTATGGACTAATGGTTGCTTTAAGTTATATTTATAGGACTTGTCCATAGACACATCTTGAAGTCCATCTGTTGGGGTTCAAGGAGTTTATATGATGACCAAGATGTTATTCAAGGCATTATCCAAAGAATGGTCATAGAAACACTAGGTTGATCAAGATCTCAGACAAAGAGTAAATCAAGATGATCAACACACAAAGCGTACAAGATGTACCGAGAGGGTCAAGTGATCCCATGGTATGGTAAGCATTGTCCATTACGTGTTTGTGTACTAACCCATGGTCTTTGTGAGACTCCTATGTGGGGGTTAGGTGTGTTTTCATTGGGATTGCGTCAAAAGGAAGATCTCATACAACCCATGAAGGATGACGTCAAGTGGTGATCGTCATCAAGATTGTGGTGTGCAAGTTCAAGTGGATCAGCACGAATATATCATTGAAACTATTGTCAATGATCATGTGTTGATAAGGACAATCTCATGTGCTAACAAGGACAAGATCAAGATAAGCATTCCTGAGCACTACATACTTGATTCTTGTGGATGTTCACATGGTGGACAGGACAAGATCAAGATAAGCATTCTTGAGCACTACATACTTGATTCTTGTGGATGTTCACATGGTGGACAAATGAAGATAAATACATAAGCTAGGCTTTCCACATTGTGTATGGGAAAGCTACTTGAAGACTTCATCATGTCCTGCTTTCAACTTGAGCCAAGAAGGAACAACAACATCAAGCTCAGGTGAAAGGGCTAACTCAAAGGTATCAGTTCCTTTGACGTTAGTAGTGCGGAGTGATGATCAGCGAATAAAAGTATACACTCAAGTATGGATCATAAGTACTCTTTTATGATTCTTGAGTCCTTAGGGATCCCGCACTATTAAGAGGGGATCACAGGTTTTGCGATGAACTTGCTCAAACTACAAATTCACTTTCTTCTCAGACCACATCTCCACTGCTTTGCTGTTATCTGTAAACAGAACCAGTGCCTCGGACATCCGGCTTCCTCCGGACGTCCGAGGGCCGGACGACCGACTACCTCGGAAATCCGGAATCCTTTGCCAGAGAAATCAGAGCCATTTAACTCGGACTTCCGGCTCCCTCGGACGTCCGAGGCCCGGATGTCCGGCCAAGTCCCGGAAATCCGGAAGCCTGCACCAGTAGAAGTTGAGTTCTATATCTCGGTAATCCGACTCCCTCCGGACGTCCGAGGGCCGGACTCCGACCAAGCTCCGGAAATCCGGAGGTCAACACAAGTAGAATGTGTGCACTATATCTCGGAAATCCGGCTTCCTCCGGATGCCCGAGCACCGGATGTCCGACACCCATCGGAAATCCAGAAGCCACCATCAGTAGAACTTGTGCTGTATAACACGGACTTCCGGGCCACTCCGGACGTCCGTATACTGATGAATTCAAATATGTTTAGGCACACCTACAGGCCTCGGACGACCGACCCCTGTCGGACGTCCGGTTGCTGTTTAATTCAAAATAGTTTCAGTCGTATCTGCAGGCCCCGGACGACCGACCCCTGTCGGACGTCCGACCCCTCGCGGTCGCCCGGACTTCCGACAACTGTCGGACGTCCGGACCCTGTGTGACTTAAAGTGTCCCCAACGGCTCTTTTTCTCTCCAGACTATAAATACCCCCTCCCACTTCGTGAGAGGGTGGCCCAACACAGCCTTATCCTCATAAGAACACATTTCCACCTCACACACATTTGCTCACTCCAAATCTTAGATCCCAAGAGCATTTGTGAGCCCCTTTGAGAGTTGTTCCAATCAAAAGATAGATCTTCTCCCTCTCCTTCTCTCAACCCAAGCTATTTGTGATTTGAGCAAGTTTTGAGCATTCCCCGTGATCTTGTTACTCTTGGAGGTTGGAGACTCCTAGGCGGTAGGAGTTCTTCGGAGAGGAATCAATCCGTGTGATTTCCCCCGGAAAAGTTTGTGAGGGTTTGGAAGCCACCTCAAAGGCTTACCACTAGTGGTTGAGAAACGCCTTCGTGCTGTTATCTCAAAGGGAGAATAGGGTGAGCCTTCGTGGCGTTGGTGTGCCTTCGTGGTAACATCCACCTCTCTAACGGTGACTAGCTTCCCGCCAAGGAAGTGAACATCGGGATACATCTTCGTCTCAGTGACCTTGGTTATCCTTAACCCTAACTCCTTACTTGTGGTTTACTTGTGTTATTTGAGCATACATACATTGCATATTGCTTGTGCTCATTATATTGTGTTGGCCATTTCTTGTACAAGATTAATCATTCAAGCATACCCTCTATATCCACACGTACATACTTGCAGCCCTTGATATATCGTGTGATATAGTGTGATCTAGTATCTTGTGTTGTTCACCTACTTGTTGTGTGATATAGCTCAAGTAAGTTTGTGTAACTTACTTGTGCTTGTTAGTAACTGCATTGTGTCCATCTTAGTAGATCGTGTTGTTGATACACGTTGCAGTGCCTAGTGCATTTAGGATTTGTGCTTGACAAGTACCCTCTTAGTTTATTTCCGCATCAGGTTCAAGCCAAATCTGAAGAAGTTTTTAAATAGCCTATTCACCCCCCTCTAGGCGTCATCGAGGTCTTCTCAAGGAGCCCCCGGGCCTGGGCCACACATGCACGTGGAGCGTTGTTGGGCCAGGCCCAAAGAGGTGCATGGGCCCTTGCGGCTGGATCTGCCGGCGGTTGCCTCTCCCCACGCCGCGCATTGATCGTGCAGAGTGGGAGGTCGTGCATAGAGTGGCCTCTCCGCCTCCTGAAACGCCTCTGCCACGCGCGTGGCATGCACAGTCATTGATGGACAGGTGGCAGCCGAGGCCTTGAAAGGCATAGTACTGGCTGGGCCTGCCCGTGCATGCATTGGCTCATCAGGGCAGTTCTCTATTCGCCCGTGAGCTCGAGCGATTGGTCGTAGAGGGTGGTCGCTTCTCGAGTAAGAGAGGCTAGCCCCCGCGCCTGTCCTATAAATTGGGAGGGTTTGCGAGGGGTTTTGCTCACCCAACTCCCTTTGAATCCACCAACTCCTCGATCTTAGTCTTCTCAATCTTCTTCTGTCCGCTGGTGGCGCTTGTCCCTAACAATGGTTAGGGGACGGGGCCGGCCACCGTCTGCCGTGAGGGCAGCGAGGGGATCCCTCTCGGATCATGCCTCAGCTTCTGGGGGTGCCGCAGTGGAAGGCAGCCCGAACGCCCGTGGTGGAGGAAGGGCGAGGGGCCGAGTTCGCCGCCGAGATCGAGGCCGAGGGAGGCGGAGCGCTACTCCAATGCCTCCGCCTTCCCGGGGCTTGCTTCTGTGGCGGCCCTCCATGTTGCTTTAGGGGGCCCCACGTGTGCTTCTCGACTGCTGCGAAGCTCGCTCGAGCGACATTGGGAGCTCCGCCTCGAGCGACGGTGATGAGGGGGACGGCAGCGGTGAGGGTGCCGGGCCTAGTCCCAAGCCTGGGGGAATGGAATCGGATGGCGATTCTCCCGGTTTTGACTGAGTGCTTCCTGCACCGATGCAGCCCGGCTACGCCCCTCCCTTGCCTCGGAGGGGGGATCTCAACCGGATCCGCCACCCCCTTCTCGTGGCTTGGCGAGGCCGAACCCGTTTCCGTCGGTACAACGCTGGGAGAGCCAGCGTGGATGTACCGCGGGCCTTGCCGCGCCTTGTCTTCAGGAACTCCAATTCCTCCATGTAGGTTAATCCTCGTCAAAAGACAAGGTCTTTAGGTTAGGAAAACCACGCTTTGTAGGTGAAGCCAAGTTTATCTATTCATATGAATGAAAAAGACTGTTTTTCCCTTTTTCGATTCCGTTCTTTGTGTGATTCGTTCTTGCATATCTAGGAGCTTGCTGACGACTACCGGCAAGACTCGTCGCCGCGTTCGGTGCAACCATGGAAATCGCCAAGCGCAGGTTGAGGCGAAATGGGGTGCTACGTAGCCGCTTGCTCTATTGATCAGGTTCACAACAGTTTGAAGGTGCTTTGTGGCCGTTCAGGTCGTTTGAACGAGTTCGAAACAAAGACAAGGGGCACCAAGCTTTGGGAAGGCCCCAGTACGCGCAAACTCATCACACAAAGATTTGAAACTTCCGAAGGGAAAAAGCAAAGGATCTATCTACTCCAAATCTGAACCTCAGACTTAAAAACTTATCTGTCTGTGCCGTGATGTGGTGCCTGAATCTTTCGCCGGGGCGTAGGAGCCCTCAGCAAGCAGAAAATCACCGCTCCTGGTGGTCCTTTCTCCGGCAAGGACTTCTTGCTGACGGCCTATGACTGTCATTTGGAGGAAGAGCTAGCCAGGGTGTAACCCCTTTTGCTTTTCTCTTGCTAGGCCGTGCTTGCGGACCCCCGAGCGCGTCCTTGGGCGACGATGCGATGCTCTCAGGGGCGCAACATTCGCACTGGAGTGCGTGCAGGGGCTTCGGGACCGCGTGGCGCATCCTCAACAACTACGCATCGCTCTTGGAGCCTCCGCCTCCCTGCCCCACTCGAGCGTGTAGCAACGCGCTCGCGCAGGCCTTGGGAAGCCATAGCAGAACAGGGCGCCCGCCGCGGTACTCCGTTTCCGGAGGAATGCGACATAGGGCCCAAACTTTGATGGAGCCGGCATTGAGCCTGCTCCGCTCCACGCGTCTTTCCCCCACCCCTACCTGGCGTGCCAAAGATGTCGGCGATGCTAGGTCGACACCTATGGGGATCAACACGATACCCTTGTGATTCTAGGGTGGGAAGAACTACGTCAAGAGCAAACCTAACGATCAACACCCGTCAAGCCTTTTTACCCAGGTTCGGGCCGCTTACGCATAAAACCCTACGTCCTGCTGGTCTTATCGTATTAAGCGTTCTTTTGTTGTTCATTTACAGTGATGATAACCGTCTTCTTGGCCAATCTCCAGAAAGTCTAACCCCTCTGTGAATGAGCTAAGGGCCTCCTTTTATAGGCAAAGGGGTCACATATAGTGCTTGATGGTAGGTTCATGAGATGTTACAGTGAACCTACAACGACGCTTATCCATCTACCGCTGTTAGGTGCATTAAATGCACGTCTTGTCCATGTCAGCTAAGTGCTGGTGAAGACATGTGTCCAGGTGTTTTGACACCTGGACGCCCACTGGTGCGTGTGGAATGCGATGGAACTAGGGGGGTGGCACTGTGGCAAGGGCGGTCGCCCTCTGGTGTGCTGCCACGTCATCCCGACAAGGGTGCTTGTCGAGGCCTTGGTGCTTCGTCCTGGCAAGGAAGCTTGGCGGGGGCTTCGGCTGTCTTCCCGGCGAAGGAGGCTCGTCAGGGCCTTGCGCTAGGTGCGGTCGTCACATCCATCAGACGGACGTGGCCTTGGGTGTCTTCCCAGCAAGACAGGATTGCCGGGGCCCTGGATACCTTGGGGGTGAGTCTCGTTTGGATTATGCCGCGCCCTACCATCAGGGGCTCTCCATGCCTGTGCACAAGTCTGGGGCACTAGAGACCCCGGTCTATTGTGCACCGACACTCCCGAAGCTTCAACCTGGAGAAAAAGACTGAACCCGGAGGAAACTTGCCACCGGGTTAATATGGAAACACTTTGGCCTTTATGACCCATGCAACTTTTTGTAAGTATACTTAGACTGCTATATTGTTTGCATGAGTATGGATGTCAAAACTGTGTGGCATTACCTTTTAATACAGGTCGATCGTTTGAGATGTCATTGTCTAGGAAATGTATTTTCCTCCCCTCTTTGAGAAAAAATAATTTTGAATCACCAAACTTTGGATGAGTCGATAAAGCTATTGGATCTTTTCCTGAAAAAAGATAACACCGTATACGTTGACAAATAGGCCGACTCAGTGAGTCACGGCGGGTAGACGGGCTTGCAAAGCTCTAGTCGTACCCTAAGAGGGTTTTTGCAAAAACCTTTATGTTTTTAGGCTGGCGGATCAGGCTCAAGTCAAGCTTCAGTGAAGCAGGTTTTGTGAACCCATGGTTTGTCTATTTTCTATATGATGGCTCTCACAAGCACCTCGATGTTTTAACTTTGGGAAGTTCAGGGTCCTAGAATGTATTGACTCGCCAAGAGTACATGGGGCTTATAAGGTGTTAGAGCATATATCTCCATATGTGGTTTTGGTAATTGATGACAATTCCTATGGACTAATGGTTGCCTTAAGTTATATTTATAGGATTTGTCTATAGGCACTTCTTGAAGTCCATCTGTTGGGTTCAAGGAGTTTATATGATGAGCAAGATGGTATTCAAGGTATTATCCAAAGAATGGTCATAGAGACACAAGGTTGATCAAGATCTCAGACAAAGAGTAAATCAAGATGATCAACACACAAAGCGTACAAGATGTACCGAGAGGGATCAAGTGATCCCATGGTATGCTAAGCATTATCCATTACATGTTTGTGTGCTAACCCATGGTCTTCGTGAGAGTTCTATGTGGGGGGTTAGGTGTGTTTTCATGGGCTTGCGTCAAAAGGAAGATCTCATACAACCCATCAAGGATGACGTCAAGTGGTGATCATCATCAAGATTGCGGTGTGCAAGTTCAAGTGGATCAGTACGAATATATCATGCTTGAAGCTTGCGGTCCATTGTGGTGGCAATGTACTTGTGAAGATATGCTGAAGAGTGGCTCACCCATAGTGAGTATGGGGGAGCAATCAACTAGTCTTCATCAATCCAACACAATCAAGAAAGGTTGTCCATCGTGAGGAAGCCAAGATCATCATCATCTATCTCAAGAGGTCGAGGTGCAAGGTATTGGTTTGCCCTTGATAGGTTTTTTGTTTTAGGATAGAATGTTGTTCTGTCAAGGGGGCTCTCAAGTGAGTAGCTCGATCGTATCGTTCGTTGAGAGCTCAAACCATTTCCATCCTTGCATCATACTTCTTGGTTATTATTTGGTGTTTCTCTTTGTGAGTTTTAGAGCTTATGGTCATCTTCATGACAAGCTCGAGTTCATCGAAAACGGAGTCCATATGCATCTACTATGATGTTTTCGATGTTGGAGTTTTTGCCGGTTCTTCATTCATAGAGGAGTCACATCTCTCTATCATTGGCATTTTCATATCTACATGATCTTAAGATTTGGATAGCTCTTGTCGTCCTGAATAGCTCTTGTCGTCCTGAATCCAACAAGCTTGGGTTTGCTCAATTCGGAGCTCGTATGCGAAAGTTATGGCTATTTCAGTGGCGAGGGGTAGTACCGCTGGACCTAGCGGTAGTACCGCTAGAGATGGCGGTAGTACCGCTGGCCCTAGCGGTAGTACCGCTAGATCTGGCAGTATTACCGCTGGCCTAGCGGTAGTACCGCCCCTGGTCAGCAATAGTACTGCTCCAGGACTTTAGTACCGTCATCTTTGCGGCTGTACTACGTCAGACTTTTTGCGAAGACTTTCTTGGCGGTGGTTGACCGGGTAGCATCTTTGCGATACCATGGGCTCAGCGGTAGTACCGCTGCAGGGTCAGCAGTAGTACCGCTGGGCTCGTGGTGTAAGTGGGGGTAACAGTCTGATTCCTTCCCCCACTATATAAAGGGGGTCTTCTTCCCCCTTGGACTGATCCATCTCTTGAGCTCGTGTTCTTCCTCCATTCTTGACCTTCTTAGAGCTTGCTAACTCTCAATCCCTCCAATGATTCTTGCTTGTTCTTAAGGGAAAAGAGAGAGGAGATCTAGATCCACATGTCCACCAATCACTTTCTCCTCTTTGTGAGGGGAACCCCTTGGATCTAGATCTTGTAGTTCTTTGTGAGCTCCTTGTTCTTCCTCTCATATTTCTCCATAGCTTTTGTTGTTGTGGATGGATTTGAGTGTGAGGGACTTGACCACTTCGTGTGTTCTTGCCATTGCATTAGTTGCATCGGTTTGAGTTCTCCACGGTGATACGTGGAAGTGAAGTTTGAGAAGCTTATTACCTTTGGTACTTAGTACCCTAGATATTGTTCTTCGTGGATGCTTTGGCTTCCTAGAAGCTTGGTGGTGTTTCGGAGCTCAATCATTGTGGTGTAAAGCTTCGTGCAAGCGTCGGGGTATCCAATTAGGTTGTGGAGATTGCCCCGAGCAATTTGTACGGGTATCGATGACCGCCCCCAATGTTTTCCATTTGTACGGGTTCGGTGATCGCCCTCAAGGGTCCCTTAGTGGAATCACGGCATCTTGCATTGTCCGAGAGCGTGAGGAGATTACGGTGGCCTTAGTGGCATCTTGAGGAGCATTGTGCCTCCACACCACTCCAACGGAGATTAGCATCCGCAAGGGTGTGAACTTCGGGATACATCATCGTCTCCGCGTGCCTCAGTTATCTCTTACCCGAACCCTTTACTTATGCACTTTACTTTGTGATAGCCATATTGTTTATTGTCATATATCTTGCTATCACTTAGTTGTTTATCTTGCTTAGCATAAGTTGTTGGTGCACATAGGTGAGCCTAGTTGTTGTAGGTTTTGTGCTTGACAAATTAAATGTTAGTTTTATTCCGCATTTGTTCAAGCCTAAACCGTAATTATTTTAAAGCGCCTATTCACCCCCTCTAGGCGACATCCACGTCCTTTCATAAGGCAAGTCGCAAAACATACAGTCCAGTATAACCATTGTGAAAAGACCTCGATGACGCCTAGAGGGGGGGGGGGGTGAATAGGCTATTTAAAAACTTCTTCGGATTTGGCTTGAAACTAATGCGGAAATAAACTAAGAGGGTACTAGTCAAGCACAAATCCTAAATGCACTAGGCACTGCAACGTGTATCAACAACACGATCTACCAAGATGGACACAATACAGTTACTAACAAGCACAAGTAAGTTACACAAACTTACTCGAGCTAAATCACACGACAAGTAGGTGAACAACACAAGATACTAGATCACACTATATCACACGATATATCAAAGGCTGCAAGTATGAACGTGTGGATATAGAGGGTATGCTTGAATGATTAATCTTGTACAAGAAATAGCCAACACAATATACTGAGCACAAACAATATGCAATGTATGTATGCTCAAGTAACACAAGTAAACCACAAGTAAGGAGTTAGGGTTAAGGATAACCAAGGTCACTGAGACGAAGATGTATCCCGATGTTCACTTCCTTGGAGGGAAGCTAGTCACCGTTAGAGAGGTGGATGTTACCACGAAGGCACACCAATGCCACGAAGGCTCACCCTATTCTCCCTTTGAGATAACACCACGAAGGCGTTTCTCAACCACTAGTGGTAAGCCTTTGAGGTGGCTTCCAAACCCTCACAAACTTTTCCGGGGGGTAATCACACGGATTGATTCCTCTCCGAAGAACTCCTACCGCCTAGGAGTCTCCAACCTCCAAGAGTAACAAGATCACGGGGAATGCTCAAAACTTGCTCAAATCTCAAATAGCTTGGGTTGAGAGGAGGAGAGGGAGACGATCTATCTTTTGATTGGAACAACTCTCAAAGGGGCTCACAAATGCTCTTGGGATCTAAGATTTGGTGTGAGCAAATGTGTGTGAGGTAGAAGTGTGTTCTTATGAGGATAAGGCTGTGTTGGGCAACCCTCTCACGAAGTGGGAGGGGGGTATTTATAGTGGGGAGAGAAAACATCCCTTGGGGACACTTTAAGTCACACAGGGTCCGGACGTCCGACAGTCTCCGGAAGTCCGGGCGTCCGCGAGGGCTCGGACATCCGACACGGGTCGGTCGTCCAAGGCTTGTAGATATCACTGAAAATACTGTGAATTGAACAGCTACCGGACGTCCGGAGAAGACCGGAAATCCGAGTTATTCGACTCAACTTCTTCTGGTGGGAGGTTCCGGATTTCTGAAAGGGGACAGACGTCCGGGCCTCGGACGTCCGGAGGGAGCCAGAAATCCGAGTTATAGAGCTTATGTTCTTCTGGTGCAGGGCTCCGGATTTCTGAAGCTGGTCGGACGTCCGGCGCTCGGATGTCCGGAGGGAGCCGGAAATCCGAGTTATAGAACTCAAGTTTCTCTGGTGCATAGTTCCGGATTTCCGAAGCTGGTCGGACGTCCAGGCCTCGGACGTCCGGAGGAGTCCGGATGTCCGGGCCTCGGACGACCGGAGGAGGCCGGATGTCCGAGGCACTGGTCCTGTTTTCTGATAATAGCAGAGCAGTAGAGATGTGGTAAGAGCAGAACAGTGGATATCTAGTTTGAGCAAGTTCATCACAAAACCTGTGATCCCCTCTTAATAGTGCGGGATCCCTAAAGACTCAAGAATTATAAAAGGGGTACCGATGATCCATACTTGAGTGTATACTTTTATTCGCTGATCATCACTCCGCACCACTAACGTCAAAGGAACTGATACCTTTGAGTTAGCCCTTTCACTTGAGCTTGATGTTGTTGTTCCTTCTTGGCTCAAGTTGAAAGCAAGACATGATGAAGTCTTCAAGCAGTTCTCCCATACACAATGTGGAAAGCCTAGCTTATGTATTCATCTTCATTTGACCACCATGTGAACATCCACAAGAATCAAGCATGTAGTGCTCAGGAATGCTTATCTTGATCTTGTCCTGGTTAGCACATGAGCTTGTCCTTATCAACACATGATCATTAACAATAGTTTCAATGATATATTCGTGCTGATCCACTTGAACTTGCACACCACAATCTTGATGACGATCACCACTTGACGTCATCCTTCATGAGTTGTATGAGATCTTCCTTTTGACGCAAGCCCATGGAAGCACACCTAACCCCCACATAGGAGTCTCACAAAGACCATGGGTTAGTACACAAACACGTAATGGACAATGCTTACCATACCATGGGATCACTTGATCCCTCTCGGTACATCTTATACGCTTTGTGTGTTGATCATCTTGATTTACTCTTTGTCTGAGATCTTGATCAACCTAGTGTCTGTGTGACCATTCTTTGGATAATACCTTGAATACCATCTTGGTCATCATATAAACTCCTTGAACCCAACAGATGGACTTCAAGAAGTGCCTATGGACAAATCCTATAAATATAACTTAAGGCAACCATTAGTCCATAGGAATTTTCATCAATTACCAAAACCACATATGGAGATATATGCTCTAACACATTGTAATGTGTTAATTTTTCGCTAGCCAAGAGGGTATTAAGGCGGAACTCAATGAGTTAGAAGCCCCCAAGTGACCTATGATCAAGGAAAAACGGGCATAGGATTGCAGAAGACAATGCTATTACTGCTAAACAACATGGGGACTAGTAGCCCTCAAGTAAGCCGATTTTTATCGTTCACGATCATACATTGGCGCCTATGTTTGAACCGTGCGTTATGGCACTTGGTCGTATTTGGCTTATTAGTATCTATGTTTGAGCGATCACAACAGTGCGACTCGTCTTCTTTGATACTAATAGCGTCCATGTTTGGATGGCCTCCTTGGCGGCAACTCATCCTCTTGGACGACTTATGTAAACAATAAAGACTCATGCTCAATATATAGGCTGAAATGGCAGCCGAATTTCGTGGGCGCCAGATTTATTGTCGTGATATAAGTAGTACAAAGATACTAAACTATGTACATGAATAAGGAGCCGATGGCTCTAAGTGTAGTAAGGCCGCAGATGAGCAATGTTCCATGGGCGAGTCATCTCTTCCTTCGAGGTTGGCCAATCAGGGCGAAGATCTATCAAGTAGTAAGAGCCGTTGCGAAGGCTTTTGCTGATGACAAAAGGTCCTTCCCATGGAGGTGATAGCTTGTGCATGCATGTGTGACTTGAATCAGTCGGAGCACTAAGTTGCCCTCCTGGAAGACCCGACTCTTGACTCGTCGATTGTGATAGCGACACATGTCTTGTTGGTAGATAGCCGATCACGCTGCGGCTAAATCACGCTCTTATTCCAGAGCATCCAAGGAATCCTGACGTGCTTGTTCATTATCTGCTTCTACGTACGCGATGACTCTGGGAGAATCATGCCTTATATCGCTGGGAAGAACCACCTCGACCCCATAGACGAGGAAAAAGGGAGTATAACCAGTGGATCTATTTGGTGTTGTTCTAATGCCCCAAAGCACTGCGGGGAGTTCTTCAACCCAACAACCCGGAGTGCGATGTAGAGGAAACATGATCCAGGGCTTGATCCCACGTAAGATCTCGTGGTTGTCTCGCTCAGCTTGACCATTGGACTGTGGATGGGCCATTGCAGATACGTCAAGCCGAATATGCTCCCGCTGACAAAACTCCTTCATTGCCCCTTTAGACAAATTAGTACCATTATCAGTAATGATGTTGTGAGGGTAACGAAAACGAAAGATCAACTTCTTGAGGAACTTGACTGTTGTCTCTGCCTCACAATTGCTGACCGACTCTGCTTCAACCCACTTGGTAAACTTGTCAACCGCCACCAACAGATGAGTCTTTTTATCAGAAGTCATCTTGAAAGGGCCAACCATATCGAGCCCCCAAACTGCAAAAGGCAATGTGATTGGGATTATGCGCAACTCCTGAGCCGGCACGTGCACTTGGCGTCCAAACTTCTAACACCCATCACACCGGCGCACTATATCCTCCGCATCGGCATGAGCCGTCAACCAGTAGAAACCATGGCGAGAAGTCTTTGACACCAAAGATCGTGACCCGGCGTGATGTCTATAGTCGCCAGCATGTATCTCATTGAGAATATCTCGCCCTTCCACTCGGGAAACACAATGCTGGAAGACCCCACAGGTGCTTCGTTTATGTAACTCGCCTTTATGGATAACCATGGACTTGCACCACCGCACGATCTGTCGAGCAAAATTTTCATCAATTGGCAACTCGCCCCGGGCCAGATAAGCCATGTAAGGAACTGTCCAGTCAGGAATCACTCAGAGAGCTGCCACCAATTGTGATTCCGGGTCAGGAACTGCTATGTCCTCTTCAGAAAGCAACTTCACTGTAGGGTTATGCAAGACATCCAAGAACATATTGGGGGGGGGCATGCTTGCATTGTGATCCAAGTCGTGATAAAGCATCAGCCGCCTCGTTCTCTCGATGATCAATATGATCAACCTGGTAGCCGTGAAAATGACCCACCACATCGGTTACCGCACGCCTATAAGCCGCCATCAATGGGTCTTTAGAAGTTCCTGATACTTGTTGAGCCACCAAATCTGAATCGCCAAGCACCTGACCCGGCTGAGGTTCATCTCCTTAGCTATCCCGAGCCCATGGAGCAGTGCCTCATACTCAGCCGCGTTGTTGGTGCAAGGAAACATGAGTCGCAGAACATAGCAAAATTTGTCGCTTCGTGGGGAAGATAACACCACTCCAGCTCCTGAGCCCTCCAACTGCCTAGAACCATCAAAATGAATAGTCCAGTATGTGTTATCAAGCCTATCTTCCAGAATTTGCAACTCGGTCCAATCTTTGATGAAATCCACCAGAGCTTGAGACTTGATGGCTCTGCGAGGCATATACTTCACATGGTGAGGACCAAGCTCTATCGCCCATTTAGCAATCCGCCCAATGGCTTCACGGTTCAGTATAATGTCCCCAATTGGCGCAGAACTGACCATGGTGATTGGATGCTCCAGGATGTAGTGCTTCAATTTCTGGATTTCCATAGAAATTCCAAAGACTAGCTTCTGCCAATGTGGATATCATTGTTTGGACAGAGTCAATACCTCACTGACAAAATATACTGGCCGCTGAACTGGATATTCCTTCCCTTCTTCCTTGCGTTCAACAACCACCACTACACTTACTGGTTTAGAGTTTGCAGCAATGTACAGGAGCATCGATTTCTTATCAACCGGGGCTGCTAACACATGCGGCTCAGCAAGTTGCTTCTTAAGGGGTTTGAAAGCCTCGTTATCCGCATCGGTCCAAACAAAGTGACCCGTTTTTTTGAGCAACTGATAAAGAGGGATGGCCCTCTCACCAAGGCGACTTATGAAATGACTCAGTGCCGCAATATGACACGCCGTGCGTTGGACCTGATTAATGTTTGCCGGCTTACCAAGCGAGTTTATCGCCTTGATCTTGTCCGGGTTAGCTTCAATGCCACGCTCTGACCGCAGGAACCCCAATAACTTTCCTACAGGAACCCCAAACACGCACTTGGTCGGGTTAAGCTTCATTTGATAGATCCGAAGGTTGTTGAATGTCTCCTTGAGATTGCCTAAAAGTGTCTCCTTCTTCTGTGATTTCACCATCATGTCATCGACATAAGCATGAACGTTACGTCCAATTTGACTATGCAAACAATTCTGAATGCAATGTTGATAAGTCGCCCCTGCACTATTAAGTCCAAAGGGCATTGAAACATAGAAAAATGCACCAAAGGGAGTTATAAAGGAAAAATGCATCCAGAAAGCACAAACGATCACAACCCACCGTAGAGTCAATGATTTGATCGATACGGGGAAGGGCAAAGGGATCCTTCAGACAGGGTTTGTTGAGGTCTGTATAGTCAATGCACATGCGAAAGGTGTCGTTCTTCTTGAGAACTAAGACTAGGTTAGCCAATCACTCAGGATGAAACACCTCGACGATGAACCCGGCGGCCAAGAGTAGGGCGACTTCTTCCCTAATTGATGTACGCCTCTCATCGTTGAAACAACAGAGGTACTGTCGAACCGGCTTCATCTTGGGGTCTACATTGATGAATTCGATGAGCGCGCTCTCCTATTTGGGATCCAAACCGGTCCCAATAGTAAACTGCTTGGAAGGGTCACCTGGGTGAAATCAACTTGTTTGGTATCATCTGCCGGCTTGAACTTAAGGGGCGGCTCAGAATCAATGGTTGGTTTTTTGAGCGGGCTCATGTCAGCTGGGTCCACATTGGCCTTGTGGAACTTCAACTCTTCAACAGCGTACGCTGACTCAGCATATGCAGCATCTCCTTCTTCGCATTCCTGTGCTATCTTTTGGTCTCCATTGACTCTGATGGTGCCCTTGAGACCAGTCATCTTAAGCTTAAGGTATACATAGCAAGGCTGGGCTATGAAGGGGAAAAAGACGACTGCCCGAACAGAGCATGATAAGGACTCTTAATTTTGACCACCTCAAACATCAATGCCTCACTCCTGTAATTGGACTCATCACCAAAAGCCACATTCAACTTGATCCGCCCAATGGGATACGCCGACTTGCCCGGTACAATGCCATGAAAAACCATGGTTGAAGGCATCTAGTCTTTCTAAGCAAAGTTCATCTGCTGGAAGGTTTCATAGTATAGGATGTTGATACTGCTACCTCCATCCATAAGGACCTTAGAGAGTGTATAACCCCCAACCTGAGGTGCCACCACCAATGCCAAGTCGCCAGGATTATCAATCTGGGGTGGGTGATCAGCTCTATTCCATGTGACATGCTGTTCAGACCAGTTGAGGTACCTGGGAACCGCTGCCTCAGCCATGTTGATTGCCCTCTGCTTTATTTCCTTATCCCTTTTACATGTGCTAGTGGTTAAAACATGGTATTGACCGCCATTCAACTGCTTAGGATTGCTCTGAAAGCCTCCCTGGTTGCTTAGCTGCTCAAAACTGCCCTGGTCATCATACTGCTAATTACCTTGGCCAGACGACTGTCCACCACTGTTATGTGAGCCACTTCGCCCCTGAGGACCCGGATTAGGAAAATCACCGAACGAGCCACCTCATGACCCGCCTGGGCCAAATTGACCCGGTTGGGCACCTTCGTTACCTCCTTGGTAATCTCTCGATGTCTGAAGATGGAATTCCTGCATTACAAAACAGTTTTCCCAAGAGTGAGCGGATGGGGCACCCAGGGTACTATGTTTAGGGAAAGTCCCTTAAGAAGCTCTTCATAATTGTGCGGTTTTCTCCCACTAAAACCTCAATCTTGTCTGGTGTTTCGACGCTGGTTTCTAGACCCGGCGCTAGCATTAGCAACAAAATCAGACACGCCATCTTGCTGCCTCCTCTTTCCTTGACCTCCCTGGTTATTGTCGCGCCCATGAGTCTGGAAGTGACCCTTAGCTCTATCTATCCTTTTAACTTCACTGGTCTTATCATCATCAGAGCCTACATCCTTCATGCCGTCTGACTCGGCGTACATGGTGAGGTGTCCATCAACTCGCCCATATCCTGCACCTTTCGTTTAAGACGGCCGAGCTTCAACACTATAGGCTGAAAATGGCAGTTCTTCTCCAAGATCAGCACGTCGTGAGGTGCCTTGATGTCATCCGAAGAATGGATGATCTTCGCGACCCGCCTCGTCTAGTGATGGGCTTATTCATCAACGCGCTGAACACAATGTTGAAGATCTACAATCGTCATTGGACGCTTGCAAGTCCCTTGAAAGTTCTTAATGAAACGCTCCTTGAGTTCTGCCCAAGTGTTGATGGAATTGGGTGGTAAAATTTTCAACCACGTACAAGCCGGCCCCTCTAACATCATGGTAAAATACTTGGCATAGACCGCATCACTGGCATCAAGCATGTCCATAGCCAGCTCGTAGCTCTCAATCCATGCCCCGACTCAAGATCGGGTGTGTAATTGGGCACCTTACGAGGGCCCTTGAAGTCTTTGGGCATGCACTCCTTGCACAGAGAAAATGATAGACAGGGACACCTACGTTCCTTCCTCGCGATCCACTATACCCGGGAGCCAGCTGGGCATAAGGCGGACCCCCCTGACCCGCCAATGTCGTCGCCGCCTCTCCTTCTGCCCGTCGGGCGGCTCGTGCAGCATTGACAAGTGCATGAGCATTTAATGATGGCGGCTTGGGCGGGTTGACTTGAGGTAGGTGTCGATGGCCGCCGCCGGAAACTGTCGGGCGATCTTCTGGGCGACTCTTTGTGTGGCTTGCCTGTGGCGTGGAGTGCAGTCGATCACGACTATATGAAAAATGTGCCTGCTGAACCACCACTGTCTTTAGCATCTCAATGGTGTTCCTTGCTTCTAACTCAAGCGCGGTGTTTCCACGAATAGGAAGAGACTCCAAGTGGCGGGTCGCAGCCAACACGTTATCCACCAGGTTGGAGAAGTGACCTTGGGGTGTTTGGAAGTGCTGAGCTGCCTACGGGATCGGCGGGGGTTGCATCGGCTGCTGGATGATCCTGGAAGCGGCTGGCGGCGATGGCTTGTGCGACGGCGAAGACGAAGCAGGGCTTCTTCTTTATCTAAGCTCAGGGAAGGAAGGGGCGCAGGTGCGGGGCGAGAAGGGGCGAATGGCCTCCTCGATGCTCCCGCACCCTATTTAAACCCCCACGATAGATCGTGGGGGTGGGGATTCGGTGCGCATAACGCCCACCTCCTTCGATTATTACCGGCGCATTTATGCCTCTTGGAGCCCAACCGTTGCGGAGTAATCCATAGAGGATCCTTCGCACGGGGGCCAAGGGGGCGTCGTGGCAGGACCCAGGGCTCAGGTCCAGTCCCGTCATCTGTTCAATTCATCATTACATCAGGCCGGCGCCTGGCACGTGGCGCAACACTGCAACTTGCGGCGAAGCCGAGGCGTTCCTTGGAAGCCATCCGGCTTCCGATCCGGCGCCTCCTGCCGTGGGCGGCTTAAGAAGATCAACAGCAAATAACTCATGCCGGCGAGGCCTCCCGCTCCGAGGCGGCGGGCCTCCCCTGCTTCGGGGGCTACTAACGGGGGCATAACCCCGGGGTAGGCTCATCGAGCCTACTCCTTTGCCTTCTACATTGAAGGGAAATCACAACTCATTCTATACGGCCCAATCCCTGCTGGCTAGGGGCGAGACGACCAAATCCCCCTAGCCGGCTTGGAAGCCCCTACCCGCTAGGGGCGAGACGGCTACCTCCCTCTAGCCGCCTAGGATGTGCCGGCCGGCTAGAGGCGAGACGGTTGTTCCTAGGCAGGCTAGTGAGGCCGCTAGCCGGCTAGGGAGCTCAAGTCACATCAGATCGTAGGTCATGACGAGACCCTACGTTTAAAGGTGAATACACGTCAGCAAGGGTACAAGATTGGAGCGCACAACAGGTACAGTGTCAGCGGCCATACCACTGACCTACTCCGGCTCCGACCCGTCAACCCTGCACAGTATCAGCCCGTCGAACACCCACTCCATTACCACACTCGGTGTGGGAACAGTGGAGACGGCCGTACTGGCAACCCATGACGAATCTCGCAAGATGACGCCAGACGTACTACACATGTCCTGCGTCGGCCTTACGCGAGAGCTTCATTGGCTGGCCGATGGGTCCCATAGCCAGATGGGACCTCGCAGCCAGCAGGCCCCTCCAGCGACAAGACAAGACCAATGTGGACCCCCTAGCCAGCCGGCGAGGCTGCCAGCCGGGTCCCACTTCTGTACTTTTATCCTTATTGTAGGTTGGTGGGTTCGTCTATAAAACCCCCTGACCCCCTCCATGCAGAGGGTCAGTCAATCCTTCACACACACACATCCATACAGGAAAGGCAGTAGCGAGCTGGCAGCTCCTTCTTCCTCCTTCGTCGAACAGCTCAAGGAGCACATTGTAACCACTCTGGTGCATTATACATTCCCGCAAGACTAGGGGTATTATCATTACGGAGAGCCCCGAACCTGGATACATCGTGCGTTCCTCGCTTGTACCAACCCTGTTCCAAGAGCCCGTCGGTGTCCTTTCGTTCTCCACCTAATATCTTTAGCCTACCCATGGCTTATATCGTGAGTAAACACTGACAGGTCGTAAGGATAAGACCTCGATGACATGCTAAGTGGCTCTCATATTCATTACATTTATCTATCAAAGAGTCCATACTACCTTGTCTTCTCCTTTGATTTATTGCTTGCAGATTCCAGCTTAGTCCAATGCACGTGCACTATTATTATTATTTTTCACACTGTTCGGTCGTGCAAGTGAAAGGCAATAATGACGATATATGATGAAGTGACGGAGATGGAGAAAAGCTGGTATGAACTCGGCCTATTTTGTTTTTGTAAATATGATTAGCTCATCGTTCTGGATTCAACTCGTTATGGATTGAACATGTTTGCAATGACAATTAGAGATTATAGTTACCTATGCCGTGCTTAATTAGCTAGGAGTGAATAATGGTTTGTCTTGAGTGCCAACATGCATATTATAATGGTTGTGATGTAGTATGATAGAATGGTATCCTCCTCCGAATGATTCGAGTGGCTTGACTTGGCACATGTTCACGCATGTAGTTGAAATAAAACCAACATAGCCTCTACGATGTTTATATTCATGGTGATATATATCCTACTCATTCTTGCACTGAATGTTGGTTAATCTCAAAGCATGTTTATGACTGTTGTCGCTCTCTAGTTGGTCGCTTCCTAGTCTCCTGCTAGCCTTCACTTGTACTAAGCGGGAATACTGCTTGTGCATCCATTTCCATAAACCCAAAGTTGTTCCATATGAGTCCATCACACCTACTTATATGCGGTATTTACCTATCGTCCCAAGTAAATTTGCATGTGCCATACTCTAAACCTTCAAATAAATATTCTGTTTTGTATGCCCAAATCGCTCATGTAGTGAGTAGGGGCTATCAGTATCTTCCATGCTAGGTGGGTAATTCTCAAGATATGTGTTGGTTCACTATTATTCACGAGACAGTGGCTGGTAATCGGGATGCCCAGTTCCATGCTCAAAAGTAAAATCAAATTTAATGAAACAAAACTCCCCCAGGATTGTTGTTTGTATGGACGGTACCCGTGGATTCAGCCCGCCGTGGAATGTGATTGATTGGTGGAGGGGGAGTAAAATCTTTACTATTCTATTTGGGAACCGCCTATAATGTGTTTAGCATGGAAGATATTGAGATCTCTTAGTTGTTATGTTGACAATGACAGCATACCACCCAAAATTTTGATTCGTCCCTGTTTTAAAAGCTCGAGCTCTCGCACCTCTACAAATCAATGCTTCCCTCTGCGAAGGGCCCATCTATTTTAGTTTACTGTTGAGTCATCCACTTCTTATAAAAAGGCACCAGTTAGAGAGCACCCCCGTCATTTGTATGCTTTGCTATTAATTGATGTTGAGTATGAATATGACTGGATCTCTTTTACCATGAATTACAATGCCTAGTCAATCCTTGTTCTTTGGAGGTGCTCTGCATTTATGTTTTGCGGTCTCAGAGAGGGCTAGCGAGATACTAGTTTATCACATTGTATTATGATTGTTTTGATTAATTTTTTTTCATGAGAGACTTATTACTATTGCGTGCTAGTTGATTATGCCATTGATATAAGCGAATATGAGACCTAAATATTATTGTGAATATGGTTAGTCTATAACCCGAGCTGAAAATCTGAACATAAGTTAGGCATATTTACAACAATAAGCTCAAACAGTTTGTAAAAGTTTTTCTTTACCACTTTCAGTTTATCAACTGAATTGCTTGAGGACAAGAAAAGGTTTAAGCTTGGGGGAGTTGATACGTCTCCAATGTACCTACTTTTCCAAACTCTTTTGCCCTTGTTTTCGACTCTAATTTTCATGATTTGAATGGAACAAACCCGGACTCACGCTGTTTTCAGCAGAATTGCCTTGGTGTTATTTTTGTGCAGAAATAAAAGTTCTCGGATTGACATGAAAATTTACGGAGAATATTTGTGGATTTAATAAAAAATACCGGTGAAAGAATCTACCAGAGAGGGGCCACCCCCAGGCCACAAGCCTGCAGGGCGCCCCCTAGGTCGCGCCCCCTAGCTTGTGGGGTCCCTGAGGCTCCACCGGCTTCGTTTCCACTTCTATATATTCCTATCGATGGAGAAAAAATCAGAGAGAGGAGATCATCGCGTTTTACGATATGAAGACGCCACCACCTCCTGTTCTTCCTCGGGAGGGCACATCTGGAGACTGATTTGTGCTCCGGAGAGAGGAGATCGACACCGTTGTCATCACCAACCATCCTTCATCACCAATTTCATGATGCTCTCCATCGTTCGTGAGTAATTCCATCGTAGGCTTGCTGGACGGTGATGGGTTGGATGAGATCTATCATGTAATCGAGTTAGCTTTGTTAGGGTCTGATCCCGTGTATCCATTATGTTCTGAGATTGATGTTGCTATGACTTTGCTATGCTTAATGCTTGTCACTAGGGCCCGAGTGCCATGATTTCAGATCTGAACCTATTATGTTTTCATGAATATACATGTGTTCTTTATCCTATCTTGCAACTTATAGACACCTATTACGAGTTATGATCCGTATCCCCCAGGGTGACAATAACTGGGATTCTTTCCGGTGATTACCGTAATTTGAGGAGTTCATGTATTCACTAAGTGCTAATGCTTTAGTCCGGCACTCTATTAAAAGGATGCCTTAATATCCCTTAGTTTCCATTAGGACCCCGCTACCACGGGAGGGTAGGAAAAAAGATGTCATGCAAGTTCTTTTCCGTAAGCATGTATGACTATATATGGAATACATGCATACATTAGATTGATGAATTGGAGCTAGTTCTGCATTACCCTATGTTATGACTGTTGCATGATGAATGCCATCCGACATAATTATCCATCACTAATCCATTGCCTACGAACTCTCCACATATTGGTCTTTGCTAAGTTACTTTTCCGTTGCTACTGTTACGATCACTACAAAACTGCTACTATCACGTTTGCCACCGTTACTGTTACTTCCACACTACTTTGCTACTAAATACTTTGCTGCAGATATTAAGTCTTTCAGGTGTGGTTGAATTGAAAACTCAGCTGCTAATACTCAAGAATATTCTTTGGCTCCCCTTGTGTCGAATCAATAAATTTGGATTGAATACTCTACCCTCAAAAACTGTTGCAATCCCCTATACTTGTGGGTTATCACATACTGAAGGAGCTTGAGCTGGAGATGGTACTGAAGGTGCTGAAGCTTGTGCTAAAGATGTTTGTCCTGTCTCGTGAGCAGGAACAACAACTGACCGAGGATTGGTGCTAAACCTTGTGGTAGTGGGAGGAGGAGACTCATCCTCGTCATCATCATCATCTTCATCGTCATCTTCATCCTTTGAGCATGGAATCTCCATAGAGTCAACTTCATGCTGAAGTTGTCTGGTAATGGTGGTCAACTCAGTTACCTTCACATCCATGTTGTGAAATTTTGTCTCCACAACTCTCTCAAGACTCTTCTGATTTTGCATGATCTCCTGGATGTTCTTGTCCATGCCTTGGACAGTGCTTACTAGAAATGCCATTTGCTTAGCTTGAGTTCTGACCTGTGGAACTGGAGGTGGCCTATTTCTAGCAGCTTCGGCATCTGCTACCATTGCTGCCATTCTTGATGCAGCTGAGTTGGGATCATTGTCATCCATCACAACCTCATTATCTTCAAATTCAGGCTAAAGAGGTAGATGGGGACGATCAAGTACATATGCATGCTTGCCAAGCTTGGCATTGATGAGCATCTGAATGTAAGGTGCATATCCATAGGCTCTCTTCTGATCCGCAGCAGTCCTTCGGATAGTCTCAACTATCAAATCCATCACTCAAAAATCTGGTATAGGTAGCAAGCACGTGCAGCAGGTTGATAGAATATCCTCTAATCGTTTTCTCATCTCCTGACTTAGGCATGAGGGTGTATCGCAGTATAGTGTTCGTCGTGGGAATGCCAGCTTGCAGAAAATATACTGAACCAAACTTGTGACTGGCCAAGTACTGATATGGAATGGTCTTGTACATATCGTCCATGGAGTTGTGATTCTGCTTAGCTTCTGCATACACATCTACATCAGATTCTTCCTGCTTGGGGACACCAATTATAGCAGCCCATTCAGCAATTGTGGCTTCATACTTGTGACCATTAGTCATCCAGACTAAAGAGTCATCATAGACGTGAACAATTGCATAGAATTGCATGATCAGCTCGTCATTCCATGGGGTCATCTCCTTCCCAACAAAATCTTCTATGTCAACTAGCCTGAAGTTCTCTTGAACATGTGGAAAGAAATTCTCATTTTCCTTGATGTATGCCCAGTCGGCATACCTCATACCACTGACAGTAGGACTCTTGTCTTACAGGACAGTCTCATAAAAATCTTGTTGTTCCTTGGTGTGAAACCTTGGATCAACAACAGCTCTTCTTCTGACAGCATATCGATCAATAGCTCTCCACTTTCTTAGTCCGGCATCCTTCCTCTTCTTGATAACTTCTTCTACTAGATGAGCATCATTATCGAGTGGAAGGAATGGTCTAAGCTTCATGAGAACTGGAGCATTCTCATCTTCTTCCTCATCTGCAGCATGAGCACTGGATGCAGGGCCTTTGCTCTTAGCAGCTGCAGGTATATCTTTGGTGGTCTTCCTGGAAGCTACAACCTTATTTGCTTTAGCAACAGGCTTAGGAGCAGACTTCATTGCATCAGCCATCAATTTCTTCTTCTTGGGAGGAACTGGGATCTCCTTAGGAGCTTCTTCCGCCGCTTCTTCTGGGTCTTCAAACATAGAAGTGTTTCTGCCAACAAGATGGATAGTTCTCTTCCTTGGCCTCTTCACACTAGCCTTCTTTGCAGGTGCATCCTTGGAAAGTACTTTTCCCTCTTGGCATATTTAGGTGCTTCAGATCAGCAACACTAGCAGATATCTTCCTGACAACTTTCATTGGAGGAGCCTTAGGAGGGGCTGAAGTTTCTTCTAGCAAAAAGTATGAGTCTTCCTCATCAGAAATAATGTTCCTCCTTTGCCCGGTGGCTGCCTTGGGCAAGCCATGAGAACTGGGAGAACTTGGTTCTGAAGCAGTCTTCTCTGGACTAGTGTCGGAGTCCATCTCGACACTCTGCTCTTTGAAGTCATTTCGACTATCATCTGAACCTGACATACTGATAGACACGCTCAGTAGCAAACAACAGAACCTATGAAGTGGATATAGGAAAGACAGAATGGATCAGCATCACAAAAGTAAGATGTTTTTGAAAATTTGAAGTTTGAAACTTAGGGTATGATCTTCTCCAGGATGTAAATCGGTGGCACCGAGTTGGCATTTTTGGAGTCACCGAGTAGATTTACTCGCTTAACACAAACTTGGGAGTCATTTTTGGTGGCACCAAAAAGAGCTGCTCGGTCTCACCGAGTTGCTTCCGAGGAACCCTAAAACAAGAATCAGTGGTACCGATTTTGCAAACTCGGTCTCACCGAGTTGCATGCTACGGTAGACCAGATCCAAAATTTCTACTTCTTCTACACTATGAGATTCATCTGATGGAAGGAAGAGTTTGCACATGGTGGCTCGAAGAGAAACTTTCCCAATGTGTAAAAATCAGATAGGGGAAGGCAAAGGAAATCGAATCTGTATCCTAACTTGGTGGCGATCCGGCTACGACGACGATGACAGAGCAGATTGCATCGACGACGGTGTATCCCGGAGGCGGTGGCGCTCAGGGAGACAAAGGCGATGACCTGGGGTCTCGGAGGCAGCGAGGATTTGGCGAACGAAACAATTTTTACGAAGTGGAGTCAAAAGATTCGGTCCGTGGATATATATATATATACCCGTGCATTGTCAGTGTCGCCGAGATTGGAAAATCGGTGCCACCGAGTTCCTCAACTGTGAGTAGATAGGGAAACCCGGTGTAACCGAGTTAGCGATTTCGGTGGTACCGAAATAGGAAAACCTGATCAACTTTGAAAAATCGATGGCACCGAGTTTGTGGAGTTGGTCACATCGAGTTTTTCAAAGAGGTTTTGGAAGGCAGCCTTAGACGATACGAAACTCCGAGTGCACCTTCACACATAAGGATCGACAAGTGCTTGTTCAAGTTTTGTGATGAAGCATGCATAGAACTTGAGATGAGATAGCATAGATAGCTAGAGTAGGTCCCTAGGCATTCTTGTCCATACAATTGGCAAAAGTTCAATCAAAATCCAAATGACAATAATTGGATGTCCTTGAATGATCAAACACATGCAGACCAACATGCTCACACAATACGAAAGACAAATAAAACATGGTGAACATGCACACACATCCTAGCAGCTATCAAGCACTTGGGCGATGACAAAGTCATCTATATATGAGTATATTGACATAGGAGCCAAGTATTACTTGATCATAGGCCATACTCATCTTTAAGCACAAGTGGGGTTACCACTTTTACATAAGCACTAATGTGTTCATATCCTTAGGATATACTTATACTCAAGTCTTAGAGTAAAGCTCCCCCTTGATATGATATCCCCACTAAGAGGGACCAACTAACCTTGGGTTTTGTCGTAGAAGACTTTAAGTAGGTGAAGTAGTAGTGGAAATCCTTGTTGTTTTCATACTCTTTTCACCTACATGGGTTAGTCCCAAAGCAAAAGGAACGTATGCAAGAATATCTATGGACATGGAGTGAAGCACACATGGGATAATGTCCAAAGATGCATTAATTACCTTGTTCCTTGCTTAAATTTGAGGGAATCTGTGACTCCTCGAACCTATGCATATGGTTGAGGTTGATTGCATATAGCTCTTGCCAAAATGAATAAGAGTGAATTTCATTGGCAGAGTCACCCCTCAAGAACTTCTAGTTCTTCCTCTTGGGAATCCACACCAAATTGATGGGAATCCTTGGAGTTGTGGTAGCACTTGTTGAGGTAGAGCTAGTAGTATCCTTGGGAATCCACTTCACCTTAGCTTGGGGTTCTTCTTAAAATAGGTCAATGTAATCTTGAAGCTTTCCCTTGCCTTTGTGGTCTTGTGGTAGAAGTCCATCTTGTGAGCTTGTTCCTTCGGAAGGAGTGGACTTCTCCTCTTGGGGAACAAACTTGGAAGTGGGATATGGACCTCATTCCCAAACATCTCTGTTGACATTGAAGTAGCCAACACCTTGTTTCTTGCGATGTCCTCCTTGCTTGCACACAATTTCCTCAAATTGCTTACTTCCGACAAGGCTCTTGAAGACACCTCTCGCTATAATCCCTTTAAATAGATCATTTTCTTGCTCAAGTGTAACTTAGCTAAGAGAATCCTTAGTGGAATCAATAGAGGTACTATCAACAACATTATTGGATTTAGCTTTAGCATTATTGTTACTAGATGAAGAACCTTCTTGCCTTTGTTACTAGTGTTCCTAGGTTTAACTTGTGTAGCAAAGTTAGACAAGAGTAATCGTTTGGCTAGATAAGAAGACTTCTTCCAAAGATCATCATTGCTTGCTTTTAAGAACTCATGCTCTTGCTCCAAGTTGAGATTCTTGAAGCGTAGCTCCTCATTGGTTCTGGTAAGCTCTCTATGATCTTCTAGAGTAGTCTCATGAGCTAACTTAAGAGTTTTTAATTCTTGAGTTAGTCATTCAATTTCTTTCTTATCATCATCATTTTATTTCTCTTGACTAGCATGATAAATAGCAAGTTCACTTTCAGTGTGTTCACTAGCTTTACCTAGTAGCAAGTCATCTTCTCCTAACAAGTCATCCCCATCACTATTGAAATTAAGATACTCAAGATGTGATACCTTGGGGCCTTTAGCCATGAAGCAGTTTCTGACTCCCTCATTTGGTGAATCAAATAAGTCGTAGGAGTTGGTGGAAACAAGTGCAATCCCGACAAGACATTCATCTTGACTATAGTCGTAGTTGGAGTGATAGCTTCTCTTGGAGTGGTGATCAGACTCGGAGCTAGAGACCCATTCACCAACATGAGGTTGATGTCTTCTTCTTGAACTGCTCTTGGTGTATTTGTCCTTCTTCTCCGATTCCTTGCCTCTCCGTGAGTGTCTTTGTTCATAGTGATATTCTCCACTCCTTCTCTCTCTATGAGGTGACTCTTCTCTTCTTTTGTAGGGAACCGATCACTCATTGGAGTAGTGTCCGAGCTTCCCACAATTGTAGCAGTTTTGGTCATAATTGGACGAACGCTTCTCATCATGTCTTGAATTGAGCTTCTATATTTGCCTCTACTCTTGTAGAACTTGTTGAATTTTCTGACCATGAGGCTTATCTCTTCATCAGTGACAAGATTGCATTTTGAAGTAGCGGGAGCATCACATGAAGCTTTATAAGCACCACTTGACTTGTTCTGCAGCTAATCTTTGTCCTTGAGTGACATATCATGAGAAACAATTCTACCAATGACTTCAATTGGCTTGAGATCTTTGTAATTTGGCATCATTTGGATCAATGTGCACACTATGTCATACTTGCCATCAAGAGCTGTAAGTATCTTCTTGATGATGAATTTTTCAGTCATCTCTTCGCTTCCTAAGCCGGCAATCTCATTGGTGATGAGAGCTAGCCTAGAGTACATTTCAGTGACTCCTTCACCATCCTTCATCTTGAACTTTTCAAGCTCACTTCTGAAGCACATCCAACTTAAATTCTCTGACGGAATCAACACCTTCATGCATATCAACCAAAGTATCCCAAATTTCTTTTGAATTCTCAAGATGACTGATTTTGTTGAATTCTTCGGGGCAAAGGCAGTTGAAGATGATATCACGGTCTTGAGAATTAAGTTGCAACATCTTCAGTTCATCAGCTATCGCATCACAATCTAGTTCATGCCCTTATCCAAAGAAGTTACCTTGCACGTCAACACGAATACCAGCCCAAACATAAGGATGAAAGCCAAGTATATGCATTTTCATTTTATGCTTCCAACTAGCAAAATTAGTGCCAACGAAGTAAGGACCTCTGCGATGAAAATTTCCCTCACTAGATGCCATACTCTCCTAGGTTGCTAAACCAATGAAATGGAGACCAAAGCTCTAATACCACTTGTAGGATCGAAAGTATGTCTAGAGGGGGAGGGGTTGATTAGACTACTTGATAAGATATTTTTTTTGCCTTTTTCCCAATTTTACTTGAGAGGCAGCTATAGAAGTTATGACAAGTCAAGTACACCCTACACATGCAGTTCTAATAGTATAGAAGCGGAAAGTAAACATGCAAGTGTAAATAGAGGAGTAAGGTAGGGAGATCAAATGCATGTGGTTGACACAATGATTTTTGGCATGGTTCCGGTAGGTGGCGCTATCATACATCCATGTTGGTGGAGACTTCAACCCACGGAGGGTAATGACTGCAAGAGTCGACGGAGGGCTCCACCCACTGAGGGTCCACAAAGAAGCGATCTTGTTTATCTCACCACGGCTTACGTCCACGGAGGACTAGCCTTACTCACAATAGATCTTCACGAAGTAGGCGATCTGCTTGCCCTTACAAACACCTTTTTTCAATTCCACAACACAAAGTAGGAGGCTCCCAATCGACACCTAACCAATCTAGGAGGAACCACACTCCAAAAGGTACTAAAGATAGTCTCCACAACACAAATCACTCTCTCACAGAATATGAATGGGTACGAGAGGTTGATTTGGTGGAAAGCACTTTGGGGAGGCTAGAGATCTAGTTTCAAATGATTGGATTGGAATATCTTGGTCTTAACAAATGGGTAGGTGGTTCTCTCTCAAAAAATGGATCTGAAAATGAAGTGTGTGTTCTGAGTGATTCTCCCATGAATGAGAGGTGGGTGAAGGGGTATATATAGACAACAGCCAAAATCCAACTGTTACACACAAAAGAGCAAACTCGGTGACACCAAAGTGGACAACTGGATGGTACTGACTAGTACTAAAAGTGTGAACTTCTGAATCTCGTTGAGACCAATATATAGAACTCGGTGGCACCGAAAAGGTGAGTAACGGTTAGATGGCCAAACTCGGCGGCACCGATACTCAAACTCGGAAATTTCGATTTTGTGTATCTTGGCAGCAGAGTGTTGGTCACACTGAACTCAGTAGGACCGATGTAGTTTTGGTTGCACTGATTTGGTGGGAATGGCTAGGGTTCTGTCTGAGGTTCAAACTCGATGAGTCCGATGTGGAAATGTTGGTGACACCGAATTTGTGAATGTGGAACTTGACATAGTGGATATGTGGGAAAATGACTGAGTGTTTTAGTAGCTAACTTTGAGCATTTGACCAATCAGTTCATTTTACTACCTCAACCCCTTTTAATAGTATTGGCTTTCCTATGGACTCACAAGTGATTTCTCACAAAAATAAAATGAAGAGTATTCTAGCTTGAAGCTTGAGCCAATATTATTCCTTTCTTGCATCAAGGGGTATCTCCACATAAACCATAAGCCATGGCATCTTTCGAACTTTTCTGAAATATACTTGGAAAACACATTAGTCTAATGATGCATATGTTGCGATCAATTATCAAAACCACCCTAGGGAGCAATTGTGCTTTCATAGATCAAGAGAGAGAGAGAGAGAGAGAGAGATTGCCATCTAGGTACTAGCCATGGACCCGTAGGATTGTGGTGAACTCCTCACACATCACCATGATAGCAGAAAGGTTGATGAAGAGGCCCTCCGTGATCGATCCCCCTCCGCCAGGGTGCCGGAACGGAGCTCCTGATGGCCTCCCATAGTATCAGGACTTGCGGTGGCGTATAAAGTGTTTCGGGACTGCCTCTAGGGTTTCGGGGATATGTGAGAATTTATAAGATAGATAATGGAGTCGGGAGAGACTCGAGGGGCCCTGATGACCCACAAGTATACGGGATCAATAATAGTCCTTTCAATAAGTAAGAGTGTCGAACCCAACGAGGAGCGGAAGGAAATGATAAGCAATTTTCAGCAAGGTATTCTCTGCAAGTGTTGTAAGTAATAGTGATAGATAGTTTTGTAGGAAGATAATTCGTAACAAGTGACAAGTGACAATAGTAAAAAAGGTGCACAAAGGTAGCCCAATCCTTTTTCTAGCAAAGGCCATGCTTGAAAGTACTCTTATATAAAGCAAGTGCCCTAGAGGACACATGGGAATTTATGTCTAGTCATATTCATCATATTGAATTGATTCACGTTCGCTACTTTGGTAATTTGATATGTGGGTGGACCAGTGCTAAGGTGTTGTTCTTACTTGAACTAACAACCAACTTATGATTAACCCCTCTTGCAAGCATTCGCAACTATGCAAGAAGAACTAAGATAAATCTAACCATAGAATGAAACATGTGGATCCAAATCAGCCCCTTACGAAGCAACGCATAAACTGGGTTTAAGGTTCTGCCACTCTCGCAACCCATCATCTACTTGTTACTCCACAATGACTTCCCTTAGGCCCATAACATGGTGAAGTGTCATGTACTCGACTTTCACATGACACCACTAAAGGAAGTAACAACATACATATCATCAAAATATCGAACGAATACCATATATGATTACTTATAACCAGACTTCTCCCATATCCTCAGGAACAATAGTAATTACTCACACCTCATCAACATGTTCAACATCATAGGTGTAACAGATATGATTAAGGATCTGAACATTATGACTTCCACCAAGTAATCCAACTAGCATCAACTACAAGATGTAATTAACACAATTACCAACCCATAGGTACCAATCTAAGGTTTTGAGACAAAGATTGAATACACAAGATGAACTAGGGTTGGAGATGAGATACTGCTGGTGAAGACGTTGATGAAGATTGGTCCTCCCACGAAGGAGGAAGCGTTAGTGATGACGATGGTTCGATTTCCCCCTCCCGGAGAGGAATTCCTCCGACAGAATTGTTTTGCCAGAGAGCAAAAGGGCCTCTGCCGAGGTTTCCGCCTCAAGACGGCGACACTTTCTCCCGAAAGTTATGTCCTGACTTTTTGTAGGGTAAAACACACCATATAGGAGAACAGAGGCATCAGAGGGCCAACAGGGGCCCCACAAGCCATAAGGGCGCGGCTTGGGGGGGTTGTTGGCTTGTGCCCAGGTGGTTGCCCCTCTCCGGTGTATTTTTTGCCTCATAATTCTTATATATTCTATAAAAACTCTCCGTGAAGTTTCAGGTCATGTGGAGCAACTTGATTTTTCTACCTTTTTCTCGGTTTCTCGATCTAGAATTCCAGTTTTTAGATATTTCCCTCTTTGTGATGTACCTTGCATATTTAGAGAGAAAAGGCACAAGAATTAGATAATATAAGTAAATAATGGACAATAATAAGAGAAATGCCAATAAAGATTCATGATGCAAAATGGATGTATCAACTCCCCCAAGCTTAAACCTTGCTTGTCCTCGAGCGAAAGTCGAGCTCGAGAATAATGGCCACATGATTTGAGAGGGAGAAGTCGATAAAAAACGGGCACGAGAGAATCATGAATAATAACATAGCAGCAAGTATTTTAGCATATAACTTCTCATAAACAAGTAACAATCCATTCACAAATAGTAGAGTATGAAGCATATTTTTTTGTTGACAAGCAACAAACTATGTTCTGAGTCAATAGGACAATCATAATTAAACATATTTCATAGGAGAGTCCATCTAAGGGCTCTCTTATTAGCAAGTTCACATACTGAACTATCATTTATTTTTCTACGATTTCTCATACTCAAGTCATATTTTTGGAGCTCATGTTTTCATAGGACACAAAGGAAGATAGGGGCTTAAATGGTTTGCCGCCCAACTCATTTACCTCAAGCATAATGTCAACAATAATAAATCATGAAAATCTACATTAACTTGGGTACATAAGTTTGAATCTTTCCTCAACACATGATGATTCCCACTATAGAATTAATAGGTATAAAGACGAAGGAATTTAATGACTCACACACAAGAGTGAACTTTCAGAGGTAAAAGATAGGCCCTTCGCAGAGGAAGTAGAGGTTTTCATGCGCTTTTGGGTTTTTGGTTGTGCAAACTCTTAATGCAAAGGAACATCACTTTATATTCCCCTTTTGATAGCAAACTTTATTATGTAGCATGTCACTTTTATTTTTTGCTGTCACAAGATCGTACAAAGTTTACTTTCCCTTGTAGTAAAAGATCATACATATTTAGGAGAAAAATTATATTGCCTCGTGCACCAATGACAACTTACTTGAAGGATCTTACTGAATCCATGGTTAGGTATAGTGGACGCTCATGGCAGGAAACTGGGTTTCGCGGTCATGGATGCACAAGTAGTATCTCTACTTAGTGCGAAGTTTTTGGGCTAGCAAAAGATCTAAAACAAGAATCACATGTTAAAAGATCCATGACCATATAACTTCTATATGAATGTGAAATACCATCACCATTATGTTGTCTTACATGTCCTACGTTAACACTTGCTCATGATGTAATATTTGATGAGGGGTCACGATCATAAAAGATGTCCAAGATAGTGTATTTATATGAGAATCTTCTCTCCTCTTTCATAGTCTTGCTTGGATTGTAACAATGATTAATAGTATGTTTTTTTCAACAACCTTCATCACTTATACTCTACTATGTGAAGTCATTACTTCTCATGGAGTAAGCATAGGGCCTATATCTTTATTTTTATTGACATGCTATGATGATGGGTGCCCACGGGTAATCCAAAAAAACTCAACTAATCTTTATTATATAACTCGCATACTCGATTACAAGGGTAGATGGAACTCAAAGCAAAAATGATAAGCTACGCAAACTTGAAATTTATTTCTCTAAATCACAAAACAACTAAGGATTGAACTAAAATAGATAGCAATGAGGATGTAACTAATGGTGATACGATATCGGGGCACATCCCCCAAGCTTGGAACAAGCCAAGGGTGGTGCCCATACCCAAGTACTCAAGCATCCTTCTTGGGTGATGGTGGTGGTGTAGTTGAGTACTTCTTCTCCAGCTTACATCGAGGATAAAATTTTCCTCCCTCAAGTCATCATTTTCTTGCTCAAGCTTTAATACCCTTTTGCATAAGCCAAGGGTGGTGCCCATACCCAAGTACTCAAGCATCCTTCTTGGGTGATGGTGGTGGTGTAGTTGAGATCTTAGACTTATTTACCCTTTTTGGGAGGCTTGACTTCTTGAATTCCACATGCATATCTTCAAGTTGAGGGAAAGGAGCTTCTTCTTTATCTCAACCGGTGTGAGGACTAGCCTCTTCTATTTCTTCCAAATCCTCCCCTTCTTCCTCGCTCGAGGACCATAGGTAAGTGTAATAATCTCCAAAGATCTTCGGGTCCACGGAATAGTGAGACACATAGCTCTCTCCATCTGAATCTTGGGAATACATATTCCCCGATCTGTCAGAAAAATAGCCCAAAAGAAGAAGAGAGGAAAATCTAGCAATGCGATAGTCAAAATAACTAGAGGTATATATGTTGACTTTTTCTGGACGAGAATACGTGCTTGGGAAGAAGTGAGAGTTCGGAAGGCGCATGAGGGCCCCACAAGCCATTAGGGCTCGACTAGTGGGGACCGCGCCCTGTTGGCTTGTGCCACCCTCGTGGGTCCCCTGGACTCCATTTTATTTTTGTAATTTTACTAAAATACCATAATTGTTAGAAAATAATTTATTTTGGAATTTTTGGAATCGGTTTACTTATCGTACCACATACCTACCCCTTTTTTAGGTGTCTGGAGTGTTCCGAAAGACTTCCTTTATGTGCTCTTCCAGTGTTATGACTTGGATGATATTAGTCTCCTCAATAATGGGCGTACCTGAAATATAATGTTTCATCCTTTGCTCATTCACCACTCTCAGGTTTTTACCTTCGAAGTTAATAATTTTTATGGCACCGAAGCCATAAACCTCCTCGGCAACATAGGGTCCTTCCCATTTGGAGAGGAGTTTACCTGCAAAAAAATTGAAAGAAGAGTAGTACAAAAGCACTAGGTCTCCTACATTAAATTCTCATTTTAAAATTCTCTTGTCATGCCATCTTTTAACTTTCTCTTTAAATAACTTAGCATTTTCATAGGCTTGCGTCCTCCATTCATCTAATGTGCTAATATCAAATAACCTATTTTCATCGGCAAGTTTGAAACCATAATTAAGTTCTTAATTGCCCAATAAGATTTATGTTCTAGATCAAGAGGTAAATGACAAGCTTTTACATATACCATTTTGTTTGGGGACATCCCCATAGGATACTTGTAAGTAGTCCTATATTCCCAAAGAGCATCATCTAGTTTCTTAGAAAAATTCAATCTAGACCTATTGACAGTCTTTTGCAAGATTAATTTTATTTCACGATTACTCATTTCAACTTGTCCACTAGAGTGAGGATGATAAGGGGATGCAATCCTATGGTTAACATCGTATTTAGCTAGAAGTTTACGGAAAGCACCATGAATAAAATGTGAACCACCGTCAGTCATTAAGTATCTGGGACACCAAATCTCAGAAAGATAATGTCTTTCAGAATTTTAATATAAGTGTTATGGTCATAACTACTAGTTGGAATAGCTTCTACCCATTTAGTCACATAATCAAATTCAACTAGAATATGAGTATATCCATTCGAAGAAGGAAAATGTGCCACAAAGTCCAAACCCCATACACCAAATGGTTTAATAGCTAGTGAATAATTCATAGCCATTTCTTGACGTCTACTAATATTGCCAACTCTTTGGCATTCATCACAAGAAAGGACATACTTACGGGCATCTTTAAAAGAGTAGGCCAATAAAAACCAGATTGTAGTACCTTGTGTGTTGTTCAATCACCAGCATAATGTCCTCCATAAGCTTCAGAATGGCATTTCCTTAATATGTGTTCATGTTCATGCTCAGGTATACAGCATCTACTAATACCATCTACTCCTTCTTTATAAAGATGTGGGTCATCCGAAAAGTAATGTCATATATCATAGAAGATTTTTTTTCTTTTGTTGATAGGTGAAACTAGGCGGAATATATTTAGCAGCAATGTAATTAGCATAATCTGCATACGAAGGGGTACTAGGTGAAGTGTTTATAACAACAAGTTGCTCATCGGGAAAATTATCATCAATAGGCATTGGGTCATCAAGAACATTTTCCATCCTAGAAAAATTATCTGCTACAAGGTTATCAGCTCCCTTTCTATCAACGACATGCAAATCAAATTCTTGGAGTAGTAACACCCATCAAACGAGTCTAGGTTTAGCATCTTTCTTTTCCATAAGGTACTTAATAGCAGCATGATCAGTGTGAATAGTTACTTTAGAATCGACAATGTAAGGTCTAAACTTAACACATGTGAACACAAGTTCTAAAAATTCCTTTTCACTAGTAGCATAATTTCTTTGAGCATCATCTAGGGTCTTACCAGCATAATCAATAACATTCAATTTCTTATCTATTCTTTGCCTTAGGATTGCACACACATCATAATCACTAGCATCACGCATAATTTCAAAGGATAAATTCCAATCATGTGGTTGAACGATAAGCACAGAAATTAAGGTTGTCTTAAGTATTTCAAAGGATTCTACACAACCATCATAAAAAGGAACATCTTTTTGAAGAAGATTAGTTAAAGGACTAGAAATCTTTGAGAAATCTTTAATGAAATGCCTATAGAACCTATCATGGCCAATGAAACTTCTTATACCTTTGATATCTTTTTGGCAATGCATTTTCTCTATTGCATCAACTTTGGCCTTTTCCACCTCAATGCCATGTTTGGAAATTTTATGCCCAAGCATTATACCTTCGTTCACCATAAAGTGGCACTTATCCCAATTCAAGACAAGATTAGTTTTTCACATCTCTGCAACACTCGATCAAGGTTGCTCAAGCAATCATCAAAAGAAGTCTTGTAAATAGAGAGATCACCATGAAAACCTCAACAATATTTTCATAAAAGTCAGAGAATATAGTAGTCATACATATTTCAAAGGTAGGAGGTGCATTGCATAGACCAAAAGGCATACATCTATAAGCATAAGTTCCAAAAGGACAAGTAAAGATGGTTTTCTATCGGTCCTCTTTTCACACACGTATTTGAGAAAATCCATAGTACCCATCAATGAAACAAAAGTGTGTGTGCTTAGATAATCTTTCTAATATTTGATTAATGAAAGGCAAGGGATAGTGATATTTCCTAGTGGATATATTCAATTTCCTAAAATCAATCGCCATCCTATAACCAGTCACTACCCTTTGTGGAACGAGTTCATTTTTATCATTGGGAACAACACTTATACCACATTTCTACGGAACACAATGAAGAGGGCTTGCCAATCTACTATCAGCAATAGGATAAATTATACCTGCTTCTAGAGGTTTTAGTATTTCAGTTCTTACCACCTCCTTCATTTTAGGATTGAAGCGACGTTCATGATCAACGACTAGTTTGGCATCCAGTTCCATATTAATCTTGTGCACACACAGAGTAGGGCTTATGCCTTTAAGATCACCAAGAGATAATGATCTGTTGCTTGTGGTTAATCCCATAGCGTCAGATTTGGGGACCAATGCCAAAAAGGAAAATGCTAGTAGTGATAGAAATAAATTTCCTCAAGGAACGAGTGGGGCAAATACCTTTGCCTCGGTTCCTCCTCCAGTTGTCTATGGAGGACCGGTTCACCCTCCGCATATTATTAATCTTGGTCCTCCTCCTAAAATCTTTAAGAATGATTTTGCTAATTGGGTTTTTTGTATCAAGGCTCACTTGAATCACATCTCAACTCAAATTTGGAGAATCATTGAGCAAGGCTACTACCCACATGATCCAAGCAAGCTCACTCCAAGAGAAGAGGTTGACAATCAGCTCAATAACTCCGCCTTGTTCATCCTTCAAGATGCAATTCCCATTGAAGATCTTGCTCACTTGCGTCCCTTCACTCGTGCCAAAGATTGCTGGGAACACATTATTTACATGTACAAGGGAAGCACAAGTATCCAACTGTCTAACTATGAAGTAGTTCTTGATGAGGCCGATGAATTTGCTATGATTGAGGATGAGGACCCTTGCGAGCTCTACCGAAGAGTTACAACTCTTGTCGTTGCTCTTCAAGATCACGGAAGCAAGCATGTGGATGACAATTGGATCAAGCGGGAGTTTCTCAAGGCTATCATGCCTTTCAACAAGTCCACGTCTTCCGCCATCCGCCTATTGCCGGATTTTCACTCCTTTACCTCTAGCGATGTGTCGGACGACTCTATTGCCATGAACATATTAAACAAGACCACTCACAATGCTCTAGATCGTGTCCAATGGTCAAGAAAACACTCTCCCAGCCTTGCTTTGAAGGCCAAGGCAACTTTGGAGGAAGATGATGAAGAAGAAGAGGAAGCTTTCCCCGAAGACACCAAATATGCTTACCGCGAGCACATGGATTTTGCTTCAAGGCAATTTTGGGGCAACAAGAGAAACTCAAGGCCCGACTTCTCCAAGAACAACTCAAGTTGGTCCAAGGGAAAGCAGCATTGAGGACTTTCTACAATTGTGGCAATGTGAGTCACTTTATGGTAGATTATACGTATGAGAAGAGGGAAGATAATGGTGGCAAGATTATTCGCAAAGACAAGGCAAAGCCCTTCCCCAACAATAACAACTTCTCCAATAAGATACCGCAAAAGGTGTTGGTGGCTCAAGAAGAGTACCTCTCTGATGAGGATTATGCCGACGATTCAAGTGGTGAAGTGATGGGGATGGCCACAGTGGCCATTGCATCCTCTTCTCCAAGCAAGGTGTCCCTCTTCAATGCCCCAACGAGAACCGCGTTGCCAAGTGCCTTATGGTCAAGGCATATAACAAGGTAACCTCCAACATCGAAACTACCAACATCAACTACCATCTCCACTACCCCGTCTCTTATGGATAGCGGAGATGAAAACGAGGAGGTAGTTGACGAGGAAAATTCCTATAATAGATTCATGAGAAAGGTGAATGGTAAAACCAATAAGAATTTTGTTGCTCTCTTGGAGGAACTAGGAGAGGCTAATGACCTCACTGAAACTTATGAAAAAACTATCTCTATGTTACAAGGACATAGTCATGACTATGTTGATGAGATAGCGGATCTTTCCATTGCTCTTGAGAAAGAGCAAGGGCATAGTTTGGCTCTTGAGGTGTCACACAATGATGACCTTGCTAAATTAGAAAAAGATCATGATCATGCTATTTTTCTCACTCGTGTGCTCCAATCCGAAAAGGGTGCACTTGGGGTTGACCTTGATAGACTCAAGGAATAGATTTCCACACTTGACAAGGCTCACAAGGCCTTGACGACTGTTCATGCTTCTTTAAAAGAGTCTCATGTTCAACTCCAAGTAAAACTCACTAAGGAAATAGCCACATGTTCTCCTTTCGTATTAATTGATAATGCCCATGCTACCAACCCATGTTGTGACCAAGTACATATTGTGAAGGAGAATGCTAAATTAAAAGAGCAACTTGAGAAAGGCCTTGTGACATGCATTCAAGGCGAAAAGAATCTTAATGACCTTTTTAGAAATCAAAAGGAAGTGGTTGCAAAGGAAGGAGTTGGGTTGCACCCAAGTCCAAGAAGAACAAGAAGATCAAGACCAAGCAACCTCCCCCACTTAAGGAAACATTTGTTAAAGTCGGAGAGGGTACTCATGAGAAGAAGAAGGGTAAAGCTAAGGGTGGTAATGCCAAGAAGGACAAAACCCTCCTTCCCAACAAAGTCGGCGAATTTAACCCCTCTTATGTTTTATGTCGTGCAAGTGATCTGAATGTCTTTTCTAAATTTGTTGGTTCTCCTAATGAGTACATTGAATGGTCTATTCGGGTTCCCAAGACCCTTATTACTAACCTGAGTGTACCCATTAAAGAATGGGTACCTAAATCGAAGTATTGATCTTATGCAGGAGTTTCCTTCCGGTGGAGTGTCATGGTTGCTTGATAACGTAGCAACAAATGATATGACCAGAAGAAAGAATTAGGTGGTGGACGTTCATCCCAACCCATCCGTGTCCACCCAAGTCTCCTTTGGTGATGATGCAATTTCAAAGGTATTGGGTCTTGGCAAGGTAGTAATTTCTTTGGAACTTACCATTGAAAAGGTCATGCTTGTTGAGACCCCTGCATATAATTTACTTTCTGTTCATCAACTTGCACTCATGGGTTTTAGTACGTTCTTTGGTGTTGACTCAGTGGCCCTTTGGTGGAGCAAGACTACTGAAGTAGCCTTTGTTGGGCATCTCGAGAATGATCTCTATTTGGTTAACTTTTTGGAGCGACCCACTAAGACCATGACTTGCCTAATGGCTAAAGTTGATGTGGGATGGCTTTGACATCGCCGGTTAGCCTATTTCAATATGAGATCTTTGCAAAGTCTCCTCAAAGGGGATCACGTTCTTGGACTAACAAATGTGAGTTTTGCCAAAGGTCGTGCTTGCACTGCTTGTATTGAAGGAAAGCTACATGAGACAGCTCACCGCCCCACGACTACCATATACTCAAAGATGACCTTGGAGCTCCTCCACATGGATCTCTTTGGTCCTCCATCTTTCGATAGTCTTGGGGGAAGAAAGTATTGCTTGGTGATAGTGGATGATTACTCAAGATATACTTGGGTATACTTCTTCAGGAGGAAGAGTGAGACCCAACAAACCGTCATCGACTTTGCCAATGAAGTTAACGCCAACATCAGGCAAAGATATTGATGATTAGAAGTGCAATGGCACTGAATTCAAGAATTACACCTTGAATGAGTTTCTTAGTGATGAAGGGATCAAGCATCAATACTCTGCACCAAATACCCCTCAACAAAATGGTGTAGCGGAAAGGAAGAACAAGACGTTGATAGATGCGGCAAGAACCATGATGGCGGAATTTAAATCTCCATATAACTTTTGGGCCGAAGCCATCAACACAGTGTGTCATGCATCTAATCGCCTCTACCTCCTCAAAGTCTTGAACAAGGCTCCGTATGAAATTCTTACCGGTCACAAGCCCAACCTCAAGTACTTCCAGGTGTTCGGTTGTAAGTGTTTCTTTCTTAAGAAAGGTGCTCGTTTGTCTAAATTTGAACCTAGAGCTCAAGAGGGCATATTTGTTGGTTATGCTACAAACTCTCATGCTTACCGTGTCCTCAACAACTCCAATGGACTCATTGAGAATACATATAACATGGAGTTTGATGAGAATAATGGCTCCCAAGTGGAGCAAAGTGGTCTTTGTGGTGTAGATGCTGAAATTCCTCCCCAACCCATAAGAAGAATGGGTGTGGGACATGTTGGGGAACGTCGCATGAGAAACAAATAATTTCCTACGCACACGCAATACCTATCCATGGTGATGATCATCTACGAGAGGGGAGAGTGAATCTACATACCCTTGTAGATCACTAAGCGGAAGCATACATAACGCGGTTGATGTAGTCGAACATCTTTGCGATCCAAATCACAGTCCGTCCCGCGATCCCATCACGATCCTTCCCGATCTAGTGTCGAACAGACGGCACCTCCGCGTTCAGCACACGTCCGGCTCGATGACGTCCTCGCCTTCTTGATCCAGCAAGAGGGGTGAAGTAGTAGATGAGTTCTGGCAGCATGACAGCGTGGTGTCAGTGGTGGTGAAACTATTTGCGCATGGCTTCGCCCAGCACAACGAAAACTATGACGAAGGATGAACTAGAGGAGTGGGGTTGCCGGCACATGGCTTGGGGAAATCTTGATGTGTTCTAGGTGCTAGCCCTGCCCCCGTATTTATACGATGAGCCGTGGGGTCGTTTCTTTGAGAAAAAACTTCCTCGAAGTTGGTTTGGCACGAAAGGCAAGAGTTTTCCTCGGACTCGAGGACCAAACGCCAAGGTCCTCGGCGTCTGGCCCCAAACACCAGGGTCCTTGGCATCTGGCTTGTGGCCTTCAAAAAACTCCTTTTGCACCATCCTAAAGCCTCGTGGGCTTTACCCCCTCGGCCCAAATAAAGGTGTTCTCGTACCCGAACATTTCGGGAAACATCCGAAACCCCTTTTGGTGAATTCCGAAACCATTCCGGAGACCAAACACTATTATACCATATATCAATCTTTACCTCTGGACTATTCCGGAGTACCTCGTCCTGTCCGTGATCTCATCCAGAACTCCAAACAACCTTCAGTCACCAACATAACAACTCAACTATACTTATATCGTCATCGAACCTTAAGTGTGCAGACCCTGCAGGTTCGAGGACTATGCAGACATGACCGAGACACTCTCCGACCAATATCCAATAGCAGGACCTGGACGTCCATATTGGATCCTACATATTCTACGAATATCTTATTGGTTGAACCTCTATGTCAAGGATTTACACAATCCCGTATATCATTCCCTTTGTCCTTCGGTATGTTACTTGCCCGAGATTGGATAGTCGGTGTCTCCATACCTATTTCAATCTAGTTACTTGCAAGTCTCTTTACTCGTTCCACAATACAAGATCCCGTGGCTAACTCTTTGGTCACATTGCTTGCAAGGCTTTTTTTGTGATGTTGTATTACCGAGTGGGCCCCGAGATACTTCTCCGTCACACGGATTGACAAATCCCAGTCTTGATCCATGCTAACTCAACGGACACCTTTGGAGATACCTGTAGAGCACCTTTATAGTCACCCAGTTACGTTGCGACGTTTTATACACACAAGGTATTCCTTCGGTGTTAGTGAGTTACATGATCTCATGGTCATAGGAATGTATACTTGACATGCAGAAAACAATAGCAACAAAATGACACGATCATATGCTACGTTTATAGTTTGGGTCTTGTCCATCACATCATTCTCCTAATGATGTGATACCGTTATCAAGTGACAACACTTGTCTATGGATAAGAAACCTTTACCATCTTTGATCAACGAGCTAGTCAACTAGAGGCTTACTAGGGACAATATTTTGTCTATGTATCCACACATGAATTCGTGTTTCCATTCAATACAATTATTGCATGGATAATAAACGATTATCATGAACAAGAAATATAAGAATAACCAGTTTATTATTGCCTCTAGGGCATATTTCCAACATGGCACTTCTTACCCGTTGAGGAACCCCTTGTGGACAAAAGAGAAGAACAATGTTCCACTCAAGTGGAACCATCACCGACGCAAGAATCACATGCTTCTGAAGAACAAAGTTAAGGCCCTCAATCGGGTGATCAGGATCAAGGAGAAGATCAACCACATGATGGTTCTTCACCAAGTGATGTCCTTGATCAAGCTCACACCATCGAGCAAGCTCAAGATCAAGAGCATCCTAAAGATCAAGACCAATCTCATGATCAAGACCAAGCTCAAGATCAAGAGCAAGATCTAAAAGGCTGTAAAGGTCACAAAAAGGTTCCTCCTCAACTTGCCCCTGAGGAGATTCGAGAAAGACGTGTCGCCAAGGTTGCTGCCAAGCTCATAAAGAATTCACATGTGTTAGAGAATGTCTATGGCATCCTAATGAAAGGGGTGACCGCTCGTAGACAATTATCAAACTTTAGTGCCCATCATGCATTTGTTTCTTGTATTGAACCCCTAAAGGTACAAGAAGCGCTCGAAGGCATGGACTGGGTTGAAGCCATGCATGATGAACTCAACAACTTCGAGCGCAACAAAGTGTGGAGATTGGTGCCAATACCGAAGCAGAACCACAATGTCATTGGAACCAAGTGGATATTTTAGAACAAGCAAGATTCAAACAGCACCGTCATTCGTAACAAGGCAAGATTGGTAGCACAAGGCTACTCCCATGTCGAGGGCATCGACTACGGTGAAACCTTTTCTCCCGTTGCTCGCCTTGAATCTATTCACATGTTGCTTGCATTTGCTTCTCATCATAACTTCAAATTATATCAAATGGGTGTGAAGAGTGCATTTCTTAATGGTCCCCTTGTTGGGTAACGTAGCATAAATTCAAAATTTTCCTACGCATGTTCAGATCTTCCTATGGAGAGACCAGCAACGAGAGAGGGGTAAGAGCATCTTCATACCTTTGAAGATCGCTAAGCGGAAGCGTTGCTAGAACGCGGTTGATGGAGGCGTACTCGCAGCGATTCCGATCTAGTGCCGAACAACGGCACCTCCGCGTTCAACACACGTGCAGCCCGGTGACGTCTCCCGCACCTTGATCCAGCAAGGAGGAGGGAGAGGTTGGGGAAGAAGACCAGCAACACGACGGCGTGGTGTTGGTGGAGAGACGAGGTCTCCCGGCAGGGCTTCGCCAAGCGCCGGCAGAGAGGAGGAGGAAGAAGTGCAGGGCTGCGCCGAGGGAGAGGGAAAACCGTGTCTCAAACAGCCCCGAACCTCATCTATATATAGGGGGAGAGGGAGGGGGCGCAGCCCTTAGGGTTCCCACCCCTAAGGGGTGCGGCAGCCCTTAGATGGGAGAGGGGTGGCGGCCAGGGCAAGGGGGAGGGGTGGCGCACCCCTCTGTCGGTATAGAACTTGCCCGAGATTCGATCGTCAGTATACCTATACCTTGTTCAATCTCGTTGCCGGTAAGTCTCTTTACTCGTTCCGTAGCACGTCATCGTGTGACTAAATCCTTAGTCACATTGAGCTCATGATGATGTTCTACCGAGTGGGCCCAGAGATACCTCTCCGTCACACGGAGTGACAAATCCCGATCTCGATTCGTGCCAACCCAACAGACACTTTCGGAGGTACCCGTAGTGCACCTTTATAGTCACCCAGTTACGTTGTGACGTTTGATACACCCAAAGCACTCCTACGGTATCCGGGAGTTGCACAATCTCACGGTCGAAGGAAAAGATACTTGACATTAGAAAAGCATTAGCATACGAACAATACGATCTAGTGCTAGGCTTAGGATTGGGTCTTGTCCACCACATCATTCTCCCAATGATGTGATCCCGTTATCAATGACATCCAATGTCCATGATCAGGAAACCATGATCATCTATTGGCTAACGAGCTAGCCAACTAGAGGCTTGCTAGGGACACATTGTGATCTATTCATTCACACATGTATTAGTGTTTCCTGTTAATACAATTATAGCATGAACGATAGACGATTATCATGAACAAGGAAATATGATAATAACCATTTTATTATTGCCTCTTGGGCATATTTCCAACAGTTTCCCACTTGCACTAGAGTCAATAATCTAGTTACATTGTGATGTATCGAACGCCCATAGCATCATGGTGTTGATCATGTTTTGCTCGTGGAAGAGGTTTAGTCAACGGGTCTGCAATATTCAGATCCGTGTGTACTTTACAAATATCTATCACTCCACTCTGGACATGGTCCTGGGTGGAGTTGTAGCGGCGCTTGATGTGCTTGGTCTTCCGGTGAAACCTGGGCTCCTTGGCTATGGCAATGGCTCCAGTGTTATCACAGAAGAGTGTCATAGGACCCGACGCGCTTGGAACCACTCCAAGGTCGGTGATGAGCTCCTTCATCCAAATTCCTTCATGAGCCGCTTCTGAAGCAGCTATGTACTCCGCTTCACATGTAGATGCTGCCACGACTTCTTGCTTGCTGCTGCACCAGCTCACTGCCCCACCATTCAACACATATACGTATCCGGTTTGTAACTTAGAGTCATCCGGATCTGTGTCGAAGCTAGCGTCGACGTAACCCTTTACGACGAGCTCTTCGTCACCTCCATAAACGAGAAACATTTCCTTAGTCCTTTTCAGGTACTTAAGGATATTCTTGACCGCTGTCCAGTGTTCCGCACCAGGATTACTTTGGTACCTCCCTACCAAGCTTATTGCAAGGTTTATATCAGGTCTGGTACACAACATGGCATACATTAGAGAGCCCACGGCTGAAGCGTAGGGGACAGAACTCATCTTCTCTCTATCTGCTGCCGTGGTCGGCGACTGAGTCTTACTCAATCTCATACCGTGCAAAACTGGCAAGAATCCTTTCTTTGAGTTTTCCATATTGAACTTCTTCAATATCTTGTCAAGGTATGTACTTTGCGAAAGACCTATGAGGCGTCTCGATCTATCTCTATAGATCTTGATGCCTAATATGTATGCAGCTTCTCCAAGGTCCTTCATTGAAAAACTCTTGTTCAAATAGGCCTTTATGCTCTCCAACATCTCTATATCATTCCCCATCAATAATATGTCATCCACATATAGTACGAGGAAAGCTACAGAGCTCCCACTCACTTTCTTGTATAGACAGGCTTCTCCGTAAACCTGTATGAACCCAAACGCTTTAATCACCTCATTAAAGCGAATGTTCCAACTCCGAGATGCTTGCACCAGCCCATAGATGGAGCGCTGGAGCTTGCACACTTTGTTAGCACCCTTAGGGTCGACAAAACCTTCTGGTTGCATCATATACAACTCTTCCTTAAGGTTCCCGTTAAGGAACGCTGTTTTGACGTCCATTTGCCAAATTTCATAATCATAAAAGGCGGCAATTGCTAACATGATTCGGACTGATTTCAGCTTCGCTACGGGTGAGAAAGTCTCATCGTAGTCAACTCCTTGAATTTGTCGAAAACCCTTTGCGACAAGTCGAGCTTTGTAAATGGTTACATTACCGTTCGCATCAGTCTTCTTCTTGAAGATCCATTTATTTTCTATGGCTCGCCGGTCATCGGGCAAGTCCACCAAAGTCCATACTTTGTTCTCATACATGGATCCTATCTCGGATTTCATGGCCTCAAGCCATTTGTTGGAATCCAGGCCCGCCATAGCTTCTTCATAGTTCGAAGGTTCACCGTTGTCTAACAACATGATTTCCATCACAGGGTTGCCGTACCATTCTGGTGCGGAGCGTACCCTTGTGGACCTTCGCGGTTCAGTAGTAACTTGATCCGAAGCTTCATGATCATCATCATTAACTTCCTCTTCAGTCGGTGTAGGCACCACAGGAACAACTTCTTGCGCTGCGCTACTTTCCTGTTCGAGAGGGGGTGTAATTACCTCATCAAGTTCTACCTTCCTCCCACTTACTTCTTTCGAGAGAAACTCTTTCTCTAGAAAGGATCCGTTCTTGGCAACAAAGGTTTTACCTTCGGATCTAAGATAGAAGGTATACCCAATAGTTTCCTTAGGGTATCCTATGAATACACATTTCTCCGCTTTGGGTTCGAGCTTTTCTGGTTGAAGTTTCTTCACATAAGCATCGCAGCCCCAAACTTTAAGAAACGACAACTTAGGTTTCTTGCCAAACCACAGTTCATACGGTGTCGTCTCAACGGATTTAGACGGTGCCCTATTTAAAGTGAATGCTGCAGTTTCTAATGTGTATCCCCAAAATGATAGCGGTAAGTCGGTGAGAGACATCATAGATCGTACCATATCTAATAATGTGCGATTACGACGTTCAGACACTCCGTTGCGCTGCGGTGTGCCAGGCGGCGTCAGTTGTGAAACGATTCCACACTTCCTTAGGTGTGTGCCAAACTCGTGACTCAAATATTCTCCTCCACGATCAGATCATAGACATTTAATCTTTCTGTCACGTTGATTCTCAACCTCACTCTGAAATTCCTTGAACTTTTCAAACGTCTCAGATTTGTGCTTCATCAAGTAGATATACCCATACCTACTCAAATCATCGGTGAGAGTGAGAACATAACGATAACCACCGCGAGCTTCAACGTTCATTGGACCACACACATCAGTATGTATTATTTCCAATAAGTCGGTGGCTCTCTCCATTATTCCTGAGAATGGAGTCTTAGTCATCTTGCCCATGAGGCACGGTTCGCATGTGTCAAATGATTCAAAGTCAAGAGACTCTAGCAGTCCATCAGTATGGAGCTTCTTCATGCGCTTAACGCCGATATGACCAAGGCGGCAGTGCCACAAGTATGTGGGACTATCGTTATCAACTTTGCATCTTTTGGTACTCACACTATGAATATGTGTAACATCACGATCGAGATTCATCAAGAATAAACCATTCACCAGCGGAGCATGACCATAAAACATATCACTCATATAAATAGAACAACCATTATTCTCTGACTTAAATGAGTAGCCGTCTCGCATTAAGCAAGACCCTGATACAATGTTCATGCTTAAAGCTGGTACTAAATAACAATTATTAAGGTTTAAAACTAATCCCGACGGTAGAGGTAGAGGTAGCGTGCCGACGGCGATCACATCGACCTTTGAACCATTCCCGACGCGCATCGTCACCTCGTCCTTGGCCAGTCTCCGCTTATTCCGCAGTTCCTGCTTTGAGTTGCAAATGTGAGCAACAGCACCGGTATCAAATACCCAGGAGCTACTACGAGCGCTGGTAAGGTACACATCAATAACATGTATATCACATATACCTTTAACGTTGCCGGCCTTCTTGTCCGCTAAGTATTTGGGGCAGTTCCGCTTCCAGTGACCTTTTCCCTTGCAGTAGAAGCACTCAGTCTCAGGCTTGGGTCCGTTCTTTTTCTTCTTCCCGGCATCTGGTTTACCGGGCGCTGCAACAGCTTTGCCGTCTTTCTTGAAGTTCTTCTTACCCCTGCCTTTCTTGAAACTAGTGGTCTTGTTGACCATCAACACTTGATGCTCCTTCTTGATTTCTACTTCTGCAGACTTGAGCATCGAGTACAACTCGGGAATGGTTTTCTCCATCCCTTGCATGTTGTAGTTAAGCACAAAGCCTTTGTAGCTTGGTGGGAGAGACTGGAGGATTCTGTCAATGATAGCATCATCCGGAAGTTCGTCTCCAAGTGAAGTCAGACGACCGTGTAACCCAGACATTTTGAGTATGTGCTCACTGACAGAACTGTTCTCCTCCATCTTACAGCTGAAGAACTTGTCGGAGACTTCATATCTCTCGACACGGGCATGAGCTTGAAAAACTAGCTTCAGCTCTTGGAACATCTCATATGCCCCGTGTTGCTCAAAACGTCTTTGGAGCCCCGTTTCTAAACTGTATAACATGCCACACCTGACCAGAGAGTAGTCATCACTCCGCGCTTGCCAGACGTTTAGAACGTCCTGCGCTGCTGCGGGAGCGGGAGGGTCACCTAGCGGCGCATTAAGGACATAAGCCTTTTTAGCTGCTTCAAGGATGAGCTTCAGGTTGCGAACCCAGTCCGCATAGTTGCTACCATCATCTTTCAGCTTGTTTTTCTCTAGGAATGCGTTGAAGTTGAGGTTGACGTTGGACATCTACAATATTTATAAAGACAACTTTTAGACTAAGTTCATGACAATTAAGTTCATTTAATCAAATTAAGTATGAACTCCCACTTAAATCGACATCCCTCTAGTCATCTAAGTGATACATGATCCATGTTGACTAACCCGTGTCCGATCATCACGTGAGACGGACTAGTCACCATGGTGAGCAACTTCATGCTGATCGTATTCAACCATACGACTCATGTTCGACCTTTCGGTCTCTTGTATTCGAGGTCATGTCTGTACATGCTAAGCTCGTCGAGTCAACCTAAGTGTTTCGCGTGTGTAAATCTGGCTTACACCCGTTGTATGCGAACGTTAGAATCTATCACACCCGATCATCACGTGGTGCTTCGAGACAACGAACCTTCGCAACGGTGCACACTTAGGGGAATACGTTCTTGAAATTTTAAGAGGGATCATCTTATTATGCTACCGTCGTTCTAAGGAATAAGATGTAAAACATGATAAACATCACAATGCAATCATACAGTGACATGATATGGCCATTATCATCTTTGCTCTTTCGATCTCCATCTTCAGGCATCGCATGATCATCATCATCACCGGCGTGACACCATGATCTCCATCATCATGATCTCCATCATCGTGTCTCCGTGAAGTCGTCACGCCAACTACTACTATCACTACTACTATGGCTAACCGTTAGCAATGAAGTAAAAGTAGTAAGCACATGGCGTTGCATCTCATACAATAAATTAAGACAACTCCTATGGCTCCTGCCGGTTGTCATACTCATCGACATTCAAGTCGTGAAACCTATCACAATAACATGATCATCTCATACATCATACATGCAACATCACAACTTTGGCCATATCACATCACATGTCAAACCCTGCAAAAACAAGTTAGACGTCCTCTAATTGTTGTTGCAAGTTTTTACGTGGCTGATTTGGGTTTCTAGAAAGAACGCCTTCTTACCTACGTGACAGCCACAACAATGATATGCCAAAGCTATTTACCCTTCATAAGGACCCTTTTCATCAAATCCAATCCGACTAGAGTAGGAGAGACAGACACCCGCTAGCCACCTTTATGCACTATGTGCATGTTTGTCGGTGGAACCAGTCTCACGTAAGCGTACGTGTAAGGTCGGTCCGGGCCGCTTCATCCCACAATACCGCCGGAAAAGAATAAGACTAGTAACGGCAAGCAAATTGACAAACCATCGCCCACAACTTTTGTGTTCTACTCGTGCATAGAATCTACGCATAGAAAACCTGGCTCGGATGCCACTGTTGGGTAACGTAGCATAAATTCAAAATTTTCCTACGCATGTTCAGATCTTCCTATGGAGAGACCAGCAACGAGAGAGGGGTAAGAGCATCTTCATACCTTTGAAGATCGCTAAGCGGAAGCGTTGCTAGAACGCGGTTGATGGAGTCGTACTCGCAGTGATTCCGATCTAGTGCCGAACAACGGCACCTCCGCGTTCAACACACGTGCAGCCCGGTGACGTCTCCCGCACCTTGATCCAGCAAGGAGGAGGGAGAGGTTGGGGAAGAAGACCAGCAACACGACGGCATAGTGTTGGTGGAGAGACGAGGTCTCTCGGCAGGGCTTCGCCAAACGCCGGCAGAGAGGAGGAGGAAGAAGTGCAGGGCTGCGCCGAGGGAGAGGGAAAACCGTGTCTCAAACAGCCCCGAACCTCATCTATATATAGGGGGAGAGGGAGGGGGCGCAGCCCTTAGGGTTCCCACCCCTAAGGGGTGCGGTAGCCCTTAGATGGGAGAGGGGTGACGGCCAGGGCAAGGGGGAGGGGTGGCGCACCCCTCTGGTGGGCCTAAGGCCCACCTTAGTTAGGGTTCCCCCCTTCCCCTTTTTTTCTGGTGCACATGGGCTGGGTGGGGGGCGCACCAGCCCACTTAGGGGCTGGTTCCCTTCCCCACTTAGCCCATCTAGCCTCCCGGGGTCGTCACCCCCCTTCGGTGGTCCCCCGGGACCACCTCCGGTGGTCCCGGTACGTTACCGGTGATGCCCGAAACACTTCGGTGTCCGAAACCATCCGTCCTATATATCAATCTTTACCTCCGGACCATTCCGGAGCTCCTCGTGACGTCCGGGATCTCATCCGGGACTCCGAACAACTTTCGGTAATCTCGTATAACAATTCCCTATAACCCTAGCATCATCGAACCTTAAGTGTGTAGACCCTACGGGTTCGGGAGACAGGCAGACATGACCGAGACACCTCTCTGGCCAATAACCATCAGCGGGGTCTGGATACCCATGGTGGCTCCCACTAGCTCCATGATGATCTCATCGGATGAACCACGATGTCAAGGATTCAATCAATCCCGTATACGATTCCCTTTGTCTGTCGGTATAGAACTTGCCCGAGATTCGATCATCGGTATACCTATACCTTGTTCAATCTCGTTGCCGGTAAGTCTCTTTACTCGTTCCATAGCACGTCATCGTGTGACTAACTCCTTAGTCACATTGAGCTCATGATGATGTTCTACTGAGTGGGCCCAGAGATACCTCTCCGTCACACGGAGTGACAAATCCCGATCTCGATTCGTGCCAACCCAACAGACACTTTCGGAGGTACCCGTAGTGCACCTTTATAGTCACCCAGTTACGTTGTGACGTTTGATACACCCAAAGCACTCCTACGGTATCCGGGAGTTGCACAATCTCACGGTCGAAAGAAAAGATACTTGACATTAGAAAAGCATTAGCATACGAACAATACGATCTAGTGCTAGGCTTAGGATTGGGTCTTGTCCACCACATCATTCTCCCAATGATGTGATCCCTTTATCAATGACATCCTATGTCCATGATCAGGAAACCATGATCATCTATTGACTAACGAGCTAGCCAACTAGAGGCTTGCTAGCGACACATTGTGATCTATTCATTCACACATGTATTAGTGTTTCCTGTTAATACAATTATAGCATGAACGATAGACGATTATCATGAACAAGGAAATATGATAATAACCATTTTATTATTGCCTCTAGGGCATATTTCCAACACCCCTCAAGGAGTTGATATATGTCGAACAACCCCCAGGGTTCGAGGATCCCAAGTTCCCCGATCATGTATACGTTCTCGATAAGGCACTCTATGGCCTTAAACAAGCCCCACATGTGTGGTATGAGCACCTTACCGAGATGTTGCATGATTGTGGGTTTGAAATTAGGAAAATTGACCCCACTCTTTTCACAAATAAGGTCAATGGGAGTTTGTTCATATGCAAATTGTATGTTGAAGATATTATCTTTGGTTCTCCTGACCAACCTTTAATGAAGAATTTGCCGCACTCCTGACCAAAGAACTTGACATGTCCCTGATGAGAGAGTAGAAGTTCTTCCTTGGATTCGAAGTCAAGGAACAACCTTCATCAATCAAGCAAGATATACTCAAGACATGCTCAAGAGGTTCGAGATGGATGATCTCAAACTGGCAAAGGCAAACACTCTGTCGGTGCACTAAAGACCAGGGTCTCCAGTGCCCCGGACTAGTGCGCGGACACCGGCAGCCCCCTCCACAGCGGCAAGGCGCGTCGCTGGAGCTTAGGGTGGAAGCAAGGCTCGGAAGCCCGCCAAATGTAGACTGCCAGCCCCCCCCCCCCCCCGGCAAGCGCCCGCTTGTTGGGACTGAAGAAGAGACCCCAGCAGGAGCTCCCCGCCGAGAAGATAGGCACTAACATGGCGAGACCCTCCCGCCAAGGAAGAAGGACTGAGCCCCAACAAACCATCGTTGCTGGGAAGATTGACAAGGCCTTGGTAGGCCATCACCTCCCTGCCGAGAGGAACGAGAAGAGCCCCCGGCAAGGTAACCCTGCCGGGGAGGAAAAGAAGGCCCGAAGAGAGGTGTGGGCCCAGGGAGCCTTCCCGTCCTAAGAACGCCTCCACCGACGAGCAAGCCATCGCTGATGCATGGACCACGCGTCCGCCCACACACCAGCACAACACCCCGAAGTTGCCACGTGTGGGTACGTGTCTGATACGTCTCCAACGTATCTATAATTTTTTATGGTTCCATGTTATTATCGTGTCAAACTTTGGATGTTTTGTATGCCTTCTATATCTTTTTTGGGACTAACTTATTAACTCAGTGCTAAGTGCCAGTTCCTATTTTTTCCGTGTTTTTGACCCTTTACAGAGGAGGAATTTAAACAGTGTCCAAACAGAATAAGACTTCCGAAAAGATTTTTTCCGGAACAAAACATATGCACGAGACTTGAGAACCAAGGAAGGGGCCACCAGGGGACCCCACAAGCCCCCTAGGCGCGGACAGGGGGCCCGCGCCTTGCAGGCTTGTGGCCCCCTGTGGCTCGTCTGCCCTACCTCTTCCCCCTATAAATTCAGAAAAAATCCAAAACTGCGAGAGAGATCACGAAAATACTTTTTCGCCGCCGCAAGATTCTGTCTCCGCAAGATCCCATTTGGGGCATGTTCTGGTGCCCTGCCAGAGGGGGGATTCGGATACGGAGGGCTTCTTCATCAACACCATGACCTCTCCGATGATGCGTGAGTAGTTCACCATAGACCTTCGGGTCCATAGCTAGTAGCTAGATGGCTTCTTTTCTCTCTTGGATCTTCAATACAAAGTTCTCCATGATCTTCATGGAGATCTATCCGATGTATTCTTCTTTGCGTTGTGTTTGTCGAGATCCGATGAATTGTGGATTTATGATCAGATTATCTATGTATCTTATTTGAGTTTCTTCTGATCTCTTATATGCATGATTTCGTATCCTTGTAATTCTCTTCAAGTTGTGGGTTTTGTTTGGCCAACTTGATCTATGATTCTTGCAATGGGAGAAGTGCTTGGTTTTGGGTTCATACCGTGCGCTGACCTCTCCTAGTGATAGAAGGGGCAGCGAGGCACGCATTGTGTTGTTGCCATCAAGGGTAAAAATATGGGGTTTTCATCATTGGTTTGAGTTTATCCCTCTACATCATGTCATCTTGCTTAAGGCGTTTCTCTGTATGTCATGAACTCAGTACAATAGATGCATGCTGGATAGTGGTCGATGTGTGGAGTAATAGTAGTAGATGCAGAAAGTATTAGTCTACTTGTCTCAGACGTGATGCCTATATGTATGATCATTGCCTTAGATATCGTCATGACTTTGTGCGGTTCTATCAATTGCTCGACAGTAATTTGTTCACCCACCGTATTATTTGCTATTTTGAGAGAAGGCTCTAGTGAACACTATGGCCCCCGGGTCTACTTCACACCATATTTTCAGCCTTATACTTTTACTTCGTTGCACTTTCCGCCTTCAGATCTCACTTTGCAATCAATCTTGAAGGGATTGACAACCCCTTCAAAGCGTTGGGTGCAAGCTCTTTTGTGTTTGCGCAGGTACTCTGGACTTGACCTCGATTCTCCTACTGGATTGATACCTTGGTTCTCGAACTGAGGGAAATACTTACTGCTCGTGTGCTGCATCACCCTTTCCTCATAAAGGGAAAAACCAACGCAAGCTCAAGAGGCAGCAGAAGGATTTCTCGCGCCGTTGACGGGGAGGATCAAGTCAAGAACTCATCCAAGTAACTGTCGCAAACTCATCTCTTGCATTTACTTCTGAAATCATTATTATAGTGTTGGGAGCCTCTCGATTTCCTCTCCCTCACTTCTGAAAAAAAAATTACAAAAATATTTGCCTTTTTTCGTTTGCCTTTTTCGTTCGCCCTTTTCACTCGCTTGCTTACTGTTCGCTTGTGTGCTTGTTTGCTTGCTGAAGTCACCATGACTGAAAACACCAAACTTTGTGACTTCTCGAATACTAATAATAATGATTTTATTAGTACTTTGATTGCTCCCGCCACTAGTGTGGAGTCATACGAAATCAATGCTGCTTTGCTAAATCTTGTTATGAAAGAGCAATTCTCCGGCCTTCCTAGTGAAGATGTCGCATCCCATCTTAATACCTTCATTGAGCTTTGTGATATGCAAAAGAAGAAAGATGTGGATAATGATGTGATTAAGTTGAAGCTTTTTCCGTTCTCGTTGCGAGATCGAGCAAAAACTTGGTTTTCGTCTTTGCCGAAAAATAGTATTGATTCTTGGAACAAGTGCAAAGATGCTTATATATCCAAGTATTTTCCGCCGACTAAGATTATCTCTCTCCATAATGATATCATGAATTTTAAGCAACTTGATCATGAACATGTTGCACAATCTTGGGAGAGAATGAAATTGATGATTAGAAATTGTCCCGCTCATGGCTTGAGTATTTGGATGATTATAAAAATCTTCTACGCTGGCTTGAATTTCTGCCTCACGTGGAACGTTCATGGAAATCACGTTAGGAGAAGCCACATAACTCCTAGACAATATCATGATGAACTACTCTCAGTGGCACACTAAAAGGTCACCTACTAGTAAGAAGGTACACGTTGTAGAAGAAATTAACTCGTTGAGTGCTAAGATGGATGACTTAATGAATTTGGTTGCTAGTAGAAGTGCTCCTTTAGATCCTAATGACATGCCCTTGTCTTCCTTGATTGAGAGTAGCAACACTAGCTTGGATGTTAATTTTGTTGGTAGGAATAATTTTGGCAACAACAATGCTTTTAGAGGAAACTATGTTCCTAGGCCTTTTCCTAGTAACCCCTCTAATAATTTTGGAAACTCCTACAACAATCCTCTTGGAAATTAAAATAGATTACCCTGTGATCTAGAGAGTAATATCAAAGAGTTTATCAACTCGCAAAAGATTTTCAATGCGTCCATAGAGGAAAAACTACTCAAAATTGACGATTTGGATAGGAGTGTTGATAGAATGTCTAGTGATATTGATGCTTTGAAAGTTAGATGTGCTCCAACCAAGATCAATATGGATGAAACTTTGAAAGCTATGCGTGTTTCCATGAGTGAGAGCAAAGAAAGAACCGCCCAAATTCGTGCTAGACATGAATGGCTTAAAAGGGCATGTTCTCGTGATAAGAATCACGAAGATCTTAAAGTGCTTGGTGTGACTCCCATTGAATCTTTGTTTTCTTGTGTCGAACCTAATGATGATGGGGCTGGATATGAATCCACTTTGGTTGAAAAACGCCCCAATGATTAGGAGTCCATCTATCTTGATGCTAAAAGCATTGAAAGTGGAGTAGAAGATATTAAAACCTTGATTGGTAATGAAACTACTACTTTGGATTTCAAGGAATTCAATTATGATAGTTGCTCCTTGATTGAATGCATTTCCTTGATGCAATCCATGCTAAACTCTCCACACGTTATAGCCCAAACAAGTCCTTTACTGATCATATCGTCGATGCTATGATAAAATCTCTTGAAGAGAAACTTGAATTGGAAGTTTCTATCCCTAGAAAGCTTCATGATGAGGGGGAACCTACTATCAAAATCAAAATCAAAAACTATGAATGCAATGCTTTGTGTGATTTGGGTGCTAGTGTTTCCGCGATTCGAAAGTCTTTATGTGATATTCTGGGTTTTAATGAGATTGAGGAGTGTTCTCTTAATTTGCATCTTGCGGATTCTACTCTCAAGAAACCCATGGGAAGGATCAATGATGTTCTTATTATTGCAAATAGGAACTATGTACCCATGGATTTCATTGTGCTTGACATGGAATGCAATCCTGCATGCCCTATCATCCATGGTAGACCTTTCCTAAGGACTATCGGTGCTATCATCGATATGAAGGAAGGGAATATTAGATTTTAGTTTCCTTTAAAGAAGGGTGATGTCAGTTGTGCTTCCCTGGCAATGGCTCCAAAAAAGGGCTGATCCTGCAATCTCTGACGTTAGCTAGATGAATGCTTATGACAACGAACCTTCTCGTGCAACGACACCAGAAGAATGCTGCTAGCACTCCCCGGCAATGAAACTGGAAGAATGTTGTTGATGGCCCACCAGCGCGTGGGTTCGCAACAGTTTTCGAGGGTAGAGTATTCGACCCAATTTGTTGATAAGCCCGTCAGGAGGTGAGAGTATACTCTCAAGTATTAGCAGCTGAATTTGTCAGATTCAACCACACCTGAAAGATTAGTATGTGCAAGCACAGTAGTAACAGCAAAGTAGCGAGTAACGACAGTGTAATGAGCAATAGCAGTGGCAAGGAACAGCAGTAGTGACAGCAGTAGCAAGCGACAGTAGCAGCAGAGCAAAACAAGTAACAGCAGTAGCAACAGTAGTAGCAGCAGCAGCAGACCAAGACAAGTAACAGCAGTAGCAACAGTAGGACAAACACGTAGGCAATGGGTCGGTGATTTGTTTGGATGATATTCATCATGCAACAGCTATAACACGGAGGGATATGTGGCTAGCTCCCGTTCGTCAATGTGATGTAGGCATGCATTCCGTGTGTCGTCATACGTGCTTAGGGAAAAGAACTTGCATGACATCTATTGTCCATCCTTCCCGTGGCAGCGGGGTCCAAAAGGAAACTACGGGATATTAAGGTTCTCCTTTTAATAAAGAACCGGACCAACGCATTAGCACTTGGTGAACACATGAACTCCTCAAACTATGGTCATCACCGGGAGTGGTTCCGGTTATTGTCACTCCGGGGTTGCCGGATCATAACACATAGTAGGTAACTACAACTTGCAAGATCGGATCTAAAACAAACATATATTGGTGACAACATAATAATTTCAGATCTGAAATCATGGCACTCGGGCCCTAGTGACAAGCATTAAGCATGGCAAAGTAGTAGCAACATCAAATCTCAAAACATAGTGGATACTAGGGATCAATCCCCATCAAAACTAACTCGATTACATGATAGATCTCATCCTACTCATCACCGCCCAGCGAGCCTACGAATAGATTACTCACGAACGACGAAGAGCTTCATGGAATTGGAGAGGGAAGAAGGTTGATGATGACGATGGCGACGATTTCCCCTCTCCGGAGCCCAAGACGGACTCCAGATCTTCCCTCGAGATGAAGAACAGGAGGTGGCGACGCCTCCGTATTGAAAACGCGACGAAAAATTCTCTTTTTATTTTTTCTGGGACGAAAGACAACTTATAGAGCTGGAGTTGGGGGAGGCAGGTGCCTGTGGGCCCCACAAGCCTGCCCATCACCACCAGGGGGTGGTGGCGGAGCAGGGGCTTGTGGCCCACTGGCCCACCCCCTGAGGTGGAACTTGGCGCAGATATTTTTGATATTTTCCAAAACTGCTCCCCGTAAATTTTCAGGATGTTTGGAGAACTTTGATTTCTGCACAAAAATAACACCAAGGCAATTTTGCTGAAAACAGCGTCAGTCTAGGTTAGTTCCATTCAAATCATGCAAATTATAGTCGAAAACAAGGGCAAAAGAGTTTGGAAAAGTAGATACGTTGGAGACGTATCAACTCCCCCAAGCTTAAAACCTTGCTTGTCCTCAAGCAACTCAGTTGACAAACTGAGAGAGAAAGAAAAACTTTGACAAACTCTGTTTGATCTTGTTGTTGCAACTATGTCTAACTCATAACCAGAATTTCAGCAAGATCACAAGTTGACCACATAAGCAAATGACACAAAGGTCTCACGGTAAACTAATATCAATGGCATAATCAGCTAACGAGCAAATAATAATGAGTTTCAAATACCAACACTTCAATCAAAACAAGCATGAAGCAATATGAATAGGTGGTATCTCGCTAGCTCTTTCTGAGACCGCAAAACATAAATGCAGAGCACTTTCAAAGATCAAGGGCTGACTAAACATTGTAATTCATAGCAACAAAGATCCAGTCATAGTCATACTCAATATCAGTCAAAAACAAAGCATAAAAATGACAGAGGTGCTCTCTATTTGGTGCTTATATAAGAGGAGGATGACTCAATAGGAAAATAAATAGACAAGCCCTTCGCAGAGAGAAGCATTGATTTGCAGAGGTGCCAGAGCTCAAGCTTTGAAAACAGAGATAATAATTTTGGGTGGCATGCTTTCATTGTCAACGCAATGACCAAGAGTTCTCAATATCTTCCATGCTACTCATGCTATAGGCGGTTCCCAAACAGAAAACTAAAGTTTTAACTCCCCCACCACCAATCAATCACACTCCACGGCTAGACGAATCCTCGGGTACCGTCCATACTAACATCAATCCGGGGGGAGTCTTGTTTTACAGTTATGTTTTCGATTTAAGCATGGAACTAGGCATCCCAAATACCGACCCCTTTCTCGTGAAGGACTGTGAATAAACACATGTCGAGGATAACACTCCTAGCATGGAAGATACCAATAGCCCTCTGTCACCACATGAGCGGTTCGGGCATGCAAAACAGATTTATTCTTGAAGGTTTATAGAATGGCACATGCAAATTTACTTGGAACGACAGGTAGATACCGCAAATAGGTAGGTATGGTGGAATCTCATGGAAAAACTTTTGGGTTTATGGAAGTGGATGCACAAGCAGCATTCCCGCTTAGTACAAGTGAAGGCTAGCAAAAGACTGGGAAGCGACCAACTAGAGAGCGACAACAGTCATCAAGATGCAATGATTTTGACTAACATTGAATGCAAGCATGAACATGATATAAATCACCATGAACACGAACATCATAGAGGCTATGTTGATTTGTTTCAACTACATGCATGAACATGCACCAAGTCAAGCCACTTGAAACATTCAAAGGAGAATACCATCCTATCATACTACATCATAGTCATCTCAAAATCTATGCTGGCAGTCAAGACAAACCATTATAAGCTCTCAGCTAAATAAGCATGGCATCAGAAACTATGATCTCTAAGTTGTCATTGCAAACATGGTCCTCTCACAACAAAGCTAAATCTGGGTCAACAAGCTAGTCATATTTACAAAAACAAAATAGATAGAGTTCATACCAGCTTTTCAGTCTCAGTCACTTCATCATATATCATCATTGTTGCCTTTCATTTGCACGATCGAACGATGAAAACGATAATAAGCGCATTGGACTAAGCTGAATCTGCACGCAAACACAAAGGAGAAGACAAAATAATATGGCTCTTTGAAAGCTAAATAGGTAAGCATGTAAGAACCACTAAGCATTGTAACCAATATCTTCTACCTTGACACAAAGAAAAAGAAAACTATTTACACGGGAAAGCTCCCAACAAGCAAAAGAAGAAAGAAAAATCTTTTTGGGTTTTCTCAAAAGGACACAAAACAAGAAAACAAGAAAACGAAAAGAAACTAGCATGGATAATAAAGTGGCAAAGTGTAAACACCGGATAACAAAGTGAGAGCATAAGCATGAAAGTAAAGTCGGTGAGAACACGTACTCCCCCAAGCTTAGGCTTTTGGCCTAGCTTGGTCTACTCCCAAGGTGGGAAATAACCAGCTCCAGGATACTCCGGAGCAGACTGTGGATGCCACTGCTGTGTGAGCTCCTCTGGCTCCCACTGATAAACTGGCGTCTAGTACTCGACTGGCGGCTCGGGCACGTGCGCCTGTGGTTGGGCCAAGCCCCAATATGCATAGATGTCTGCGGGCATAATAGTGTACCTGCCTGCATGAAGATCAAACAAAGAAGGAGCAGGCAAAGTAATAGTCTCTCGAGTACCCTGACTAAACACCAGGTTATAAATCATCCGTCTACAAGCATCTCTATCCAGAAAATCATGGCGAACCATGCTGCCATAATCCAGATATCTCTCAGGGAGAAGCATCTCTCCTTCCTCTCCCAGTCTAATCGGTATCTCAAAGTGTTTGGCAAGACGGGTAGCATAGATACCTCCATAGACAACACCTTTAGAACGGTTCAGGTTCAACCGTTGAGCTACTATAGCGCCCAAGCTATAAGTCTTGTTGTTATAAAGGCCTTCATGCAAAACCGCAAGGTCTGGAGAACTAAGTGATCCAGCCTCCCCATGGCCAATCAAACATTTTCCCACAAATAGTGAGAAGTACCGAAGCACAGGAAAATGTATGCTAGCAATTCTAGCGTGAGACACTCCTCTCTCCTCTCCAACAGCAATAGAACCAATGAAATCCTCCAAGTCCCGTGGACGAGGGTCACGGATATCCCCAACATAAGGTAATTTGCATACATTGCAAAAATCCTGCAGCCTCATGCACTGGGGAACATCGTATATCATGAACTCAACCATGGGAGGATTCTTCCACGGATAAAAGTTCAAGCTTTGAACGAAAATATTGGTGAAGAGGAGATATTGTGGGCACTTATCTTCAACGAACGCAGTAAGACCTGCGTTCTCCACCAAGTAATACAAGTCTTCATAAAGTCCGGTGGCGCGCAAAAATTCATCACTTGGAAACTCGCACGCTCGAACTTCTGTGACTCGAGGGACTATGTACTTGGGGTGATTCTTCTCATCCTCCTTGTGGTTACGGCTTGAAGAGCCTCTCAAGAACCTCCTCATCTCTTCCTTTTTCTAGCTCTGAAAAATTCTGAAATTTTTAGAGACTTCGAAAGAAAAGTGAATAAGGGTTAACCCAACTTGTAGCAACTACTCCTACTAGTGCCTAGAGACTGTATCATGTGCTAAAACTACTTGGTGCCAGCTAAAATCAACTTTTCTAGCTCAAGAACAGGGTCACCAAGGTAGCAAGAATTCGCAAAGGATAAAGCACTAGAGCAAAAACTAATTGGACCAATGGAGGAGTCACTTACCAAGGAGTAAGTTCCCCAAAACGGTTCGGAGAATGGTGCTTTGAGCAAGGAAATCGAAAATCACATCCAAATGAGCAAGAACACAGGTTTGAGCTGCGAAACAATTTTTCTGGAGGTGGAAGAAGAGGCTGGGAGCTGGAATGAGTGGAGGGGATGCATGTGAGCCCCACAAGCTTGCACCCCGCCACCAGGGGTAGGTAGCGGTTGGGGGGGGCTTGTGGCCCACTGGTCAGGCCCCCTGACCAGCTCTCAGGCCCAGAAATTTTCAAAAATTCCAGAAAAAATCATACTAAATTTTCAAGACCATCGGAGAACTTTTATTTTCGAGGTATTTTTCTTCGGGACGCTAGAACAGAAAACAGGAAAAGCTAAACTAATTCTATCATTTTTCTTCTAAGCAACAGAAAATGAAGACTCAAAACAGAGGTATGTGACTCTCTGATTCATCCGTTTCATGGTCATCGGAAGAAATTCGTCAATGGGGTTGATCAAGTCCTTATGACAAAACCTTCTCGAATCGCAAGAGAGAACGGAGAATTTTCGAATAGCCACTAAGTCACCTCAATGGGGATATGAATCTCCCCAACAAGCAAATCATACTTCATCTTGACACGAGGAATAGGGCATTAAAAGCTCCCAATAAGAATCGATGAAGTCTTTTCAATAGCATTGATGCAATGTACTCGATATCGTTTCTTTGAAAAGTGCACTGTGTGCTCATTACCGTTGACGTGGAAAGTGACATTGCCTTTGTTGCAATCTATAACATCCCCTGCAGTGTTTAAAAAGGGTCTTCCGAGGATGATAGCCATGGCATCGTCCTCGGGAATATCCAAGATAACAAAGTCTGTTAAGATAGTGGTATTAGCAACCACAACAGGCACATCCTCGCAAATGCCGATAGGGAAAGCAGTTGATTTTTTGGCCATTTGCAGAGAAATTTCAGTGGGTGTCAACTTATCCAACTCAAGTCTACAATAAAGAGAGAGTGGCATAACACTAACACCGGCTCCAAGGTCACATAAGGCAGTTCTCACGTAGTTTCCTTTAATGGAGCAAGGTATAGTGGGCACTCCGGGATCACCAAGTTTCTTAGGAGTTCCACCTTTGAAAGTGTAATTGGCAAGCATGGTGGAGATCTCAAGATCTGGTATCTTCCGTTTATTAGTCACGATATCTTTCATGTACTTGGCATACGAAGACATCTTGAGCATATCAGTTAATTGCATATGCAGAAAGACGGGTCTTATCATCTCAACGAAGCGCTCAAAATCCTCATCATCCTTTTTCTTGGATGGCTTAGGAGGAAAGGGCATAGGTCTCTAAACCCATGGCTCTCTTTCTTTACCATGCTTCCTAGCTGTAAAGTCATTCTTGTCGTATCTCTTAGGTTGTGGATTATCAGGATTAACCGTAGGTTCAATCTCCACATCCTCATCATGGCTAGGTTGAGCATTATTATGAACATCACTGTCCACATTGTCATCAGGTTCATGTTCATCACCTGATTGTGTTTCTGCATCAGACGCAGAAATATCATTAGGTTCTTCAGGTGTGATAGATTTGGTGAACTGGCGTGCAGGTTTCTATCATCCTTCTTCTTCTCCTTAGGATGACTAGGTGTATCAGCATTGGTTCCTTGAGAATCTTGATCAATTCTCTTAGGATGACCTTCAGGATACAAAGGTTACTGAGTCATTTTGCCTCCTCTAGTAATGACTCTGACAGAGTTGTTCTACCTGAGTAGTAATCATAGAGGCATGTTTACTCAGGAGCTTCAAAGCATTGACATTTCTGTCTACACAAGCACTTAAATGGCTAAGCATACGAGTACTTTGTTCCAAATGTCTGCTAACATAATCATTGAAACTCTGTTGTTTGGCAACAAAGTTGTCAAATTCATCAAAGCATAGGCTAGCAGGTTTATCAAAAGGAATATCACTCTCGTCAAACCTACGTAGAGAATTCACTTCTACTACCTGTATCGGGTTATCGAGACCATGGATCTCTTCGATAGGTGGTAGATTTTTGACATCTTCAGATCTAATGCCTTTCTCTTGCATAGATTTCTTGCCTTCTTGCATATCTTCGGGACTGAGGAATAGAATACCTCTTTTCTTCGGAGTTGTCTTAGGAGGTGGTTCGGGAATAGTCCAAGCATTATCGTTGATCAAGAGGTTATTCAGTAGAGTCTCAGCTTGTTCTACAGTTCGTTCCCTAAAAACACAACCGGCACAACTATCTAGGTAGTCTCTAGAGGCATCGGTAAGTCCGTTATAGAGGATATCAAGTATCTCGTTCTTCTTGAGAGGGTGATCAGGCAAAGAATTATGTAGCTGGACGAGCCTCCCCCAAGCTTGTGGAAGACTCTCTTCTTGGACTTGAGAAAAGTTGTATATTTCCTGCAAGGCAGCTTGCTTCTTATGGGCAGGGAAATATTTCTCACAGAAGTAATAGACCATCTCCTGGGGACTACGCACACATCCAGGAGCAAGAGAGGTGAACCAGGCTTTAGCATCATCCTTTAGATAAAAAGGAAACAGCTTAAGGATATAGTAGTGGCGGATCTTCTCCTCATTAGTGAAAAGGTTGGCTATTTCGGATAGTTTGGCAAGATGGGTTATGACCGTCTCAGACTGATAACCGTGAAAAGGATCAGATTCAACTAGAGAGATTATCTCAGGGTCGACAGAGAATTCATAATCCTTATCGGTGACAAAGATAGGCGACGTGGCAAACTTCGGATCATTTTTCATCCTAACTTCCCGAGATTTTTCCTTCCACTTGAGAATTAATTTCTCAGCGTCATAGGCATCCTTACACGCAAGAAAGTCCTCAGCTATCTCTTCCTCCATAACGTAACCCTCAGGTATATCAGGCAATTCATATCTAGGAGAGCTAGATCTAGCAGGAGCAAAAGCAGGTTCTATCTCAATAGTATCGGTAATTTCAGAAGCATCACGAGCATTGGCAGTAACTCTAGCAATATGAGCATCAAGGAACACTCCTAGTGGAGCAGGAAAAGGAGCATCTCTAGCAGTATCAAGCATAGCATCATCAGGCAAAATAGCATCTCTAGCATCATCAGGCAAAGCAGTATCAAGCATAGCATCTCTAGCAGTATCAGGCATAGCATGTCTAGCAGTATCTCGCATAGTATCAAGCATAACATCTCTAGCAGTAGTATCAAGCATAGCATCTCTAGCAGTAGTATCAGCCATAGCATCTCTAGCAGTAGTATCACAAGCATCATCAAGCACAGGCGACATATCAATATTTCGAGCAGGAGGTGAAGTCGCAAACTTACTCATAACTGAAGGTGAATCAAGTGCAGAGGTAGATGGCAATTCCTTACCTCCCCTCGTAGTTGAGGGCGAGACTTTGGTCTTCGGATCCTTCAGATTCTTCATAGTGATCAGCAGATATAAATCCCAAGTAACTCAGAGAATATAGAAATACCTCCCCGGCAACGGCGCCAGAAAAATGCTGACGTCAGCTGTGCTTCCCTGGCAATGTCTCCAGAAAAGGGCTGATCCTGCAAACTCTGCCGTTAGCTAGACGAATGCTTATGACAACGAACCTTCTCCTGCAACGGCACCAGAAGAATGCTACTAGCACTCCCCGGCAATGAAACTGGAAGAATGTTGTTGATGGCCCACCAGCGCGTGGGTTCGCAGTAGTTTTCGAGGGTAGAGTATTCGACCCAATTTGTTGATAAGCCCGTCAGGAGGTGAGAGTATACTCTCAAGTATTAGTAGCTGAATTTGTTAGATTCAACCAGACCTGAAAGATTAGTATCTGCAAGCACAGTAGTAACAGCAAAGTAGCGAGTAACGGCAGTGAAGCGAGCAATAGGAGTGGCAAGGAACAGTAGTAGTGACAGCAATAGCAAGTAGCAACAGTAGCAAGCGACAGTAGTAGCAACAGTAGCATCAGAGCAAAACAAGTAACACCAGTAGCAATAGTAGTAGTAGCAGCAGCAGAGCAAGACAAATAACAGCAGTAGCAACAGTAGGACAAACTCGTAGGCAATGGGTCGGTGATTTGTTTGGATGATATTCATCATGCAACACCTATAACACGGAGAGATATGTGGCTAGCTCCCATTCGTCAATGTGATGTAGGCATCCACTCCGTGTGTCGTCATACGTGCTTAGGGAAAAGAACTTAAATGACATCTATTGTCCATCCCTCCCGTGGCAGCAGGGTCCAAAAGGAAACTACGGAATATTAAGGTTCTCCTTTTAATAAAGAACTGGACCAACGCATTAGCACTTGGTGAACACATGAACTCCTCAAACTATGGTCATCACCGGGAGTGGTTCCGGTTATTGTCACTCCGGGGTAGCCGGATCATAACACATAGTAGGTAACTACAACTTGCAAGATCGGATCTGAAACACACATATATTGGTGACAACATAATAATTTCAGATCTGAAATCATGGCACTCGGGCCCTAGTGACAAGCATTAAGCATGGCAAAGTAGTAGCAACATCAAATCTCATAACATAGTGGATACTAGGGATCAATCCCCATCAAAACTAACTCGATTACATGATAGATCTCATTCTACTCATCACCGCCCAGCGAGCCTACGAATAGATTACTCACAAACGACGAAGAGCTTCATGGAATTGGAGAGGGAAGAAGGTTGATGATGACGATGGCGACGATTTCCCCTCTCCGGAGCCCAAGACGGACTCCACATCTGCCCTCCAGATGAAGAACAGGAGGTGGCGGTGCCTCCGTATCGAAAACGCGACGAAAACTTCTATTTTTATTTTTTTCTCAGATGAAAGACAACTTATAGAGCTGGAGTTGGGGGCGGCAGGTGCCTATGGGCCCCACAAGCCTGCCCACCGCCACGAGGGGGTGGTGGCCCACTGGCCCACCCCTTGAGGTGGAACTTGGCGCAGATATTTTTGATATTTTCCAAAACTGCTCCCCGTAAATTTTCAGGACGTTTGGAGAACTTTGATTTCTGCACAAAAATAACACCAAGGCAATTCTGCTGATAACAGCGTCAGTCCAGGTTAGTTCCATTCAAATCATGCAAATTATAGTCCAAAACAAGGGCAAAAGAGTTTGGAAAAGTAGATACGTTGGAGACGTATCAAAGGGCATGGAGGATTTTCCTAGAAAAATAAGATTTTCTTATGAATCTATGATGAGGGCTACTTATGGTTTGAGCACCAAAGACGACGATACACGATTCTATCGCCTTATGCCTAGCTAAGGGCGTTAAACAATAGCGCTTGTTGGGAGGCAACCCAATGAATTTATCTTTTTATTTCTGTTTTGTTGCATACACACCATCATAATTATGTTATGATTGTGACTTTTGTGTTTCTTTTTGTGTTTGAGCCAAGCAAAACCTTTATGACTAGTCTTGGTGATGGTTGTTTGATCCTGCTGGAAAAAGACAGAAACTTTTCGCTCACGAGATTATTTTTCATTTTTATTAAGAAAGAGATTTTGAGTTTATTCTTTTTTCTTCTGGTTGATATTCCTTTTTCCCAGGCAATCGTAATTGTTCAGAATTTTTGAGGTACCAGAAGTATACTAAGTATACAAATTCCTACACACTGGTCTGTTTTTGACAGATTCTGTTTTTGTTGTGTTGGTTGCTTGTTTTGATGAAACTATGGATAGTATCGGGGGGTACTAGCCATGGAAAAGTGAGAATACGGTAATCTAACACCAAGATAAATAGAAATCAAGATTGCTAAAGTACCTAAAGAGGTGGTAGTTTGTTTTCTTGTGCTAATGATATCATGAGTTTCTGTTTAAGTTTTGTGTTGTGAAGTTTTCAAGTTTTGGGTGATGTTCTCATGGACAAAGGGATAAAGAGTGGAAAGAGCTCAAGCTTGGGGATGCCCAAGGAATCCCAAGACAAATTCAAGGACACCAAAAAGCCTAAGCTTGGGGATGCCCCGGGAGGCATCCCCTCTTTCGTCTTCAATCCATCGGTAACATTACATGGAGCTATATTTTTATTCACCACATGATATGTGTTCTGCTTGGAGCGTCTTGTATCGTAGGAGTCTTTTCTTTTTGTTGTGTCACAATCATCCTTGTTGCACACCTTTTGAGACATACATGCACTCATCGTGAATTTGCTAGAATGCTCATCGTGCTTCACTTATATCTTTTGAGCTAGATAATTTTTGCTCTCTGTGCTTCACTTAGATCTTTTAGAGCATGGCGGTGCGTGATTTGGTAGTTGGTTTGTGCCATGAAAATAGTCCCAAAGGTGATAGGTACCCAAAGAGGATACAAAAACTTCCATCTTCATGAGCATTGAGTAGAAAGAGAAGTTTGATTCCTCTCAATTAGTTTTGAGACGTGGACTCGGTAATATTAAGAGTTATGTTAGTAGGGTGTTGTGAATCTAGAAATACTTGTGTTCAAGTTAGTGATTCCCGTAACATGCATGTATGGTGAACTGCTATGTTAGGAAGTCGGAGCATAATTGATCTATTGATTGTCATCCTTTGTGTTGCAGTCGGGATCGCGCGATGGTTAACACCTACCAACCCTTCCCCTAGGAGTATGCGTTTAGCACTTTGTTTCGATTACTAATAAAAACTTTCGCAACAAGTATGTGAGTTCTTCATGACTAATGTGAGTCCATGGTATAGATGCACTTTCACCTTCCACCATTGCTAGCCTCTCTAGTACCGCGCAATTTTCGCCGGTGCACAAACCCACCATATGCCTTCCTCAAAACAGCCACCATACCTACCTACTATGGCATTTTCATAGCCATTCCGAGATATATTGCCATGCAACTCCCACCGTTCCATCTCATGACTTGTGTCGTCACTCTCATATTGCCATTGCATGATCGTAAGATAGCTAGCGAGATATTTCAATGTCATACGCCAAGCTAGATCGTTGCACATCCCGGTACACTGTCGGAGGCATTTCCTATAGAGTCATGATCGTTCTAAGCTTTGAGCTGTGAGTAAATAGAAGTGTGATGATCATCATTATTAGAGCATTGTCCCATGTGAGGAAATAAAAAAAAGAGGCCAAAGTTGCCCACATAAAAAAAAGAGAAAAAAAGAGGCCAAAGAGCTCAAATAAAAAAAGAGAGAAAAAGAGAGAAGGGACAATGCTACTATCTTTTCCACACTTGTGCTTCATAATAGCACCATGTTCTTCATGATTGAGAGTCTCTTGTTTTGTCACCACCATATACTAGTGGGAATCTTTATTTTATAACTTGGCTTGTATATTCCAATGATGGGCTTCCTCAAATTTCCCTAGGTCTTCGTGAGCAAGCAAGTTGGATGCACACCCACTAGTTCTCCTTTTGAGCTTTCACATACTTATAGCTCTAGTGCATCCTTTGTATGGCAATCCCTACTCATTCACATTGATATCTATTAATGGGCTTCTCCATAGCCCTTTGATACGCCGAGTCAATGTGACCATCTCCTCCTTTTTTGTCTCACAACCACCACCACACTCTATTCCACCTATAGTGCTATATCCATGGCTCACGCTCATGTATTGCGTGATAGTTGTAAAAGGTTTGAGAAAGTAAGAGTGCAAAAACAATTACTTGGCCAATACCGGGGTTGTGCATGATTTAAATTAGTTCTGTGAGGATGATGGAGCATAGCCAGACTATATGATTTTGTAGGCATAACTTTCTTTGGCCTTGTTATTTCGAAAGTTCATGATTACCTTGCTAGTTTGCTTGAAGTATTATTGTTTTCATGTCAATAGCAAACTATTGTTTTCAATCTTACGGATCTGAACATTCATGGCACATGAAATAAGTTACAAAGAACAACTATGCTAGGTAGCATTCCACATCGAAAATTCAGTCTTTATCACTTCCCTACTCGAGGACGAGCAGGAGTTAAGTTTGGGGGTGCTTGATACGTCTCCAACGTATCTATAATTTTTGATGGTTCCATGATATTATCTTGTCAAACTTCGAATGTTTTGTATGTCTTTTATATCTTTTTTGGGACTAACTTATTAACTCAGTGTCAGGTGCCAGTTCTTGTTTTTTCCGTGTTTTTGACCCTTTTCAGAGGAGGATTTTAAACGGTGTCCAAACGGAATAAAACTTCCAAAATATTTTTTTCCGGAACAGAAGATACGCACGAGACTTGAGAACCAAGGCAGGGGCCACCAGGGGACCCCACAGGCCCCCTAGGCGCGGCCGGGGGGCCCCGCGCCTAGCAGGCTTGTGGTCCCCGTGTGGCTCGTCTGCCCTACCTCTTCCGCCTATAAATTCAGAAAAATTCCAAAACTGTGAGAGAGATCCACGAAAATACTTTTCCGCCGCCGCAAGCTTCTATCTCCGCAAGATCCCATCTGGGGCACGTTTTGGTGCCCTGTCGGAGGGGGATTCGGATACGGAGGGCTTCTTCATCAACACCATGACCTCTCAGATGATGCGTGAGTAGTTCACCATAGACCTTTGAGTCCATAGCTAGTAGCTAGATGGCTTCTGCTCTCTCTTGGATCTTCAATGCAAAGTTCTCCATGATCTTCATGGAAATCTATCTGATGTAATCTTCTTTACGGTGTGTTTGTCGAGATCCGATGAATTGTGGATTTATGATCAGATTATCTATGAATCTTATTTGAGTTTCTTCTGATCTCTTATATGCATGATTTCATATCCTTGTAATTCTCTTCGAGTTGTGGGTTTTGTTTGGCCAACTTGATCTATGATTCTTGCAATGTGAGAAGTGCTTGGTTTTGGGTTCATACCGTGTGGTGACCTCTCCTAGTGACAGAAGGGGCAACGAGGCACGCATCATGTTGTTTCCATCAAGGGTAAAAAGGTTGGGTTTTCATCATTGGTTTGAGTTTATCCCTCTACATCATGTCATCTTGCTTAAGGCGTTACTCTGTTCGTCATGAACTTAATACACTAGATGCATGCTGGATAGCGGTCGATGTGTGGAGTAATAGTAGTAGATGCAGAAAGTATCAGTCTACTTGTCTCGGACGTGATGCCTATATGTATGATCATTGCCTTAGATATCGTGATGACTTTGCGCGGTTCTATCAATTGCTCGACAGTAATTTGTTCACCCACCGTATTATTTGCTATTTTGAGAGAAGCCTCTAGTGAACACTATGGCCCCGGGGTCTACTTCACACCATATTTTCAGCCTTATACTTTTACTTCATTGCACTTTCCGCCTTCAGATCTCACTTTGCAATCAATCTTGAAGGGATTGACAACCCCTTTATAGCGTTGGGTGCAAGCTCTTTTGTGTTTGCGCAGGTACTCTGGACTTGACCTCGATTCTCCTACTGGATTGATACCTTGGTTCTCACACTGAGGGAAATACTTACTGCTCCTGTGCTGCATCACCCTTTCCTCTTCAATGGAAAAACCAACGCAAGCTCAAGAGGCAGCACTGTCCAACCCCCCTGACAAGGTCAGGAAGTCTGTCGAAGCATTTAATGCACCGCAGTAACACTGTGGCGGGCGGTCGGCATTGTTCCACTCGTGAACCCACCGTTCACCCACTGAGCCACTGTGGTGACCCCTTGGCCTATAAAAGGAGGCCCGAGGCTCGGTAGAAAGGACTTTTGGCTTTTTGACCAATCGAAAGGCTGTAAGAGGGACAGATCTACAGTAAACTAAAACAAATAACTAAACACATGCAGGAGTAGGGTTTTATGCACAACGCGGCCTGAACCTCGGTAAAAATGATCTAGTCGGGCCCTGACTATTGGTTCTGCTCTTGCCGCGACCCCTCACCCTGCCAAACAAGCAAAAGGGGACCGTCGAGGCCCCCATATGTGTCAATCCTTTCACCGACATCCTTGGCGCGCCAGGTAGGGGGATCGCCGGAAGCAGGCCGGCGTCAGTGCCGTCCCGATCCGACGAGCCGTTCGACGGCTCAATGGATCTCAATTCGCTGCAGCGTCCTCCCGGAGCGAGAGGAGGCAGTGGCTGCTCTGCTTGCGCGCGAGAGCACATAGCACCTCCATGGGTGTTATGCAAGCGCCGGTGGAAGGAGCGGAAGCCCCGAGCTCTGCATAGCCCGGCTGATACACCTCCTTGGAATGCTCGCGCTGCTGTCGAGGGCGTGACAAGGAGCTTCTGCGAGGCCTCCGACGCTTACTCCGGCCATCGCACATCTCCGGAGTGCTGCATAGTCGTCGAGGACGCGTCTGAGGCCCCGAACCGCCCCTTTACGCACCCTCTGGCTCGCATTTCTCCTTGGAGCGCCGTGACGCCAGAAAGATGCGCTCCGAGGCTCCGCCAGCAAACCTCTTGCAAAAGAGATGAGAAAGTGTTGCTCCCCGGCGCGCCTCTTTCCTTCAGTCTGGCCAAAAGCCACCGGCAAAAACCTCGTCAGCAAGGAGGCCGCTGGGGGGCAACGTGATCTTGCCAGTGGTGCAAGATATTCCTCCCCGGCAGCACCTTCACACGCTGCGGCTAAGAATGCCGCGACGCGCAAGATAAGTACAAAGGCAAACCTCTTGCTAGACTCTGGATAGACTAGTTGTATCCTTTCGAAGTTTCGACTTTTGTATGAAAATCTCGCGTGTAGATGGACCTTGCTAAGATCAGTGCACTCAGACTTTGTTTTTATCCTATTCAACGACTTGACCGGCCACAGAGCGCCCTCATCTTGTTTAGAACTCGTTCAATGTTTTCGGCGGCTTCGTAGCACCGTACTTCACCTCGAGCCGCGCTCGATGATTTACATGGTTGCACTGAGTGCGGCAAAGAGTCTTGCCGGTGACGACCTCCTCTGTTGAGTTTTCTGAGGATCCGCTCCTCTAAGTACTCGCGGCAGGATAATTCAAGCCAGCAAGCATGTGGAAAGTACAAGAGAATAATCATACAAGATGAGAGTCAAATAAAGGATGCATCTATTCATTCATTCGTCTAGATACATTTGATTGCACTTACAATGCGTTGTTGTCCTAACCTAAAGACTTTGTCTTTTAAAACGAGGATCGACCCACGCGGAGGAATTAGAGTTCATGAAGACAAGACGCGACAAGGCCTGCGGTACATCCATGTTGGCTCCTCCGGGACCAGCGTTGTACCGACGGGAGCGGGTTTGGCCTCGTCAAGGCGCGGGAAGGGACGACGGATCCGGTTGAGATCCCCCCTCCAAGGAGGGCGAGGGGCGTGATCCGGCCGCGCTAGTGCAGGAAGCACTCGGTCCTAGCCGGGGGAATCATCCTCCGGTTCGATTCCCCCATGCTTAAGACTAGGCCCAGCACCGTCACTGCTACCGCCCTCCCCGTTGTTGTCGCTCGAAGCGGAGCATTCGATGCCGCTCGAGCCTTCTTTGCAGCAGCCGAGACGCACACCGGAGCGCCCGTAGAACTTGACGACGAGCATACGGGCCTCCGTCAGCTTAAAACGGAGGGCGTAGCCGTCCTCGAGTCCATGAGCGTGGGCGAAGGCTTTCCAGCTGCGCCCAGGTAGCATGGAATGGGGCTTCGGATACTCCGCGTGCACCTGCATGGCGCCATGAGAGAATTTGTGTGCTCGTAGCCAGAAGACGGGAGGTCGTTCGAACTCCATCACCATGGCGAGGCAACGAGGGAGATGCAAGTGACCCCGAAGGGGGCCACGAAGCTCCACGATGAACTCGAATGGTGTCGCCTCTGAGTGGCAACCCGAAGAAGAGGGCACGAGGAGGGAGATCGAGGCAGGGCTCCGCCTCCCTCGACCACTTCATAAGCATCCTCGTCCCCTCGAGCCTCTCCCTCCACGTTCGACAGGGCTGCCACTGGCTGCAGCCCCATAAGTTGTCGCATGATCTGAACGGGATCCCCTTGCTGCCCTGGCGGCCAACGGAGGACGGCCCTATCCCCTAACCATGGTTAGGGGCGGGTGCCACCGACAAAGATGAAAATAAGCAAGAGAGACAAGGCGACAGGCGCTGAAGGTTTTGAGAATGAGATGTATGGGCAAAACCTCCGCGCAATCACACTAATTTATAGGGCAAAGCTCGGAGGCCACCCTCCTCGCTCGAGAAGTCGTCGCCCCTCTCGCCCAATCGCCCTCAAGTCACGAGCGGAACATGGAACCGCCCTGATGCACCAATGCATGCACGGGCGGGCCCATCCATGCCCGCAGCTTTTGAGGCCATGATATCCACTTGCCCGACCGTCGTTGCGCATGTCCAATGCGTGGCGGAATCGTTTTGGGGGAATAAAGGGGCCATCACGCGCACGCCGTGCACCTTCCCACTTCGTGCGTTCAATGCGCAACGTGGGGAAAGAAAGCCTGCAATGGCTCAATTCCGATAAGCTCGGCGCCCGCAAGTCCGCGCACCGCTTTGGGCCTCGCCCAACAACGCCCCACATGCGTGTGTGGACCAGGCTCGGGGGCTCCTGTCGGTGCACTAAAGACCGGGGTCTCCAGTGCCCCGGACTAGTGCGCGGACACCGGCACCCCTCTCCACAGAAGGTGACCATGCAGGGGAGGAAAAGAAGGCCCGAAGAGAGGCGTGGACCCAGGGCGCCTTCGCGTCCTGAGAACGCCTCCACCGACAAACACGCCACCGCTGATGCATGGACCATGTGTCCGCCCACACACCAGCGCAACACCCCGAAGTTGCCACGTGTGGGTACGTGTCAAACCCCCTAACAAGGTCAGGAAGTCTGTCGAAGCATTTAATGCACCACAGTAACACTGTGGCGGGCGGTCGGCACTGTTCCACTCGTGAACCCACCATTCACCCACTGAGCCACTATGGTGACCCCTTCGCCTATAAAAGGACGCCCGAGGCTCAGTAGAAAGGACTTTTGGCTTTTTGACCAATCGAAAGGCTGTAAGAGGGACGGATCTACAGTAAACTAATACAAATAACTATACACATGGAGGAGTAGGGTTTTATGCACAACGCGGCCTGGACCTGGGTAAAACTGATCTTGCTGGGCCCTGAGTGTTGGTTACGCTCTTGCCGCGACCCCTCTCCCCGCCAAACCAGCAAAAGGGGATCGTTGAGCCCCCCATAGGTGTCCTGTCACCGACACACTCCCATGCCTCTCAACTGCCATCTTGACCTCGATCCCAATGGTAAAGTTGTGGATCTAAATGTATATCGCTCTATGATTGGCTCTTTGCTTTACCTTTGTGCATCTAGACCGGATATTATGTTGAGTGTGGGAATTTGTGCTTGTTTTCAATCCGCACCTAAGGAAAGCCAGTATGTGGCGGTCAAGCAAATATTTTGATATTTGGCTCATACCCCAAACTTTAGCTTATGGTATCCCAAAGGTGCTTCATTTGGTCTCATAGGACATTCCGACTCGGATTGGGCGGGAGACCGTGTGGAGAGGAAGTCAACTTCCGGAAGTTTCCAATTCCTTGGTCGCTCTCTGTTAAGTTGGTCTTCAAAGTATGTAGCTGTTGTAAGTTGATGTGCTCAGTTCATATGGGTGAGGCAAACTTCAAAGGATTACGGTGTCACTTGTGACAAAGTGCCTCTTTATTGTGACAATGTAAGTGCTATCTCGATCTCCAACAACCCAGTTCAACATTGCAAGACGAAGCACATTAGTATTCGTCACCGTTTCATTCGGGATCAAATCAAGCGTGGGGAAATTGATCTCATTTACCTTAACACTAATGAACAACTTGCATACATTTTCACGAACCTATTGAATGAAGCAAGATTTCGCAAGTTAAGGCATGAGCTGAATATAATTGATTTTAGCAATGTGAATTGAAGTTAGGCACACCCCTCCACTCTCATCATACTATCTTGTTTAGGTGTAGGCATGGAATTAGGTGGAGTGTTGTTCTCTCAATGAATGCTCCCTCCCCTATTATGCATAAATCGATCAAGTATTTCGCATCAGTCATTTAGATGACACTTGTACTTCAAAAGACGAGTTTTGGTCTTGGGCCCAAGATTAAAATCTTCCCAGTGCCATACCAATTGACTCAAACATAGGTGGCTTCGGCCACCGCCCCCTCCTAAGCGAGGCATTTTCTTCTTGAGAGCATGTTGTATTTCTTGTGTGTAACCCCAAGTTGATTTCTCTCTGGTTTATTTCTTCATAACTTGGGGTATCACCTTCATCATGGCAGTGTTTCAGTCTCATGCCACTTTGGGTTAACAAGAATGTTCTTCTCTGCTTGTGCCACGTTTTTGGAAACGTTTTTGGGCTGTCTCGGGTATTACTACCGCTCTTAGAGCAGTACTACTGATCATAAGAGGTAGTATCTCTCCTGGCAGTAGTACTACCGCTCCTAGAGCAGTACTACTGCTTATGTGAATCCACAAGGGGTTATGGGGCACGGGCAGGGCCATTTTCCACACCACATACCATTCATCCCCACTCCTCCTCGTGGGTTTCTCTCTCCATGCGATCCAAGGGCTCCGATGGCCTCCACCGATCTCCGTCTTCGACAGCTCTTTTGCGATTCCAACTGGTGGAATCGATTCCCACCCCTTCCTCTTCCCATGGATACAGATATTGCCCCCCGTTCTTCTCTCCTTTTGGTTTAATTTTCCTTGACCTATCTTGGTTTTGAGCAATGCGAGATGTATCCCTCGCCTATTTTGTCAAAAATAGCGGCATGAGTAGGATGAGGAAGGCGGATAGGGAGTAGACATGATGTTCTTAGTAGGAATTGGGTGCTCTTGTCATCCCGGTAGTTCCGGATCTGACCAGTGGTGGTTTTCACCCCGCGTTCTATGCCTTGAGTGGTACTACCGCTCCTATGGGCGGTACTACTAACCATAATAGGTAGTACCGCTCTTGGCAGCGGTACTACCGCTCTAGGCTTCCAAGAACACATACTTCCTCCTGATTCCATCACCTTCTTCTCCCGTTTCTTGGTTTCTTGTTGACTTATGCACATCTTTTACCCTCGTGTTCTCCTCTGGTTTTGTTTTGGATCTCAGGAGGTGGCATCTCTGCTCACCAGGAGCGAAGAACGAACTCCAACCATGGAAGCATGAAACGTTACCGTTCATCTGAGGCGGATAGCTCTAGTCAACCGTAGGGGTTGTTAAAGCAGAGAGTGCTAGTCAGGCAGCTTCCAAGTCTAAGGGGAAGCGCTCTGCTGTCAGGCCCTTGAAGTCCCAATCCATGGCAACTCTAAATGCTAAGGACTTATGGATGTCCCGCAAGGCCTATCCCCATGGAGAACCCGAGGAGCCATCTATGCGCAACCATCCCTTCTGGAACAGGAAGAAACTATCAGTCTATAATGACATTCTGAAGACAAGCGATAACCTGTATGTTCCACATGTAAAATCCATTGATGTTGAATATTTGCAGCTAAATGCCAGGTACTTCGGGACTTCTCTTTCTCTATGTGAAAAGTTGTGCATTCTCAACATTATGCAGTTCCAAAAATATTTTGATGTCAAGATTATTGTTGTCTTCTTTGCCACGGTGCATGTGGGAACTTATGAGGACAGGACTTTGACTTGGATGGCAAACCACGGGTTACTTTTTGCTCCCTGGAAGACTTTTATGAATATTCTCGACATTGAGGACAAGGGAATCGAGAACCCTCTTGGTTTCCACCCCCACATAGAGATGGCTCCAGCCCACAAGCAAGCCATGTACAAGTAAAGTACTGAGAAGATCTCCTCCACCACCGGCAAGTCCACCTTGGTGTTGGAACCATTCCTAGACATTATGCACCATATTTTCAGGCACACTCTCTTTCCTCGTGTTGGAATCTGGATGCGTTACACTCATACTTGGTGGATATGCTCCTTTTGTGCGAATTTCATAAGTTCAAGGTTAATGTGAAGCCATTGGATGGTTCTCATGTTACGTGGTCTGAGCTTCATTCTGTTGTTTCTAAGCGTAAGTGCCCCCTCTATGGGCCCTTTCTGATGCTTCTGATTGAGAAAACTTGGACAACGACTTCTCCTGATATTATGTTTGAGTGTGGGGAGCTGGTATCACACAAAGTGGTTCAGCTTTGTCACAAGGATAAGTGAGCTACTCACACTGCTCTTGAGAAGGATGTGACAGAAGATTAGGATGATTCTGATGAGGAAGAGGTTGATGATGATTTTGTGGCTGAAGATGACACTGCTTCCCGTGTTGTGCCCCCTAATGTAGAACCATCTTGGACTAAGAAGCTCAAAGAGAAGATGAAGAAGCTCTTATGTCTGCAGGCCAAGGGTCGGTACCAAGCTCATGTGGCTGAAAAGGTGGTGATCACTTGTCACAAGGCTCTTGGTAGGCATGCTGGTTTAACGACTAAGAGCGGTTCTGGGGACAAGCTCACTGATGAGGACACGTGGATTGCTCGTCACTGCCCATGGGATTCCGATGCTAACTTGCCTAGCTCTCCTGTTCTTCCTGGAACCGTTCATCATAGCTATGAGTCTAGAGAATATTGATGTTCGTCTGCAACGTCACCGCCCTTCCTGGATCCTCTTTGTTCTCTATGTCCTTTTTGGTGTCTTGCTGCCAAAGGGGGACAGAGTTTGGATTTGCGAGAGTCATGAGTGTTCTTTTCGTTGCCCATATTTATTCACTCGTGAACTCTTTTATCATTTTCTTTGCTTTTTTATGTGTGTGGGACTCTTGTGAGACTTCGTCATATGGTGTGATACATGTGCTATCTTAATTTTATCGTATGTATTAAGTTTGTGAGATGCTTATCTTGTGCCCTAGTATTAATGCTCACATCAGTTCTTGCATCTATATTACTTTCATTTCCCCTAGTGCAAGTAGTGTATGTCTATAAAATATAGGGTGTGTGTTGATCCTAGTGTGTGCACTTTGCATTCCAAAAGCATCCTTAAATAGTGCACACATCTAGGGGCAACCTATCTATATTTTGTAGAGAGTGGGGTTTGCATTCTTTCTTATATATATCTTCTGTGCAAATCCCGTGTTGTCATCAATCCACCAAAAAGGGGGAGATTGTAAGGGTATATTTCTACCCTAGTGGTTTTGGTGATTGATGACAATGTGTTTGCGGACTAATCGTCTGCGCTAAGCCTTCTATGTATTTCATCATTTGGCACAAGACGATTCAAGCCCCTCGATGTATTATATGAAGACGGTTTTCTCTCTTACGTTTCGTTGTCGGTGGACTTGAGTGGTAGGAGAAGTCATACTATTAAGAGGGGGTCTGCTTCATAAAGGTTTGTGTGGAATCATCACGTACACATTCCTTCGCACCCTCTTTCCTGCCTCAATGGAGAATCCTTCCTTGCCCTATCCTGCCTAGAAAGATCCAAGCGGTACTACCTCTTATTAGAGGTAGTACCACCCTGGTCGGCGGTAGTATCGCTCATGGGCAGAAGTGGTCTATCTAGTTCTGCTGGCTAGTGCCGCTACCCGTGGGTCTCGACACTTTTTATGTCGAACTAAGCGGTTTCTTGAGCGGTAGTGCAGGGTGGTAGTATCGCACAGCGAGCAGTAGTACCGCTTGTTATTACCGCGCCACAACCCCTTGGTACTTGTAGACTAGGTCCGCAGCATATCCTGGGTGGATATAGGAGGTGGTACTACCTCTTATAAGCGGTAGTAACTCTCCTGGCAGAAGTAATACCGCTAAGGTTGTACTACCGGCCTCTGTCTCCCTCTTTGGTTGCTGCCCTCTGCCCCAGCGGTAGTACCGCTCCTCACTGGAGCAGTACTACCTCTTATCATCGGTAGTACCGCTCCCTCGAGCGGTAGTACCACTCTGATGTAGGATGAGGGAGTGGGTAACGGTTGGATCCGTTCCCCCACTATATAAGGGGGTTCTTATTCCCCAAGAAGACCACCTTTCCTAACCCTAAGCTCCATTGTTTCTCCAAGCTCCATATTCGCCCGATCTCTCTTCCTAGCCAACAGAACTTGTTGATACTCTAGGGTTTGCTTGAGAGGGCCTTTATCTACACTTCCACCAAGAGAAATTTGATTCCCCCCACCAATCCCTTGTGGATCTTGTTACTCTTGGGTGTTTCAGCACCCTAGATGGTTGAGGTCACCTTCAGGTCATATTCCATTGTGGTAAAGCTTTGTGGTTTCGTTGGGAGCCTCCACCTCAGTTGTGGAGATTTCCCCAACCTTGTTTGTAAATGTTCGGTCGCCGCCTTCAAGGGCACAACTGGTGGAATCACGGCACCTCGCATTGTGTGAGGGCGTGAGGAGAATATGGTGGCCTTAGTGGCATCTTGGGAGCATTGTGCCTCCACACCACTCCAACGCAGACGTACTTCCCCTCAAAGGGAAGGAACTTCAGAAACACATCCTCGTCTTCATCGGTCCCACTTGTAGTTACTTCTTACATTTACTTGTATTTGTTACTTACTTGTTTTTATTGTTTCTAGCATCATATAAGTTGCTCACTTAGTTGCATATCTAGACAACCTATTTGTTGCTAAACTTAATTTGTTAAATAAAAGCTTAAAAATTTTGGTTGCTTATTCACCCCCCTTCTATTCAACCATATCGATCCTTTCAAGTAGCTATGTGTTTAATCTCTCTCTCTCTCTCTCTCTCTCTCTCTCGTGTTCTTGAGATGGCACAATCTTGATGTATTGTGGGCTTTGTTAATATAGTTGGATCATATGGTGTTTCTCCATCTCTATCTTGTTGCGATGAATTGAGTTTTCCCTTTGAAATTTCGTTTTATTGGATTGAATACTTTTATGGATTTGAGAGCACTTGATTTATGTCTTGCTATGAATACTCGTGGTGACAATGGGGTATCATATTGATTCACTTGATATATGTTTTGGGACTCAACTCGCATATTCCTGAGGTGACATTGGGGTAATTTATGCATAGGGGTTGATGCATGTTCTCGTCTTTTTTCTCTGGTAGAAATCTTGGGGCATTCTTTGACGTTCTTTGTATTGGATTGAGTATTATGAATCTGAATTTGTTATGGTATTATTTTAGTACGAACTCTTGGATAGATCGATCGGAAAGGATAACTTGTTATTTTAGTACGAACTCTTGGAAAGATTGATCGAAAAGAATAACTTTGAGGTGGTTTCGTTCCCTACAAACAATTTATTCTTATGTTCTCTGCTATATAGGAACTTCAGAGTGATTCTTTATGGCACATTGAGGGATTGTTACGTGATCCAAATATATTAGCATTGTTGAAAAATTGCACTAGCGAAAGTATGGACCCTAGGCCTTATTTTTAAGCATTTCAATACCATTTGTGCTCACTTTTGTTACTTGCTACATTGATGTTTTTTATTGTGCCTATTAAAAAATAAATATCTACTATCATTATTAGACTTGTATCGCCATCTCTTCACCGAACTAGTGCACCTATACAATTTACCATTGTATTTGGTGTGTTTGGGACACAAGAGACTTTTTATTATTTGGTTGCAGGGTTGTTTGAGAGAGACCATGTTCATCCTACACCTCCCACGGATTGATAAACCTTAGGTCGTCCACTTGAGGTAAAATTGCTATTGTCCCACAAAACTCTACGCTTGAGGCCCAACACGAGTCTACACGAATAAAGTTGCATAGTAGACATCAACCTTTTTTCAGGTGTTGTTGCCGGGGAGGTGAGTGCTTGAAGGTATATCTTTAGATCTTGCAATTGAATCTTTTAGTTTGTTGTTTTATCACTAGTTTGTTTTATAAAAATACAATTACAAAAAATGGAATTAAGGTGGTCACTAATTGTTCCTCTTTATCATTTCTTTGTGGAAAATTATGGAAAGGAAAAATTGTGCTCAATTGATAGAAGAAGAATTCAATAAAATATTTGGCATAAATGATGAGAATGGTTGAAATATTGTTGGTATGAATTCTGCGAATATCTATGATGCTAATGGTATGCAAAGCCACGAGCTTGGGGATGTTATGTTTGATGAAGATGTTATTTTTAGTCCCCCAAATTTTGATGAACAAATTTATAATGATGATAGCATGTCTCCTAGTTATGATGATTATATTGATGAAAGTTGGTTTGGAAGAGTGTCAATTCTAGGTACTAATGATCCCACTAATTTTGAGGGTGTTAAATCTTACTGTCATAATAACAAAAGTGGATATGGAGAGGTCTTGACTTCATTTAATGATGAATCCACTATTTCGGAAGAGGCTTCAGTTGACTATGACAACAAAGTTGCGATCTATGATGATCATGATGATGACATGTATGTTATAGAATCTAATAAAAAACATGAAAATTTTCATCATGATTTTAATTTTCACATGGATTATATGAATCAAGTATCTCATGATAGTTGTTTTGTTGAGTTTGCTCCCACTACTATTAATGATAAGAATTTTGCTCGTGTGGGTAGTAATAAAAATTCTATGCTTTTGCATCATGAAAATAATGCTTTATGTGATAGTTATACTATTGAATTCCTTCATGATGCTACTGAAAAATTATTATGAGGTATGAACATATGCTTGTAGGAATTGCAATAATATCAAGTTTCCTCCCTGTGTGTTCAATGTTTTGAAGTCATGCTTGTTTTGCCTTCCTATGCAAGTTTATTACCGCTACAATAAATTGTTTGCTTGCAAAATCCCTATGCATAGGAAGTGGGTTAGACTTAAATGTTCTTGTCATGTGATTCATGATGTTCTCTTGCATCTTTCGAATACTATTCTCATGTGAGCATCATTGAAACCATCATGCCTAGCTAAAAGGCATTAAAGAAAAGCGCTTGTTGGGAGACAACCCAACACTTATACTTTTTGTTTTTCTGTGTTCACATGATTAAGATATTGTATTAGTCATGTTTTATAGCTTTTATTTCAATAAAGTGCCAGGTAAAGCCTTTGGGATAGTGTGGATACTTGCTTGTTTGATTCTGTGCAAAAACAGAAACATTTGCGTAAAGTGCAGAATTTCTCTAATTTTACCGAAGCATCAAAAAATTATGAAAATTTTAAACAGTTTTTCTGCAAATTATATGCGTTGTCCTATTTTTTCAGAATTTTTAGTATTAGTAAAATGTGGTTTTCATCCAGATCATCACACATTGTTCTGTTTTTTACATATTTTGTTTTGCGTGCATAATTTGCTTGTTCTAGTGTTTCCATAGATTATATTGAGTGATATAAATTATGAGAATGATATAATAGAGTAGGAATCATGTGAGAACAATTATAAATCTTGTCTTGGCATTACCTAAGTGAATGATGTGTATTTATCATACTAACCCATCTCATGAAGTTCCGTTAAGTTTTGTGTGATTGAAGTTTTCAAGTTTTGGGTGAGATACCAATATGAGGAGAATAAGGAGCAGGAAGAACCTAAGCTTGGGGATGCCCAAGGCACCCCAAGGTAATATCCAAGGAAGACTCAAGCGTCTAAGCTCGGGGATGACCCGGAAGGCATCCCAACTTTGATCTCCAGCATTATCGATATATCTTACTTGGAGCTATATTTTTATTCATCACATGATGTGTGTTTTGCTTGGAGTCATTTTGTTTTATACTTATATGTTAGATGTTATTTATAATTTTATTTTTCTTAAAAAGTTCCAGGATTTTCCTTTAGAAAGCTTGAATTGCATGTGTGATGTGTGTTGTACAAAAACAGAAACTTTCATTATAGTATTTGGATTATCAGATTTTACTGGAACATGCTAAGTATTTAAAAAAATTACAAAGTAATTTCATACAAATTATTTAGCGCGTGCTAAATGTTCAGAATTTTTGGAGATATATAAGTACACTTTTTACATACATTGCTACAAACTATATTGTTTGGACAAATTGCTGCCATAGTTTGTTATCTACTTATCCTATTGTTTTCATAGCTTATATTAGTAGATGTAAATTGTGGAAATGATGTTATACAGTACCTAATGTGTGAAAATTATTACGTAACTTGTCTTGTCAGTACATAAAGAGTTGATTTATACTTATGTGCACTAATCTATCTCACGAGTTCTTTTCAAGTATTGTGTGGATGAAGTTTTTGAGACTTAGGTGAAACCTGGATATGAGAGGATTGAACAAGATACAAAAGCTAAATCTTGGGGATGCCCAAGGGACCCCAAGTAAATATTTCAAGAAATCTCAAGCATCTAAGTTTGGGGTTGCTACGCATCCCACCTTTCTACATCAACAACTATCGGTTAGCCTATGTTGAGCCTAATTTTTTATATGTGCACTTGATATGTGTTATTCTTGGAGTGTCTTTTGTTTTATTACTGTTTGAAATAGAATATCATATCTGAAAATATTTATTGAGGGATAGTCCTCACATATCTACTTAATTGTTTAACTACTCATTGATCTTCACTTATATCTTTTGAGAGTAGTTTGATTGAATTGCTCTAGTACTTCACTTATATATTTTGGATTATTTACTTATGTGCCCTGCTTCGCTTCCCTTTGCTCGTTTTTGCCCCACTCGCTTAACTTTCCTCGTTTTTGCCCTACTTCGCTCTATCCCACTCTCGCATACAGCCAAGCGACCGTTTCTGTCGGGTCAACCTCCTTTGACCGTTACTTGGCCTGACTAGTGGGGTCGGCCTGGGGCACCTAATCGCGCTCATGAGTGGGGCTCGGGGTGGGGCCTACGTGGGGCCTCATTTTCAATCCACCCCACGCCAATCCCGATCTAACCGCCACAACAGCTACTCGACGTGCCCCATTTTGAATCCACCACACTGCAGATCTGACCGCCGCAACAGCCACTTGCCGCAACAGCCACAGCCGCCACGCCCCGCCCTTCCCTGCCACTCACTATTACTTCCGCTTGAGGTGAGCTGCGACGACGCATCAATGGCGAGCGTTTCTTCCGCCATTGATCGTGGCGAGGTCTGGGTCATTCCGGGATCCGATAGCAGTTGGATTCCACAGAAGTAAGTAATGAATCTCTCATCTGTGTGATTTTGCAATTAAATACGGGGAGAATTGACAATAGTATGTTGATTTTCGTTCGTTAAATGGGTATAGGATGAACAAACAGAGTGCTTATCGTTTGGTGGTAAGAATGGAAACTTCTGTTATGGGTTTGGATGAACCGTCCAAGGGGTTTTGGTATCCGTTAGTGGTGGAGACGATTTGTACATTCAAAGATTTGTTGGGTGCAATGTGTATGAAATATGCTTGGTCCGAATGTGATTCAGTTCAGGTGAAATAATGGGAAATACTTGATGAGCAATTTTTCCCACTACAAAATGACGAGCAGATAGGTTGTATGTTTGCTCAGAACATGACTAGCCGCTTTGGTAGAATTGTAGTGAGAGTGGTTCAGAAAATAAAAGTATTGCCAAAGGAATCGGGAAAGGGGCGGCTCTTGAGAAATCAAAGTTTGCTAATTCTGAACTTCCACCCACACCTCATAGGCCCAACCCATCTAAACTTACTAGCGGTGCAATTCAAACCACTACAACCAGTGTAGACGTGGATGTGTTGCCCGATGAGGTCGTGCCTCCCAACGATGATGAAGATGAGAAGATGTTCCCTGAACATGTGGATCATCCGAGAAAATTGGGCCTCGTTCCATTTGTAGATACTGGTTCTGAAGAGGAGAAGGAGAACAATGACATGCTGATTGAAGAGGAATATGACGGCAAAGACATGCCACAGATTGAATGGAACAGAAATAATCCTAATCTTAATGCAGGTGTAGTATACAAAAATATGGCTGAACTTCGGAATGCACTTACAATGTATTGCATTCAGAGCAATAATGTTTATGGCACTGAGAAGAATGAGAAATGAAAGCTGACGGTGCACTGCCCAGATCCTAGGTGTAGTTGAAAGTTGCATGCCACTGGTATGCGTGGGAAGAAGACTATTCAGGTAACTTTTTGTTGGGTACTTTTTTCTTAATTGTTTGCTTGATCTCAATCCCATTGTCTAGCATATACTTCTCATTGTATTTCAGATCAGGTACAACAACAATCCGCACACTTGTCCAGCCAAAGTGGAGATGCATAAATCAAAATAAGCAACCAAAAATTGGCCACCTGCTAGAGTGGATAGAGCGAAGTAGGGCAAAAACGAGAAAAGCTAAGCGAGTGGGGAAAAACAAGCAAAACTAAGCGAAGTGGGGCATAGAAGTAAATAACCCATATTTTTTGGGCAGGGTGGTGTTGTTATTTTGAAGAAAAGTGCTCTCATGATTCACTTAGATTATTTTGAGAGTTAGTAGAAACTTTGAAGAAATCCTATCTTCCTTCACTTATATTATTTTAAGAGTTAAAGTTTTTGAAAAACTTGTGCTCTCGTTCTCTACTTATATCTGTTTGAGAGCTTGTTATTAACAATGGCAATTTTCTTTAAATTAAATTGGTCCCAAAGTGATAGATATCCACGGGAGGTATAATAAAAACATTCATGAAGATCATTGGATGTTAAACTTGATTCTTTGCAATAATTCTATGATATGAAGATAGGGATATGTGATTTGTGTTGATGAGTAATTATGCTTTAGTAAGAATATTGGTGTTAAGGTTTGTGAATCCTTATGCATGCACATGAAGTCGATAATTATGCTATGAAACTACATCCTACTTGTGTTGCATTATTCCGTGTTAGTTATGTTTAATGTTCTCTTATGATAGTTTTCGTACCTTGGTTGGGCGCTTCTCAATCTATTTGCTAGCCTTCACTTGTACTAAGCCAGAATGTTGCTTGTGCATCCAAATCCTAAACCCAAAGTTGTCCCAAATCAATCCATCATACCTACCTATATGCGGTATTTCAGTGTCGTTCTAAGTAAATTTGTATGTGCCAACTCTAATATTCAAAATAAACTTCTGTTATGTGTGCATGTACCGCTCATGATGCGGTAAGGGGTGGTCGGTATCTTCCATGTGAAATATGTTAATCTCAAGATGAGTGTTTATTCACTTGTCATTGCACGAGAGTATGGCGGTAATAGGGATGCCCGGTCCCGAAATGCAAAGAAAAATTATTTTATGTTGTCAAATAATAATTTCCTTTGGAAATGTTGGTATGGACGGTACCCATGGATGTGGATAGCCGTGGAGTGTGAAAGAATGGTGGAAAATCAAATAAGCTTTATTTTGAATTTGGGAACCGCCTATGATTTTTTAGCATGGAAGATATTGGGAACTCTTAGTCGTTTTTGTTGACAGGAAAAGCATTTCACCCAAAATAATTGTATCTCTCAATTTAAGCTTTGAGCTCTCGCGCCTCTACAAATCTCGCATATCAATTTACTTCTATGCAATTTTTAGTTTTTATGTGAGTATCTATCTTCTCTTATAAAGCACCAACTACGGAACACTATCATCATACTTGAGCATTGGATGTAGCTAACATGTGTGTGTGTTGCATGAATAGATCTATGATTGAGCATGATGGGCTAGGGATAGCGTTCTTTAGCGTTGATATATTGATAGACTTGGTTTCTTCTTGATATGCTTGAGTACTAGCGTTCATGTCAAATTATAGACTACTGCTTTGAATCATCTACAAGTCCATATGTCCATGCTATAAAGAAAAGAATATGATGAACATGTTAGTCCGCATTCCACATCAAAAATTATGTTTCTATCATTTACCTACTCGAGGACGAGCAGGAATTAAGCTTGGGGATGATGATACGTCTCCAACGTATCTATAATTTTTTATTGTTCCATGCTGTTATATTATCATTCTGGGATGTTTTGCAATCATTTTATAGCAACTTTATATCATTTTTTGGGACTAACCAATGGACATAGTGTCGAGTGCCAATTGTTGTTTTTTCCTTCGCTGAAAATCAATAGCAGATGGAGTCCAAATGTCACGAAACTTTTTGGAGATTTTTTCTGCCCACGAGACATCCAGCTGACCAAGGAAGCTAACCAGAAGAGGCCCAGGCTGCCCACTAGGCACCAGGGCGCGCCTGCCCCCCTGGCATGGCCTGGTACCTAGTGGACACCTCGTGTCCCATCTTGGCGTTATTCCAACGACCAAAATTCATGTAAATAGAGAAACCTCCAGAAATAACCCTAGATGATAAGGTTTGCCACCGCAAGCCTCTATAGACATGAAAAAACAATCGGGAGCCCGTTCTGGCACCCTGCCGAGGGGGAGATCATCTCCGGTGGCCATCTTCATCATCCCGGTAGCCACAATGATGAGGAGGGAGTAGTCCATCCTCGGGGCTGTGGGTTTGTACCAATAGCTATGTTGTTACAGCATATATCTCCATATGTGGTTTTGGTAATTGATGACAATTCCTATGGACTAATGGTTGCCTTAAGTTATATTTATAGGATTTGTCCATATGCACTTCTTGAAGTCCATCTGTTGGGTTCAAGGAGTTTATATGATGACCAAGGTGGTATTCACGGTATTATCCAAAGAATGGTCATAGAGACACAAGGTTGATCAAGATCGTCATACAAAGAGTAAATCAAGATGATCAACACACAAAGCGTACAAGATGTACCGAGAGGGATCAAGTGATCCCATGGTATGGTAAGCATTGCCCAGTACGTATTTGTGTACTAACCCATGGTCTTTGTGAGGGTTCTATGTGGGGGTTAGGTGTGTTTCCATGGGCTTGCGTCTAGAGGAAGATCTCATACAACCCATGAAGGATGACGTCAAGTGGTGATTGTCATCAAGATTGCGGTTTGCATGTTAAAGTGGATCAGCACGAAGATATCATGCTTGAAGCTTGCCGTCCATTGTGGTGGCAATGGACTTGTGAAGATATGCTGAAGAGTGGCTCACCCATAGTGAGTATGGGGGAGCAATCAACTAGTCTTCATCAAGCCAACGCAATCAAGAAAGGTGGTCCATCTTGAGGAAGCCAAGATCATCATCATCTAGCTCAAGAGGACGAGGTGCAAGGTATAGGTTTGCCCTTGATAGGTTTTCTGTTTAGGATAGATTGTTGTACTATCAAGGGGGGCTCTCAAGTGAGTAGCTTGATCGTATCGTTCATTGAGAGCTCAAACCATTTGCATCCTTGCATCATACTTCTTGGTTCTTGTTTGGTGTTTCTCTTTGTGAGTTTTAGAGTTTATGGTCATCTTCATGACAATCTCGAGTTCATCGAAAACGGAGTCCATATGCATCTACTATGATGTTTTCGATGTTGGAGTTTTTGCCGGTTCTTCAATCACAGAGGACTCACATCTCTATATCACTGGCATTTTCATATCTGCATGGTCTTAAGATTTCGTCCTGAATCTTATACATCGCTGTTTGGATAGCTCTTGTCGTCCTGAATCCAACAAGCTTGGGTTTGCTCGATTCAGAGCTCGTATGCGAAAGTTATGGCTGTTTCAGTGGCGAGCGGTAGTACCGCTGGACCTAGCGGTAGTACCGCTAGAGTTGGCGGTAGTACCGCTGGCCCTAGCGGTAGTACCGCTAGAGCTGGCGGTAGTACCGTTGTCCCAGCGGTAGTACCGCCCATGGTCAGCAGTAGTACCGCTCCAAGATTTTAGTACCGTCATCTTTGCGGTTGTACTGCGTCGGACATTTTTGCGAAGACTTTCTTGGCGGTGGTTGGCCCGGTAGTATCTTTGCGCTACCATGGGCTCAGCGGTAGTACCGCAGGAGGGTCAGCGGTAGTATCGTTGCAGCCAGCAGTAGTACCGCCGGAGGGTCAGCGGTAGTATCGCTGGAGCCAGCGGTAGTACCGCTCGGCTCGGGCTGTAAGTGGGGGCAACTGTGTGATTCCTTCCCCCACTATATAAAGGGGGTCTTCTTCCCCCTTGGTCTCATCCATCTGTTGAGTTCTTGTTCTACCTCCATTGTTGACATTCTTAGAGCTTGCTTACTCTCAATCCCTCCAATGATTCTTGCTTGTTCTTGAGGGAAAAGAGAGAGGAGATCTAGATCCACATCTCCACCAATCACTTTCTCCTCTATGTGAGGGGAACCCCTTGGATCTAGATCTTGGAGTTCTTTGTGAGCTCCTTGTTCTTCCTCTCATATTTCTCCATAGCTTTGTGGAGGGATTTGAGTGTGAGGGACTTGACCACTTCGTGTGTTCTTGCCATTGCATTAGTTGCATCGGTTTGAGTTCTCCACGGTGATACGTGGAAGTGAGAAGTTGAGAAGCTTACTACCTTTGGTACTTAGTACCCTAGATATTGTTCTTCATGGATGCTTTGGCGTCCTAGAAGCTTGGTGGTGTCTCGGAGCTCAATCATTGTGGTGTGAAGCTCCGAGAAGCGTCGGGGTCTCCAATTAGGTTGTGGAGATTGCCCCGAGCAATTTGTACGGGTACGGGTAACCGCCCCCAAGGGTTGCCACGTGTACGGGTTCGGTGACCGCCCCCAAGGTTTCCCATTTGTACGGGTTCGGTGACCGCCCTCAAGGGTCCCTTAGTGGAATCACGGCATCTTGCATTGTGCGAGGGCGTGAGGAGATTACGGTGGCCTTAGTGGCATCTTGGGGAGCATTGTGCCTCCACACCGCTCCAACGGAGATTAGCATCCGCAAGGGTGTGAACTTCGGGATACATCATCATCTCCCCGTGCCTCGGTTATCTCTTACCCGAACCCTTTACTTATGCACTTTACTTTGTGATAGACATATTGTTTATTGTAATATATCTTGCTATCACTTAGTTGTTTATCTTGCTTAGCATAAGTTGTTGGTGCACATAGGTGAGCCTAGTTGTTTGTAGGTTTTGTGCTTGACAAATTAAACGTTAGTTTTATTCCGCATTTGTTCAAGCTTAAACCTTAATTATTTTAAAGCGCCTATTCACCCCCCCTCTAGGCGACATCCACGTCCTTTCATATGTGTTTAATCTCTCTCTCTCATGTTCTTGAGATGGCACGATCTTGATGTTTTGCGAGCTTTGTTTATATAGTTGGATCATATGGTGTTTCTCCCTCTCTATCTTGTTGTGATGAATTAAGTTTTCCTTTTGATATTTCGTCTTATCGGATCGAATACTTTTATGGATTTGAGAGCACTTGATTTATGTCTTGATATGAATACACTTGGTGACAATGGGGTATCATATTGATTCACTTGATATATGTTTTGGCACTCAACTTGTGGATTCCCGAGGTGAGATTGGGGTAACCTATGCATAGGGGTTGATGCACATTCTCTTCTTTGTTTCTCCGGTAGAAATCTTGGGGCACTTTTTGAGGTTCTTTGTGTTGGATTGAGTATTATGAATATAAATTTGTTATTCCGTTATTTTAGTACAAACTCTTGGATAGATCGATCGAATACAAACTCTTGGAAAGATTGATCGGAAAGAATAACTTTGAGGTAGTTTCGTACCCTACAAACAATTTCTTCTTATGTTCTCCGCTAGATGGGAACTTTGGAGTGATTCTTTATCGCACGTTGAGGGATTGTTATGTGATCCAATTATATTAGCATTGTTGAGAAATTGTACTAGCGAAAGTACAGACCCTAGGCCTTGTTTTTAAGCATTGCAATACCGTTTGTTCTCACTTTTGTTACTTGCTACCTTGCTGTTTTTTATTGTTACTATTACAAAATCAATATCTACTATCATTACTACACTTGTATCACCATCTCTTCACTGAAATAGTGCACCTATACAATTTACCATTGTATTTGATGTGTTGGGGACACGAGAGATTTTTTATTATTTGGTTGCAGGGTTGTTTGAGAGAGGCCATCTTCATCCTACGCCTCCCACGGATTGATAAGCCTTAGGTCATCCACTGGAGGAAAAATTGCTATTGTCCTACAAAACTCTGTGCTTGGAGACCCAACACGAGTCTACAAGAATAAAGTTGTGTAGTAGACATCAGTATGTCGCCGAGTGGGAGGGTGGGGCTGGTGGGCCTGTTTCGATAGCGCGGGGAAGAGGTGGCTGGCAGCACTAGGAGGTGGAGGTCGTGCGGTTGTGGGGAAGGGGAGAGAGAGGACTGGTTGAGGAGAGGATAAGGTGGGTGGGTTCTCCTTTTTACGTGGTTATTTTGTAGCTATGGTGGGTGGGGAGTGTTGTTAGAATAAGGTAGTGGTGTTAGAATAAGTTCTTAAGGGCAGTTGTTAGCCTAGGCACCTAGGTGCTCTCTCTCTCTATATATATATATACATATATATATAGAGAGAGAGAGAGAGAAACTCTATTCATCACCCAGGGTGCAGAATAAATTATTCCTCACTCGAGGTAATTTTACGACCATTTAATAAATAAATTAAATTTTAAATGCAAATAGATACATTTATAATGATTAACTACGGAAAACTTGCCATAAGAAAATAAAAATATAGATCATAAGACCAGAAAAATCGCATTTTATGTATAATTTACACTTTGTTTTTATGTTTGTAATTTTACGTGACATAAAATATTTTTTACGATGACCATCTATTTTTTTACGGTCTCTTTTAACGTATGAGATAAGATTTTATATATATATATATATATATATATATATATATACAACCTGTCTATTTTGCTAATATTAGCAAAATAGTTATTCTGCACACAATTCCCAACTGCACGTTCAACGTTAGTGCAGTGCATCCCTATCAAACGAAACACTGCAATGTCACCGGAAAAATCTACACGCGCTATTTCGAAACCGTTTTGGCTCGAGGTTTTAAACTGTTTGTCGGAATGACGTGTATAATAAACCATTGGATTGCTACGAAAAATCTCCAACTCTGTCATGTTGAACATTTTTCGGGATTCCTCGCGGTTTGAGAGCAGTTTCGAAAATGGTGGACGCATGATGGACTGCAGCGAGCGTATTTTCAAAAGAAAATCTAAACCGCCCATCGGAATGAAGAAAACGATATGGTGTTGGAAATGTATCATCGAGACGCATCTTTTTCATGTAGATTACTCTCTCTAATTCCTTACCGTTTGAGATTAATTTCAAAATTACTAAAAACGGAATTCTGTTTTTTGAATTTTTTTTGTTTTTTCGGTATGTTTTTCGCTGTAGTTTTAAAACCATTCGTCGGAATGAGACGTATGATACGACGTTGGAAATCTGTGGAATAGGCGCAACTTTCATATGTTGGTCACTTGTTGATATTCCTCACAATTTTAGAGGAATTTTGAAAACGGTGTTGTTGTATACGAGTTGCAGCGAGCGTATTTTCGTATTTTTCCAAACCGTTCGTCGGAATGATGCAAATGATACAGAGTGGGAAAGATATCAACGAGGCACAAATTCCTTACGATTTAAGAGCAAATTGAAATTCCAAAATGCGGTCACTCTATTTTCACGAGACCAAAATCGACGCATGAACCGCATGTGACACAGGAATCCACTGCATCGTACTGAAGACCGCACTGCATCTGATGGGCAAGCTAACTTCATGAGTTGTGTTTGTCCTTTTTCATTCTGCTTTTTGTGACACAAAATCGACGGAGTGAAAGGCATCAGAAATAAAACTCCACCGTAATGTCGACAAAGAGAACTGCATAATTATCAATATTTAGCAAGACAGAAGTGAGCCGCGACCCAAATCGAAATAAATTGCATGTTTTTTGTTGTATCCACCAGAGTAAAAAAACTTCACACACGAGACGCAAGCAGTACACTAGTAGACTGCATCTTTTTTACTTCTTTCAATGTTTTTTACTTTTGTTCCGTGCTAATGGAAGGAACTACCCCGTCGATTCTCTTTACAAATCAAACAACAGTGCTTCTTACAAAGAACTGCAACCAATCTTTTAATAATTACAAACAACAATAAAAAGAAAGAAAAATGAACTTCTCTTGGTGAACCGCTCTTACGGTGACATGCACTTTCCTTCAAACCAAGTGGCCATAAGCTATTTTTTTGCAATCAGGGCACTACATGTCGCACACAACCCATGGTGTCAATGACGGGGGGCGAACTACATGGAGACGATGGGAGCTTTCCTTCTGTAGCACAGGAATGGGATGGCAGGCAAGGAGCAGCATGTCACTTCCTGCAATGGGGCTGTCGTCGCACGCACGCCGAGCGCACTGCAGTACCTCAACATATGGACTGCATCCCTTGTGCCCACGAACAACATTGACTCCAGGGAAGGTGCACGGACCATGGGGATGGGGCGCGGAGTATGGAGCACTCATCTCTCCTGCAAAAACAAGGAAACCTCAAGAGCAACCATAGTGGACTTCTTCCACGAGCACCGAATATGCACTGAATTGAAATGCACTTCCTGTCAAACTGCACAATGACGAGGAATGGATGCCAAGGAAGTGCTGTGCATTGGGTAGTAGTTGATACGTCCATTTTGCATCATGTTTTCATGTTGATATTTATCGCTTCTTTTGCTGTTATTTCACTTCACGGTACTATTCTTATGCCTTTTCTCTCTTATTTTGCAAGTTTACATGAAGAGGGAGAATACCGGTAACTGGAAATCTGGCTTGAAAGTGGAGCAAAGTTGAGATACCTATTCTGCGCAACTCCAAACGCCGTGAAAATCAACGGAGATTTTTTTCCCAATTTATGAAAAATACTAGGCTGAAGAAGCGCCAGAGGGGTGCCACGGTGTGGCCACAAGCCTGCACGGCGCGGCCACCCCCCACGCCGCGCCATGGGGGCTTGTGGGCACCCTGCTGGCCCACTTGCCCCCCTCTTTTGCTATATGGAGGGTTTCGTCTAGAAAAAAAATCAGACGGGAGCTTTTTCGTGGTTTCGCCGTCGCCACAAGGCGAAACTTGAGCAGAACCAATCTAGAGCTCCGGCAGGACGATCCTGCCGGGGAAACTTCCCTCCCGGAGGGGGAAATCGTCGCCATCGTCATCACCAACACTCCTCTCATCGGAGGGGACTCGTCACCATCAACATCTTCATCAGCAACATCTCATCTCCAAACCCTAGTTCATCACTTGTAACCAATCTCCGTCTCGCGACTCCGATTGGTACTTGTAAGGTTGCTAGTAGTGTTGATTACTCTTTGTAGTTGATGCTAGTTGGATTACTTGGTGGAAGAGTTTATGTTTAGATCCTTGATGCTACGCATTACACCTATGATCGTGATTATGATTATGCTTTGTGAGTAGTTACTTTTGTTCCTGAGGACATGGGATAAGTCATGCTAATAATAGTCATGTGAATTTGGTATTCGTTCGGTATTTTGATATGTTGTATGTTGTTTTTCCTCTAGTGGTGTTATGTGAATGTCGACTACATAACACTTCACCATTATTTGGGCCTAGAGGAAGGCATTGGGAAGTAGTAAGTAGATGATGGGTTGCTAGAGTGACAGAAGCTTAAACCCTAGTTTATACGTTGCTTCGCAAGGGGCTGATTTGGATCCACTAGTTTAATGCTATGGTTAGACTTTGTCTTAATTCTTCTTTCGTAGTTGCGGATGCTTGCGAAGGACTTAATAATAAGTGGGATGCTTGGCCAAGTATGGGCAGTACCCAAGCGCAGGTCCACTCACATATCAAACTATCAAAGTAATGAACGTGAATCATATGAACATGATGAAACTAGCATGACAGAAATTCCCGTGTGTCCTCGGGAGCGTTTTTCCTCATATAAGAGTTTGTCCAGGCTTGTCCCTTGATACAAAAGGGATTGGGCCACTTTGTTGCACCATTGCTACTTTTGTTACTTGTTGCTCGCTACGAATCATCTCACCACACAATCACTTGTTACCGACAATTTGAGTGCTTGCATATATTTCCTTGCTAAAAACCAGTTGTCAGATCCTTCTGCTCCTCGTTGGGTTTGACACTCTTACTTATCGAAAGGACTATGATTGATCCCCTATACTTGTGGGTCATCAAGACTCTTTTCTGGCACCGTTGCCGGGGAGTGAAGCGCCTTTGGTAAGTGGAACTTGGTAAGGAAACATTCATATAGATGCTGAAATTTATTGTCACTTGTCACTATGGATACTAATCCTTTGAGGGGCTTGTTCGGGGTATCTTCACCTCGAACGAAAGCAGGAATGGTTGCTCCTCAACCTGCTGCACCTACTAGAAATATTTGCTTTGAATTTCCTTCGGGTATGCTTGAGAAACTGCTGGCTAATCCTTTTACAGGAGATGGAACATCACATCCAGACTTGCATCTTATCTATGTAGATGAAGTTTGTGGTTTATTTAAGCTTGCAGGTGTGCCCGAGGATGAGGTCAAGAAGAAGGTATTTCCTTTATCTTTGAATAATAAGGCGTTGACATGGTATAGGCTATGTGATGATACTGGATCATGGGACTACAATCGGTTGAAATTGGAATTTCATCAAAAGTTTTATCCTATGCATTTAGTACATCGTGATCGAAATTATATTTACAATTTTTGGCCTCGTGACAGAGAAAGCATCGCTCAAGCTTGGGGGAGGCTTAAATCAATGCTATATTCATGCCCCAATCATGAGCTCTCGAGAGAAATTATCATTCAGAACTTCTATGCTTGGCTTTCTCATGATGATCGCACCATGCTTGACACTTCTTGTATCGGTTATTTTATGAAGAGAGATATTGACTTCAAATGGAATTTATTGGAGAGAATTAAACGCAACTCTGAAGATTGGGAGCTTGAAGAAGGTAAGGAGTCAGGTATGAATTTCACGTTTGATTGCGTTAAATCGTTTGTTGAGACAAATACCTTTAGTGATTTTAGCACTAAGTATGGACTTGACTCTGAGATAGTAGCTTCATTGTGTGAATCCTTTGCTGCTCATATTGATCTCCCCAAAGAGAAGTGGTTTAAATATCATCCTCCTTTAGAAGTCAATGTAGTTAAACCCACTCCAGTTGAAGAGAAAGTCATTGCCTATAGTGATCATGTTGTTCCCAGTGCTTACATTGAGAAACCACCTTTCCCTGTTAGGATAAAGGATCATTCTAAAGCTTCAACTGTGATACGTAGAGGCTATATTAGAACACCTACACCCCCTGAGCAAATTAAAGTTGAACCTAGCATTGCGATTATCAAAGATCTTCTGTCTGAAGAAGTTGAGGGACATAATATTCACTTCTGTGAAGATGCTGCTAGAATTGCTAAACCTCACGCTAGAGACAAACATAGGCATGTTGTTGGCATGTCTGTGGTTTCTGTTAAGATAGGAGATCATTGCTATCATGGCTTATGTGACTTGGGTGCTAGTGTTAGTGCAATACCTCAATCCTTATACGATGAAGTCAAAGATGAGATTGCACCTGTTGAGAAAGAACCTATAGATGTCACTATTTAGCTTGCCAATAGAGATACTATCTGCCCTATGGGAATTCTTAGGGATGTTGAAGTCTTGTGTGGTAAAATGAAGTATCCTGTTGATTTCCTCGTTCTTGCTATCGCACAAGATAGCTTTTGTCCCATCATATTTGGTAGACCTTTTCTCAATACCGCCAATGCTCATATTGACTGTGAGAAGCAAAATGTCACTGTTGGCTTTGAAGGAGCGTCACATGAGTTCAGTTTCTCTAAGTTTGGTAGACAACCTCATGAAAAGGAGTGGCCTAGTAGAGATGAAACTACTGCCTTAGCCTCTATTGCCGTGCCTCCTACTGATCATTAGAGCAATACTTGCTTGAGCATGAAAATGATATGCATATGGATGAAAGGGATGAAATAGATAGAGTTGTCTTAGAACAATATCCTATCCTTAAGAATAACTTGCCTATTGAACTGCTTGGGGATCCACCCCCAAGAAAGGGTGATCCTGTGTTCGAGCTTAAACAGTTGCCTCATACTCTTAAGTATGCCTATCTTGATAAAAAAGAGATATATCCTGTTATAATTACTGCTAGCCTCTCGGAGCATGAAGAAAAGAAGCAACTAAAAAACTTTGAGGAAGCACCGTGCTACTATTGGATATACTCTTGATGATCTTAAGGGCATTAGTCCTACTCTATGCCAGCACAAGATTAAAACTGATCCTAAATTCAAACCACTTGATGATCATCAAAGGAGATTGAATCCTAAGATGAAAGAAGTAGTAAGAAAAGAAATATTGAAGCTCCTAGAAGCGGGTATTATCTATCCTGTTGCTCACAGCGATTGGGTGAGTCCGGTGCATTGCGTTCCTAAGAAGGGAGGCATCACCGTTGTCCCTAATGATAAGGATGAGTTGATCCCATAGAGGATTATTACTGGCTATGGGATGGTGATTGATTTTAGGAAGTTGAATAAGGCCACTAGGAAAGATCATTACCCTTTGCCTTTTATCAACCAAATGCTACAAAGGTTGTCCAAACACACACACTTCTGCTTTCCAGACGGTTATTCTGGTTTCTCCCAAATACCAGTTGCACAATCTGATCAGGAGAAGACCCCTTTCACCTGCCCTTTCAGTACCTTTGCTTATAGACGTATGCCTTTTGGCTTATGTAATGCACCTGCCACCTTTCAAAGATGTATGATGGCTATATTCTCTGACTTTTGTGAAAAGATTGTCGAGGTTTTCATGGATGACTTTTCCGTTTACGGGTCTTCCTTTGACGATTGCCTCAGCAACCTTGATCAAGTCTTATAGAGATGTAAAGACACCAATATTGTCTTGAATTGGGAGAAGTGCCACTTTATGGTTAATGAAGGCATCGTCTTAGGACATAAAATTTCTGAAAGAGGTATTGAAGTCGATAAGGCTAAGGTTGATGCAATCAAGAAAATGCCATACCCCACAGATATCAGAGGTATAAGAAGCTTCCTTGGTCATGATGGTTTCTATAGAAGGTTCATTAAAGACTTCTCTAAGATTTCTAGGGCTTTTACCAATCTCTTGCAAAAGGATATCCCTTTTGTCTTCGACGATGATTGTGAGGAAGCCTTCGAAACACTTAAGAGGGCTTTGATAACTGCACCTATTGTTCAACCACCTGATTGGAACTTACCTTTTGAGATCATGTGTGACGCTAGCGATTATGATGTTGGTGATTTTCTAGGGCAAAGAGTTGATAAGAAGTTGAATGTTATTCACTACGCTAGTAAAACTCTAGACAATGCCCACAGAAACTATGCCACTACGAAGAAGGAATTTTTAGCAGTCGTGTCTGCATGTGAAAAGTTCAGGTCTTACATAGTTGATTCCAAAGTCACTATTCACACTAATCATGCTGCTATTAAGTACCTCATGGAGAAGAAGGACGCTAAACCTAGACTTATCAGATGGGTTCTCTTGCTACAAGAATTTGATTTGCACGTTGTCGACAAAAAGGGTGCTGATAACCCAGTAGAAGATAACTTGTCTAGGTTGGAGAATGTTCTTGATGACCCACAACCTATTGATGATAGCTTTCCCTTGAATGTCATCAATGCTTCACGTAGTGCACTATGCTATGCTGATTATGCAAACTATATCGTTGCCAAATATATACCACCTAGTTTCACATACCAGCAAAAGAAGAAATTCTTCTTTGACTTGAGACATTACTTCTGGGATGATCCTCACCTTTATAAGGAAGTATTAGATGGTGTTATTAGACGTTGTGTACCTGAACATGAACAGGAACAGATCCTACAGAAGTGCCACTCCGAGGCCTACGGGGGACACCATGCGGGAGATAGAACTGCACACAAGGTATTGCAATCAGGTTTCCATTGGCCCACTCTCTTCAAGGATGCCCGTAAGTTTGTCTTGTCTTGTGACGAATGTCAAAGAATAGGTAATATTAGCAAACGTTAGGAAATGCCTATGAACTATTCACTTGTCATTGAACCATTTGATGTCTGGGGCTTTGATTATATGGGGCCTTTTCCAAAATCCAACGGGTATACGCATATCTTAGTTATTGTTGATTACGTCACTAAGTGGGTAGAAGCTATCCCCACTAGTAGTGTTGATCACAACACCTCTATCAAGATGCTGAAAGAAGTTATCTTCCCTAGATTTGGAGTCCCTAGATATCTAATGACCGACGGTGGTTCACACTTCATTCATGGTGCTTTCCGTAAAACGCTTGCTAAGTACGATGTCAACCATAGAATTGTGTCTCCCTACCACCCTCAGTCCAGTGGTCAAGTAGAGCTAAGCAACAGAGAGATTAAACTAATTCTGCAAAAGACTATCAATAGGTCTAGAAAGAATTGGTCTAAGAAGCTCGATGATGCACTATGGGCTTATAGAACTGCCTATAAGAATCCGATGGGCATGTCTCCGTACAAAATGGTGTATGGGAAAGCATGTCACTTACCTCTTGAGCTAGAGCATAAAGCTTATTGGGCAATCAAAGAGCTCAACTTTGATTTCAAACTTGCCGGTGAGAAGAGGTTATTTGATATTAGCTCGCTTGATGAGTGGAGAACTCAGGCATATGAGAATGCCAAGCTTTTCAAAGAGAAGGTTAAGAGGTGGCATGATAAAAGGATACAAAAGCGTGAGTTCAATGTAGGTGATTATGTCTTGCTATATAACTCTCGTTTAAGATTCTTTGCACGCAAGCTTCTCTCTAAATGGGAAGGTCCCTATGTTGTTGAGGAAGTATATCGTTCCGGTGCTATCAAGATCAACAACATGGAAGGTAATTATCCGAGAGTGGTAAATGGGCAGAGAATCAAGCATTATATCTCAGGTACTCCCATAAATGTTGAAAGCAATATCATCAATACCATAACTCCGGAAGAATACCTAAGGGACATTTATCAACCTGTTTCATACTCCGAAAACGAAGAGGTATGAGATTCGGTAAGAAAACACATTCCAAAACGTTCCCCATAGGAAATTTTCTCCGTTTTGGAATATTAGAAAAAATACATAAATTGGAAGTAGTCCGGAAAGTGCGTGAGTAGGCGACAAGCCTGCACAGCGCGGGCCCACCCCCTGGCCGCGCCGTGAGGGCTTGTGGCCACCTCGTGCGCCTCCCGGACTCCGTTTTCGTGCAGGATACTCCTTCTGGTCTGGAAAAAAATCATTATATATACTTCCGCTTGTTCTGACCCCTGCATCACGCAGATTTCCACTGTTTTCCGTTTCGAGCCTGTTTCTGTTGCAGATCTAGATCGCCATGACTTCCCCAAAAGCTCCAAAGGACAAGATCTTAGAGAAGGTCATCAATCCCTACCTCACGGAAGTGCTACAACACCCTCAATCTATAGAGATGCGTGAGGGGATGTTGCACATCCGTGATGTTGAGGGGCCTAAGAAGACCGGAAGCATGGAGACGAGGCTCGAAGCAATGGAGCAACAAGTCTTCAAGTGCCAAGGGATGGTGGAGCGTGGACTCACCGCCAACCACATGATGATCACGGAGTTCACCAACAAGCACAGGATTGATGCCAATGATATTGGGAAGCATCTCTCCAGGCTCTATGATAGGGTTGATCAACTCCAGGGCCAGATCTATGACCTACAGAACCAAAACTGTGAGTATGAGTATAGATTTAAATCAATAAGGTTGGCTGCAGATTTGAGGATTCCGGAGACCCGTTCATCTTTCCATGGTGAGCACCTATGCCTTGGAAGACGGAGGATCAAACTCATGCTTCAACAACTCCACCATCCTCACCACCAAAGGAAGACAACTGAGCATTGGTATGGGCAATCCCCTTGGCTTCTGCCAAGCTTGGGGGAGTTGCCCCGGTATCGTATCACCATCACATCTTTTGCCTTTACCTTTGTTTTAGTTTTCCTTTTCAGTTTTCTCTTTCTCTAGTAGTTTAAAAGTCTTAGTGTTTTAGTCTTAAGTTTTGCTTTGTGTCACCCCCGATGTATTCTTGCTCGTGAGCCATATAATAAAGAATGTCTTAGTTGAAGGGCTTTGCCTCTTGCCATGATCAAAAGAGTGAGAATAGAACAAAAGCATGAAAGATCATGTAGTGATCTTCTGGGAAGTGATGGCTTCACATATAAAAAGAATGAGGATTGAAACTTGTTGAGGGTAGGCAAACGTAGACCTTAGTCATTGTTGCAATTAATAGGAAGCGATAAGGAAGGAGAGGTTCACATATAAATATATCATTTCTGACACCATCTATGATTGTGAACACTCACCAAACCATTGCATGCCTAGAAGTAGATGTTGGACAAGGAAGACAACGTAATGAATTGTGTTTTCTTAGCTCTGAACAATGTTATATGATTAGAGATCCCTTAGCATGTGACGATTGCTTCCACCTCATATTAGCCAAAACTCCCGCACTAAGTAGAGATACTACTTGTGCATCCATAAACCTTCAAACTAGTTTTGCCATGAGTGTCCACCATACCTACCTATGGATTGAATAAGATCCCTGAAGTAAGTTGTCATCGGTGCAAGCAATAAAAATTGCTCTCTAATATGTATGACCTATTAGTGTGTGGAAAATAAGCTTTATACGAACCTGTGATGAGGAAGACATAAAAGCGACAGACTGCATAATAAAGTTCTTTATCACAAGGGGCAATATAAAGTGACGTTCCTCCGCACTAAGAGGACACGCATCCAAACCTCAAAAGCGCATGACAACCTCTGCTTCCCTCTGCGAAGGGCCTATCTTGTACCTTTACTTTTTGCCCTTGAAAGAGTCATGGTGATCTTCACCAATTCCCTATTTTGCCTTTGTCTTGGATACCGTCACATGCTTGGGAAAGATCTATATTCATATGTCAACTTGGAGGTAGGCATTCATGAGTTATTATTGTTGACATTACCCTTGAGGTAAGCAGTTGGGAGGCAATACTATAAGCCCCTATCTTTCTTTGTGTTCAGCTGAAACTTTGATCTCATGAGTACCACGTGAGTTGTAGCAATTGTAGAAAATGAAAGAATGATTGAGTATGTGTATTTGCTTTACAAGCTCTTATTTAACTCTTTCTGATGTTGTGATAAATTGCCATTGCTTCAATGACTAAAGGCTATCGGTTGTTACTTCTCGGTAAGGTTCTTGATCCATGCTTTACTTTGTGAAGGAATTGTCACTTTAGCATGAGAGAGTATATGTTGGTATTGCTGTTATGAGCTTGATCATGATGCATGCATGTTCGTATCTTGTTTTGTCGACACCTCTCTCCCTAAACGTGTGGACATATTTATTCAGCTCAGCTTTTGCTTGAGGACAAGCGAGGTCTAAGCTTGGGGGAGTTGATACGTCCATTTTGCATCATGTTTTCATATTGATATTTATCGCTTCTTTTGCTGTTATTTCACTTCACGGTACTATTCTTATGCCTTTTCTCTCTTATTTTGCAAGGTTTACATGAAGAGGGAGAATACCGGCAACTGGAATTCTGGCCTAAAAGTGGAGCAAAGTTGAGATACCTATTCTGCGCAACTCCAAACGCCGTGAAAATCAACGGAGATTTTTTCCCAATTTATGAAAAATACTGGGCCGAAGAAGCGCCAGAGGGGCGCCAGGGGGTGGCCACAAGCCTGCACGACGCGGCCACCCCCCGGGCGGCGCCATGGGGGCTTGTGGGCACCCTGCTGGCCCACTTGCCCCCCTCTTTTGCTATATGGAGGGTTTCATCCAGAAAAAAGTCAGACGGGAGCTTTTTCATGGTTTCGCCGTCGCCGCGAGGCGGAACTTGAGCAGAACCAATCTAGAGCTCCAGCAGGACGATCCTGTCGGGGAAACTTCCCACCCGGAGGGGGAAATCGTCGCCAGCGTCATCACCAACACTCCTCTCATCGGAGGGGACTCGTCACCATCAACATCTTCATCAGCACCATCTCATCTCCAAACCCTAGTTCATCACTTGTAACCAATCTCCATCTCGCGACTCCGATTGGTACTTGTAAGGTTGCTAGTAGTGTTGATTACTCTTTGTAGTTGATGCTAGTTGGATTACTTGGTGGAAGAGTTTATGTTCATATCCTTGATGCTACTCATTACACCTCTGATCATGATTATGATTATGCTTTGTGAGTAGTTACTTTTGTTCCTGAGGACATGGGATAAGTCATGCTAATAATAGTCATGTGAATTTGGTATTCGTTCGGTATTTTGATATGTTGTATGTTGTTTTCCTCTAGTGGTGTTATGTGAACGTCGACTACATAACACTTCACCATTATTTGGGCCTAGAGGAAGGCATTGGGAAGTAGTAAGTAGATGATGGGTTGCTAGAGTGACAGAAGCTTAAACCCTAGTTTATACATTGCTTCGCAAGGGGCTAATTTGGATCAACTAGTTTAATGCTATGGTTAGACTTTGTCTTAATTCTTCTTTCGTAGTTGCGGATGCTTGCGAGAGGGGTTAATCATAAGAGGAATGCTTGTCCAAGTAAGGGCATTACCCAAGCGCCGGTCCACCCACATATCAAACTATCAAGGTAACGAACGTGAATCATATGAACATGATGAAACTAGCATGACAGAAATTCCCGTGTGTCCTCGGGAGCGTTTTTCCTCCTATAAGACTTTGTCCAGGCTTGTCCCTTGCTACAAAAGGGACTGGACCACTTTGGTGCATCGTTGCTACTTTTGTTACTTGTTGCTCGCTACGAATCATCTCACCACACAATCACTTGTTACCGACAATTTCAGTGCTTGCAGATATTTCCTTACTAAAAACCACTTGTCAGATCCTTCTACTCCTCGTTGGGTTCGACACTCTTACTTATCGAAAGGACTATGATTGATCCCCTATACTTGTGGGTCATCAGTTAATCCATGCGGGACGTCGACGGGAGGCCACCAAACTCCCGTGCGAGCCTAGGCGCACGACGTAGGTGGCCATAGGGGAAATGCAGGAAGTGAGGAGGCCCATGACCCACACCTGGCGTGCAACTCAACGGTCAACGGTGGGGTCGGCATGGCCCCATGCCGCTATCTTGTGAGGAGGAGGGATTTACACGGGGTGGCCAGATCCATTGCACGACAGCTGGATCAGTTCTTGTGGCATGGTCGACCGTCGCAAGGACGGGGTCGTTGTCGTGGAGTGCGTCCATCATGATGTGGAGCTGTGGTCGTGGTCGGGGTGGGGTGGCTCGATTCAAAGGGGTGAGAGGCAACACCTTGGGGGAGTGGTGGGGGTAGGAGGAGCGCTGGCCGATGTGAGAGGAGGCGTGGTGTATGGGAAGGGTGGAGCCGTGGCGGCCGCTGGGAAGCATGGCGGTGCGAAGAGATTGGTGAGGGAGTCGCGAGGGAAGGTAGGAGCCGGAGTCCCGGAGGAGCGAGGGTCGGATCCGGTGGAGAAGTCCTCGTCGGGGGCGTTGACGGCCGAATCCCGCCATGGTCGCGGGGTGTGCCAGCGGTTTGGAGGGGGTTAGGGGTGCCCAACCTGATTCGCTTATGGTGGAGCCGGTCGGAGGCGGGGCGGCCACGAGGAGGAGGCGGGGACGGCGCAGGGATGGTGGCTTGGAGATGGCGCGAGGTGTTGGCCGCGATAGTTGGGGTGGGTGCGATGCGCGGGGGAGAGGAAGAATGTGGAGGTTTGCACTGCTGGGTGGGGAAGTGGGAGGAGGGTTGTGGTGTGGGTGGGGAAGATGGGCACTGGGCTGCACGGGTGGGGTGGGTTGTGTCCGGTTGGTTTCGTGGTGTTAGCATGATAAGAAAAGTGTTATGATAATAAGGTCTTAGGGGTGTTTGTAGAATAGACCCGCCCTATATATATATATATATACATACATATTTGTGTGTGTGTGTGTGTAATACAAAAAGAGACTAGTAACCTTTGTGATTTCTCAAGTACTAGTAACAATGGTTTCATTAGTACTCCCATTGCTCGTGCCGCCACTAGCGTAGAGTATTATGATATTAAAGTTGTCTTATAAAATCTTGTCATGAAAGAACATGTTTCTTGAAATTATAATGAATATGTTGCTTCCCATCTTAATACCTTCGTTGAATTATGTGATATGCAAAAAATTAAAGATGTGAATAATGATATTGTGAAAGTGAAACATTTTCCTTTTTCTCTAACAGATAGAGATAAAAGCATAGTTGTCTTCTTTGCGTAAAAGGTATTGATTCTTGGTATAAATGCAAAGATGCTTTCATTGGTGAGTACTTTCCTCCCGCAAAAAAAATTTATCTAAGAAATCGAATTATGAATTGTAAGAAACTTGACCAAGAGCGTCTTGCACAAGCATGGGAGAGAATAAAACTTATGCTTTATTTATTTTGCTACACATGGATTGAGTCTTTGGATGATAGTACAAAATTTCTATGTCGGACTGAACTTTTAATCGAGAAATCTTCTAGATTCAAATGCAAGTGATATATTTATGCACAAAGCTTCTCAAACATGGCTTCCAATTATTCCCAATGGCACACCAAGCACACTCCAACAAGTAAGAAGGTGCATTATGTCGAGGAGATCTCCTCCCAAAGTGATAAATTTGATGCTCTTATGTCCGTGCTTAGTAACAAGAGTTATCCAAATGATGTGCCTTTATCTATTACTCCCTCCGTCCCAAAATTCTTGTCTGAGATTTGTCTAGATATGAATGTATCTAGTCACGTTTTAGTATTTTGATACATACATTTCTTGACAAACCTAAGACAAGAATTTTGGGACGGTGGGAGTATTAATCAAAATAATGATGCTATTGATCTGAACTTTGTTCCAAGGAGCAATTTGAATAATAATGCTTATAGAGGGAACTTCAATAATAATCATAGGTCGTATCGTGGTAATCCCTCTAATAATTGTGTTAATTCCTATGGAAATTCATATAATAATAATAATATGATGCCCTCTAATCTTAAAAACAATATTAAAGAATTTATTAATTCTCAAAAGGTTTCAATGCTATGATAGAAGAAAATTTTACTAAGGTTGATGATATGTTTTGAAACATGGATAGACTTCTGCATGATCTGGATATTCTTAAAATTAAAATTTTGCCACCTAATAAAAATGGAATGCGTGAATATCTTAAGGTCATCCAAGTCTTCATTATTACAATAGTAAAATCATTGATATGCTTAGAGCTAGAAGAGAACGAGCGAAAAAATGTTGAATTTTGTTTTGTTGCTAGTAATGGTGAAGATGTTAAAATTATTGGTGTTTCTTATATTCAATCTTTGTTTAGAGACATTAAAGTTGATAATGATGGGACTCGAGATGAGTCAACTTTAGCTAAGAGGTATCCAGTTGTTCGAAGGGTGATGATCTTGTTGCTAATAATGATAAAAGTTGGTGGAAGAGGTAAAAACTTTAGGTAGCGATGCTCCCACTACTTTGGATTACAAGGACTTTAATTATAAAAGTTGTTCTCTTACTTAATATATTTCCTTGTTTCAATACAAACAAAATAAAGCTTTTACTAGACATGATGTAGAGACGCTTATTAAAACAAATGAGGAGAAACTTGAAGTAGAGATTTCCATACCTAGAAAGGTGCATGATGATTGAGAACACACAAGTAAAATTAAGGATTAAGAGTGCCATTTTTTGTGTGATCTACGAGCCAATGTTTCAACTATGCCAAAGGTGTTGTATGATTTTCTCAGTTTCTCCAACATGAGTGAATATTCTTTAAATTTGCACCTAGTGGATTCTAATATTAAAAATCCGATGGGAAGAGTGAATGATGTGCTTATTATTGAAATAAAAATTATGTGCCCGTAGATATATATTGTTCTTGACATTGAATGTAATTTGTCTTGTCCAATTATACTTGTGAGGCCCTTTATGAGAACTATAGGCGTCGTTATTGACATGAAGTAAGGTAATACACGATTCCAAATTCCTCTAAATAAACATATGGAACATTTCCCTAGAAAGAATATTAAACCTTCTTATGAATCTATCATGAGAAGTACATATGGTATAGCATTTAAAGATGATAATACTTGATAGATTGCATTATGCCTAACTTCGGGCATTGAAAAATTGCGCTTGTTGGGAGGCAACACAATATTTATCTTTCTTTTTTCCTTTCTATTTTAGTGTGTCAACGGGATTATTTCCTTTATATAAATTGTGTTTGTATCTTTTATTTTTCTTTTGTGCCAAGTCAAACCTTTGGGATACTGAAAAAATATTTGTTCACTAAGTTCTTTGGGGAAACAGAAACTTTGTGTCTAGTGATTGAATTGTATATTTGTACTGAAACGTGATAAATTGCTGAAATGTTTACACATAACTAAATTACAAACTCTCTACAGTATCCTGGTTTTCCATAATTCTCAAAGTTATAGAAGTATGACGAGAAAGTAGATCTTTACATGGTGTTCTATTTTTGACAGATTCTGTTTTTTTTTGCTTGTTTTAAAGTATTTATGGTTTGTATGAGGGGTATAAATTGTAGGAATGATAAAATACAGTAAACATTTATTATAAATAATTACAAAACTTTCCTTGGAAGTACCATAAGTGAATGATCTATTCTATTATACTAACCTATGTCACGAAGTTTCGTTAAGCTTTGTGTGATCGAAGTTTTCAAGGTTTTGGATGAGATGGAACTATGAAGGAGAACAAGAAGCAACAAGAATCTAAGCTTGGGAATGCCTAAGGCACCCCAAAGTAATATTCAAGGAAGACTAAATCATCTAAGCTTGTCGATACCCCAGAAGGCATCCCCTCATTTGTCTTCAAACTATCGGTATATCATACTTGGAGCTATATTTTTATTCTCCACTTGATATGTATTTTTCTTGGAGCGTCTGTTTTTGTCACAATCATATTTTCCTGTACACATTTATTATGAGAAGCCACACACTCATCTAATTTATAGAATGTTCATCCGTATTTCACTTATATCTTTTTGAGCTAAGGCAAATCTCTAATTCTTCACTTATATTTGTTTGAGCATGGCGATATGTTTATTGTGTGTACTCACTTTGTTTCACCTATATATTTAATGATATTTAAATAGGATGTGGTAATTTGCATGAGTTATATTGTTGGTCCGGGAATGCTAGGTATATAGAGGTTGTATAATAAAAACTAGCATGGATTTGTAAGATCATTGAATATGATGTGTTTGATTCCTTGCAATATTTGGCGATATTTGAGGTGGTAATAGATTAGCATATTAATAATTAATTATAGTTAAGTATTAATTTTGATGGTAAAGCTTGTGAATTCCTAACACATGAAAGGGGTGGCCGCTGGTAATAGTGGCGAGTTTGGGGTATAATTTATCATTGATTGATTAAACACTAGTGTGTTTGGATTGGAGGCGAGTGATGGTTAACTCCTACTAACCTCCTCTCTAAGATCATAGGGGTTATACTTTGCTTCGAGGGCTAACTAAGTTTTCATAATAAATATTTGAGCTATTTATGTTTAATATGAGTCTATGGTATAAAAGCACTTCCATCTATCCATATCTTGCTAGTCTTTTCGGTACCGTGTATTGCCCACTCTCGCCTCGGGATTTGGTGCAAACTTCCGAGGTGCATCCAAATCCCGTGAGATGACATGCTCTCTCATACATAAGCCTAATTATATCCTTCCTCAGAAAACACACCATACCTACCTATCGTAGCATTTTCATAGCCACTCCGAGATATATTAGCATTCAACTTCCATTCTTACTATTTTTAAGACTTGAGCATTCATTGTCTTATTGCTTTGCATGATCATATAGAGCTGATATGATATTTTTGGCAAAGCCACCGTTCATCGTTCATATACATGTTATGCTAGACCATTGCACATCCTCGTACACTGTCAGAGGCATTCATTTTTGGTCATCATGTTGTTTATGTCTTTTGAGTTGTAAGTGAAATAAAATTGTGATGCATTATTAGGGTGTGCCCCTACATGTGAGGATAAAAAATGGTATTAAAAAGAGACCAAATAGATACCAACAAAGCAATGGAGAAAATAAAAGGAAAATGATGAAAATGGGAGAAAAAGAAAGGGAGCACATCACTATCCTCTTACCACACTCGCGCTACAAAATAGAACTTTGCATTTCATATAGAGCGTCCTCATCATTTTGATGTATAACTAGTGGCAATTTTACATTATTGAACTTGGATTGTATATTCCGATGACGAGCTTCCTCAAATGCTCGAGGTCTTCATGAGCAAGCAAGTTGGATGCACACCCACTTAGTTCCATATAGAGAGCTTTCATACACTTATATCTCTAAGTGAATTCGTTGCATGGCAATCCCTACTCCTCGCATTAACATCGATTGTAAGACCTCTTCATTGCTTAACGGCCCAGCCTTGTTGATGTGAGACTTTCCCACACTTTTTATCTTCTCTTATAAATCACAATCACCATTCTATTTGCATCCCAAGTGCTTAAGACCTTATCTCACACTCAAGTTTTGAGTGGAAGTTTAAACAACTGAAGTGACAAAAGTATATGTGAATCACTTAGTTTGGCACCAGGGTTGTGCTTGATTTGATATCTCTATACCGGGAAGAATGAGCGTGACATGCTTATTTTGATTAGCGTATAAGGATCACTTTCTTTAACATCAATATTCTGAAAGGAAATAATTATTTACTAACATGTTCATGTATTACTATTTCAATATCAAATTGATAGACTATTGTCTTGCATATTTCGTATCCAAGTTACATCAATAGATCAAATACATGTTATATATCATTCAACATAAAAAATTCTTTTGTTATCATTTACTAACTCAAGGACGAGTAGGAATCAAGCTTCGTGATGCTAATACGTCTCTAATGTATCTATAATTTTTTATTGTTAAATATTGTTATATTATCACTTTTGTATACTTTATATGTCATTTTATATTATGTTTATGGACTAACCTATTAATTAGTGCCCAATGTCAATTCTTGTTTCTACATGATTTGCGTTTCGCAGAAAAACCATACCTACCGAAGCCCAAACACGACAAAACTTTTTTGTGTTCTTTTCTGGAATATAAGAGACCCTGGAATATTTGTGGAGGACCAGAAGACCCACACGAGCCCCACAAGTCACCGAGGTGACTTGTGGCCCCTTGGCTCCAGTTGCCCTAATTTTTGGCCTATAAATTCCACAATCTTTCAAAAACTCCAGAGCGAGACCCGAGACAATTTTATCACCGTCGTAAGCCTCTGTTTCACTGCGATCCCATCTGGAGCCCCTTTTGGTATTCTATTTGAGGGGGAAATCATTGTGGAGACATCTTCATCAACTTTGTTGGCTCCATGATGATGTGTGAGTAGCTCCTTCACGACCTACAGGTCCATAGCAGTAGCTAAATGGCTTTCTCTCTCTTTTTTGATCTTCAATACAATGATCGTCTCTAAGATCTATCCAATGTAATCTTTTATGATGTGTTTGTTGTGATCCGATGATTTGTGTGGTTTATGACCAGATTATTGATTGATATTCTGTGAGTTCTTGAGCCTACCTATTTATGTAGTTTTATAGCTTTGAATTTCGCTCTGATCTATCTGTTTACTTTGGCCGAATTTGATTGATTTGTCTTCAGTGGGGAAGGTGCTTTGTAGTAGGTTCAACCTTGCGGTGATCTTGTCCAGTGACAGAAAAGATAAGGGCACATATTTATGTTGTTGCTAGTAAGGAAAAACGATGGGGTTTGATCATATTGATTGATCCTACTTTGTCTATATTATGTTATCTTGCGTATTGTGTTACTCTGTATATTATGAAAATTTTACTTTGAGATGCATGTTCGATAGCTGTCTTGAGGTGGACTACTAGTATTAGACGTCGGTAAGTTTAAAAGTATACTTATAACAGATGTAATGATTATATCATGGACGATATTCAAAACTATGCATAATTCTATCAATTGTCCAACAATAATTTGTTTACCCTTCGTTGTGCTGCTTTCAACACAGAAGCCACTAGTGAACCTATGATCCCCGGGTTTATTATCAATTAAATCTCCAAGTTTCTACAATTACTACTATCTCTATCATTATCCTATTTATTATTATCTTTGATATCATCATTATTATTTGCTTTTAACTTTGTGGCTAGCAAGTACAAGGGGAGTGACGGCAAGTAATTATTTTGTTCGTGTGTAGGTCATGTTATCGATAAAATTTGGTTCTTAACCAACGAAAGTACTTCTACTATTGTGCTACATCACCCTTCATTTTAAGAATATCCAACAACTCCTATGGGAGGAGCAACGACCCATCCATGATGTAGGCGAGGAGGACGAGTTGAAGTCGAAGACAAAGAGGAGAAGCGGGTCCTGTTGGCGGAGACCGAAGCCGTCACCGCCACTGCTTTCGCAGGTCTAAGAGTCATTGCCGCCGAACAAGGCAAGACCTAAAGTTGGATTTGTCATGGTGCTAGAGGTGAGCAAGTAAATTGGGAAGGGGTGATGCTAGATTTCATACCATCCCGCACCGGCCGATTTTCTTCTCCCGTCATCTCTATCATGATTTTCCCTCTACCACAGCATACATTATGCCTCACTTCTACGTCCGACTCAGTCTGGATCATTTGAAACTGTTAATTCAAGTGTTCCTAACGAGGCATGCTCTGGGCTGCATTGATGTTCGTGTGTGTATGCAAGAAAGGCATTCGTGCATGATGCTACCAAACGGGGTTTTCTCACATCCACTAAACCCGTTTGGAGAGGCATGCTCTGGGCTGCATTGATGTTCGTGTATGTGCAAGACAGGCGTTCGTGCATGATGCTACCAAACGGGGTTTTCCCACATCCACTAAACCCGTTTGGTTGTGATCTAGGCTAGCAAACACGCAATTTAAAAAATAGTAGTACCTCTGGTGTCAAAAAAAAATGAGATCCCAGGATGAGCACCAGAAATCCGACCCCGACGGGGTTCAAAGCCAGCCCGCAGGATGAGCCATTGCCCACCCATGCCACTAGGCTACAGCCTACTACCTCTGGTTTCAGAACGGAGGAGATAAAGATGACGAGGTGTATTCCAGACGTCCAATCATTCGTAGTTGGAAAAGAAGGGCCGAGAGAAAGCGAAGGAATTGTAACCAGATGACCGCAAGCAGCACTGAAGAAAAGAAAAGGTCGTCAGGAGAAGAAAGCGACCTGGGGAAACAAAGCTCCAAGTTACTTTTCTTCAGGAAAACACAGCACCAAGCGAAAGAGTCAATCATGCACGACGGATCCGATCGCTTTGATTTGATCGTCCTTACCGACTAGTCGACTACTATAACCCGCATGGTGTAGTTGGTGAAACCATCCCAGCACCCACCACCGAGCACCGTCCCCTCATAAATGATTGTGAAAATTGAATTTATACTCTTAGTTGTGTCACACTCGATAAGTTTGTTCCTAGTTTTGAAAAACTCTCGTTCTTGCCCAAACCACTTTGCTCGTTTTATGTTTTTGTCCTTTTGTCTTAATTTCGTTCAGTTAGTCTTGTTTGACTGTGTGTGAACTTTTCTTTAGACTATGTTGCCACGCTTCTTCACTCTTTAACGAGACACTGTAAAGTGGGATCCATCGTTGAAAAAAGCATCTCTTTCTCATCTCAATATCATGTGGGACCCATGACAAACCAAACTAAATATCTACTGGACATTGACATTTCGTAAACACCACATCAATTTCCCATCACATTTTGGTATAATAATTAACATTCGTCCACGACCATTAGTTAAATCCTAGCTAATTACATTGGGTCGATAATTAGAGGCCGCAATTCGTAGGAGGAGGATGAGCTCGCCGGCTTGTCAAAAAAAAAAGAGGATGAGCTCGCTCGAGCCAACGGAGCCGGAGTTGGTGCTGCAGCTTCTCCCCACCGCCGCCAACCACCACCGCTGCAGCCTCCGATGGCCTCCCTCACTGGCCACGGATGGGATCCATGGCGCCGCCGCTAGTGGGAACGCAGCTAGCCTCCCACACTAGCAATCGACCGGATCTATAGCGTCGATGCTTAGGTTGGCCACCAACGAGATCCATGGTGCTGTCGTCGCCGGCAAACCCTGTTGCCCTCCCCCGAGCGGAGCCTCGCCGTCGAGCTCCCGTGAGCCCGCTGCCTCCGCCGGCGAGCCGTCTCCCCACCGAACCACACCGCCTTGTCGTCGGTCGCCCTCTCCCTTGCCTCTCCTTCTTCTTCCTCTTCCCTAACCTCCCGTCGACCCTCTCTCTCCTGCAGGTCAACCCCATCGTCGTGGACTTCGAGGCTCCCGCAGTCAGCCCCGTCGCCTCGTGCTACCGCTACCTTTGCTCGGGTCTGGCGTCGGCCGGCCAGGTCCGATCGCCCCCGCGGCCTCCCGTCGGCCACCGCCCCTTCGCCCCCAGTCGCCGTGGCCATGGTGCCGCCGCCCTGGCGTGGCCACCGACAGGGACGCCGAGATGGTTGGTCGCGTCATGGCCTGCTCGAACCGTGACGACGGAGCACTGTGCGTGGGGAAGGGGATAGTATTTGAGAGAGAGGGGGACGGAATCTGGACAAGGGTTTGACTCACGGGATAGAAATAAAAGTGAAGTGGGAGAGTGATGGGTCCCGCTTGACAGTGTCTCGCCACAGAGTGAAGAAGCAAGGGTAAAATGATCCAATAAAAAGTCCACACATACAGTTAACACACGGTCAAACGACACTAACTGGACGGACCGTGACGGAAGGACAAAAACATAATATCTGAAAAGTTGTTTAGGCAAAAAACGAAGGTTTTTCAAAACTAGAGAAAAACCTGCCGAGTGTGACACAACTAAGGACACAAGATTAATGATCAGATTGTACCAAATGTTTCATCATGTTGATGGGATCAACATTCAAAACTTACATTGGCGACCAACAACTAAAATGCATGGTTTCAAATATCAATCAGTTAATCAGCATCTTGATCAATTAATCTCCACTCGTATGGTCACAGAATAGTTGATTAATTGCTTTATCTCCGATTAACTTCGATGGCTCATCAAATAGCCGATTAATTGATTTATCGACCGATTAACTGATTTATAATTGACCGATTCTGAAAAAAAATCGTCTATATATCGCTACTCAGCGCTCGATCGATATGCTACCATTTATCGATACACTATACTCCACATAAAATGTTAGCGCAAACAGGGATTCCATAACTTCGACCAGCAGCAAGGCACCAGCAGCAAGGGCAATCATTCGAGCCCTATTTAAGTAGAGTCAAATGCATGTATGGTCCTCAAACTTGGTGGCGATGTCCACAATGGTCCTCAAAGTCACAAACTGCTTCAATACGGTCCTAGAACTTGAGAATACCGCTTCAATACGGTCCTTAAACTTGACGAACTGGTCCTCTGATACGTCTCACATATGTTTCGTGTATTGCACGATTTTTTTAAACTGCCTCTGATTATATTTAATTGCAAGAAAACACCTAAAGTTAAATGTGTAATGTGGTTTTCACTTACCAGTATGGGGAACAAAAAAAAATCCCAATACAGAGGGTCAAACGTAAGACCTTCCGGTCTTCTAGTGCGGTTTGCTTAGTACACACAAGCTGACCACCATGTAACGCTCTACTTGACCTAAATTATAGGGTTCTTGCGTTCCTCGTCAATCGTTTTTCTATATCTATATTTATTATATATGGCACTCCTATTGCACCGCAGAAGTTTGTTTTAGTTTTTTCAAGTTCATGTTTTTATATTATTATTTTTCCATTTGGAAACAGAAATGGAAGAAAAACCTAAGTGGGAAAATTTCATGTATATTAATAACTGTAAATATCTTCTTGGAAAATGTTACACGTGTAATAAAAATTTACAAACGTCTTTAAAAAATGTTTGTTATGCATTTAAAAAATGGCCACAAGCACGGACAATTATTGTGTATTTCATTCTATACTTAAAATACTCAATTATTAAAAAAATGGCAATGTTGTATTTTGAAAAGTGTTCAGTGTGTATTTAAAATTATTGTGTCATAATAATAAATTCTAGAAACGTAATAAAAGCATGTTAAGTGTGGTTTTGGAAATGTAAGAATTATTTTAAGCAATATATTGTTAGTACATGTTGACCATTATTTGAATACATGAAGAACATTTTTCAAAAACACGTTTGCAATTTTTAATACACATGAAATACTTTTCAAAAACACTATTATAGTTTTTAGTACACATGAAATATTTCTAAAAATATGTTGATCTTTTTAAATGGACTAACACTTTGTTTAAGTTTTATGGCAAATTTATTTTGAAATTCAGAAAATAGATATATTGAAAAGAATAAAACAAATTTGTGCGGGCCTATAGTTACGCCATACACAAAATTACATAAAAAAATGCATGAAGAGGTACATAGAATAGAAAGATAACCTCTAGCTCAACAATTTACGCGAAGCAACTGATGACCTGGTAGTTTGCTTGTGTGCACTAATTGACCGATAGTCTGCAGTTCTTTAGGTTCGATCCTTCATATAGCTGTTGTTTTTTCTTTTCCCGTACCGACATGTGCAACCCATATTTCTGACATTAGGCTTTTTGTAATTAAATAAATTATGAGACGGTTTTCTGAAGAAAAAAGTTGTGGAGTACAAGAAATGTACTTCCTTCTGTTCATATTATTTATCTTGAGTTTGTCTAGATATGGATGTATCTAGACATATTATTTATCTTGAGTTTGTCTAAATATGGATGTATCTAGACATGTTTAGTGTTAGAACATCCGTATCTAAACAAATTCAAGACAAATATTTGGAACCGGAGGGAGTATGTGAAACGTATCATAAGACGGGTTTGTCAAGTATAAGGACCGTATTAAAACAGTATTCTCAAGTTCTGGGACCGTACTGAAGCAGTTTCTGAGTTTAAGGATCATAGACATAGCCACCAAATTGAAGGACCGTTCCAACATCCGTATCATTTAAGTACAAGATAACTTTGCCCCAAAGTCTGTCACCGAAAGCAACTTAGTTATAATTGATTAAAACCACCTAAAGTCTTCCTTAATGCCAACTACTAGCAACAAACTTCTCCAGCGAACAAGGAGATCTAGATCTAAGAAACGGAACATTTTTTCATCATATCAGGTAGATGACAGATGTGACATGCAGTACACTGTCAGCGGCATACTAACAACAGCGTGGAAGTATCAAGGGACCGACAAAATGCACAAGTCTCTAGTATCAAACAGTATGAAAGAACATCAGCTCAGATTATGTATTCAACTATAACCAACCCATAGATGCCGCATTTGGTTCCAAACAAATAGAATTACATATATATAAGAGACCAAAAGGTTTGATCCAGAGACCAGGGACACAACAACTGATGCTGGACACAGCCCCAAGAAGTAAGACCACAAATACAGAACAAAATTCACAGCAACTGTAAGGATGGACAAAGAATAGCTCAGTAAGTGGGGTAGTAATACCCTGTATTCGCCATTGGCGCGTTTGGCATCCCGTATGGCATGGCTGGATTTGGGCCGAAGCCATTGTTGTAGGTCCGATCAAGCTTGGCCAAGCTCGATGGCCCCTGCATGCCATCCCGTTGGTACTGCTGCCACATCATCTGCTCCTGTGTCAAGAACTGCTGCTTCTTCTCCATCTCGGCCATCTGCACATAGGACGGTGGTGCAAAGGTAAGGGATGCCGCGAAAGGATCTCCACCTACATTCTGCATCGAACCATCTGGTGCCGGAAGAGCCAACATCTGTGTCTTCTGTCCAGGCGCAGGTAGGGCAACACTGCTGGAGCTCCCACTAGTCGCCTGTGCATTGACATGCTGACGGACAACACCTTGGTCGTACATACCATTCAGTAGCAGGTTATCCATACCACCTGTCATTACAGCCTTCTGCTTGGATAAGTTGCTAGCCGTCTCCACAAGGGCAAGTTCCCAATCGGCCTTCCCGGGCTCAGCCGCAGGATTCTGCCACGCAGAAGTCACTTCGTTGGCACCATTGGAAGGGAAGGCCTCCCATGACCCATTGCTACCACCAGCAGCAGGTGGTCCTTGGAATAGGGCCAGAGCAAGCCTATTACCTTGCTCGTCTGCACTCACAGTGTCTTCTCTAAGATCCACCAGATCACCCTGGGGCTGCGGCGGGGGCTCTGGCTTCACCTCTTCCTCCACCTTCTCGGGTTCAGGCTCCTTGTAGTCCTCTGGTGCAGGAAGCGCCTTGATGCTGTTCATGTCCTCCGGCTCTGGCTCTTCCTCCTTGACGGGCTCGGGCTCAGGCTCCCGTGGTGGGCTCTTGGGACGCTTTGCCCGGTCCCTCATAAACTCCTCCAATGTCTCCAGTAACTTATCAGTGACCCGCTGCACCTCTGGGTACTCCGATGATCTCGCAACCCCGGTGTCCTTACACCAAGCATAAAATGAGCAAAGCTCATCAATCTGCTTTGCCGCACTGGCATATGCCTCAAAGGCCTTCACACAATCAGCATACTCCATGTCAAAGAACCTGTCCAGTAGAACTGCAAGCACCTCACAGATATCAGCGTAGAGCTGGAAGCTCTCCCTCGCCATCTGATACAGTGCAACCAGCACCATCCTGCTCTGCTTCGCACCACCTGTGGGGCGGCAGGCGAGGAACCTATCGAGCAGCTGCTGCAGGTGGTGCATGCGGCCAAGGACCCGCTCCGGCTTCATATCCCTCACAGGGGTCAGCGGCCTCTTGTCATCAGAGTTCCCACCATTCCTCTCACGGTTATCATCGTACCCTCCATACCCATTCCCCGGAGGGGAGGTGTACGAGGGTGACCGCCGGCCATACGGGTCAGGAGAACCCCAACGGTCACGCGGGGATGGCCCGTTCAGGCTGGTGCTTCCATTAGCGTTGGAGCCCTGCTTCCGCTCGTGGAGGAGGAACTCGAGGCGCTGGTCAAGGTACAGCGCATAGGTGCGGACGAAGGCAGAGTGGTCCCACGACCCAGAGTGTGCCTCGTCACGGAAGTCAGAGAGATTGAGGAGGCGGGTGCCCCGACGCGTGGCGTGGAGGAGCTCGCGGTGGAAGAAGGGGTCGCCGTCGGTGAGGAGACGGTGCACGAGCATCAGCGACTTGAGCGCGACGACATAGTCGCGGGTGCGGGAGAGCCTGCGGGCGCACCCGGCGACCGCGGCGGCGACGTGGGCGCGGGATCCGGAGGTGAGGTGGAGGATCTCGCGGATGTGGCGCTCCTCGGCCGGCTCGTCGTCGTGGCTGGTGGTCTTGACAATGAGCACGTCGAGCTCCGGCGCGATGTTGCTGGTGACCTTGGCAAGCCCGATGCTGGTCTGGTCCTTGACGGCGCCCAGCGCCTTCCGGATCGTGCTCGACGACATCTCCGCCGCCTAATCCTCCTCCTCGCCAACCAACCAACCAACCAACTACCAGCAACCGCAGCCGCCCGCCTGTCGCTTGTAGATCTGACCAAAAGTAGCACGGCATGAGCCTCGGAGATTTCATCAAAGCCAGACCCAGATCCTTAAAACATTTTGCGGGGTTTAAATTGGAAAGACATAATGATATCTACCGGAGCTCGAGATCCCCGGAGCCGGGAGGCGAGATTTGCTCTGGTGGGCCTACCATAAACTCCGCTCTCGATGCTTATCATCATCATCATCTAAACTAGATCAGCTAAGTTAGCTAGCTACTCCTACTCTGCAGCCGCGGAGCTAGGAACGGAAGCCACCTCCGGCTCCGGGGAGGAGGCGCAGATCCGGGGAGCGAGATTGGATGAAAAAGGGAATACCTTTGCGACGGGCGCAGATCCGGGGCGTCGGGTGCTGGGCTGCGGAGGAGATCTGGGCGGGCACGGGAGGGAGCAGCTCGGATCCGAGAGCCTCTCTCTCCTCTCTCCCCCGTCTCCCTCGCTGGCTGGGGGAGTTTGACCTGGGCTTTCGGAGGAGGAGGAGGCGGGAGGGTAAGCCGGCTGAGGTCCGCGGGGAGGGGGAAGAAATGGTGTGTGGTGGTGTGTTGGGTGCTCCCGGGCGTTTGGTGCCTTGCTGTTTTCAGATTTTTATTTTGGGGGCGGGAGGACGGAGGAGGCAAGCAAGAAAGAAAGCAGCGAGCTTCGCGTGGCTTCCTTCCGTCTTGGTCCCGCTCGCGCCGACGCGCACCCTAGTACCCTACTGCCCCTGTGTCGGTCGGCGGCTCGGCGCCTACCCCCGTACGCTGCCGCTTACTATTTTACCTCCTCGCGCCGGCGTGGGAGGGCACGAGGTCAATGCGGCCACGCTATGCCAGCCCTGCAGACGGTGCGGTGCGGTGCGGTGGTGATCATGCAAATGGTGCCAGCTGCGGCCGCGTACGCCTGGAGGGTGACGCCGGAGGGTCGCCGTGCCGTTGACGTCGGGCCCGTCCACAGTCCACACTCTACCGCGCGCTATCGCTGTCGGTGTGTAGAACTGTAGGGTGGTCTGGTGCTTTGGACCGACGGACCATCGATTTTGGTGCTCAATAGAGAAGGTAAATTTCTGCGTGTCATGCGCAGTCAGTAGCTGTTCTCGTTGTCAAACCTTTCTTTCCTTTCGCGCGGTACAGCGACTCGAACTATTCCAAATGGACGTGAATCATGGTTGGATGGTTAGAGTACGGTATCTCAGTCGATCAGGTCTTGAATTCTCGTGTTCGCTTTTATTTTAATATTTTTGATGATGCGTATTTAGTGAAAGAAGGCGTTCCCGTCGACAACGAGGTGTCTATGATGATTTTATAAATTTTAAGCTCATGCGTAGCTCAGTTTTTTTTAAGTTGCTCATAAAGACAAGGAGTGCGTGTGTATATTCATATAGGTGAGTGTATGTGTCTGTATACGAGGGTTTGCATATGTACTATGTTTAAAAAATATATTTTAAACGGACGTCTGTTTTATCCGGACTTTGTTCGTTTGAGGTCGCATTGGAGCGACATTTGCATGGATTTCTTGATGCGCAAAGCGTGCATCCAATGTGTGGTCGTCTTTTGGTTGCATCACGTCCATCCAAGTATAGCAAATAGTTCAAATCAAACATAGCAAATGCTAGAAATATAAGTGTTTTACCATGTGATTTTACTAGCAGAAATAATAGATAAATCATGACTACTATAGCAGTTATAAGACAAGTCACGCAATAAAATAAAAAGTATGCAAGGAGCATCTGAAGTGGTGAGTAGGAATGCAACATATCCAATATAAACTAGAGCAATAAGTTGAGATAGGAATTCAAACAAGAAGAACACGAACACGTACTGAGTTGCAACAGCAGCAGGAGTGGGACTGGCATTGACATCATCCATGTTGTCGAAGAGGTTGTTGACGTCGAGAAAGAAGTTGTCGTTCCGGAAGAGGTCGTCGACGTCCGTGGTGTCTATGATGAAGAAGCCAGTAGTCGTGCACAGTGCTCCCCAAAAATCTTATCACCCTTCTCCCGTATAAGACTCAAAGAGGCGGGGTTTCGGAGGCATGCTGTCCCGGCCTGTGGTGCACGCCGCAAGCCGGGATGGCAAAGAACCAGCAGCTCAGATATTGGAACTAGATGGCGTGAGGAAGATGATGCTCTTGTGTGTTTCTCTCGAGAGGAGTGACTTCTCCTTTATGGCCACAAGAGAAGGAGACGAACATGCAACGACGGGAGGCGAAGCAAAAGAGGGAGATGAAAAGAACAGGCAGCAGCCGAAGAGTGCAGCCTTCATATTCAATCTCCACTACACCAAAACCATTCAGCTATCAAGTGACCTTTCGTATATCAGTCGTTGAAAGGACGTGGATGTCGACTAGAGGGGGGTGAATGGGTGATTTAAAATAATTATGGTTTAGGCTTGAACAAATGCGGAATAAAACTAACATTTAGTTTGTCAAGCACAAAACCTAAAACAACTAGGCTCACCTATTAGCACCAACAACTTATGCTAAGCAAGATAAACAACTAAGTGATACCAAGATATATAATAAGGAACAATATGGCTATCACAAAGTAAAGTGCATAAGTAAAGAACTCGGGTAAGATATAACCGAGGCACGCAGAGACGACGATGTATCCTGAAGTTCACACCCTTGCGGATGTTAATCTTCGTTTGGAGCGGTGTGGAGGCACAATGCTCCCCAAGATGCCACTAAGGCCACCATAATCTCCTCACGCCCTCGCACAATGCAAGATGCCGTGATTCCACCAAGGGACCCTTGTGGGTGGTCACCGAACCCATATAAATAAGGTTGGGGCAATCTCCACAACTTAATTGGAGGCTATCAACAACACCACGAAGCTTCGCCACAATGGACTGTGGCTTGGAGATGACCTCAAATGCTCGGGGCAATCTCTGCAACATAATTAAAGACCCCGACACTTGCCCAGAGCTTTTACACCACAATGATTGAGCTCCAAGGCACCACCAAGCTTCTAGGACACCAAAGCATCCACAAAGAACAATCTCTAGGGTACCAAGCACCCAAGGGTAACAAGCTTCTAAAATTTTTCACTTCCACGTATCACCGTGGAGAACTCAAACCGATGCAACTAATGCAATGGCAAGAACAAACGAAGTGGTCAAGTCCCTCACACTCAAATCCCTCCACAATAACAAAAGCTATGGAGGAATATGAGAGGAAGAACAAGGAGCTCACAAAGAACTCCAAGATCAAGATCCAAGGGGTTCCCCTCGCATAGAGCAGAAAGTGATTGGTGGAGATGTGGATCTAGATCTCCTCTCTCTTTTCTTTCAAGAACTATCAAGAATCATTGGAGGTATTGAGAGTTAGCAATCTCTAAGAAGGTCAACAATGGGGGGCAAACATGAGCTCGAGAGTTAGAGACCAATGGGGAAGAAGACCCCCTTAAATAGGACCCTCAAAATCCAACTGTTATGCACTCAGCGTGTGTACAAGCGGTAGTACCGCTCAGGCGACCGGTACTTCGCTGGAACAAAAGTTTCAAGGAAAAACGCGCAAACGACAAAGATCTCGGGGTATTAGGGTAAACGGAAAAACGTGCACCCAAGAAGAACAGTTATTAGGGTACCAAGCACCCAAAAGTAATAAGCTCCTCAAACTTCACTTCCACGTATCACTATGGAGAACTCAAACCTATGCACCAAATGCAATGGCAAGGGCACACGGAGTGCCCAAGTCCTTCTCTCTCAAATCCATCCACAACAACTAATGTTATGGAAGAAAATGACAGGAAGAACGAAGAAGAACACGAAGAACTCCAAGATCTAGATCCAAAGGGTTCCCCTCACATAGAGGAGAAAGTGATTGGTGGAAATGTGGATCTAAATCTCCTCCCTTTTTTCCCTCAAGAATTAGCAAGCATCATTGGATGGATTGAGAGTTAGCGAGCTCAAAGAAGGTCAACAATGGGGGAAGAACGCGGGCTCAACGGATAGAGACCTTTGGGGAATAAGACCCCTTAAATAGGAAGGGGGAAATCCAACAATTACCCCCTCGGTCCGAGCCAGAGCGGTACTACCGCTCATGCAGAGGGAGGCCGGACTGAGAGGGTGCAGGGCCGATAGTACCGCCAGGAGCAGGAGAAGTACTACCGCCCAACACTACCGCAAAGTCCGACCAAAAAAGGTGTCGAACTTATGGGCAGCAGTACTAGCCAGCGGTACAAGCTGGGCCACTACCGCCGGCCCGGGCGGTACTACCCTTGGATCATTCCAGGTAGACCACACGCAAAAGAAGAAAACCAGAACTATCATATCTTTCGCATACAAGCTCTAATTGAGCAAACTCAAAGTTGTTGGATTCAGGACGACAAGAGCGATCCAACAACGACTGGAAATCTTAAGAACATGCAGTTATGAAAATGCCAATTGAAAGGACGTGGATGTCGCCTAGAGGGGGTGAATAGGCGCTTTAAAATAATTACGGTTTAGGCTTAAAAAATGCATAATAAAACTAACGTTTAATTTGTCAAGCACAAAACCTAAAACAACTAGGCTCACCTGTGTGGACCAACAACTTATGCTAAGCAAGATAAACAACTAAGTGATAGCAAGATATATAACAAGAAACAATATGGCTATCACAAAGTAAAGTGCATAAGTAAATGGCTCGGGTAAGAGATAAATGAGGCTCGCAGAGACGACGATGTATCCCGAAGTTCACACCCTTGCGGATGTTAATCTCCGTTTGGAGCGGTGTAGAGGCACATTGCTCCCCAAGATGCCAATAAGGCCACCGTAATCTCCTCATGCCCTCACACAATGGAAGATGTCATGATTCCACTAAGGGACCCTTGAGGGCGGTCATCGAACCCGTACAAACAAGGTTGGAGCAATCTCCACTACTTAATTGGAGGCCGCCAACGACACCACGAAACTTCACCACAATGGAATATGGCTTCGAGGTAACCTCAAATGCTCGAGGCAATCTCCACAACCTATTTGGAGACCCCCGACGCTTGCCCGGAGCTTTACATCACAATGGTTGAGCTCCGAGGCACCACCAAGATTCTAGGATGCCAAAGCACCCAACAAGAACAAGCTCTAAGGTACCAAGCACCCAAGAGTAATAATCTTATCAAACATTACTTCCACATATCACCGTGGAGAACTCAAACCTATGCACCAAATGCAATGGCAAGGGCACACAGAGTGCCCAAGTCCTTCTCTCCCAAATCCCCCAAATGCTTCACAAGAAATAGAGTTAGAAGCACAAGCATCAATATTAACAACAAGAGGAGAAGGCAACGTGGCAAGCTCATTTGCATATGAAGCTCCAAGTTGAGCATGAGACTCAGTGAGCTCGATGAGCGAACTATTAATAGCCCTTGAGACATTTTTGAGGTGCTCATTGTCCTCAAGGAGTTTAGCATGAGCAACTTCAAGCTTATCATTTTAGTTCTAAAATCATTAGCCACCTCAAGAGCTCTATCATGGGATTTATTTAATCTAGATAATTCTAGGGCAAAGGTCTCCTCAAGAGATTCCTTGGTGGTTTGTTCATTTTCAATAGCTTGGGATAGCTCCACTATCTCATTAGCGTAATCACGCTCATGACCTTCCATTATCTCAATGGTGGCCTCATGCTCCTCGAGATGAGATTCCAACTCCTCAATATAATTCTTGCACTCAATGGCAATAGACATGATTTCCATGAAGTTGGAACGAGCAAGATTATTCTTATGAAGAGCTTTAAAAATCATTTCACCCTTAAGTTTTAAGGATGCAATATTTTCACTCTCTTCATCATTATCCTCATCCTCATTATCATCAACATCATCATCATGAAATATATTGGGATTCAAAGTAGTAGATACCTTTGAAGCCTTAGCCATAAGGCAAAAGTGAGAAACAATAGATGATGATGTAGGATCCCTTGAAGCATCATTCAAGGCCACATATTGTTCCATGAAGTGATGGATTTCCTCTACATTGTTAGCACAACAACTCGAGGAAATAGATACATTTTTATCATGGCAACAAGATATAGAAAGCATGTCATCATGAGATTTAGTCAGTCAGTTTTTACATGATATGCAAGGACTATAAACACAAGCATGTAAAAAATTTAGAGCGGTCCAAGTGTTAACGCCCAAAGATGAAGCATTACAATAAGATAGTGATGAAGGATCATCAACAATAAGCCCACTATCATCATTGCAATGATCACCACTACTCACCATATCATTACATTGTGGCAATCCACATGTAGGTGAAGTAGACGAAGTTGAGAAAACAACACCACCGGAGGTGGAGGGAGAACAATCATCCCTACAAATCTTGGACACACCATATTTATATTGAAGCTTTGTCCACAACTCATGAGCATCCCGGAATGGCATGAGTTGAAATATAACTACACTGCTCAACACATCAAAAAGCACATTAGAAGCTTGAGCATTGAGATAAGAGTTTTTCGCATCCTCTAAAGATGTGTTTTGGGAATCCTTTGGAGGAGAAAACCCCATATCTACAATTTGCTCTAAATTTGGGTCAATAACCCTAAAGAGATTAAGCATGCGAATTACCCAAACATGAAAATTTGTGCCACTGAAACTAAGAATGTCAAAGAATCCTAATCCCCTAGTCGACATCCTTACTCTCTAGGTGGTAAAACCTAATAATGAGAGACCTAGCTCTGATACCAATTGAAAGGACGTGGATGTCACCTAGAGGGGGGTGAATATGCTCTTTAAAATAATTACGGTTTAGGCTTGAAAAAATGCGGAATAAAACTGACGTTTAATTTGTCAAGCACAAAACCTAAAACAACTAGGTTCACCTACGTGCACCAACAAATTACGCTAAGCAAGATAAACAACTAAGTGATAGCAAGATATATAACAAGAAACAATATGGCTATCACAAAGTAAAGTGCATAAGTAAAGGGCTTGGGTAGGAGATAATCGAGGCACGCAGAGACGACAATGTATCCCGAAGTTGACACCCTTGCGGATGCTAATCTTCGTTTGGAGCGGTGTGGAGGCACAATGCTCCCCAAGATACCAATAAGGCCACCGTAATCTCCTCACTCCCTCGCACAAGGGAAGATGTCGTGATTCCACTAAGGGAACCTTGAGGGCGGTCACCGAACCCGTACAAACAAGGTTGGGGCAATCTCCACAACTTAATTGGAGGCTCCCAACAACACCATAAAGCTTCACCACAATGGAATATTGTTCGAGGTAACCTCAAATGCTGGAGGCAATCTCCACAACCTAATTGGAGACCCCCGACACTTGCCCGGAGCTGTACACCACAATGGTTGATCTCCCAGGCACCACCAAGCTTCTAGGATGCTAAAGCACCCAACAAGAACAAGCTTTAAGGTACCAAGCACCCAAGAGTAATAAGATTCTCAAACTTTACTTTCATGTATCACTGTGGAGAACTCAAACCTATGCACGAGATGCAATGGCAAGGGCACTCGGAGTGCCCAAGTCCTTCTCTCCCAAATCCCACCACAACAACTAATGCTATGGTGTAAAATGAGAGGAAGAACAAAGAAGAACACCAAGAACTCGAAGAACTAGATCCAAGGGGTTCCCCTCACACAAAGTAGAAAGTGATTGGTGGAAATGTGGATCTAGATCTCCCCTATCTTTTCCCTCAAAAAGGAGCAAGAATCATTGGAGGGATTGAGAGTTAGCAAGCTCTAAGAAGTTCAACAATGGGGAAAAACGAGCTCAAGAGTTGGGGAACCATTGGGAAGAAGACCCCCTTAAATGGGTCCCCACAAATATGCCTGTTATGTTTAGAATAACACACGGGCGGTACAACGGGTGATGTGGGTGGTACAACTGGTAAATGTAATATGGCGGTGCAACCGACCCTCAACCGCCCAAGAAACGCTCCAAAATAGAACCTAGTTCGGTGGTAGAGCGGTACATGGCCGGTACAACCTCCGGACCAATTTTGGAGCGGTACAACCGCTCCAAACACCGGTTGTACCGGTCAAGCGGTATATCTCTCTTAGGGGCGGTACAACCTCTGAGTGAAAAACACGTAAGACAAAAACAACCATAACTTTCGCATACGAGTTCCGAATTGAGCAAACTCAAGCTTGTTGGATAGCAGATGACAAGTACTATCCTAACAACGAATGTTATAGCAATAAGAGGTACTAGAAAAATGCCAATTATATAGAGATGTGAAACCTCTACGAATGAAGAACCGATAAAAACTCCAACATCGAAAACATCGTAGAAGATGCACATGAACTCCATTTTCGATGAACTCGAGCTTGTCATAAAGATGACCATAAGCTCTAAAACACACAAAGAGAACCACCAAACAAGAACCTAGAAAGATGATGCAAGGATGGAAATGGTTTGAGCTCTCAACAAACGATACGATCAAGCTACTCACTTTGAGAGCCTCCCTTGACAGTACGTCAATCTATCCTAAAATAGAAAAACCTATCAAGGGAAAACCTATACCTTGCACCTAGTCCACTTGAGCTAGATGATGATGATCTTGACTTCCTCAAGATGGACCACCTTTCTTGATTGCGCTGGATCGATGAAGACTTGTAAATTGCTCCCCATACTCCACTATGGGTGAGCCACTCTTCAGCACATCTTCACAAGTCTATTGCCACCACAATGGGCGGCAAGCTTCAAGCATGATATCTTCATGATGCCCCACTTGAACTTGCACACCACAATCTTCTGTGGGTTGAATGAGATCTTCCTCTTGACGCAAACCCATGGAAACACACCTAACGCTACATAGAACTCTCACGAAGACCATGTGTTAGTACACAAAGTGTAATGGACAATGCTTGCCATACCATGGGATCACTTGATCCTTCTTGGTACATCTTGTACGCTTTGTGTGTTGATCAACTTGATTTACTCTTTGACTTAGTCTTCATCAACCTTGTGTCTTTATGACCAATCTTTGGATAAAACCTTGAATGCCACCTTGCTCATCATATAAACTCCTTGAAATCAACATATGGACTTCAAGAAGTGCCTATGGACAAATCCTACAAATATAACTTAAGGCAACCATTAGTCCATAGGGATTGTCATCAATTACCAATACTACATATGGAGAAATATGCTCTAACACCAAAAATATAGAGATGTGAGACCTCTATGAATGAAGAACCGACAAAACTCCCAACATCGAAAATATCATAGAAGATGCATATGGACTTCGTTTTCGATGAACTCGAGCTTGTAATGAAGATGACCATAAGATCTACAATTCACAAAGAGAATCACCAAAAAAGAACCAAGAAAGATGATGCAAAGATGTAAATGGTTTGAGCTCTCAATGAACGATACAATCAAGCAACTCACTTGGGAGCCCCCTTGACAGTACGACGATCTATCCTAAAATAGAGAAACCTATCAATGGCAAACCTATACATTGCATATAGTCAACTTGAGCTAGAATATGACGATCTTGACTTCCTCAAGATGGACCACCTTTCTTGATTGTGTTGGATCGATGAAGACAAGTTGATTGCCCCCCATACTCCAGTATGGGCGAGCCACTCTTCAGCACATCTTCACAAGTCCATTGCCACCACAATGGACGACAAGCTATAAGCAAGATATCTTCGTGATGCTCCACTTGAACTTGCAAACTACAATCTTGATGACGATCACCACTTGACGTCATCCTCGATGGGTTGTATGAGATCTTCCTCTTGACAGAAGCCCATGGAAACCCACCTAACCCCACATAATACTCTCATGAAGACCACGGATTAGTACAAAAAGTGTAATGGACAATGCTTACCATACCATTGGATCACTTGATCCCTCTCGGTACATCTTGTACGCTTTGTGTATTGATCAACTTGATTCACTCTTTGACTTAGTCTTGATCAACCTTGTGTTTTTATGGCCAATCTTTGGATAAAATCATGAATACCACCTTGGTCATCATATAAACTCATTGAAACCAGCAGATGGACTTCAAGAAGTGTCTATTGACAAATCCTACAAATATAACTTAAGGCAACCATTAGTCCATAGGTATTGTCATCAATTACCAAAACCACATATGGAGAAATATGCTCTAACACCAGTGCATCTTTGAACTTTTGTGAAATATACTTGGATAGAATCATTCGTTCAATGACACATATGTTCTTATTAATTACCAAAACCACCTTAGGGAGCAATTGTGCTTTCATTCTCTCCCTTTTTTGTAATTGATGAGTACATATAGATCAAAGCTTCGACAAAAGATAAAATCAATGATTAGCATTGTCGCTTCGAGAAGTATGTGAAAAGAAAGAGGTCCCCTAAATTTGTGCATTATTTTAAATTTGCGTTTGAATGCAAATGCACAATCGATTATGATCATGGGTCACTTTTCCATGTCACATACATCTTTGTGGTGCGCATAAATGATATGAATAAATAGTAATGCACATAACACCAAAAAATGAGTGAATGATTATCATGTAGATAACTCATAGGTATAACGTAGTAGCATCAACAATCAAAGCGTATGATCAAACACGAAAGTTCGAGTCATCTAAAAGACCAAATGTTTTGTAAAACCAAACGAGAGCAAATAAAAAAGCAAAGATCCCCCTCTCTCTCTCTCTCAGCCCTGAATGATCTATACACTTCTCCCCCTTTGGCAACAAGTTACCAAAAAGTTCAAAGGTCTAGAACTAACCGTTGCTCTGGGCTCGATCTCCTCCGGTAGTAGTTGATGGAGTCGACAGAAGAGCATCGTTGAAGGATTAAGCGGATGTCCCCAGAGGTGGAGGCGTTGACACTCAAGGTGCAGGAGGTGGAGCTGGAGCCGAAGGCATTAATGATTGAGTTGATGAAGTTGGTCTTGCTTCCGTCACTGGCACAGCTATAGACCTAGACTAGGTCTTGAACTGAGTAGTTGTGGAATGAGGCAAATCATAATCATCATTTCTGGAATGGGATATATGCAGTGCATCAACCTCACGCTGGAGCTGCTCAACAATTGTAGCCAACTTTTTCACTTTGACATACAGGTCATGGAATCTAGTCTCCACGATCCTCTCAAGGCTCTTCTGATTCAGCAAGATCTATGAAATACTCTTCTCCATACCTTGGATGGTGCTGACAAGAAATGACATCTACTCCTCTCTAGATCTCAACTGTGGTGCTGGAGCATCTCTGGCTGCATCTGCCTTTGCTGTCTCTGCGTGCTAACGAGCTGTAGCTGAGCTGGGACGACCGAGGTCCATCACAACTTCATTGTCCTCGAGCTCTGGCTGAAGTGGCATGTGTGGACGATCAAGTAGATATGCATGCTTGCCAATGCTCGCATTGATGAGCATATGAATATATGGTGCATACTGTAGGATCGAAAGTATGTCTAGAGGGGGTGATTAGACTACTTGACCAATAAAAACTTAGCCTTTCCCAATTTTAGTTGTGGGCAAGTTTTAGCAATTATGGCAAGTCAAGTACACCCTTAACATGCACATCTAAGGATATAGCAGGGGAAGGTAAAACATGCAAGTGTAAATTAAAGGGAGTAAGGTAGGGAGATCAAACGCAAGAGGTTCACACGACAATTTTTGGCATGGTTCTGATAGGTGGCGCTATCGTACGTCCATTTTAGTGGAGACTTCACCCATGGAGGGTAACGGCTGCGAGAGTCCACGGAGGGCTCCACCCACAAGGGGTGCACGAAGAAGCGGTCTTGTCTATTCCACCAAGGCTTTTGTCCACACAAGACTAGCCTCACTCACGGTAGATCTTCATGAAGTAGGCGATCTCCTTGCCCTTACAAACATATTGGTTCAACTCCACAACACGATGTACGAGGCTCCCAAGCGACACCTAACATATATAGGAGGCACCACCCTCCAAAAGGCAATAGATGTGGTAGAACAATGAACTCCTTGCTCTTGTGCTTCTAAAGATAGTCTCCTCAACATTCAATCACTCTCCCACAGAATATGCGTGGGTAGGATAGATTGATTTGGTGGAAAGCAACTTGGGGAGGCTAGAGATCAAGTTTCAAATGGATGGATTCGAATATCTTGATCTCAACACATGAGTAGGTGGCGCTCTCTCAGAAAAATGGTTTTGGCAATGAAGTGTGTGTTCTAAGTGCTTCCTCTACGAATGTGAGGTAGGTGGAGGGGTATATATAGGCAGCACCCAAAATCCAACCATTACACCTGAAGTGACCAACTCAGTGACATCGAAGTCATAAAATTGGTGGTACCGACTTGCACAAAAGGCAGCAACTTTTGAATCTCAGTGAGACCGGTATACACAACTCGGTGGAACTGAAAATGTGGCTAACGGTCATATGGCCCAACTCGGTGACTCCGATACCAAAACACAAAAATTCCAATTTCGTGTACCAAGGCAATAGAAAGTTGGTCACCTGAACTCGGTAGCAACGATGCATAATTGGTTGTACCGAAATGGTAGGTTTGGCTAGGGTTCTGTGTGGGTTGAAAATCGGTAGGGCCGAATCTGAAAACTTGGTGGCACCGATTTTGGATATGTGGCTATAGAAAGAAGTGTTATGTGGAAAACTGACTGAGTATTTTTGGTGGCTACGTGTGAGCACTTGAGGAACCAGTTCATTTTAATACCTCACCCCCTTTTAATAGTATTGGCTTTCCTATGGACTCAAAAGTGATTTCTCACAAATATAAAACGAAGACTCTTTTTGCTTGAAGCTTGAGCCAATCTTATTCCTTTCTTGCACCAAGGAGCTTCTCCACATAAACCTTTACCAATGCATCTTTTGAAATTTTCTGAAATATACTAGGATAAAATCATTAGTCCAATGATGCATATGTTGTGATCAATTATCAAAACCACCTTAGGGAGCAATTGTGCTTTCAATCTCCCCATTTTTGCTCATTGATGACAACATATAGATCAAAGCTTCGACAAAAGATATAATCAATGATTAGCATTGATGCTTTGAGAAGTATGTGAAAAGCAAGAGTTCCCCCTAAATTTGTGCATTATTTATAATTTGCATTTGAATGCAAATGCACAACCGATTAATATCATGGGTCACTCTTTCATGTCACATACATCTTGGTGGTGCTTATACATGATATGAATGAATAGTAATGCACATTGCACCAAAAGAATAAGTGAATGATCATCGTATGCATAGCTCAAAGATAATAATGTAGTAGCATCAACCAACCAAAGCGTATGATCAAACACAGGTAACTAGATAAATTCATCCAACGAGACAAAGTTTTGTAAAAACCAAACGACCAAACAGAGAAAATAATGTCAAAATCTCTCTCTCGCTCGAAGCCCTAAGATCTATACATTTCTCCCCTTTGGCAACGAGTTACCAAAAAGTTCGAAAGTATTGAGCTAATCGTCTATGTGGGCCCTATCTACTGGGGTAGTGATGATGGAGTAGACAGAAGAGCGTCGGCAAAGACTTCGGGAGAATGTCCTGGAGCTGGAGGAGTCGATACTGGAGGTGCTCGAGCTGGGGCTGAAGATGAAGGTACAAATGCGTGAGTTGATGAAGTTGGTCTTGCTTCCGACACTGGCACAACCGCTGACCGGGGCTTGGTACTAAACTAAGTGGTAGTGTGAGGAGGCGACTCTTCATCATCAGTAGTTGAACTGGGTGTCCTCACACCATCAACTTGATGCTTGAGCTGATCAACACTAGCAGATGTCTCTGTCACTTTGACGTCCAAATCATGGAATTTGATTTCCACGATCCTCTCTAAAATCCTTTGGTTTAGCATAATCTCCGAGATGTTCTTCTCCATACCTTGGATAGAACTCACTAGAAATGTCATTTGCTCAGCTTGAGTTCTGAGTTGTGGAACTGGTGGTGGCACATTCCTAGTAGCCTGTGCTGCTGCTGCCTCTGCTGTCTCTCTAGATGCGGTGAGCTGGGATCATTGGCATCCATCACAACTTCATTATCTTCAAATTCAGGCTGAAGGGGAAAATGGGGACGATCAAGCAGATATGCATGCGTGCCAAGTTTGCCATTGATAAGTATCTGAATGTATGGGGCATATCCACAAGATCTCTTTTGGTCTACAACAGTCCTCCTAATAGTCTCTGATAACCCACAAGTATAGGGGATCGCAACCGTTTTCGAGGGTAGAGTATTCAACCCAAATTTATTGATTCGACTCAAGGGGAAGCCAAAGAATATTCTCAAGTATTAGCAGTTGAGTTGTCAATTCAACCACACCTGAAAGATTTAGTATCTGCAGCAAAGTATCAGTAGCAAGGTAGTATGATAGGAGCAGTAGCAACGGTAACCAGTAGTAGCAAAGTGACAGTAGTAGCAGCAAAGTAACAGAAGTAGCAACAGAGTAACAGTAGCAGCAGTGACAGCAGTAGCGGCAAAGTAACATAGCAAGGACCAGTAGGAAAAACTCGTAGGCATTGGATTGGTGATGGATGACTATGCCGAATGCTATTCATCATGCAATAGCTATAACACGGAGAGATATAAGTAGCTCCAATTCGTCAATGTAATGTAGGCATGTATTCCGTATGTAGTCATACGTGCTTAAGGAAAAGAACTTGCATGACATCTATTGTCCATCCCTCCCGTGGCAGCGGGGTCCTAATGGAAACTACAGGATATTAAGGTTCTCCTTTTAATAAAGAACCGGACCAACGCATTAACACTTAGTGAATACATGAACTCCTCATACTATGGTCATCTCCGGGAGTGGTTCCGGCTATTGTCACTCCGGGGTTGCCGGGTCATAACACATAGTAGGTGACTACAACTTGCAAGATAGGATCAAGAACACACATATATTGGCGACAACATAATAGGTTCAGATCTGAAATCATGGCACTCGGGCCCTAGTGACAAGCATTAAGCATGGCAAAGTAGTAGCAACATCAATCTCAGAACATAGTGGATACTAGGGATCAATCCCCGTCAAAATTAACTCGGTTACATGATAGATCTCATCCAACCCATCACTGTCAAGCAAGCCTACGATGAGATTACTCACGAACGGTGATGTCACGCCCAAGATGCGACCCTATCCTCGATTTGGCTCGAGGGCCTCGTCAGGGATAGAAGCGCATCTCGTCGTGTCGCAAGAATGGATATCGTTACAAGTACATGTACTGAAAAGAAGAGATATATAAAGAGTTGGCTTACACTCGCCACAAGCTACATCAGAGTCACATCAGTACATTACATAATCCTCAAGAGTAAGAGCAGGGTCCGACTAGGGACGGAAACAAACGACAAAAGAAGAACGACGTCCATCCTTGCTATCCCAGGCTGCCGGCCTGGAACCCATCCTAGATCGATGAAGAAGAATAAGAAGCAACTCCAAATGAACAATCAACGCGCTCGCGTCAAGTAACCTTTACCTGTACCTGCAACTGGTGTTGTAGTAATCTGTGAGCCACAGGGGACTCAACAATCTCATTTCCAAAGGTATCAAGACTAGCAAAGCTTAATGGGTGAGGCATGGTTAAGTGCTGAGGTTGCAGCAGCGGCCAAGCATATATTTGGTGGCTAAACTTACGAGTACAAGAAATAAGAGGGGGAAGATCTACGCATAACGGACGTGAACTACTGATGATCAAATGAATGATCCTGAACACCTACCTACGTCAGACATAACCCCACCGTGTCCTCGATCGGAGAAAGAACTCACGAAAGAGACAGTCATGGTTACGCACACAGTTGGCAAGTTTTAATTAAGTTAACTTCAAGTTATTTAGAACCAGCGTTAAACAAAGTTTCCACGTTGCCACATAACCGCGGACACGGCTTTCCGAAAGATTTAACCCTGCAGGGGTGCTCCAACTAGTCCATCACAAATTACCACAAGCCGCATAGAAATCCTCAATCACGAAGCTCGAGATCTCGTCGGATTCCCTAGTGGAAAACCTCAACTCTGAGATTACCCAAAGCATCACCGGAATCCCGATGCACAAGATATCTCATCAAAGGTAAAACTAATCCAGCAAGGCCGCCCGACGTGTCGACGATCCCGATAGGAGTCGCGTACCTCGTTCTCAAGACACGACGGATGAGCGATGGTTACCACGCCAAACGCCAAGTTGCCCGGGTAGCATTAATAAGCTGCTCTGTTTTGGACCAACACTCATGAGGGGCACTGGCCCGGGGGTTGATTAAATTATCCTCGGGGTCCGGAAAGTCCCTATGCAATTTTATTAGGTGTTTAGGCAAATGTAGTACCAATGTTGGGCCTTGCCAGACCAGCTTTAATCTAAAACGAATTATCAAGGGGTCCCCATAACAACCCCGATCGTGTTAGGAGCGCTCAATTATGGAACATAACACCGGTAGCCGGAAACTAAGGGGCCAAAGGTGGAACAAAACACCAGGCTAGAAAGGCCGAGCCTTCCACCTTTTACCAAGTATATAGGTCCATTAAGTTAAATAGCATTAATATGGTGATATAACAAGGAACCCATGTTTCACATGGAAGCAACTGCACCTGCAACTAGCAACGCTAACAACAGAGTTAAGCAAGCAGTAACAAGCCAATCAGTGGTTTGCTAGGTTGAACAGGTTGAAGGTTTCATGGCATTGTTGAGAGGCTGAATTTAACAGGTGGTAGGCAACGAGACATAATCGATAGAAGCGATAAACTAGCATGACAATTATAGTAATGGTATCTGGGGAAGTGATCATCTTGCCTGAGATCCCGCTTGGAAGAAGAATGTCTCCGTGAAGCAGACGAACCGACGTAGTCGAACGGGTCCTCACATCCGACACGCTTGCGGAACTCTATCGAGACGAAGCAGACCGGAAACACAAATCAACACACGATATTCACCACACGACGCACAACACATATGATGCATGAGCAGTTGAAAACATGCACGTCACGGCATGACAATCCACTCAATCAAACACTACACATTAAGTGAAGTTCAATATGCAACGAGTTGCATATTGACGAAACTCCACGTTTAATTATTTAGTTCTATCCCAATTAGATACACGGAAATATTAAATGTGATTAAACATGGCAAGAGGTGAAGCGCAATTAAACTACTTATCTAGGCATTTTAAATGAGGTCGGAAATGACAAATAGCATCTCCGAGACGACCTCATATGTTAATTTACAATTCTGTCCAGATCTGAATTAACACATTTAATTAGTTGTTAAACAGCAAACCAAATAGGTTCACATGATTCTACGCGTCATGGCAAGCAATCTACACATAAAGAACACCTCCAACGGAGCTACGGATCAAAAGTTACAAGCATCGCAAGATATGATGGCATGAATGGAAAAATGTGTGCAACGGCAGCTACGAGCACTTCAACACATACAGACAGCAAGAGAAAATGAAACTACACGAGATTCTAAGCAAGTTCCATGTAGGACACGATCAAAACGGAGCTACGGTTCGAAAACTACGAGTAAAACAAGAAAACACTACAATCTGCCAAAATCAGCCACATAGCACTTTCTACGCCCCACAACTACGAGCTACACAACTCCGATAAACGCAAGTAAGGCATGGCACGAAAGAGGGCAAGACGCTCTACTACAAACAACTAACAACAACTAGCATGGCAGCAAGGAGCACTAGGAAAAGAAGACACCAAATGGCATCTCACACACTATTTCAGACTTAGTGAAAATAGCACTTCACGAAAGTGCAGTTTTCGATCTGAAGCTATATTGACAGCAGAAAAACCTATAGCTACAGGACTCCAAATGGAATGAAACTTCATAGCATGCTAGAGAAACACAAGGGCTGCAACTTACTCCATTGGACCAACCTCAAAAGAGCTACCGATCACAAGATGCAAGCAAGACAAGACAACAACAAAAATATAACAGATTCCAGACATAGAAATATTTCAGCACGTCTAAAACAACACTATTTCTAGCAGCTTGAGGGCAATCAAAACACACCTAAACATGCATTTCTATTGCAACCAAAAATACCAGGGGCTAAACAAAACATCCAAGATCAACTCTCTAGTTGTGAACTAATTCAAACGAGGCACGGAATAAATCCTACGAATTAACAAAAGGGCAACTTAGCAAAATATCTCGCGAACTAACTTGCTCTAATGCTAAAACTAATTGCACAGAAAAATCCATGGGATTTTTCTACCCCGGAAACATATAAAATATGGAGAGAATTCCTTATTTGGCCCTTTCTTAAATTCTTCTTCCCTATTTGGCCCTAAATATTATTTTTTTCCCTATTTGACATCTAAACTTCATTTCCTTCCTAATATGGCCCTGTAGTGCAATCTGAACACTGACGGTGTTAAATATGGTTGTAAAATGACTCTTTTGCCCTTGATGAATTGTGGGAACAAAAGTTACTCTCTAGTGTGTGTGACATATTTAAGCCAATAAAAACGTACCAGTAGCTCAATAACCGTTGAAAGCATCCAAAATGGAACTACTGGTACGTTTTTATTGGCTTAAATATGTCACACACACTAGAGAGTAACTTTTGTTCCCACAATTCATCAAGGGCAAAAGAGTCATTTTACAACCACATTTAACACCGTTAGTGTTCAGATTGCACTACAGGGCCATATTAGGAAGGAAATGAAGTTTAGATGTCAAATAGGGAAAAAAATAATATTTAGGGCCAAATAGGGAAGAAGAATTTAAGAAAGGGCCAAATAAGGAATTCTCTCTAAAATATGTGGGGTTTGCAACACAAAATTATGCCGCACATAATTACGGGAAAATAACCTATATACGGGAAAATAAACTACCGGCAATCCATACACGCAAAAAAATACAAATGACTGGTCTAAAATACATGATAAAATGGTCCCTAAAACATAGACATTTTATCTACGGCATACGGGTAATCCGGACACGCACGAGAAATAAGTACGGTTCGGATCCTATTGAAACAGCACGCAAAACTAGTCATTAGGCACGCTAAACTAAATCAAACAAATACACCAGTTGTGAAATCGCGTTCTACTCGCAAAGCTACCCCAAAACCATATCTAATTCATCACGATCCGACACTCGGTTAAATATCTACGCTCGTTTTAATATCCGACAATTTTCCTGGAATTAAATTAATTCCAAAATCCTAAATAAACTAAACGGGCCAAACTGGTGGGCGCAATCTAACTAAGATGCTCGGGGCGAGGGATAAGCTCACCTGAGTGAGGGCCTCTTGGCCGGTTGGTGAAGCTGGCCTGCTGGCCAGCCCAGCGCTGGAGGTGGGCAGAGGTGAGGCCTCGCGACCCTGGGCCGGCTTAGGGCCCAGGCGGAGGAGAAGGCGGCCACGACACGCGAGCGGGAGGAGTTGACCCCTCGAGCTCCCAGGCTGGCGGCGGGTTGCGGGCGGCGGCGCGGCCTCGCAGGTGCCGGAACGGCGCGGGAACGAAGGAAGCCGGCGGGGCGAGGCCGGATCCGAGCGGATCTGGGCTGAGGAGCGCCGTTTCCGGCGACGGAAGGAGCGGGCGTCGCGGCGAGGAGCTTCTCCCTGCGGCCGGTGGTGCAAAGCAGCGGCCGAGCAGCGGGGCGGCGCTGGAGGGGGCCTGACGGCCAAGACGGTCGGCGGTGGCGCGGCGACCAGCGGGGACGGCGCGGGGGCCGAGGGCGGCGGGCGCGCAGGCGGGCGGCGACGGGCGGCGGCACGACGGGGGCTTCTTCCGGGCAGGCGCGGCCATGGCCAGGAGCTCGGGAGCCTCGGGAGCACAGGGGCTCGAGCCACGGCGGCGGCGGCGCGATGGGCTCGGCCGGGCCCGATCTGGGCCTGGTGGGCCGGCGGCGCGGGGGAGGAGAGAGAGAGAGCAGGTGGGAGGCTAGGGTTTCGGGTAGGTGGCGCGGAAATCAAGGAGGGATTAGAGGGAGGCTGTCGAAAAATTAGAAGGGGTCTATATATAGACAAACGGGGGGCTCGGTTAACCGGAATCGCGCTCCGGATCCAACCGCGGGGTCGGATTCGGACGATTCCGAACGCAGGTATGGGTACGCGGCCGTGTAGAGGGGATATCCGGAGACGAGAGGGAGAACGGGCGGCGCGACAACGAATTTTAAAACACCGGCAGACGTCCGACGGTAGACCGATTGTGGTGCCGCTATGGGCGACCGTTCGGGTACCAGACGAACTCCGATCGCGACGAAACTTGACAGGCGGCCTAGCTATATTAAAATAAGACCGCACGTCAAATCTCAACCCGATCAGCAAAAGTTTTACGAACACTTTTTAAAACAGGGTTTGGACGATGCCGCGGGCGCGTGCGTGTGCGGTCGGGCTTAGAACGGACAACGACGTGAACCGACAACTAACAACGGATGCAAGTTTTGAAAACTGTCGGCAACGGAGATGCCGATGCAATGTGGATGATGCGCATGATGCGATGATGACGCGACAAAATAAAATAGGCACACGACGAAAACGGAAAGAAAGGGGAATCTTCTGGAACGCCGGTCTCGGGCTGTCACACGTGAAGAGCATCATGGAATTGGCGATGAAGGAAGGTCTGTGATGACGATGGCGACGATCTCCCCTCTCCGGAGCCCAGAACGGACTCCAGATCTGCCCTCCAGAGGAAGAAGAGGAAGTGGCGGCGCCTCCATATCGTAAAACACGATGAACTCTTCTCCTTGATTTTTTCCGGACGAAACATATTAAATAGATCTAGATTTGGAGGCGGTGGAGCTTTGTGGGCCCCACAAGCCTGCCAGGCGCAGCCGGGGGGGGTGCCCGCGGCTGGTGGGCTTGTGGGCTCCACGCTCCACTTGCTCCGCAGATTCTTGCGCCAGTATTTTTTATATATTCCACAAAAATTCTCCGTAAATTTCCAGGTCATTCCGAGAACTATTATTTCTGTGCAAAAACAACACCATGGCAATTCTGCTGAAAATAACATTAGTCCGGGTTAGTTCCATTCAAATCATGCAAATTAGAGTCCAAAACAAGGGAAAAAGAGTTTGGAAAAGTAGATACGATGGAGACGTATCAACTCCCCCAAGCTTAAAGCCTTGCTTGTCCTCAAGCAATTCAGTTTACAAACTGAAAGAGACAAAAGGAAAACTTTTACGAACTCTGTTTGATCTTGTTGTTGCAACTATGTCTAACTCATATCCAGAATTTCAGCAAGATCACAAGCAAACCACATAAGCAAATGACATCTAGGTCTCACGGTAAACTCATATCAATGGCATAATTAACTAGCGAGCAAATAATAATAAGTCTCAAACGTCAACACTTCAATCAAAACAATCATGAAGCAGTACGAACAGATGGTATCTCGCTAGCTCTTTCTAAGACCGCAAAATATAAATGCAGAGCACCTTCAAAGACCAAGGGCTGACTAAACATTGTAATTCATGGCAAAGAAGATCCAGTCACAGTCATACTCAACACAGTTAAAAGGAAAGCATAAAAATGACAGAGGTAATCTCTAATTGGTGCTTTTATAAGAGGAGGATGACTCAACATGAACATAAATAGACAGGCCCTTCGCAGAGGGAAGCATTGATGCAGAGGTGCCAGAGCTCAAGCTTTGAAAACAGAGATAATAATTTTGGGTGGCATGCTTTCATTGTCAACGCAATGACTAAGAGTTCTCACCATCTTCCACGCTACACATACTATAGGCGGTTCCCAAACAGAAAATTAAAGTTTTGACTCCCCCACCACCAATCAATCACACTCCACGACTAGCCGAATACTCGGGTGCCGTCCATACCAACATCAATCCATGGGGAGTTTTGTTTGCAATTATCTTTTCAATTTGAGCATGGAACTGGGCATTCCAATTACCGACCCCTTTCTCGTGAATGATAGTGAATAAACACATATCGAGGATAACACGCCTAGCATGGAAGATACTGATAGCCCCCTGTCACCACATGAGCGGTTCAGGCATGCAAAACAGATTATTTCTTGAAGGTTTAGACAGTGGCACAGACAAATTTACTTTGAACGACAGGTAGATACCGCATATAGGTAGGTATGGTGGACTCATATGGAACAACTTTGGGTGTATGGAAGTGGATGCACAAGCAGTATTCCCACTTAGTACAAGTGAAGGCTAGGAAAAGACTGGGAAACGACCAACTAGAGAGCGACAACAGTCATCAAAATGCATTGAGTGCAAGCATGAGTAGGACATAAATCACCGTGAACATGAATATCATAGAGGCTATGTTGATTTTGTTTCAACTACATGCATAAACATGCGCCAAGTCAAGCCACTTGAATCATTCAAAGGAGGATACCATCCTATCATACTACATCATATTCATCTCAAGATTCATGTTGGCATCCAAGACAAACCATTATAAGCTCCTAGCTAATTAAGCATGGCATCAGAAACTATGATCTCTAAGTTGTCATTGCAAACATGTTTCTCTCACAACAAAGCTGAATCAGGAACGATGAGCTAGTCATATTTACAAAAACAAAATAGATCGAGTTCATACCAACTTTTCCAGGCTCAGTCACTTCATCATATATCCTCATTATTGCCTTTCACTTGCACGACCGAATGATGTGAACAATAATAAGAGTGCTCGTGCATTGGACTACGCTGGAATCTGTAGGCAAACACAAAGGAGAAGACAAGGTAATATGGATCTTTGACACATAAACAGATATGCAAGCGAGAGCCACTAAACATTGTAACCATGGTCTTCCACCTTGACCCAAAGAAAAAGAAAACTATTTACACGGGAAAGCTCCCAACAAGCAAAAGAAGAACAAGAAAATCTTTTTGGGCTTTTTCGAACTAGACAGACACACGAAAAGAAAACGAGAAAAAGAAATAAATTAGCATGGATGATACAGTGGCAAAGTGTGAACACCGAATAAACAAAGTGAAAGCATAAGCAAGAATATAAAGTCGGTGAGAAACACGTACTCCCCCAAGCTTAGGCTTTTGGCCTAAGTTGGTCTACTCCCAAGGATGGTCCGGGCGATACCCAAAATCATAATGGGGGTTATACGGGAGCGCTGCAGCCACTGCCTGAATAGCTGCCTCACGGAGACGAGCAGCCTTTGCCTCCCTCTCATACTCCTCGGTCTCTCCTCTGGTTATGTAATATCTCTGTTTTACCTGAAAGTCAAAGAAGGTAGGAGCAGGAAGGGTAATATGGAAAACACGCTGCCGGTTAAATATTAAACGATATAGGAGGGATTCATCATCCCTCTCAAGGAACTGACAGCGTGTCAAAGCGGTGCGATCAAGGAAAGCTGTATGGAGCGGGGGATCTCCTTCGCGGATGGGTACTCCAAGAAAATTTGCTATGCAAGTGGCATAGATCCCACCAAAGAAATCCCCTTCATTAGCATTATTATTCAGCCTCCTTGCTATTATAGCTCCCATGTTAAAACTTCTATCACCCGTTACTGCGCTCTTTAGGATACTAAGGTTGGGTGCACAAAGGTGACAATGCTCAATCTTGCCATTAATGCATCTGCCTATGAAGAGGGCAAAGTAATGCAAGGCAGGAAAATGAATGCTCCCCATGGTAGCCTGCGTAATATCTCTAGTTTCTCCAACAGTTATACCAGAGAAAAAAATCTCTAACCAAAGATTTAGGAGGATCATTGAGACTACCCCAAATAGGTATCTTGCAAATTCTATTGAAATCCTCTAAATCCATGGTATACGATTTTTCATAGAGATCAAACAGTATAGATGTATCACGGCCAACTAAAAATTTGAATCTACGAAAAAAAGAGGCAGTGAGAGCAACATACTTTTCACATTTATCGGAGATGAATTCTTCGAGTCCGACGCTATGAACAAGTGTATCAAACTCGTCTTTGAAACCTGCCTCAATCATGAATTCATCAGAAGGCCATTCACATGGTTGTACCTGTGCGTTCCTTGGTTGGTAAGGACCGGGCTCCCGAATCGCGAGACGGGGACCTCTCTTGCTTGAGGAACCACCATGATAGTTTCTCCTGAACATCTTCCTTTTCTGAAATTTTCAGTGACTCTAAGGAAAAATGAACAAGGCCTAGCGAAACTCGTAGCAACTACTCCCACAAGTGCCTAGAGGCCATATTATGCATCAAAACTACTTGGGACCAGCTAAAATTAGCATGGAAAGCTCAAGAACATGGTCACCAAGGCAGCAGAAATACGCGAAGTATAAGGCACTAGAGCAAAAACTAATTGGACCAATGGAGGAGTCACTTACCAAGGAGTAATTTCCCCAAAACAGCTTGGTAAATGGTGCTTTGCACAAGGAGATCGAAAATCCCAACAAGAAGAGCAAGAACACGGGTTTGAGCTGCGAAACGATTTTTTCTGGAGGTAGGAGAAGCAGATGGGAGTTAGAATGAGTGGAGGGGGTGCACGTGGGCCCCACAAGCCTAGTAGGCGCGGCCAGGGGGGTGCCCGCGCCTCCAGGACTTGTGGCCCACTGGTGCAACCCCCAGACTAGCTCTTCGTCTCAATATTTTTCAAAAATTCCAGAAAAAATCATATTTGATTTTCACGGCATCCGGAGAACTTTTATTTTGGGGGTACTTATCTACGGGACGCTAACAGCAGAAAACAGGGAAAACTAAACTAGTTCTATCATTTTTTTTCTAAGCAACCGAATGTGAAAACTTGGAACATAGGTTTGTGACTCCTCGATTCATCCGTCTCATGGTCATCGAAAGAAATCCGTCAATGAGGTTGATGAAGTCTCCTTGTCAAACTTTTTCAAATCGCAAAAGAGAACAGAGAATTTTCGAATAGTCACTAGGTCACCTCAATGGGGATGTGCATATCCCCGACAATCAAATCATACTTCATCTTAATAGTAGGTATAGGGCATTCAAAGCTCCCAATAAGAATCGATGAAGTTTTTTCGATAGCATTGATGCAATGTACTCGATATTGTTTCTTCGGAAAGTGCACCGTATGCTCATTACCATTGACATGGAAAGTGACATTGCCTTTGTTGCAATCTATAACAGCCCCTGCAGTGTTTAAAAAGGGTCTTCCGGGGATGACCGCCATGGCATCGTCCTCGGGAATATCCAAGATAACAAAGTCTGTTAAGATAGTAACGTTGGCAACCACAACAGGCACATCCTCGCAAATGCCGATAGGGAAAGCAATTGATTTGTCGGCCATTTGCAGAGAGATTTCAGTGGGTGTCAACTTATCCAGCTCAAGTCTATGATAAAGAGAGAGAGGCATAACACTAACACCGGCTCCAAGGTCGCATAAAGCAGTTCTAATGTAGTTACCTTTAATAGAGCAAGGTATAGTGGGCACTCTGGGATCACCTAGTTCCTTAGGAGTTCCACCCTTGAAGGTATAGTTAGCGAGCATGGTGGGAATCTCAACCTCAGGTATCCTCCTCTTATTAGTCACAACATCCTTCATGTACTTAGCATACAGAGACATTTTGAGCATACCTGTCAAACGCATTTGCAGAAAGACAGGTCTAATTATTTCAACAAAACGCTCAAAATCCTCACCATCCTTTTTCTTGGATGGTTTGGGAGGAAAGGGCATGGGTTTCTGAACCCATGGTTCCCTTTCTTTAGCATGCTTCCTAGCAGTGAAGTCATTCTTATCGTATCTCTTATTCTTAGGCTGTGGGTTATCAAGATCAACAAGTTCAATCTCCACATCCTTATCATTGCTAGGTTGAGCATCTTCATGAACATCAGTATTGATATTATCATTAGGCTCATGTTCATCACCAGATTGTGTCTCAGCATCAGAAGCAGAGACATCCTTTGGACTCTCAGGTGAATCAGCAACAGGGTTGCTAACGTGCAAATCCCTATCATCTTTCTTCTTCTTTCTAGGATGACTAGGTGCATCAGTGCTAACTCCTTGAGAATCTTGTTCAATTCTCTTAGGATGACCCTGAGGATACAAAGGTTCCTGGGTCATTCTACCGCCTCTCGTGATGACTCTAACAGAATTGTCATTCAACTCATTGAGCAAGTCATTCTGAGCTTTAAGTACTTGTTCTACCTGAGTAGTAACCATCAAAGTTATCAGAATCGCGACTCAAGTCTTAGAATCTTACGACTTTACGATCCAAACTAGCCCCTCTGATTCCACGACTTTGCTCATAGAATCTAAGTTTCTACTATCTTGATAGTTATGATTCTACGATTCACGATCCTACCAACGGAGCTCCGATCCGATTCAGAATCACGATTTTGACAACCTTGGTAACCATAGAGGCATGCTTACTCAGGAGCTTAAGATCATTGACGTTTCTGTCTACACAAGCACTTAAATGACTAAGCATACGAGCATTCTGTTCCAATTGTTTGCTAACGTAATCATTGAAGCTCTGTTGTTTGGCAACAAAGTTATCAAATTCATCCAGGCATAGGCTAGCAGGTTTATCAAAAGGAATATCACTCTCATCAAACCTACACAGAGAATTTACTTCTACTACCTGTATCGGGTTATCAAGACCATGGATCTCTTTGATAGGTGGTAGATTTTTGACATCTTCAGATTTAATGCCTTTCTCTTTCATAGATTTCTTAGCTTCTTGCATATCTTCAGGACTGAGGAATAGAATACCTATTTTGTTTGGAGTTGGCTTAGGAGGTGGTTCGGGAATAGTCCAAGCATTCTCATTGCACAAGATATTATTCAATAGGATCTCAGCTTGTTCTACAGTTCGTTCCCTAAAAACACAACCAACACAACTATCTAGGTGGTCTCTAGAAGCATCGATAAATCCATTATAGAAGATATCAAGTATTTCATTCTTTTCAATAGGGTGATCAGGCAAAGCATTCAGTAGCTGGACAAGCCTCCCCCAAGCTTGTGGGAGACTCTCTTATTCAACTTGCGCAAAGTTGTATATTTCTTGCAAGGCAGCTTGCTTCTTATGGGCAGGGAAATATTTTTCAAAGAAGTAGTAGACCATATCCTGGGGGCTACGCACACAACCAGGAGCAAGAGAAGTGAACCAAGTCTTAGCATCATCCTTTAGCGAGAAAGGAAACAACTTGAGGATATAGTAGTGGCGGATCTTTTCCTCACTAGTGAATAGGGTGGCTATATCGTGCAGCTTGGTAAGATGTGCTACAACCATTTCAGACTCATAACCGTGAAAAGGATCAGATTCGACCAGAGTGATTAACTTAGGGTCGACAGAGAATTCATAATTCTTATCGGTCACAAAGATAGGCGAAGTAGCAAACTTCGGGTCGTATTTCATCCTAGCGTTCACATATTTTTTTCTTTCCACTTGCGCAGTAAGTTCTCAACATCATAGCTATCCTTACAAGCAAGAAAGTCCTCAGCTATATCTCCCTCCATAACATAACACTCAGGCATATCAGGCAATTCATATCTAGAAGAGCTAGTTCTAGCAGGCAAAATAGCAGGTTCTACTTCAATAGTATCAGCAGTTTCAGAAGTATCATCACATATAGCAGCAACTCTAGCAATTTGTGCATCAAGGGCACCTAGTGGAAAAGCAATATCAAGCATAGCATCATCATAAGAATCATGGGCAGCAGAAGTAGCATCATCAAGGACAGGCGACATATCAAGATTTCTAGTAGGAGGTGGTGTCGCAAACTTACTCATAACTGAAGGTGAATCAAGTGCAGAGTTAGATGGCAGTTCCTTACGTGTCCTCGTATTTGAGGGCAAGACTTTAGTTCTTGGATCTATCGGATTCCTCATAGTGACCAGCAGACGTAAATCTGAAGTGACTCACAGAATATAGTTGTGCTTCCCCGGCAAAGGCGCAAGAAAATAGTCTTGATAACCCACAAGTATAGGGGATCGCAACAGTTTTCGAGGGTAGAGTATTCAACCCAAATTTATTGACTCGACTCAAGGGGAAGCCAAAGAATATTCGCAAGTATTAGTAGTTGAGTTGTCAATTCAACCACACATGAAAGATTTAGTATCTGCAGCAAAGTAGCAGTAGCAAGGTAGTATGATAGCAGCAGTAGCAACGGTAACCAGTAGTAGCAATGTGACAGCAGTAGCAGCAAAGTAACAGCAGTAGCAACAGAGTAACAGTAGCAGGAGTGACAACAGTAGCAGCAAAGTAACGTAGCAAGGACCAGTAGGAAAAACTCGTAGGCATTGGATCGGTGATGGATGATTATGCCGGATGCTATTCATCATGCAACAGTTATAACACAAAGAGATATAACTAGCTCCAGTTCATCAATGTAATGTAGGCATGTATTCCGTATGTAGTCATACGTGCTTAGGGAAAAGAACTTGCATGACATCTATTGTCCATCCCTCTCGTGGCAGCGAGGTCCTAATGGAAACTACGGGATATTAAGGTTCTCCTTTTAATAAAGAACTGGACCAACGCATTAACACTTAGTGAATACATGAACTCCTCATACTATGGTCTTCTCCGGGAGTGGTTCCGGCTATTTTCACTCTGGGGTTGCCGGGTCATAACACATAGTAGGTGACTACAACTTGCAAGATAGGATCAAGAACACACATATATTGGCGACAACATAATAGGTTCAGATCTGAAATCATGGCACTCGGGCCCTAGTGACAAGCATTAAGCATGTCAAAGTAGTAGCAACATCAATCTCAGAACATAGTGGATACTAGGGATCAATCCCCATCAAAACTAACTCGATTACATGATAGATCTCATCCAACCCATCACCATCCAGCAAGCCTACGATGAGATTACTCACGAACGGTGAAGAGCATCATGAAATTGGCGATGAAGGAAGGTTGGTGATGACGATGGCGATGATCTCCCCTCTCCGGAGCCCAGAACGGACTCCAGATCTGCCCTCCAGAGGAAGAACAGGAGGTGGCGGCGCCTCCATATCGTAAAACGTGATGAACTCTTCTCCTTGATTTTTTTCCCGGACGAAACTGACTAAATAGAGCTGGATTTGGAGGCGGTGGAGCTTTGTGGGCCCCACAAGCCTGCCAGGCGCGGCCAGGGGGGCCCGCGCCTGGTGGGCTTGTGGGCTCCACGCTCCACCTCCTCCGCTGATTCTTGCGCCAGTATTTTTTATATATTCCACAAAAATTCTCCATAAATTTTCAGGTCATTCCGAGAACTTTTATTTCTGCGCAAAAACAACACCATGGCAATTCTGCTGAAAACAGCGTTAGTCCGGGTTAGTTCCATTCAAATCATGCAAATTAGAGTCCAAAACAAGGGCAAAAGAGTTTGGAAAAGTAGATATGATGGAGATGTATCAGTCTCTACTATAAATTCCATCGCCCTAAAGCGAGTGTGGGTGTCTAGATGGTGCAGCATGTTGATGGAATAGCCTCTAATCATCTTATCATCACCTGACTTAGGCATCAAGGTGTGTCTCATAATGGTATTGGTAGTGGGTATTCTTGCTTGCAAGAAATAGACACAGCCAAGGTTGTGTGTTGCCAAGAACTTGTGAAGAATTGGCTTATACACATTAGCCATGGAGTTGTGGTTCATCTTCAGCTCAGAGTAGACATCCAAATCATCTTGTTTCTGCTATGAGGCACAAATGATAGTGGCCCAGTCATCAATTGGGGCTTCATACTTGTGACCATCAGTCATCCACACAATAGAGCCATCACCATAGAAATGAACAATTCAATAGAATTGCATAATAAGTTCATCATTCCATGGGATCATCTCTCTCACAACCAATTCTTCAATAACCACTGAACTGAAATTGTCTTGCACATGGGGAAATAAATTTTCATTGGCTTTGATGTTAGCCCAACCAACATATCTCATGTCACTAACAACTGGACTTTTGTCAAACAAAACAGTCTCATAAAAATCTTGTTGCTCCTTGGTGTGGAATTGATCAACAACAGTCCTTCTCCTGACAGCATATGGATCAATTGATGTCCACTTCCACAACCCTGCATCTTTTCTCTTCTTCATGTCCTCTGATACTGCGTGAGTAGCATTATGCAATGGCAAATGAGGTCTGAGCTTCATGTCCTCTGATACTGGGCGAGAAGTATATCCATCAACTCCTCATCTTCCTCTGCAACAAAGGCAATGGAAGCACGACCTTTCTCCTTGGTAGTTGCAGGTATGTCCTTTGTAATCCTCTTGGAAGCTACAACCTTCTTAGCTTTAGTAGGAGGCTTTGGAGCAGATTTCCTGGGCATGGCATCAGCCATGAGCTTCTTCTTATTCTTCTGAGGAGGAGCTTCAACTGGAATCTCTTCTTCTTCACCAGCAACATTTGGGTCCTCATACATTGAGGTTTGTCTCCCAATAACATGAATCACCCTCTTCCTGGCTCTCTTCACACCAGCCTTCTTAGGAGGACTTGTGCTTGAATCCATCTCAACACTGTCCTCGGTGAAATTGTTTCGGCTATCTTCATATCCTAACATCCTAACATTCAAAGCAGACTAGGAACTCATGACGAGTTGATGGATATACTTCTCGCCCCTCGTTGGTTACCCCAAGTGGAAGGTGGAGATGTAGTCAGCAACAAATTTCCCTTACATGGAGATTGTAAGGTTTATCGAACCAGGAGGACTCCTAGGCTCAACAAGTAGGTGTCTTTCACCCTGGCGCTAGCAAAATACGTGGACCTGCACACACAACAAATAACTTTGCTCCCAACGAGTACAGAGAGGTTGTCAATCTCTCCGGCCTTGTAGTTTGCAAAGGATCAAAACACAAGCGGGAAAGTAATAGTGATTGCAAAGGAAAAGTAAATGAAAGCGGTAAATGATGGAGGTAAACAATGATGGTGATATGGACCGGAGTCACACGACCTTCACTAGTGATGTCTCTCTCCCAAAAGACGATAAACAACTATGCTTGGGTAAAAAAATCACAGTTGGGCAATTGACAGAGTTATGATCGCACCGCAATGCTAATTATGCTAATTGATAGTTAGAGGTTCAATAGTAATGGGCAGTACGCCAAGACAAGTAGACCGTTTATTCATCAGCATCTACTTACTAATCATCCACCTTGAGATATCTATCCAGAACATCTCTCCGGTATTAAGTTGCGAGCCCCACCCAAAGTGTAAACTCAAAGCAACACACAACTGCGTTAACGAACTATGCGTAAGGTAAACAATCCTTGCAACCGTAGTCACAAGCACCGTTGTTTTCTCCCTGGTGGAAACAAGCACATCCCCTAGTCTCATGTTTCTGTCACTCAAGCTAGACATCGAGGGGCATGAACCCACAATCATGCATAATGCTCCCTCTTGGAGTTACAATCTACTACTCGGCCAAAGCAATAAATAGCAAAGGAGAACATCCATGAATCACCAAGGAACATAATATAAAAGGATAATCAAATATATAACTCATAACAATCTGAACATAATTTCATAATCCATCGGATCCCAACAAACCGAGCATAGCAACAGCAAGAGAATTACATAGATGCCTTGATCATGTAGGGCAGCTCACAAGGACTAACCATTTAAGCACAAGATTGGAGAGAAGACATCACATAGCAACTGGTCATGGACTCATGGTCCAAGGAGGACTACTCACGACACACTCGGGAGGCGTCCATGGCGGTGGAGAAGCTCCCGGAGGTCAATCCTCCCTCCGGCAGGGTGCCGGGAAGAGGTCTCCTGACACTCCCAATCTCGGAAGCGCTGCGGTGGCGGAACGATGGAGAAATTCGCAATTCTAGAAGTTCTCGAAGGGTTTCCTCTCGGGACTCTAAATATTGGCCAAAGGAGGGCACCGGAGGACGTGGGACCCACCTAGGCGGCCTCCTAGCGCGGCCTAGGGCCTGCCCGCGCTAGCAGGTCGCATGGGAGGCCCGTGGCCCCCTCTGGCCCATCTTCGGTGATCCGGAAGCTTCTGTTTCGCTAATTATATATATATATATATATTCTGGAATTTTTCGGGCTTCGGAAAATTGGGTAAAATCCCCTGGAAAATAGACATCAGTAGACAGAAACTGGCACTGGGTGCACTAAGTTAGTAGGTTAGTACAAACATGTGTAAAATGATATAAAAGTGTGGCAAAACATATAACAATGTCACCCAAAAGATGATGGAACAAGTAGAAATTATAGATACATTTGGGACGTATCAACATCCCTAAGCTTAATTTCTGCTCGTCCTCGAGTAGATAAATGATAACACAATAATTTATGTGGTGACATGCTAACGCACATATAAGAACTTCAAAGTAAAGCAAGTGAGACATGTAATTCAAGTCAAGGTAATAACAAGCAAGAGTCTGTATGTAGTATTGAGTTTAGCAAAGTAAGAACATAAAGGTGCAAGAGCTCTCGCTGTCCGTGACTCGAATGTCTCCAAATGGTGTTTGCGTGCAAGAAGTGGGAGATGGGTTGAGATCATAAAATATTTTTTAATTGAGAACTCAATCTACTAAAATTTCACACTTGGTCTCCTTCGGAATCTTATTTTGACTCATCCCGAGACCACTAGTCACGCACAAGTCAAAATGATCCTCTCCCTTTCGACTTTGAGCACTCATGCAATGGATGAGCGTAAGGAAGATATGTTGGCACTTAGGATGGCAAATAGAATAATGATGGGGAAGGAAGACAAAAAGGTGTGGAAGGCTGACATCAATAAGGACAATCATAGGCGAGAGAAAGCCAAATGATAGATATGATGTGAGTAGTAGGGATTGCCATGTAACAGATGCACATATGAACTAAGGTAAGCTCTCCAATGGAACTAGTGGGTGTGCATCCAAGTTGTTTGATCATGAAGACCTAGAGCTCATTTGAGGAGGCTCATCATTGGAATATGCAAACCAAGTTCTATAGTGTAAGGGTCCCCCACATAGTTATGCATGAATGATAATATCTATGTAGTACAAATATAACAATGGAGTACGAGTGTGGATCTTTCAAAAGGAATAGTAGTGTTGTCCCCTTCTCTCTTTTTATTTCTTTTTCTTTTTCTTTTTCTCTCTTTTTTGTTTTTTGTGGCCTCTTTGGCTCTTTGTTTTTATCTCTCATTTGTCCTCTTTGGGATCTTTTGTTTTGTTCACTTTGGGATCTTTTCCTCACTTAAGGGCAACACTCTATGTTTTACATGAGTAAACAGAAAAATCATCACACTTTATAACAAGTACTCAACATAAAGACAAGTGAAAACTATCATGATGTATGCAAATGTATGCCTCTGCCAGTGTAGCAGGATATGCAATGATACTAGCGTCGCATGTAGCAGTAATAAGGGCAAGGGCAAACTAGCATGCGGCTCCTCAATCAAGCAAAAGCGTGTATGACATGAAGATCAAGTCATGAGATGGTGGATGTTGCATGGAAATGTACCTCGGAAAGGCTATGGAAATGCCTTAGTAGGTAGGTATGGTGGCTGTTTTGAGGAAAGATATAATGATGCTTATGTATGACAGAGCATATCATGTCATGGGTTTGGATGCACCGACAGAGTTTGCACCAACTCCCAATGTGAGAAAGGGAAATGCACGGTATCGAAGAGGCTAGCAAAATATGGATGGTGGAAGTGCCAACAATCGAATACTCACATTAGTCCGAAGAACTCATACACTTATTATTGGTAACTCTCTATCTAGTTAGGAAATTCACAAAGAGACAAGTACCCCGAGGAGGAGTGTTTGGGGTTTTGGTTATCCTTGCTCATCCTCGACTCATGGTAACGTGAGGGTACTCTATATATTCCAACCCCTCCAGAGGTTAGCAATCAATTTAGTAGCTAGAGTTCTCAACTAATTTTTAGTTTTTTGAAAAACACACGGATTTCCCAAAAAACGACACCTATCACTAATAGGCTCAAGCTCTTGGCACCAATAGTCCAAACATTACTCAAATCAATACCTCAAAACTAATGCAAGTTATTACTATACTTAAATAGCAACCTCAATTACCTACTCATGCAAGACACACAACTGAGTGCAATGAGACAACTCTCTAAACAAGATAAGCATGATAACTCAAGAGAGTTCGAGAAGCAACCTAAATAATAGCTCTTAAAAAGATAAGCATGAAAACTAAGAGCTAAGTATGACAATAGCTACGAAAAGATAAAGAACACACAAAAAAAGGATAAGCATCAAAACCTATGTTGTGTTCTAGAGTGGAATGGAGCGTGTCTTTCTCCCAAACAAGGTAAGCTAGGTTCAGACTTGTTATGAACAACAAGAAAAACTAAAACAAACTAAAAAGTAAAGAGCATGACACTCCAAGCATAGCACATATCATATGAAGTGATAAAAATATAGCATGGAGATGGACGGACTGATGATTGTTTATAGAGTAGGGGATGCACGGGGGCATCCCCAAGCTTAGACACTTGATCTCCTTTGAATATTTCTTGGGGTGCATGGGGGCATCCCCAAGCTTGAGCGCTTGACACTCCTGTATCTTCTTTCATCATCTCCCATCGCATACTTAAAAACTCCCTTCATACGAAACTCATCATAAGCTGATTAGAGTGGTTAGTTCTCTTAATAAAATAATTCATTACCTGCTGGAAATAAATATTTTCATGAAAGTCTACTGCTTCTTATGAATGCAAAAAGGTTTTTGCAAATAAAAAGTAAGCTTAGGATTTGCAAAACAATGAAAATGCAAAACATGGCACAATCTGTGAAAAACAGAACAACAGGTAGTAAATAATTTATTCGGGGCACTTGTGCAACTCAAATAAAAAAAACTCAGAACAGTTGCCAGAAAGGCAATTATATAGAGCATGCTGTAAAAAACATTCAAATCAAAAAGATGATTTGGTGATTTTTGGCAAAAAAATTCGTCAAGCAGACATAATCTGTTTCTGGACAGCTTGTCACAATTTTTGAACTTTCTTGCAATCGGAGGCTATAACTTGGCACAAAGCTTAAAAGTAAAGATACAGTGGTGTTGATATAGTAGTAACACGCATCAATACCACTAAAATAGAAAGTAAAAACAAATTGGGTTGCCTCCCAACAAGCGCTTTCTTTTATGCCTTTGAGCTAGGCATAATGCAAGAAGATCAAGTTGTATCAATTGAACCATCATCAAGATCATGAAAGAGCTCTTCATTAATACAACTAATCTTTAGAGGACTCTCAAAGAGAGGCTTAGTGGAAACACTTCTAGGAGCAAAAGCAAAGGTAGTAAGACCAATTGGAATTTTATTTCTAATTCTATTTAAGAGAGGTATCTCTTCCAAGGTCTTCATAGTTTCAACACCCTTTGCAATAGGTATACTTGTTTTGGGTTGAGCAACCTTGGGTACGTTAATGAACCTAGGTCCCTTCCTTGCAGGGGTTTCTACCTTTTAAGTATTGATAGATGATATAGTAGTTCCTAAAGTTTCAAAAATATCCTCGATCTTATCAATCCTAGAAGGATCCACATCATGGGATGTAAGGGTCTCCAAAATTTTGTAAATTTTGTTCATGGAGCTATCAAGTCTATTTAAGTTCCCTTGAATCCTACAATCTAATTCATTAATTTTACTCATGCTTGGCATCTCTAGCTCTATTTTCTCAAGTTTACTTATAACATGAGATAAAGTGATATCATCCTTTATGTCAACAATAGGTGGGATTCCGACGAGATTTTCCATAACTTTAATAGCCTCCCCAACGGGAGCTTCCAAGAAATTTACTCATATTCTTGTGTCTATAACAAACCTATGCCAAGAAGTAATACCAATATAAAAAATTCTAAGCAAAATAGTGGCGGATTTCTTTTTGATGGCTCTATCTTGAGAATTTTTAATTCTATACCAAGCATCTTTCAACTTTCTCCAACCCTTTGTTTGAAGGTGAGAATATCTCCTTCGGGTGCAACACTAGAGGCAAATGATTTAGGCATACCGACTAAACAGAGCAAAGTAACTTTTTTTTGGTTTTTGGTATAAGACTCTAAAGCAAAAACTAAAAAGAAGCAAACTAACAAGACTAAAAAGCAAAGATAAAGGATAGTGTGCAACTCCCTATCTTGGAGAATGGAGTCCCCGGCAACGGCGCCAGAAATTTGCTTGATGACGAGTTGATGGATATACTTCTCGACCCTTGTTGGTTACCCCAAGTGGAACATGGAGATGTAGTCAGCAACAGATTTCTCTTACATGGGAGTGTAAGGTTTATCGAACCAGGAGGACTCCTAGGCTCAACAAGTAGGTGTCTTCCACCCTGGTGCTACCAGAAGACGTGGACCTGCACACACAACAAATAACTTTGATCCCAACGAGTACAGAGAGGTTGTCAATCTCTCCGGCCTTGTAGTTTGCAAAGGATCAAAACACAACCGGTAAAGTAATAGTGATTGCAACGGAAAAGTAAATGAAAGCGGTAAATGATGGAGGTGTAAACAATGATGGTGATATGGACCAGAGTCACATGATGTTCACTAGTGATGTCTCTCTCCCAAAAGACGATAAACAACTATACTTGGGTAAACAAATCACAGTTGGGCAATTGACATAATTATGATCGCACCGCAATGCTAATTATGCTATTGGTAGTCAGAGGTTCAATAGTAATGGGTAGTACGCCAAAACAAGTAGACCATTTATTCATCAGCATCTACTTACTAATCATCCACCTTGAGATATCTATCCAGAACATCTCTCCGGTATTAAGTTGCGAGCCCCACCCAAAGTGTAAACTCAAAGCAACGGACAACTGCATTAACAAACTATGTGTAAGGTAAACAATCCTTGCAACCGTGGTCACAAGCACCATTGTTTTCTGCCTGGTGGCAACACGCACATCCCCTAGTCTCATGTTTGTGTCACTCAAGCTAGACATCGAGGGGCATGAACCCACAATCATGCATAATGCTCCCTCTTGGAGTTACAATCTACTACTCGGCCAAAGCAATAAATAGCAACAGGGAACATGCATGAATCACTAAGGAACATAATATAAAAGTATGATCAAATATATAACTCATAACAATCTGAATGTAATCTCATAATCCATCGGATCCCAACAAACCAAGCATAGCAAAAGCAAAAGAATTACATAGATGTGTTGATCATGTAGGGCAACTCACAAGGACTAACCATTGAAGCACAAGATTGGAGAGAAGACATCACATAGCTACTGGTCATGGACTCATGGTCCAAGGAGGACAACTCACGGCACGCCCGGGAGGCGTCCATGGCGGTGGAGAAGCTCCGGGAGGTCAATCCTCCCTCCGGCAGGGTGCCGCGAAGAGGTCTCTTGACGCTCCCGATTTCGGAAGCGCTGCGGCGATGGAACGATGGAGAAATTCGTGATTCCAGAAGTTCTTGAAGGGTTTCCTCTCATGACTCTAAATATAGGCCAAAGGAAGGCACCAGAGGAGGTGGGACCCACCCAGGCGACCTCCTGGCGCGGCCTAGGGCCTGACCGCGCCAGCAGGTCGCCTGGAAGGCCCCTGGACCCCCTCTGGCCCATCTTCGGTGATTCAGAAGCTTCTGTTTCGCTGATTTTTCTTATATTTTTTCTGGAATTTTTCGGGCTTTGGAAAATTGGGTAAAAGCCCCTGCAAAATAGATATCAGCAGACAGAAACTAGCACTGGGTGCACTGAGTTAGTAGGTCAGTCCAAATATGTGTAAAATGATATAAAAGTGTGGCAAAACATATAACAATGTCACCCAAAAGATCATGGAAGAAGCAGAAATTATAGATACGTTTGGGACGTATCAGCAACCAACAATCCAGCACACAAGCAACCCTATGAAATAGATATAGAAGAGTAGAAGGATTGAGCATCACAAAACACAGAAGTTTTTCAAAAAATTGAATTCAGAAACTCAGGGTATGATCTTTTGCAGAATATAAATTGGTAGCACCAGGTTGGGCATTTCAGAGTCACCAAGATCAATCACTCGCATAACAAAGACTTGGCAGTCTTTTCGGTGTCACCGAAAAGAACTACTCGGTCTCACCGAGATGTTTCTCAGGAATGCTATAATAGAAATCAGTGGAACCAATTTCACCAAGTTAGTATCACCGAGATGCATGCTGTGGAGGATGAGATCAAAAATTTCATCTTTCTCTATACTACGGGATCTTCTGGTGGAGAGGAGGGTTTGCACATGGTGGATTATGGATAAAAATTTCTAATGCACCTGAATTGGAACAATCGAGTGCAAGAGAAAAACGGCGTCGTACCCTAGCTTGGTGACGGTCCGACTACGAGGCGACGTCGGTGAAGAATCCGTCGACAGCGGCGAATCCCAACGGCAGAGGTTCTAGAGGATACAAAGGCGATGACCAGGGGTTCACATGCGGCAGATTAGGGTTTGGAGTCGAGGCTTTTGAAGAGGTATTTTCAAAACCCTCGGTCCGCTAGACTTTATACCCATCATAGTCGGTGTCACCGATATTACGATTTTGGTGTCATTGAGTTCCTCTACTGTCAGTTGACACGGAAACTCGGTGTAACCGAGATGATGATATCGGTGGCACCGAGATGGAAAACACTAACCAGTTTGGGAATTCGGTGGAACCGAGTTTGTGGGGTTGGTTTCACCAATATTCTCAAAGGGGTTTTGGAATGCATCCTTTGTCGATACGGAACTCCAAGTGCTCCTTCACACAGAGGGATCGAGAAGTGCTTGTTCAAGTTTTGTGATGAAGCATGAATAGAACTTGAGACGAGAAAGCATATATAGCTACATGAGGATCCTAGGCATTCTTGTACATCCAATTGGCCAAAGATAAATCCAAAAGCCAAATAAGAACAATTGGATGTCCCTAAATGAGCAAAATATGTTGTCCAACATGCTCACGGAATAAGATGATGGGGAAGAAAAACAAAGTGAACATGCACAAATATCCAAGCATGTATCAAGCACTTTGGTGATGACGAAGTCATCTATATATGAGTATATTGACATAGGATCCAAGTAAGAATACTTGATCATAGTTCATACTCATCGATTAAGCACAAGTGGGGATGCCACTTTTACATAAGCATTAATGTGTTCATTCATTAGAAGATGCTTATACTCACAATTTAGAAGAAAGCTCCCCCTTGGTACGACATCCCCCCTAAGAGGGATAAACTAACCTTGGGTTTTGTCATAGAAGACTTTAGGTAGGTGAATTAGTGGTGGATGCTCAATGTTGATGAAAATCATCTTGAGTTGGGAGCAATCCTTGTTGCTTCTTACTCTTATCACCTACATGGGTTAGTCCCAAACACAAGGAACATATGCAAGAATATCTATGGACATGAAGTGAAGCACATGTGGGATGATGTCCAAAGATACATTAATTACCTTGTCCCTTGCTTACCTTTGAGGGAATGTGTGACTCCTTGAACTACTGCATATGGTTGAGGTTGATTGCATATAGTTATTTGCCAAAATGAATAAGAGTGAATTTCAATGGCGGAGTCACCCCTCAAGAAATTTCTAGTTCTTCCTCTTGGGGACCCACATCAATTTGATGTGAATACTTGGAGTTGCGGTAGCACTAGATGAGGTAGTGCTAGTAGTGTCCTTGGGAATCCACTCAACCTTGGCTTGAGGGTCTGATTTGAATGAGTCAATGTCCTCTTGAAGCTTTCCCTTGCCCTTGTGGTCTTGTGGTAGAAGGTTGTCATGTGAGCTTGTTCCCTTGTTAGGAGTAGGATCATACTTCTCCTCTTGAGGAAAAAACTTGGGAATGGGATATGGACCTTCTTCCCAAACATACCCGTTGACATTGTAGTTGCCAACACCTTGTTTCTTCTGATGTCCTCCTTGCTTGCGCACAATTTCCTCAAATTGCTTACTTCAGGCAAAACTCTTGAAGACACCTCTCTCTATAATCCCTTTCAATAAATAATTTTCTTTCTCAAGTGAAACTTGGCTAAGAGAATCATTAGTGGAATCAAGAGAGCTACTAGCAACAACATCCTTAGATTTAACTTTAGCATTGTTGTTACTAGATGAAGAACCTTTGTTGCTTTTGTTACTAGTGTTCTTAGGTTTAACTTGTGGAACAAAAGTAGACAAGAGTAATCATTTGGCTAGATAAGGAGAACTCTTCTTTCGAAGATCATCATTGATTGCTTTTAGGAACTCATGCTCTTGCTCCAAGTTGAGCTTCTCGAACCGTAGCTTCTCATGAGTTCTTGCAATCTATCTATGATCTTGTAGAGTAGTTTCATGAGCTAAATTAAGAGTGTTTAATTCTTTAGTTAGCCGTTCAATCTCTTTCTTATCATTATCATTGGATTTATCTTGACTAGCATGAAAATTAGCAAGTTCATTTTTAGCATTAACACTAGTCTTATCAAGAAGCAAGTCATCTTCTCCTAACAAGTCACCCTTATCGCTATCAAAATCAAGATATTCTGGGTGTGATACCTTGGGCCTTTTAGCCATGAAGCAGTTTCTGAACCCCTCATTTGGTGAGTCAAATAAGTCGTAGAAGTTGGAGGAAATGAGTGTAATGCCGGTAACACCTTCATCTTAACTATAATCGGAGTCAGAGTGGTAGCTTCTCTCGGATTGGTTGTCACACTTGGAGCCAGAAACCCTTTCACCAACATGAGCTTGATGTGTTCTTCTAGAGATGCTCTTGGTGTATTTGTCCTTCTTCTCCAATTCCTTGTCTCTCCGTGAGTGTCTTCATTCATAATGATCTTCTCTACTCCTTCTCTCTCTATGAGGTGACTCATCTCTTGACCTTCATCTTTGAGGTGACTCTTCTCTTTGTTTGTAGGGAGCCGAGCACTCATTGGAGTAGTGTTTGGGCTTCACATAGTTGTAGCAATTTCGGTCACGACCGGACGAACGCTTCTCATCATGTCTTGCTTGAGCTTTTCTCTTTGCCTCTACTCTTGTAGAACTTGTTAAATTTTCTGACCATGAGGCATATCTCTTCATTGGTAACAAGGTTGTTCTTTGATGTAGCGGGATCATCACATGAAGCTTTGTAAGCACTGCTTGACTTATTGTGCAGCTCATCTTTGTCCTTGAGTGACATCTCATGAGCAATAATCCTACCAATGACTTATGTTGGCTTGAGATCTTTGTAGTTTGTCATAATTTGGATCAATGTGCACACAATATCTTTTTGATGATGAATTTGTTGGTCATCTCTTCGCTTCCCAAGCCGGCAATATCATTTGTGATGAGAGCTAGCCTAGAGTACATTTTAGCGACTCCTTCACCATCCTTATCTTGAAATTGTCAAGTTAATGTTTAAGCACATCCAACTTAGATTCTCTTACAGAATTAGTACCTTCGTGCATATCAACCAAAGTATCCCAAATTATTTTGCATTCTCAAGGAGGCTGATTTTGTTGAATACTTTGGGGCATAGGCAGTTAAAGATGATGTCACAGGCTTGTGCACTGGATTGCAACATCTTCAATTGTTTCACTGTCGCATCATGATTCGGTTCATGCCCTTCTCTGAAGAAGTCCCCTTGCACACCGACACGAATATCAACCCATATGGAAGGATTAAAACCAAGAATATGCATTTTCATCTTATGCTTCCAACTAGAAAAAATTGCGCCATCAAAATATGGACCTCTACGATGATAACTTCCCTCACTAGACGCCATACTCTCCTAGGTTGTGAAACCAATGCAATGGAGACCAAAGCTCTCATACCAATTGTAGGATAGAAAGTATGTCTAGAGGGGGGGGGGTGATTAGACTACTTGACCAATAAAAACTTAGTCGTTTCCCAATTTTAGTTATGGGTAAGTTTTAGAAATTATGGCAAGTCAAGTACACCCTACACATGCACATCTAAGAGTATAGCAGCGGAATGTAAAACATGCAAGTGTAAAGTAAAGGGTATAAGGTAGAAAGATCAAACGCAAGAGGTTGACACGATGATTTTTCACATGGTTCCGATAGGTGGCGCTATTGTACGTCCATGCTAGTGGAGACTTCAACCCACGAAGGGTAACAACTACAAGAGTGCACGAAGGGCTCCACCCACAAGGGGCCACAAAGAAGAGGCCTTGTCTATTCCACCATGGTTTCCATCCACACAAGACTAGCCTCACTCACGGTAGATCTTGACGAAGTAGGCGATCTCCTCGCCCTTACAAACATGTTGGTTCAACTCCACAACACGAAGTAGGAGGCTCCCAAGAGACACCTAATCAATCTAGGAGGCACCACCCTCCAAAAAGGCAATAGATGTGGTAGAACGAAGTACTCCTTGCTCTTGTGCTTCTAAAGATAGTCTCCTCAACACTCAATCACTCTCTCACACAATAGGCATGGGTAGGAGATATTGATTTGCTGGAAAGCAACTTGGGGAGGCCAGAGATCATGTTTCAAATGGATGGATTGGAATATCTTGATCTCAACACATCAGTAGGTGGCTCTCTCTCTGAAAAATGGTTCTGGCAATGAAGTGTGTGTTCTGAATGCTTCCTCAACGAATTAGAGTTAGGTGGAGGGCTATATATATAGGCAACACTCAAAAATCCAACCGTTACACCTAAAGTGATCAACTTGGTGACACCAAAGTCATAAACTCGGTGGTACCGACTTGTACAAAAGGCAGCAACTTCTGAATCTCGGTGAGACCGATATACACAACTCGATGGAACCGAAAAGGTGGCTAATGGTGAGATGGCCCAACTCGGTGACACCGATACCAAAACTCAAAAATTCCGATTTTGTGTACAGAGCCAACAGCAAGTTTGTCACCTGAACTCGGTAGCACCGATGCAGGATCGGTTGTACCAAAATGGTAGGTTTGGCTAGGGTTCTTTGTGGGTTGAAAACCGGAAGGGCCGAATCTGAAAACTTGCTGGCACCGATTTTGTATATGTGGCTCTAAACAGAAGTGTTATGTGGAGAAATGACTGAGTATTTTTGGTGGCTACCTCTGAGCACTTGAGCAACCAGTTCATTTTAATACCTCACCCCCTTTTAATAGTATTGGCTTTCCTATAGACTCAAAAGTGATTTCTCACAAATATAAAATGAAGAGTCTTCTTGCTTGAAGCTTGAGCAAATCTTATTCCTTTCTTGCACCAAGGAGCTTCTCCACATAAACCTTTAGCCAATGCATATTTTGAACCTTTCTGAAATATACTAGGATAAAATCATTTGTCTAATGATGCATATTGTCGGGGATATACCCCGCGGTGTAACCCGGGTTGAAGTATGAACCGGCTGGGACTTGGCGACTCACTGGTGACTCATTAGCAACCTGGAGGATGACACGTACATGACCTGGCATGCGACTTAGACAAATAACAAGACCCAACAGCCTAGAAGGCAGGTCATAGGAGGGTCGGCTTATAGAGAAGGCCCAAGGAGAGGAAAGACTCCCCCGAGAAGGAAACAAGACCCGGATTAGGATTCAAGAGAGACTAGTCCTATTCCTACTCCTAGTTGGAATCTACATGTAAACCTACCCCTTCCACCTATATAGTGAGGGGTAAGGCACCCAAAAAGGGACAATTTAGGTTGAGCCATGACAAGTTCAAGTCATTAGAGATAGACAGATTAGACACCCTCGAGATTAGAGGTAGCGATTCCACACCCTTGTAATCGAGATCATCATTTTCATCAATGAAACACAAGCAGGACGTAGGCTTTTACCTCCATGGGAGGGGGCGAACCTGGGTAAACTCGCGTCTCTTGATTCCGACCAACCCCTCTCAAGCCGCCACATGGTTTCGATGGCCTCACACCTAAGTTCTCTTACGAGGACATATGCCGTGATAAAACCATGACATTTGGCGCCCACCATGGGGCTGATCGCACGGTGATAGTGTTCTTGGAGGGAGATTTTCAGGGATAAAGAATCTTGCAGATTGTCCGGATGAAGAAGATCCGATGTGGAAGAATTTAGATGGATTTGAAGTTCATCAGCCAAGACGTACAAATCTTCAGCGGCAGCATAAATCAAATCAGAATCAAAAGACAATCTATTTTGCCGGACCGCGCACGCTCGTGCGGAAGTCGCGTGTGTTGTCAGGCTGTCCGTGTGATGCTGGAAGAGAAGAGGTATCAAGGTCAATGCATGATGGTTCTCCTTCTACGTGGGGCTGGCTCCAGATCGATCAGGATTTGGGTACCCGTATGCCACTTCGAAATCAAGCCGCCGATGTACTGCTCAATTAATTTAACTAAGAGTTGGGCATCTTGTCTGATTGTTCGCCCGTCTCATCGTCGTTTAGTGCAAGTCCTGTGCCCGAGTCGTTCCTCCTCTCCGGATTTTAGTCGCCGTCTACTAGAGCACACCCGCAGAAGTTCGGCTTGTCGTCCGCCGCCAGGATGCCTCGAACACGCGTGTCCACGACCCTACATACCGGCTCGCCTCCGCTCGTGCGTCGTCGCCTCTCAAACCTCGAGCCGGCCTCAGCCGCCTCGTATCCGAGCCGGACTAGCTCCACCTTGCACCGCCACACCTGCCGGTGTGTTCCTGCCTCCACCATCGCCAGTGTTGCCTCGCCACCACAGCTCAAGCCGCCCGGCCACTTTTGCTGTACGCACGCGCCCACCGGTCGCTTCACCTATCCTCGCGCAGCTCACCTTGAGCTGGCGCTCTCCGCAAACTGACCTTCGCTTGGGGCTGCACCCCACCCCAACTCGCGGCGAGCCGGGTCTCAACTAAGCCATCACACCTACCACCGCGCGCTTGCGCTGCTCCATCCCGCCTTGGTCACCGAAGCAGCTCCGAGCGCTTTGTTGTCGCCTCGCCCCACTCCAGCCGGCTTAGCGCGCCCGCCAGACACTGCTACACCCCACCGTGCCGCGGTAGCAACCCAAGCAGTGTTGCCTCGCCTCCACTTCACCTTGAGTGGCCGCGACGTCCGCCTCCGCGCGCGATGCGTCGGGTCGATTTGTTGGAAATATGCCCTAGAGGCAATAATAAAGTGGTTATTATTATATTTCCAGTTCATGATAATTGTCTATTATTCATGCTATAATTGTATTAACCGGAAACCATAATACATGTGTGAATATATAGATCACAATGTGTCCCTAGTGAGCCTGTAGTTGGCTAGCTCGTTGATCAATAGATGATCATGGTTTCCTGATCATGGACATTGGATGTCATTGATAACGGGATCACATCATTGGGGAATGATGTGATGGACAAGACCCAATCCTAAGCGTAGTACTAGATCGTGTTGGTCGTCTGCTAAAGGTTTTCTAATGTCAAGTATCATTTCCTTAGACCATGAGATTGTGCAACTCCCGGATACAGTAGGAGTTCTTTGGGTGTATCAAACTTCACAACGTAACTAGGTGATTATAAAGGTGTGCTACAGGTATCTCCGAAAGTATCTGTTGGGTTGTACGAATCGAGACTGGGATTTATAACTTCGTGTGACAGAGAGGTATCTCTGGGCCCACTCAGTAATCCATCATCATACTGAGCTCAATGTGACTAAGGAGTTAGCCACGTGATGATGTGTTGCGTAACGAGCAAAGAGACTTGCCGGCAACGAGATTGAACAAGGTATAGGGATACCGACGACCAAATCTCGGGCAAGTATCATACCGGTAGACAAAGGGAATTGGATACGGGATTGATTGAATCCCCGACATCGTGGTTCATCTAATGAGATCATCGTGGAACATGTGGGAACCAACATGGATATCCAGACCCCGCTGTTGGTTATTGACCGGAGAGGTGTCTCGGTCATGTCTGCATGCTTCCCGAACCCGTAGGGTCTACACACTTAAGGTTCGATGACGCTAGGGTTATATGGGAATAGTGTACATGGTTACTGAATGTTGTTCAGAGTCCCGGATGAGATCCCAGACGTCACGAGGAGTTCCGGAATGGTCCAGAGGTAAAGATTTATATATAGGAAGTGAGGATTTGATCGCTGGAAGTGTTTCTGGCGACACCGGTAATGTATCGGGACCATCGGAAGGGTTCCGGGGGTCCATCGGGAAGGGCCACCAGCCCCGAAGGGGTATATGGGCCAAAAGGTGGATGGGAACCATCCCATATGTGGGCTGGTGCGCCACCACCAGCAGCCCAAGGCGCAAGAAGAGGGGAGGTGAGCTAACCCTAGGCATGGTGGGCTTGCCCACCCTAGGGCACCACTCCCTCCACCCCTTGGCCGCCGCCCCCTTGCCCTAGATGGCTGTCGCACCCCTTATGGTGGGAAACCCTAAGGGTGGGCACCCTCCTCCCTCTCCTCCTATAAATAGTGGAGGGTTTGGGGATGATTTGGGACAACTATTCTCTCTCTCTCTCTCTCTCGGGCAGCCCTACTCCACCTCCTCCTCGTCCTCCTAGTGATCGGTGAAGCCCTGTCGGAGTACCATGCAGCTCCACCGTCACCACGCCGTCTTGCTGCCAGAGATCTCCCTCAACCTCTCCTCCGTCCTTGCTGGATCAAGGCGTTGGATATGTCACCGAGCTGCACGTGTGTTGAATGCGGAGGCACCGTCTTTCGGTGCATAGATCGGAATTCACCGCGATCTGAATCGCTCCGAGTACGACTCCATCAACCGCGTTCTAGCAACGCTTCCGCTTAGCGATCTTCAAAGGTATGAAGATGCTCTACCCCTTTGCTCGTTGCTGGTTTATCCATAGACAGATCCTTGCATGACGTACGATTTTTTTTGAAATTACTACGTTCCCCAACAGTGGCATCCGAGCAAAGGTTCTATGCGTAGATTCTATGCACGAGTAGAACACAAAAGTTGTGGGCGCTGATTTGTCAATTCCTTGCCGTTACTAATCTTATGTTGATTCGGCGATATCATGGGATGAAGCGGCCCAGACCGACTTTACACGTACTCTTACGTGAGACTGGTTCCACCAACCGACATGCACTTGATGCATAAGGTTGAAAGGACGTGGATGTCGCCTAGAGGGGGGGGGGGTTGAATAGGCGCTTTAAAATAATTACGGCTTAGGCTTGAACAAATGCAGAATAAAACTAACGTTTAATTTGTCAAGCACAAAACCTAAAACAACTAGGCTCAACTATGTGCACCAATAACTTATGCTAAGCAAGATAAACAACTAAGTGATAGCAAGATATATGACAAGAAACAATATGGCCATCACAAAGTAAAGTGCATAAGTAAAGGGTTCGGGTAAGAGATAACCGAGGCACGCAGAGACGATCATGTATCCCGAAGTTCACACCCTTGCGGATGCTAATCTCCGTTGGAGTGGTGTGGAGGCACAATGCTCCCCAAGATGCCACTAAGGCCACCGTAATCTCCTCACGCCCTCGCACAATGCAAGATGCCATGATTCCACCAAGGGAGCCTTGAGGGCGGTCACCGAACCCGTACGAACAAGGTTGAGGCAATCTCCACAACTTAATTGGAGGCTCCCAACAACACCACAAAGCTTCACCACAATGGCATATGGCTTTGGGGTGACCACAAATGCTCGGGGCAATCTACACAACTTAATTGGAGACCCCGATGCTTGCCCGGAGCTTTACACCACAATGATTGAGATCCGAGGCACAGCTACGGCAACAGACAACAGCGCCAGAAATTGACACGTTGACGGAGACTGGGCTTGCGTTAGTTTTTCCCTTGAAGAGGAAAGGGTGATGCAACACAAGAGGAGTAAGTATTCCCCTCAGTTTGAGAACCAAGGTATCAATCCAGTAGGAGAATCTCGTCAAGTCCAGAGTACCTGCGCAAACACAAAAGAGCTTGCACCCAACACTTTAAAGGGGTTGTCAATCCCTTCAAGATTGATTGCAAAGTGAGATCTGAAGGCAGAAAGTGCAACGAAGTAAAAAGTGTAAGGCTGAAAATATGGTGTGGAGTAGACCCGGGGGCCATAGTGTTCACTAGAGGCTTCTCTCAAAATAGCAAGAATTACGGTGGGTGAACAAATTACTGTCGAGAAATTGATAGAACCGCGCAAAGTCATGACGATATCTAAGGCAATAATCATACATATAGGCATCACGTCCGAGACAAGTAGACCGATACTTTCTGCATCTACTACTATTACTTCAACATCGACCGCTATCCAGCATGCATCTAGTGTATTGAGTTCATGACGAACAGAGTAATGCCTTAAGCAAGATGACATGATGTAGAGGGATAATCTCAAACCAATGATGAAAACCCCATCTTTTAACCCTTGATGGCAACAACATGATACGTGCCTTGCTACCCCTTCTATCACTGGATGAGGTCACCGCACGGTATGAACCCAAAACCAAGCACTTCTCCCATTGCAAGAATCATAGATCTAGTTGGCCAAACAAAACCCACAACTCGAAGAGAATTACAAGGATATGAAATCATGCATAAGAGAGATCAGAAGAAACTCAAATAAGATTCATAGATAATCTAATCATAAATCCACAATTCATCGGATCTCGACAAACACACTGCAAAAGAAGATTACATCGGATAGATCACCATGAAGATCATGGAGAACTTTGTATTGAAGATCCAAGAGAGAGAAGAAGCCATCTAGCTACTAGCTATAGACCCGTAGGTCTATGGTGAACTACTCACGCATCATCGGAGAGGTCATGGTGTTGATGAACAAGGCCTTCGTATCCGAATCCCCCCTCCGGCATGGCACCAGAACGTGCCCGAGATGGGATCTTGCAGAGACAGAAGCTTGCGGCGGCGGAAAAGTACTTTCGATGATCTCTTGATTTTTTCTGGGATTTTAGGGAATATATAGGCGCAAAACCTAGGGCAGAGGTGGCCCAGGGAGCCAACAAGCCAGGGTGGCACGACCCCCTGGCCGCGCCATGAGGTCTTGTGGGGTCCCTGCAGGCCCCCTGCCCTAATTCTCGGGCTTCCCGGTCTTTTTCTGTTTCGGAAAAAATCTTTTTGGCAGTTTCATTCCGTTTGGACTCCGTTCAAAATCCTCCTATGAAAGGGGTCAAAAACATGGAAAAAACAGGAACTAGCACCTGGCACTGAGTTAATAAGTTAGTCCCAAAACATATATAAAAGGCATACAAAACATCCAAAGTTTGACAAGATAATAGCATGAAACCATAAAAAATTATAGACACGTTGGAGACGTATCAAGCATCCCCAAGCTTAACTCCTGCTCGTACTCGAGTAGGGAAGTGATAAAGACTGAATTTTTGATGTGGAATGCTACCTAGCATAGTTGTCCTTTGCAAACTTCTTTCAAGTGACATGAATGTTCAGATCCGTAAGATTCAGAATAATAGTTTGCTATTGACATGAAAACAATAATACTTCAAGCAAACTAGCAAGGTAATCATGAAATTTCAAAATAACAAGGCCAAGGAAAGTTATCCCTACAAAATCATATAGTCTGGCTATGCTCCATCATCCTCACACAACTAATGTAAATCATGCACAACCCCGGTATTGGCCAAGTAATTGTTTTCACACTCTTACTTTCTCAAACTTTTTATAACTATCACGCAATACATGAGCGTGAGCCATGGATATAGCACTATAGGTGGAATAGAGTGTGGTGGTGGTTGTGAGACAAAAAGGAGGAGATGGTCACATTGACTCGGCGTATCAAAAGGCTATGGAGATGCCCATTAATAGATATCATTGTGAATGAGTAGGGATTGCCATACAAAGGATGCACTAGAGCTATAAGTATGTGAAAGCTCAAAAGGGGAACTAGTGGGTGTGCATCCAACTTGCTTGCTGACGAAGACCTAGGAAAATTTTGAGGAAGCCCATCATTGGAATATAGAAGCCAAGTTATATAATAAAGATTCCCACTATCATATGGTGGTGACGCAACGAGAGGCTCTCAATCATGAAGAACATGGTGCTATTATGAAGCACACGTGTGGAAAAAGATAGTAGCATTGTCCCTTCTCTCTTTTTTTGTTTGGGCTCTTGGCCTCTTTTTTTTTATTTGGGCTCTTTGGCCTTTTTTTTATTTCCTCACATGGGACAATGCTCTAATGATTATCATCACACTTTTATTTACTCACAGCTCAAAGCTTAAAACGATGATGACTCTATTGGAAATGCCTCCGGCACTGTACCGTGATGTGCAAAGATCTAGCTTGGCGTATGGCGTTGAAACATCTCGCTAGCTATATTACGATCATGCAGTAGCAATATGAGAGTGACGACACAAGTCATGAGACGGAACAGTGGGAGTTGCATGGCAATATATCTCGGAATGGCTATGAAAATGCCATAGTAGGTAGGTATGGTGTCTGTTTTGAGGAAGGCATATGGTGGGTTTGTGTACCGGCGAAAGTTGCGCGGCACTAGAGAGGCTAGAAAAGGTGGAAGGTGAAAGTGCATCTATACCATGGACTCACATTAGTCATGAAGAACTCACATACTTGTTGCGAAAGTTTTTATTAGTAATCGACACAAAGTGCTAAACGCATACTCCTAGGGGAAGGGTTGGTAGGTGTTAACCATCGCGCGATCCCGACCTCAACACAAAGGATACCAATCAATAGATCAATTATGCTCCGACTTCCTAACATAGCGGTTCACCATACGTGCATGCTACGGGAATCACTAACTTCAACACAAGTATTTCTAGATTCACAACACCCTACTAACACATCTCTTAATATTACCGAATCCACGTCTCAAAACTAATTGAGAGGAATCAAGACTTCTCTTTCTACTCAATGCACATGAAAATGGAGGTTTTTGTATCCTCTTTGTGTACCTATAACCTTTGGGACTACTTTCATAGCATAAGCCAACTACCAAGTCACGCACCGCCGTGCTCTAAAAGATATAAGTGAAGCACATAGAGCAAAATTATCTTGCTCAAAAGATATGAGTGAAGCACTATGAGCATTCTAGCAAAATCATGATGAGTGCATGTCTCTCTCTCTCAAAAAGGTGTGAAGCAAGGATGATTGTGACACAACAAAAAGAAAAGACTCCTACGATACAAGACGCTCCAAGCAAATCACATATCATGTGATGAATAAAAATATAGCTCCAAGTAATGTTACCGATGGATTGAAGACGAAAGAGGGGATGCCTTCCCGGGGCATCCCCAAGCTTAGGCTTTTTGGTGTCCTTGAATTTGGCTTGGGATGCCTTGGGCATCCCCAAGCTTGAGCTCTTTCCACTCCTTATCTCTTTGTCCATGAGAACATCACCCAAAACTTGAAAACTTCACAACACAAAATTTAAACAGAAACTCATGATATCATTAGCACAAGAAAACAAACTACCACCTCTTTTGGTACTGTAGCAAACTTGAATTCTATCTATATTGGTGTTGGGCTACTGTATTCTCACTTTTCCATGGCTAGTACCCCCTGATACTAACCATAGTTTCATCAAAACAAGCAACCAATTCAACAAAAACAGAATCTGTCAAAAACGGACCAGTCTGTAGCAATCTGTATACTTCGTATACTTCTGGTATCTCAAAAATTCTGAAAAATTACGAATGCTTGGGAAAAAGGCATATCAACCAGCAGCAAAAAAATCAACTCAAAAGCTCTTTCTGAATAAAACTAAAAAATCATCTCGTGAGCGAAAAGTTTCTGTCTTTTTCCAGCAGGATCAAACAACCATTACCAAGACTAGTCATAAAGGTTTTGCTTGGCTCAAACACAAAAAGAAACACAAAAAACACAATCACAACAGAATTATGAATGTGTGGACGCAACAAAACAGAAATAAAAAGGATAAATCCATTGGGTTGCCTCCCAACAAGCGCTATTGTTTAACGCCCTTAGCTAGGCATAAAAGCAGTAGAATCACGTATCGTCGTCTTTGGTGCTCAAAACATAATTGGCCCTCATCATGGATTAATAAGGCAATCTTATTTTCTTTCTAGGAAAGTGTTCCATGCCCTTCTTTAAAGGAAATTGAAATCTAATATTCCATTCCTTCGTATGGATGATAGCACCGATAGTCCTTAGGAAAGGTCTACCAAGAATAATAGGGCATGTAGGATTGCAATCAATGTCAAGCACAATGAAATCCACGGGTACATAGTTCCTATTTGCAATAATAAGAACATCATTGATCCTTCCCATGGGTTTCTTGAAAGTAGAATCCGCAAGATGCAAATTAAGAGAACACTTTTCAATCTCATTAAAACCCAGAACATCACATAAAGTCTTTGGAATCGCGGAAACACTAGCACCCAAATCACACAAAACATTCCATTCATAGTTTTTGATTTTGATTTTGATAGTAGGTTCCCACTCATCATGAAGCTTTCTAGGGATAGAGACTTCCAATTCAAGTTTCTCTTCAAGAGATTTTATCATAGCTTCGACGATATGATAGGTAAAGGCCTTGTTTTGGCTATAAGCGTGTGGAGAGTTTAACATGGATTGCATCAAGGAAATGCATTCAATCATGGAGCAACTATCATAATTGAATTCCTTGAAATCCATGGTAGTAATTTCATTACTACTCAAAGTTTTAATATCTTGTACTCCACTTTCAATGCTTTTAGCATCAAGATAGATGGACTCCAAATCATTGGGGCATTTTTCAACCAAAGCGGATTCATATCCAGCCCCATCATCATTAGGTTTGACACAAGAAAACAAAGATTCAATGGGAGTCACACCAAGTGCTTTAAGATCTTCGTGATTCTTATCACGAGAACATGCCTTTTTAAGCCATTCACGTCCAGCATGAATTTGGGCGGTTCTTTCTTTGCTCTCAATCATGTAAACACGCATAGCTTTCAAAGTTTCATCCATATTGATCTTGGTAGGAGCACATCTAACTTTCAAAGCATCAACATCACTAGACATTCTATCATCGCTCTTAGCCAAATCCTCAATTTTGAGTAGTTTTTCCTCTATGGACGCACTGAAAATATTTTGTGAGTTGATAAACTCTTTGATATTACTCTCTAGATCAGAGGGTAATCTATTGTAATTTCCATGAGTATTGTTGTAGGAGTTGCCAAAGTTATTAGAGGAGTTACTAGGAAAAGGCCTAGGAACATAGTTTCCTCTAAAAGCATTGTTGTTTCCAAAATTATTCCTACCAACAAAATTAACGTCCAAGCTAGCGTTGCTACTCTCCATCAAGGAAGACAAGGGCATATCATTAGGATCTAAAGGATCACTTTTACTAGCATCCAAATTCATTAACTCATCCATCTTAGCACTCAACGAGTTAATTTCTTTTATAGCGTGTACCTTCTTACTAGTAGGTGACCTTTCAGTGTGCCACTGAGAGTAGTTTGTCATGATATTGTCTACGAGTTTTGTGGCTTACCCTAACGTGATTTCCATGAACGTTCCACCTGAGGCGGAGTCCAAGATATTTCTAGAAGCGAAATTCAAGCCAGCATAAAATATTTGTATAATCATCCAAAGACTCAAGCCATGAGCGGGACAATTTCTAATCATCAATTTCATTCTCTCCCAAGATTGTGCAACATGTTCATGATCAAGTTGCTTGAAATTCATGATATCATTACGGAGAGAGATAATCTTAGCCGGCGGAAAGTACTTGGATATATAAGCATCTTTGCACTTATCCCAAGAATCGATACTATTTTTGGGCAAAGAAGAAAACCAAGTTTTTGCGCATTCTCGCAACGAGAAAGGAAAAAGATTCAATTTAATCACATCATTATCCACATCTTTCTTCTTTTGCATATCGCAAAGCTCAATGAAGGTATTAAGATGGGATGCATCATCTTCATTAGGAAGGCCGGAGAATTGCTCTTTCATAACAAGATTCAGCAAAGCGGCATTGATTTCGTATGACTCCGCACTAGTGGCGGGAGCAATCGGAGTACTAATAAAATCATAATTATTAGTATTCGAGAAGTCACGAAGTTTGGTGTTTTCATTCATGGTGACTCCAGCAAGCAAGCAAGCACACAAGCGAACAAAGAGCAAGCGAGAAAAAGGGCGAACGAAAAAGCAAACGGAAAAGGCAAACGAAAAAGGCAAATTGTGAAGTGGGGGAGAGGAAAACGAGAGGCAACTGGCAACCAAAGTAAATGCAAGAGATGAGTTTGCGACACTTACTTGGATGAGTTCTTGACTTGATCCTCCCCGACAATGGCGCCAGAAATTCTTCTGGTACGGCAACAGACAACATCGCCAGAAATTGACACGTTGACGGAGACTAGGATTGCGTTGGTTTTTACCTTGAAGAGCAAAGGGTGATGCAGCACAGGAGTAGTAAGTATTTCCCCTCAGTTTGAGAACCAATGTATCAATCGAGTAGGAGAATCTTGTCAAGTCCAGAGTACCTGCGCAAACACAAAAGAGCTTGCACCCAACGCTTTAAAGGGGTTGTCAATCCCTTGAAGATTGATTGCAAAGTGAGATCTGAAGGCGGAAAGTGCAACGAAGTAAAAAGTGTAAGGCTGAAAATATGGTGTGGAGTAGACCCCGGGGCCATAGTGTTCACTAGAGACTTCTCTCAAAATAGCAAGTATTACGGTGGGTGAACAAATTACCGTCGAGCAATTTATAGAACCGCGCAAAGTCATGACGATATCTAAGGCAATGATCATACATATAGGCATCACGTCCAAGACAAGTAGACCGATACTTTCTGCATCTACTACTATTACTCCACACATCGACCGCTATCCAGCATGCATCTAGTGTATTGAGTTCATGACGAACAGAGTAACGCCTTAAGCAAGATGATATGATGTAGAGGGATAATCTCAAACCAATGATGAAAACCCCATCTTTTTACCCTTGATGGAAACAACACGATGCGTGCCTCGCTACCCCTTCTGTCACTCGGTGAGGTCAGCACGGTATGAACCCAAAACCAAGCACTTCTCCCATTGCAAGAATCATAGATCTAGTTGGCCAAAAAAACAACAACTCGAAGAGAATTACAAGGATATGAAATCATGCATAAGAGAGATTAAAAGATACTCAAATAAGATTCATAGATAATCTGATCATGAATCCACAATTCATCGGATCTCGACAAACACACCGCAAAAGAAGATTACATCGGATAGATCTCCATGAAGATCATGGAGAACTTTGTATTGAAGTTCCAAGAGAGAGAAGAAGCCATCTAGCTACTAGCTATGGACCCGTAGGTCTATGGTGAACTACTCACGCATCATCGGAGAGGTCATGGTGTTGATGAAGAAGCCCTCCGTACCCGAATCCCCCCTCCGGCAGGGCACCAGAACGTGCCCCAGATGGGCTCTTGCGGAGACAGAAGCTTGCGGCGGCGGAAAACTACTTTCGATGATCTCTTGATTTTTTCTGGGATTTTAGGGAATATATAGGCGCAAAACCTAGGGCAGAGGTGGCCCAGGGAGCCACAAGCCAGGATGGCGCGGGCCCCCTGGCCGTGCCATGAGGGCTTGTGGGGTCCCTGCAGGCCCCCTACCCTGATTCTCCGGCTTCCCGATCTTTTTCTATTTCAGAAAAATTCTTTTTGGTAGTTTCATTCCGTTTGGACTCCGTTCAAAATCCTCCTATGAAAGGGGTCAAAAACATGGAAAAAATAGGAACTCGCACTTAGCACTGAGTTAATAAGTTAGTCCCAAAAAATATATAAAAGGCATACAAAACATCCAAAGTTTGACAAGATAATAGCATGAAACCATAAAAAATTATAGATACGTTGGAGACGTATCAGGCACCACCAAACTTCTAGGGGTACCATGTACCCAAAGGTAATAAGCTTCTCAACTTATCACTTCCACGTATCACCGTGGAGAACTCAAACCGATGCACCAAATGCAATGGCAAGGGCACACGGAGTGCCCAAATCCTTCTCTCCCAAATCCCACCAAATCGTGCTAGGGAGGAAAATGAGAGGAAGAATGAAGAAGAACACGAAGAACTCCAAGATCTAGACCCAATGGGTTCCCCTCACTTAGAGGAGAAAGTGATTGGTGGAAATGTGGATCTATATCTCGTCTCTCTTTTCCCTCAAGAACTAGCAAGAATCATTGCATGGATTGAGAGTTAGCAAGCTCGAAGAAGGTCAACAATGGGGGAAGAACACGAGCTAAAGAGATAAGGTTCAATGGGGAAGAAGACCCCCTTTTATAGGTGGGGAAAAATCCAACCGTTATGCTTCACAACCCGCACAAAGCGGTACTACCGCTCATGGGAGAGGTACTACCGCTCGGTAGGTTCACCAACCATGCTGAGGCCAAAAAGGATGCGAAAAACAGTTCGGCGGAGCGGTACTACCGCTCCTCGAGCGGTACTACCGCTAGGGAGCGATAGTAAAAAATTACTACCGCTCCGAGGGCGGTAATACCACTACATGAGCGGTACTACCGCTAGGGAGCGGTAGTAAAAATTTACTACCGCTCCCGGGGCGGTACTACCGCTCGCACCAGGAGCGGTACTACCGTTGGATACTGAAACTGCTCTAACTTTCGCATACGGACTCCGAATTCAACGAAACCAAGTTTGTTGGAAAAGTAACGACATGGGCTAACACAATATTGATAGAAATATCAATAAGAAGCGAGTGAGAAAAGTACCATATGAAAATTGTGAGAACCCTTCTTCGAATAAGGCCGGTAAAAACTCCAAGCATCGAAAACATCATAGAAGGTGCATATGGACTCCGTTTTCGATGAACTCGAGCTTGTCATGAAGATGACCATAAGCTCTAAAACTCACAAAGATAAACACCAAACAAGAACCAAGAAGTATGATGCAAGGATGTAAACTCGACGAACGATACGATCAAGCTACTCACTTGAGAGCTCCCCTTGTCAATACGGCAATCTATCCTAAAACAGAAAACCTATCAAGGGCAAACCTATACCTTGCACCTTGTCCTCTTAATCTAGATGACGATGATCTTGGCTTCCTCAAGATGGACCATCTTTCTTGATTGCGTTGACTTGATGAAGACTAGTTGATTGCTCCTCCATACACACTATGGGTGAGCCGCTCTTCAACATATCTTCACAAGTCCATTGCCACCATCCTCCACCACTTGACATCATCCTCCATGGGTTGTATGAGATATTCCTCTAGACGCAAGCCCATGGAAACACACCTAACCCCACATAGAACTCTCATGAAGACCATGGGTTAGTACACAAACACGTAATGGACAATGCTTACCATACCATGGGATCACTTGATCCCTCTCGGTACATCTTGTACGCTTTGTGTGTTGATCATCTTGATTTACTCTTTGTTTGAGATCTTGATCAACCTTGAATCTCTATGACCATTCTTTGGATAATACCTTGAATACCTCCTTGGTCATCATATAAACTCCTTGAACCCAACAAATGGACTTCAAGAAGTGCCTATGGACAAATCCTATAAATATAACTTAAGGCAACCATTAGTCCATAGGATTTTTTACAATTACCAAAACCACATGTGGAGTAATATGCTCTAACAATCTACCCCATTTTGGTAATTGATTACAACCAATTAAAGAGAGTTTATATAAGGAAATAAGCATAACCAAGCACGCACATGCAAACAGTAATGCATGCGTACAAGATGTAAATGATTATGCAATAAAAGCAAAACCCTCTAAGCATAACCAAACTAAACTCTCTAAAGTTCTCCCCCATTGGCATCGATTGCCAAAATGGACAAAATGTTTAGAAAGACAATATAGTAGGTGGTCCTCCAAAAAGTGTGTACTTCTCAACAAATGAGTGCGGAGAAATTCACATATACAATGATAAGAAGTTGGAGGAAAACGAACTATATCGAGGACCTAAAGATTGCAAATAAAATGATCATATGCCACAAAGACATACAAAAAATAGAGGCAAGCAATCAAAAGATACCAGATGGAACAAACAATCATATGATCCTTCGAACCACATGAATAAAAGATATTATGATAAAGGCAACAGAGTGTTTTACGAAAGCTAGAGAAGCTCCCCATGATTTGTGCACTAATAAGATATTTTTGTATTTGATACAAGTGCACAAAATAGTGTTGTTGCTCCCCCAAAATTAATAAAAACACACAACGACTGCAAGAAGATAGATGAGACAATAAGCATATCACTTTGCACAAAACAAATGATTGAGCAGCATGTAAAAGAAGCAACTTAAGAATAGGGTCAACCAAAATAATGTGTGTGAGTCATGGCAAAGCACTTGAGAAGACTAAGATAAGGATGAGCATTAATCATCAACATAGTCTTGATGAAATGAGAAACAAAGTGCAAGACATATCATTCCCACACATACACACACACACACTAGAAAATGGGTTCACAATCTTACTAATAAACGAAATAAGAACCAACGCTTGTGACAACCCACGGTGAAGATAGGAAATAAGAACCTTGTCAAGAGGAGGGATACCAATCGAAATGGCAAAACCCTCATCAATACAAGCATGAGGAAAAATAATCTTCACGACCAAAGAGTGCATCAAGATGTAGGAAAATAAGATACGCACTCAAGACAAATCCTTTCACGAAGCCACCAAAACTAAAAAAGGAAATGCAACGGTGGACGTGAAAGAAAAGAGGATATCAATTAGAGATGTAACTTTTCTCATGTGTAAAAGATTCTAAGTAGAAGACAATCATGATGATATATATCCACAAAGAAGGATGTACACACGAAATGGTTACAAGAAGGAACAAACAAGATATCCTAAAGGAAGTCATAAATATATCAATAAGATCTTTGCTTGGAAGCATAGCACATGGCCTAATATTTTCTTATTGTACAATATGAATTTCCAACATACGAACACCAAAGACATGCCAACTAGCAATAAGACATCATCGTTCGGATGCTTTGAGAAAGGAAATAAGTACTACAAGAACGAATCAAGAGATTCATGCCATGATGCAACCTGGAAAAGAAAAGACAGGTTTGGGCCTTTGCAAGAAATGAATGCATGAAGTAGATACTTGTTGCCGAGACAAAATTGGATTGATGTAGTAGATAGTTGTTCGTTGAACATCCTAACTTGGCTCCAATAATCACATGGTCTGAACACCTTCCTTATAGGCGAGCCGAGCATCCGACGGATCTCCAATTGTTCTTGGAACAACAAAACAAACAACATGGTGCCCAAACTTATTGGGACCACAGAGTTAGATAACCAACAATACATAGGACAAACTCCACATACATATGTGAACATAGATATGAATTTGAATTTCATGCACACTTTAGCCAATTTATGACAAGGTGGAGTTTCCCCTATATATTGGGTCAAAGAAAGAAAGCAAGCAAAAGAAGCTATATATAGTAAATATGCATGCTCAAGGCTTTCAAGAATCAACTCAACACAAAGTTGATAATACACCAAAATACAAGGTATCAAGTGATAATAAGATACCAAGCGAAAAACTATCACTTGAAGGATATCAATTAAAAGATACCTCAAGGAATGAGATATATATCCATTGGAACATGCCAAATAAAAGGAAACAAGATACCAATTGAAGGAAAACAAACACGAGGTATCTAGTTTCAAAAGAGAGCTAGATTCCAACAAACCAAACCCTCGACAAATTTTCATGATGGGACAAAGCATCATAAATAGCAATACTTGCCTCCCATCAACACACACTCGATGGGGATGAAAAGATATTATGATGGGCGAATAAAGAGAGTGTTCTAAAGAAAATAGGATAGCTCCCCCAAGGGATGTGCCTTATATAGAATTTGCATTTAAATACAAAATGCACAAGATGGGATCATCACTTTTTCTATATCCATAAAAACACTAGACATGTTAAAATAGATCCAGAAGAGGCAAGGAAGACAAACGAAACACAAAATCCAATTTAAAGACGATTAGCAATTTCTACCACATGATGGGAATACCGATTGTCAAGGACAAGAAGTATTTTGGAAATAATACTCATTGGTAGATCGCAAATATATCCAACATCATCTTTAGCCCTAAAATGCAAGCAAATGACACTTGTAGAGCTAACATGCCACCTAGGAACAAGATAATTTACAATATCAACACTAAGTGGCAATACCTCAAATGTACACATTTTCTAGGCTTGTAATATGCACATAGCATATTACCCCCCATAATGTAATAACCCAACAATATTAACAAGTGGAAAATTAAAATCAACAAGAGATAATTAATGGACCATATAGAATTTGAATTTCTCATGAGTAAGACATACCACATAGAAACTAGATAATCTTGAAATATCAATACTAAGTGGTATTCCCCATGTATACACATTTATAGGATTGTGAGGTGTGCAAAAGACATCACTCTCCCACAATGGGATAATCCATTAATCTCTCACAAGAGCCAACAAAGATACAAACAAGATGCAAAAAGGCTCACTACAAGACTCACATGTACATGATGTGCAAACCAACATACACATACTCGATTACTCAAGATAATCAAGTTGGAATCACAACATATACAAACACATGCAAGGTACAAAACCACAACATGCAAAGGGGCAAGTAACTAACAATGTTAACAATTTAAGTAAAAGTTACTGTAAGGAGGCACATTGGATATGAGATAGAAACTCGATAATCCAAATGACTTGGCTTGAGATAATATGAATGATGAAGACTCCTTAATTATTCATTATGTATCCAAGTCTCCAATGTCCTCCACATTCACCTATTGATCAAGTTTGAGCTTGTTGGCCCCCAACCACGTTGGGTCCTAAGAGGTTAGTCACAATAGGCTTGGCAACCCAAATGGTACTTTTCTTGACACCACTTCGAGTACCAACAAACTTGGCAAACACATTGCCAACCTTATCCTTCCGAAGAGAATAGATATCATCAATAATGATTGGGTTGGATAAATTACCTGTCGTGCAAGAAGAAGCGAAGTGACCCTTCTGACGACATAAGTTGCAACATCTACCCTTTAATTTCTTCCCTATTGATTTCTCAACATGAGGAGTGTTGGCTTGGGTCTTCTTGGGAAGGGGCCTTTCTTCAACTTGTAGTTGAGTATGTGATTGAACTTGTGGCCGTTTCCCTTGTTGCTTGTGACTTTGGGGCTTCTTCTTTAGTGGGCAAGATCTAACATGATGCCCTTCAATTTTGCACTTGAAGCAAATAATCTTGGCCGAATTCCTGACTTGTTCTTGGCCCTTCTTCTTGAAGCTTTTGGACTTATTCTTCTTGTTGGAGTTGAATCCAAGTCCATATTTGTCATTTGGGGATTTTTTTCCCACAAAAGAGATTGTTGAGTGTGGACATTCCTTCATGACTCTTTTCCAAGTGTTTCCTCAAGGAAGTGACTTGGGCCTTGAGCTCTTTGATTTTCTCTACATGGTTAATATCAACACAACTACTAGAGGAAGTATAAGCTTCATTGTTAGTGCAACAAGGCATGAAAAGTAATTCATCGCAAGATGTAGCAGCATTATGAGTAGATGAATTACGAGGACTAGCACATGGCAATATAGCATTTTGACTAGAAGTAGTGCTAATGTCCACATGAGGCTCACTCGATGTTACCTTGATAGTAATAGCCTCATGAGCTAATTTTAGCACATTATGGGATACTAGAAGATCATCATGAGAGCTTGTGAGCATTACATGACTTTCTTCCAATTTCCCATAATTGCTAGATAGCAACTCAAGTTGAGCCCTTAGCTCAACATTCTCCTTTAAAATGGATGCTTCACAAGAAGTATAGTTAGTAGCACAAGCGTCATCATTAACAATAAGAGGAGAAGGCAACTTGGCAAGCTCTTTAGCATATGAAGCTTCAAGTTGAGCATGAGACTCGGTGAGTTCGATGAGTGAACTCTTAATATCCCTTGAGCCATTTTCGAGGTGCTCATAGTCCTCAACGAGTTTAGCATGTGCAACTTCAAGCTTATCGTTTTTGGTTCTAAAATCATTAGCCATCTCGAGAGCTCTATCATGAGATTCCTTTAATCTAGATAATTCTATAGCAAAGGTTTCCTCAAAAGATTCCTTGGTGGTCTGTTCATTTTCAAGAGCTTGAGATAGCTCCGCGATCTCGTTAGCGTAATCACGCTCATGACCTTCCATTGTCCCAATGGTGGCCTCATGCTCCTCGAGATGAGCTTCCAACTCCTCAATGTATTTCTTGCCCTCAGTGGCAATAGACATGATTTCCAAGAAGTTGGAACAAGCATGTTTATTCTTACAAAGAGATTTAAAAATCATTTCACCCCTAATTTTTAAGGGTGCAATAGTATCACTCTCTTCATCATTATTCTCATCCTCATTATCATTAACATCATCATCATGAGATACATTGGGATTCAAAGTAGGAGATACCTTTGAAGCCTTAGCCATAAGGAAAAAGTGAGTAACAATAGATGATTATGTAGGATCCCTTAAATCATCATTCAAGGCCACAACTTGTTCCATGGAGTGATGAATTTCCTCTACATTGTTAACACAACAACTCGAGGAAATATATATATTTTTATCATGGCAACAAGATATAGGAAGCATATTATCATGAGATTTAGTCAAGGAGTATTTACATGATATGCAAGGACTATCAACACAAGCATGTAAAACATTTAGAGTGCTCGAAGTGTTAATGCCCAAAGATGAAGCATTGCAATAATATAGTGATGAAGGATCATCAACAATAAACCCACTATCATCATTGCAATGATCACCACTACTCACCATGTCATTACCTTGTGGCAATCCACATGTAGGTGAAGTAGATGAAGTTTAGAAGACCACACGACCGGAGGTGGAGGGAGAAAAATAATTCCCACAAATCTTGGACATACCATATTTATCTTGAAGCTCGGTCCACAACTCATGAGCATCCCGGAATTGCATGAGATGAAATATAACTACATTGCTCAAAGTATCAAAAAGCGCATTAGAAGCTTTAGCATTGAGATAAGAGTTTTTATCATACTCTAAAGATATATTTTGAGAATCCTTTGGAGGAGAAAAACCCATATCTACAATTCCCTCCAAGTTTGGGTCCATGACCCTAAAGTGATTAAGCATGCGAATTACCCAAACATCAAAATTTGTGCCATCGAAAATAAGAGTGTCAGAGAATCCTAAACCCCTAGTCGGCATACTTACTCTATAGGTGGTTAAACATAATAAATAGAGACCTAGATCTGATACCAATTGAAAGGACGTGGATGTCGCCTAGAGGGGGGTGAATAGGCGCTTTAAAACAATTACGGTTTAGGCTTGAACCAATGCGGAATAAAACTAACATTTAATTTGTCAAGCACAAAACCTAAAACAACTAGGCTCAACTATGTGCACCAATAACTTATGCTAAGCAAGATAAACAACTAAGTGATAGCAAGATATATGACAAGAAACAATATGGCTATCATAAAGTAAAGTACATAAGTAAAGGGTTCGAGTGAGAGATAACCGAGGCACGCGGAGACGGTGATGTATCCCGAAGTTCACACCCTTGCGGATGCTAATCTCCGTTGGAGCGGTGTGGAGGCACAATGCTCCCCAAGATGCCACTAAGGCCACCGTAATCTCCTCACGCCCTCGCACAATGCAAGATGCCGTGATTCCACTAAGGGACCCTTAAGGGCGGCCACCGATCCCATACAAACAAGGTTGGGGCAATCTCCACAACTTAATTGGAGGCTCCCAACAACACCACAAAGCTTCACCACAATGGCATATGGCTTCGAAGTGACCACAAATGCTCGGGGCAATCTCCACAACTTAATTGGAGACCCCGATGCTTGCCCGGAGCTTTACACCACAATGATTGAGCTCCGAGGCACCACTAGGCTTCTAGGGGTACAAAGTACCCAAAGGTAATAAGCTTCTCAACTTCTCACTTCCATGTATCACCGTGGAGAACTCAAACCGATGCACAAAATTTAATGGCAAGGGCACACGGAGTGCCCAAATCATTCTCTCCCAAATCCCGCCAAAGCAACTAATGCTAGGGAGGAAATGAGAGGAAGAATGAAGAAGAACACGAAGAACTCCAAGATCTAGACCCAATGGGTTCCCCTCACTTAGAGGAGAAAGTGATTGGTGGAAATGTGGATCTAGATCTCCTCTATCTTTTCCCTCAAGAACCATTAAGAATCATTGGAGGGATTGAGAGTTAGCAAGCTCGAAGAAGGTCAACAATGGGGGAAGAACACGAGCTAAAGAGATAAGGTTCAATGGGGAAGAAGACCCCCTTTTATAGGTGGGGAAAAATCCAACCGTTATGCTTCAGAGCCCATACAGAGCAGTACTACCGCTCATGGGAGCGGTACTACCGCTCGGTAGGTTCACCAACCATGCCGAGGCCAAAAAGGATGAGAAAAACAGTCCGGCGGAGCGGTACTACCGCTAGGGAACGGTAGTAAAAAATTACTACCGCTCTAGGGGCGGTACTACCGCTACAGAAGCGGTACTACCGCTAGGTTGCGGTAGTAAAAAATTACTACCGCTCCGGGGGCGGTACTACCGCTCCGGGGGCGTTACAACCACTCGCACCAGGAGCGGTACTACCGCTGGATACTGAAACTGCTCTAACTTTTGCATACGGACTCCGGATACAAGGAAACCAAGTTTGTTGGAAAAATAACGACATGGGTAACACAATCTTGATAGAAATATCAATAAGAAGCAAGTGAGAAAAGTACCATAAGAAAATGGTGAGAACCCTTCTTTGAATAAGACCGGTAAAAACTCTGAGCATCAAAAACATCATAGAAGGTGCATATGGACTCCGTTTTTGATGAACTCGAGCTTGGCATGAAGATGACCATAAGCTCTAAAACTCACAAAGAGAAGCACCAAACAAGAACCAAGACGTATGATGCAAGGATGCAAATGGTTTGAGCTCTCAACGAACGATACGATCAAGCTACTCACTTGAGAGCCCCCCTTGTGAGTACAACAATCTATCCTAAAACAGAAAACCTATCAAGGGCAAACCTATACCTTGCACCTTGTTCTCTTGAGCTAGATGACGATGATCTTGGCTTCCTCAAGATGGACCACCTTTCTTGATTGTGTTGGCTTGATGAAGACTAGTTGATTGCTCCCCCATACACACTATGGGTGAGCCACTCTTCAACATATCTTCACAAGTCCATTGCCACCATCCTCCACCACTTGACATCATCCTCCATGGGTTGTATGAGATCTTCCTCTAGACCCAAGCCCATGGAAACACACCTAACCCCACATAGAACTCTCACGAAGACCATGGGTTAGTACACAAACACGTAATGGACAATGCTTACCATACCATGGGATCACTTGATCCCTCTCGGTACATCTTGTACGCTTTGTGTGTTGGTCATCTTGATTTACTCTTTGTCTGAGATCTTGATCAACCTTGAGTCTCTATGACCATTCTTTGGATAATACCTTGAATACTTCCTTGGTCATCATATAAACTCCTTGAACCCAACAAATGAACTTCAAGAAGTGCCTATGGACAAATCCTATAAATATAACTTAAGGCAACCATTATTCCATAGGAATTGTCATTAATTACCAAAACCACATATGGAGAAATATGCTCTAACAAAGGTGGCTAGCGGGTGTCTGTCTCTCCCACTTTAGTCGGATCGTATTCGATGAAGAGGGTCCTTATGAAGGGTAAATAGTGTTGGCATATCAACGTTGTGGATGTCACATAGGTAAGAACCGTTCTTGCTAGAAACCCTAATCAGCCACGTAAAAAGTGCAACAACAATTAGAGGACGTCTAACTTGTTTTTGCAGGGTATGCTATGTGATGTGATATGGCCAAAAGGATGTGATGATACATATGTGATGTATGAGATTGATCATGTTCTTGTAATAGGATTAACGACTTGAATTTCATCGCAATTTCTTTGCGATCAAATTATTCAGCAGAAGACCAATTTCTTCAGCCGAAGATATACATTTTTAGGGGTCGGTATTCATCGTATATTTCAAACTCCTCAGCGACTTATAGATCCTGTGTACACTCATGAACACATTAGATACTTAACCTATAAGTCTTCAAACCACCAAAATCACTAAGGGGCACTAGATGCACTTACAATCTCCCCCTTTTTGGTGGTTGATGACAATTAGGTTAAGTCGTCAACAGGGATAAAAATATGAAGTGTAAATACTCATTTGAGAAATTTGAAATCAAGATACAGAGAGACTCCCCCTGAAGATGTGCATATCTTGAGGATTTTGCTTTTCACAGAAAATGCACATTGATGATTTATATCATGGAGATCTCCCCCTGAGTCTTGTAAATCATGCATACATATTGTTGGGGAACGTCGCATGGGAAACAAAATTTTCCTACGCGCACGAAGACCTATCATGGTGATGTCCATCTACGAGAGGGGATGAGTGATTTACGTACCCTTGTAGACCGTACAGCAGAAGCATTAGAGAACGCGGTTGATGTAGTGGAACGTCCTCACGTCCCTCGATCCGCCCCGCGAACAATCCCGCGATCAGTCCCACGATCTAGTACCGAACGGACGACACCTCCGCGTTCAGCACACGTACAGCTCGACGATGATCTCGGCCTTCTTGATCCAGCAAGAGAGACAGAGAGGTAGAAGAGTTCTCTGGCAGCGTGACGGCGCTCCGGAGGTTGGTGATGACCTTGTCTCAGCACGGCTCCGCCCGAGCTCCGCAGAAACGCGATCTAGAGGAAAAACCGTGGAGGTATGTGGTCGGGCTGCCGTGGAAAAGTCATCTCAAATCAGCCCTAAAACCTCCGTATACATAGGTGGAAGGGAGGGGACCTTGACTTGGGGCTCAAGGAGCCCCAAGGGGGTCGGCTGAGTCCAAGGGGGAGGACTCTCCCCCCAACCCGAGTTGGACTAGGTTTGGTGGGAGGGAGTCCCCCTTCCTTCTCACCTCCTCCTTTTTTTTTCTTTCTCTCTTGATTTTCTTCTCCTTGGCGCATAGGGCACTTGTGGGCTGTCCCACCAGCCCACTAAGGGCTGGTGTGTCTCCCCCAAGGCCTCTGGGCTTCCCCGGGGTGGGTTGCCCCCCCGGTGAACTCCCGGAACCCATTCGTCATTCCCGGTACATTCCCGGTAACTCCGAAAACCTTCCGGTAATCAAATGAGGTCATCCTATATATCAATCTTCGTTTCCGGACCATTCCGGAAACCCTCGTAACGTCCGTGATCTCATCCGGGACTCCGAACAACATTCGGTAACCAACCATATAACTCAAATACGCATAAAACAACGTCGAACCTTAAGTGTGCAGACCCTGCGGGTTCGAGAACTATGTAGACATGACCCAAGAGACTCCTCGGTCAATATCCAATAGCGGGACCTGGATGCCCATATTGGATCCTACATATTCTACGAAGATCTTATCGTTTGAACCTCAGTGTCAAGGATTCATATAATCCCGTATGTCATTCCCTTTGTCCTTCGGTATGTTACTTGCCCGAGATTCGATCGTCAGTATCCGCATACCTATTTCAATCTCGTTTACCGGCAAGTCTCTTTACTCGTTCCGTAATACAAGATCCCGCAACTTACACTAAGTTACATTTCTTGCAAGGCTTGTGTGTGATGTTGTATTACCGAGTGGGCCCCGAGATACCTCTCCGTCACAAGGAGTAACAAATCCCAGTCTTGATCCATACTAACTCAACTAACACCTTCGGAGATACCTGTAGAGCATCTTTATAGTCACCCAGTTACGTTGCGACGTTTGATACACACAAAGCATTCCTCCGGTGTCAGTGAGTTATATGATCTCATGGTCATAGGAATAAATACTTGACACGCAGAAAACAGTAGCAACGAAATGACACGATCAACATGCTACGTCTATTAGTTTGGGTCTAGTCCATCACGTGATTCTCCTAATGACATGATCCAGTTATCAAGCAACAACACCTTGTTCATAATCAGAAGACACTGACTATCTTCGAGCAACTGGCTAGCCAACTAGAGGCTTGCTAGGGACGGTGTTTTGTCTATGTATCCACACATGTAAATGAGTCTTCATTCAATACAATTATAGCATGGATAATAAACGATTATCTTGATACAGGAATTATAACAATAACTATATTTATTATTACCTCTAGGGCATAATTCCAACAGTCTCCCACTTGCACTAGAGTCAATAATCCAGCCCTCACATCACCATGTGAATTACATTGTAATAAACCTAACACCCATACAGTTCTGGTGTTGATCATGTTTTGGCCGTGGAAGAGGTTTAGTCAGCGGGTCTGCTACATTCAGATCCGTGTGCACTTTGCATATATTTACGTCCTCTCCCTCGACGTAGTCGCGGATGAGGTTGAAGCATCGTTTGATGTGTTTGGTCTTCTTGTGAAACCGTGGTTCCTTTGCTAAGGCAATGGCACCCGTGTTGTCATAGAACAAGGTTATTGGATTCAGTGCGCTTGGCACCACTCCAAGATCCGTCATGAACTGCTTCATCCAGACACCCTCCTTAGCCGCGTCCGAGGCAGCCATGTACTCCGCTTCACATGTAGAATCTGCTACGACGCTTTGCTTGGAACTGCACCAGCTTACCGCACCCCCATTAAGAATAAATACGTATCCGGTTTGCGACTTAGAGTCGTCCGGATCTGTGTCAAAGCTTGCATCGACATAACCTTTTACGGCGAGCTCTTCGTCACCTCCATACACGAGAAACATCTCCTTAGTCCTTTTCAGGTACTTCAGGATATTCTTGACCGCCGTACAGTGATCCACTCCTGGATTACTCTGGAACCTACCTGCCATACTTATGGCCAGGCTAACATCCGGTCTAGTACACAGCATTGCATACATGATAGAACCTATGGCTAAAGCATAGGGGACGGAGCACATATGCTCTCTATCTTCATCAGTTGCTGGGCACTGAGTCTTACTCAATCTCGTACCTTGTAAAACTGGCAAGAACCCTTTCTTGGACTGTTCCATTTTGAACCTCTTCAAAACTTTATCAAGGTATGTGCTTTGTGAAAGTCCTATCAGGCGTTTTGATCTATCCCTATAGATTTTAATGCCTAGAATGTAAGCAGCTTCTCCTAGGTCCTTCATAGAGAAACTTTCATTCAAGTAACCTTTTATGCTCTCCAAAAGCTCTACGTTGTTTCCAATCAGTAATATGTCATCCACATATAATATTAGAAACGCCATAGAGCTCCCACTCACTTTCTTGTAAATACAAGATTCTCCATCCACTTGTATAAACCCAAATGCTTTGATCACCTCATCAAAGCGTTTGTTCCAACTCCGAGATGCTTGCACCAGTCCATAAATGGATCGCTGGATCTTGCACACCTTGTTAGCATTCTTAGGATCGACAAAACCTTCGGGTTGCATCATATACAATTCTTCCTTAAGGAAACCGTTAAGGAACACTGTTTTGACATCCATCTGCCAGATTCATAATCGAAAAATGCAGCTATTGCTAACATGATTCTGACGGACTTAAGCATCGCTACGGGTGAGAAAGTCTCATCGTAGTCAACTCCTGGAACTTGTGAAAAACCCTTTGCCACAAGTCGAGCTTTATAAACGGTCACATTGCCGTCAGCGTCCATCTTCTTCTTAAAGATCCATTTGTTCTGAATAGCCTTGCGGCCCTCAGGTAGTATCTCCAAAGTCCACACTTTGTTCTCATACATGGATCCTATCTCGGACTTCATGGCTTCTAGCCATTTGTTGGAATCTGGGCCCACCATTGCTTCTTCATAATTTGCAGGTTCATTGTTGTCTAACAACATGATTGATAAGACGGGATTACCGTACCACTCTGGAGCAGCACGTGATCTCATCGACCTGCGTGGTTCAACAGAAACTTGAACTGGAGTTTCATGATTATCATCATTAACTTCCTCCTCAACCGGTGTCGCAACGACAGAGGTTTCCCCTTGCCCTGCGCCACCATCCAGGGGGATGAGAGGTTCGACAACCTCGTCAAGTTCTATCTTCCTCCCACTCAATTCTTTTGAGAGAAACTCCTTCTCGAGAAAAGCTCCGTTCTTAGCAACAAACACTTTGCCCTCGGATTTCAGATAGAAGGTGTACCCAACTGTCTCTTTTGGGTAACCTATGAAGACGCACTTTTCCGCTTTGGGTTCCAGCTTTTCAGGCTGAAGCTTTTTCACATAAGCATCACATCCCCAAACTTTAAGAAACAACAACTTTGGCCTTTTGCCATACCACAGTTCGTATGGTGTCGTCTCAACGGATTTTGATGGTGCCCTATTTAAAGTGAATGCAGCTGTTTCTAATGCATAACCCCAAAATGATAACGGCAAATCAGTAAGAGACATCATAGATCGCACCATCTCTAACAAAGTACGATTACGACGTTCGGACACACCATTACGCTGTGGTGTTCCAGGCGGTGTCAACTGTGAAACAATTCCACATTTTCTTAAGTGATCACCAAACTCGAAACTCAGATATTCACCCCCACGATCAGACCGTAGGAACTTGATCTTCTTGTTACGATGATTTTCCACTTCACTCTGAAATTGCTTGAACTTTTCAAATGTTTCAGACTTGTGCTTCATCAAGTAGACATAGCCATACCTACTCAAATCGTCAGTGAAGGTGAGAAAATAACGATATCCGCCGCGTGCCTCCACGCTCATCGGACCACACACATCGGTATGTATGATTTCCAATAAGTCACTTGCACGCTCCATTGTTCCGGAGAACGGAGTCTTACTCATCTTGCCCATGAGGCATGGTTCGCACGTGTCAAGTGAATCAAAGTCAAGTGACTCCAAAAGTCCATCAGCATGGAGTTTCTTCATGCGCTTTACACCAGTATGACCCAAGCGGCAGTGCCACAAAAATATGGCGCTATCATTGTTTACTCTAACTCTTTTGGTCTCAATGTTATGTATATGCGTATCGCTATCAAGATTCAATATGAACAATCTTCTCACATTCGGTGCATGACCATAAAAGATGTTACTCATAGAAATAGAACAACCATTATTCTCTGACTTAAAAGAGTAACCGTCTCGCAATAAACAAGATCCAGATATAATGTTCATGCTCAACGCAGGCACTAAATAACAATGATTTAAGTTCATCACTAATCCTGACGGTAGCTGAAGTGATACTGTGCCGACGGCGATTGCATCAACCTTGGAACCATTTCCTACGCGGATCGTCACTTCATCTTTCGCCAGCCTTCGTCTATTCCGCAGTTCTTGTTTCGAGTTGCAAATATGAGCAACAGAACCGGTATCGAATACCCAGGCACTACTACGAGAGCCGGTTAAGTACACATCAATAACATGTATATCAAATATACCTGATTTTTCTTTTGCCCGCATTCTTATCTGCCAGATACTTGGGGCAATTGCGCTTCCAGTGACCCATACCCTTGCAATAGTAGCACTCCGTTTCAGGCTTAGGTCCAGCTTTGGGTTTCTTCGGCGGATTGGCAACAGGCTTGCCGCTCTTCTTCGAATTGCCCTTTTTGCCTTTGCCGTTTCTCTTGAAACTAGTGGTCTTATCCACCATCAACACTTGATGCTCTTTACGGAGTTCAGACTCTGCGACTTTCAACATCACAAACAACTCGCGGGGAGACTTGTTCATCCCTTGCATGTTGTAGTTCAACACAAAGCCTTTGTAGCTTGGCGGCAGTGATTGAAGGATTCTGTCAGTGATAGCTTCTTGCGGGAGTTCAATCCCCAGCTCAGCTAGACGGTTTGAGTACCCAGACATTTTGAGCACATGTTCACTGACAGACGAGTTTTCCTCCATCTTGCAAGCATAGAATTTATCGGAGGTCTCATACCTCTCGATCCGGGCGTTCTTCTGAAAGATAACCTCCAACTCCTGGAACATCTCAAATGCTCCATGACGCTCAATGCGACGTTGAAGTCCCGGTTCTAAGCCATACAAGACTGCACATTGAACTATTGAGTAGTCCTCCTTACGTGCTAACCAAGCGTTCTTAACATCCTGATCAGCCGTAGCGGGTGGTTCATCTCCTAGCGCAGCATTAAGGACATAATCCTTCTTCCCAGCTTGTAAGATTAGCTTAAGATTACGAGCCTAGTCTACAAAGTTGCTTCCATCATCTTTCAACTTAGCTTTCTCTAGGAACGTATTAAAATTCAGGATGACTGTCGCGTGAGCCATGATCTACAACACAAATATATTCAAAGTGGACTTAGACTATGTTCAAGATAATTAGAGTTCAACTTAATCAAATTATATGCTAAACTCCCACTCAAAAGTACATCTCTCTAGTCATTTGAGTGGTTCATGATCCACTTACACTATCCCAAGTCCGATCATCACGTGAGTTGAGTATAGTTTCAGTGGTAAGCATCCCTATGCTAATCATATCAACTATATGATTCATGATCGACCTTTCGGTCTCATGTGTTCCGAGGCCATGTCTGCACATGCTAGGCTCGTCAAGCTTAACCCGAGTGTTCCGCGTGCGCAACTGTTTTGCACCCGTTGTATGTGAACGTTGAGTCTATCACACCCGATCATCACGTGGTGTCTCGAAACGATGAACTGTAGCAACGGTGCACAGTCGGGGAGAACACAATTTCTTCTTGAAATTTCAGTGAGAGATCACCTCATAAGGCTACCGTCATTCTAAGCAAAACAAGGTGCATAAAAGGTTTAACATCACATGCAATTCATAAGTGACATGATATGGCCATCATCACGTGCTTCTTGATCTCCATCACCAAAGCACCGGCACGATCTTCTTGTCACCGGCGCCACACCATGATCATCCATCAACATGTTGCCATCGGGGTTGTCGTGCTACTCATGCTATTACTACTAAAGCTACATCCTAGCAAAATAGTAAACGCATCTGCAAGCACAAATGTTAGTATAAAGACAACCCTTTGGCTCCTGCCGGTTGCCGTACCATCGACGTGCAAGTCGATATTTCTATTACAACATGATCATCTCATACATCTAATATATCACATCACATCGTTGGCCATATCACATCACAATCATACCCTGCAAAAACAAGTTAGACGTCCTCTAATTTTGTTGTTGCATGTTTTACGTGGTGACCATGGGTATCTAGTAGGATCGCATCTTACTTACGCAAACACCACAACGGAGATATATGAGTTGCTATTTAACCTCATCCAAGGACCTCCTCGGTCAAATCCGATTCAACTAAAGTTGGAGAAACCGACACTTGCCAGTCATCTTTGAGCAAAGGGGGTCACTCGTAACGATGAAACCAGTCTCTCGTAAGCGTACGAGTAATGTCGGTCCAAGCCACTTCAATCCAACAATACCGCGGAATCAAGAAAAGACTAAGGAGGGCAGCAAAACGCACATCACCGCCCACGAAAACTTTTGTGTTCTACTCTAGAAGACATCTACACATGAACCTAGCTCATGATGCCACTGTTGGGGAACGTCGCATGGGAAACAAAATTTTCCTACGCGCACGAAGACCTATCATGGTGATGTCCATCTACGAGAGGGGATGAGTGATCTACGTACCCTTGTAGACCGTACAGCAGAAGCGTTAGAGAACGCGGTTGATGTAGTGGAACGTCCTCACGTCCCTCGATCCGCCCCGCGAACAATCCCGCGATCAGTCCCACGATCTAGTAGCGAACGGACGGCACCTGCGCGTTCAGCACACGTACAACTCGACGATGATCTCGGCCTTCTTGATCCAGCAAGAGAGACGGAGAGGTAGAAGAGTTATCCGGCAGCGCGACGGCACTCCGGAGGTTGGTGATGACCTTGTCTCAGCAGGGCTCCGCCCGAGCTCCGCAGAAACGCGATCTAGAGGAAAAACCGTGGAGGTATGTGGTCGGGCTGCCGTGGAAAAGTCGTCTCAAATCAGCCCTAAAACCTCCGTATATATAGGTGGGAGGGAGGGGACCTTGGCTTGGGGCTCAAGGAGCCCCAAGGGGGTCGGCCGAGTCCAAGGGGGAGGACTCTCCCCCCCCCCAAACCGAGTTGGACTAGGTTTGGTGGGAGGGAGTCCCCCTTCCTTCCCACCTCCTCCTTTTTTTCTTTCTCTCTTGATTTTCTTCTCCTTGGCGCATAGGGCACTTGTGGGCTGTCCCACCAGCCCACTAAGGGCTGGTGTGTCTCCCCCAAGGCTTATGGGCTTCCCCGGGGTGGGTTGCCCCCCCCGGTGAACTCCCGGAACCCATTCGTCATTCCCGGTACATTCCCGGTAACTCCGAAAACCTTCCAGTAATCAAATGAGGTCATCCTATATATCAATCTTCGTTTCCGGACCATTTCGGAAACCCTCGTAACGTCCGTGATCTCATCCGGGACTCCGAACAACATTCGGTAACCAACCATATAACTCAAATACGCATAAAACAACGTCGAACCTTAAGTGTGCAGACCCTGCGGGTTCGAGAACTATGTAGACATGACCCGAGAGACTCCTCGGTCAATATCCAATAGCGGGACCTGGATGCCCATATTGGATCCTACATATTGTACGAAGATCTTATCGTTTGAACCTCAGTGTCAAGGATTCATATAATCCCGTATGTCATTCCCTTTGTCCTTCGGTATGTTACTTGCCCGAGATTCAATCGTCAGTATCCGCATACCTATTTCAATCTCGTTTACCGGCAAGTCTCTTTACTCGTTCCGTAATACAAGATCCCGCAACTTACACTAAGTTACATTGCTTGCAAGGCTTGTGTGTGATGTTGTATTACCGAGTGGGCCCCGAGATACCTCTCCGTCACACAGAGTGACAAATCCTAGTCTTGATCCATACTAACTCAACTAACACCTTCGGAGATACCTGTAGAGCATCTTTATAGTCACCCAGTTACGTTGCGACGTCTGATACACACAAAGCATTCCTCCGGTGTCAGTGAGTTATATGATCTCATGGTCATAGGAATAAATACTTGACACGCAGAAAACAGTAGCAACAAAATGACACGATCAACATGCTACGTCTATTAGTTTGGGTCTAGTCCATCACGTGATTCTCCTAATGACGTGATCCAGTTATCAAGCAACAACACCTTGTTCATAATCAGAAGACACTGACTATCTTCGATCAACTGGCTAGCCAACTAGAGGCTTGCTAGGGACAGTGTTTTGTCTATGTATCCACACATGTAAATGAGTCTTCATTCAATACAATTATAGCATGGATAATAAACGATTATCTTGATACAGGAATTATAACAATAACTATATTTATTATTACCTCTAGGGCATAATTCCAACACATATGACATATAATATGGAGAATTTGAGAATACATGATGAGAAATGGTATCTAATGAATTTTAGCATGCGTGTATTAATATTTTGAGGAATAAGCATGCGAAGAAAAACGTTCAAAAGCGTCAGAGTACCATCGGGCTTAAGTTACAACTCATTACATAAAACACTTCAGAAGAACCAAGAGTTTGTAACTTAATAAGGTTCATAAGCCCCAAAATATATCCCGCGTGAATACTAACTCTTAGATTTCTCCCCCTTTGTCATCAAGTGACGAAAAGGGACAAAACTGATGACTAACGCCCCTTGAAGACTTTCACTTCTTGGCTGATGAAGAAGACACATGAGGATTCTTGGCGACGGGTTTCCTCCTTGGGCCAGTGGCAGTGTCTTCTTGTTCTTCATCTGATTCTTCGGTACGGAATGAAGAAAAGGAGCTGTCCTCAAGGTCTGGAACTGGGATTGACTTGAATTTCCTCTTGGGAGGCCACAACCAGTCGAAGTCCTGAGTAAATTCCAATTCATCAAGTTCTTGTTGAGTCTTCAGATGAGCTAAAGTGGCCCAGGTGCGATCAAAGACCTCATGAAGATAGTAGTGATTTTTCTTCACTGCATTCCGAGTCTCATTGAGGGTTTTCATGATGGCACTGAATTGACATTTGACCCATTTGTGATTGCGAACAACCTTCTGATGAAGACTGAGGAGTAGTTCTCTGTTAGTCATCACCCTTGGGGCAACTGGGCTAGGCGGCTCCTGAGTTTCAGTATCATCCCATGAACAATATGCATCTGGTTCACAAAACTGGCCATCAAGGGGCCGACTACCTTCATCGATGATAGATTTTCCTTTTCCTTCAACAGGCTCAAAAGTCTTCTTGTTGACTCTGATAGGAGGCATATATCCAATGTGGTTGTTGAAATCAGCATGATAGTTGATGCCTGACCTGCGTGTGATGAATCTCATGATCCATGGAGCGTAAATCTTCAGGTCGAAGGGTGACATAGCATTGCCAGCCAGAGTCCTCAGGAAGAAGTCGTGAAGGTTTATAGGTATGCCATGGATGATGTTGAAGAGGATATTCTTCATGATGGCTACAACATCTTCTTCATCATCATGGCCCTTGATTGGAGCAATGACACTGCACAGAATCTTGTAGACAGTCCTGGGTTCATACTTCAAATCTTGAACCAGAAAAGTCCTCAGGAAGAAGTCGTGAAGGTTTATTGGGATGCCATGGATGATGTTGAAGAGGATATTCTTCATGATGCCTACAACATCTTCTTCATCATTATGGCCCTTGATTGGAGCGATGAGAGTGCATAGAATCCTGTAGACAGTCCTGGGTTCATACTTCAAGTCTTGAACCAGAAAAGTCGTTCTTGGTCGTTGATCCTTGGGCAAAGGCATCATGAGGGTTTCCATCAGTTTGTTGGGCAACTCCCGTTCATCATACATCATCACAACATGTTCTGAGGGAATTGAAACCGGAAGCACTCGCAGCAGCTCAGTAGCAGGGGCTTTGTAATGTGTGTGCTGAGTCATCCAGTCCAACACCCAAGTGTTGATATCCTTCGGGTTTCCAGAGATGTGCAAAGTTGCATAAAATGGAAGAATGATATCACTGTTCCAATCACAGATATCAGTGCAGAGAGGCAGGAGTCCGACTTCATGAAGAACTGTAAGTGCATCTAGTGCCCCTTAGTGATTTTGGTGGTTTGAAGACTTATAGGTTAAGTATCTAATTTGTTCATGAGTGTACACATGATCTATAAGTCACTAAGGAGTTTCAAATATACGATGACCTAAAAATGTATATCTTCGGCTGAAGAAATTGGTCATCTGCTGAAGACTTTGATCGCGAAGAAATTGCGATGAAATTGATATTCCTCATGAAGATATTGAAGATGAGGAATTCAGTGTGTCCTGAAGAAAATCAATTTGAAGACTTTGAAGCATGAAGATTTACTCTTTTTGTTTCGTTTTCTTCACTGTTGAGTCATAGGAACACCGTACTGTTAAAGGGGGTCGAGGTAACACTTTGGAATGAATTTCGTCATGATGCTCAACCCAAGCCTAATCCTACCAAAAGCCTCAAGAGAGGAATATGAGAGACATGAGGACTCTGACACTTGAGGGTCCCGACCGTTGTCGCAATTCGTGCCACATCACCGATGTTATCCGCACCAATGGTCATATTATTTAAGGGAATTAATGTCAAATCATGTCGGGATGCTCCCAGGCTATAAATAGCCGCCCCCACAACCATTAGTTGGTTGGCTGCTCCGTGAGAAACCGACACTTGTCATTTAGAGCAACCCAAATTCCTGAGAGTCTTTGAGAGTAAATCATCAATGATGAAATACCGCAAACACCAAACCACAAACCAAAAACCAAGTGATTGAGCATCACTCAAGAATTTGTTCCTGTGTGGGACTGAAGCCTTTTACCTTTGAGGACTGTGCATCCTCCAGACGGTTAGACGTCATGGTCTAGAGCAATCCATCAGTCAATTGTGGATCGTTGGGTGACCAAGTTTGTGAGGGTTTGGAAATATGCCCTGAAGACTTACCACGAGTGTTGGGCGAGGACTGTGTGTTCTTAGCTCAAGGATAATACGGTAGGGACTGTGTGTCCTGGGACTGTGTGTATTTTGGTTTCAATACCAAGCCGCTCCAAACCAGATGTACAACTGTCACAACAGTTGGAACTGGGTCATCAACCAATGTCTTCACTGTGATACGAGTTCTATTTCTTCAACTCTTTCAATTCCTCAATACTATATGTTGAAAATTTTCATTGTCAACGCTTGAAGAATTTGCTAAAGACTTTCTCTGAAATTCCTCAACCCCAAATTCTTCAGGCGAGTTAATCCTCACCTGCTTTCTCTGTGCGTGCGTACAGTTCAAACTGCTTTTCATATTCCTCATATTGAAAACTACTGTTGTGATACTTTGCACCCCTGATCCTTTGCTGCTTCCGCTGCAAGTTAGTCATCAGTGAGGAATTTCCTCAAAAGGAATTTCCTCAGTGATGAAATTCTAAAAATATCCTATTCACCCCCTAGTCGATATAACGCACTTTCAATTGGTATCAGAGCAAGGTACTCCCTCGTTCTGTGTGATTTTGGTTTAACCATCTGGAGTTTTAGTTATGTCGAGTGCAGGCATGATCAAGGTTACTACAGGATGTCCTACTTTCGAAGGAAAGGACTTTCCCTTCTAGAAGACCAAGATGTAGATGCATCTACAAGCTATTGACAATGATTTGTGGTATATTGTGGAACATGGTGTTCCTCTCATCACTGCTACTGTTTGTGCCGCTGATGTGAAGAAATTCAAGCAACTTGATTCTCAAGCAAAGAATATCATTTGTGGCCATTTGAGCAAATGTCAGTATGGCAGAGTAAGTGCTTTGAGCTTAGCAAAACTAATCTAGGAAAGGCTGTCCAATGTAAATGAAGGAGTATCAACCCAGCGTGCGTCTGGTGTTGATGTTCTTCGCAATCTCTTCAATCACTTCAAGAGGCTTGACAATGAAATCTGCCAAGATACCTTTGATCGCCTCACTGACATATCAAATAAACTGCAAGCACTGGGTGCTCGAGATATTACTAACCATGAAGTTGTGAAGAAACTGCTAAGATCTTTGGATTCATCATTTGATACTTTGGTTCTGATGATTCAAGAAAGACCAGACTACAAGATGCTTGATCCTGCTAATATACTCGAAAGACTTAATACTCATGAATTCCAGCATGAAGAAAAGAGAGATCTATATGGACCAAGCTACTCTAGACCTCGTGCACTGAAGGCCAAAGCAATTTCCTCATCTGAAGAAGAAGACTCTGATTGCAGCATTGGTGATCCTGAAGAACTTGGACAGGAGCTAGCAATGCTCGTGAGGAAATTCCAGAAGTTTACAAGACATGACCAGTTTAGTAAATGTTCAAGAAGATATATAAGGAAATCAGAATCTTCATGTGAGGAGTACAAGAAAAGAACCTGCCACAAATGCAAGAAATCAGGTCACTACATTGTTGATTGTCCTCGTTGGGTGAAGGAATCAAAGAAGAAGAAATATAAGGATGAAAGTTCTCATGACTCGAAGAAAAAGAAGAAATCTTCAAAATTCTCATCCTCAAAGTCCTCATCGCACAAGAAGACTACTTTCAGAAAAGCTCGGGCACTGATTGGCAAGGAAATGGATTCTGAGGCAGAATCTGAGGAATGTGATGAAGAGGAGGGTTCTGAAGAATACTCAGAATCTCGACATGCTAGTCTTCCACTAGCAACCACATTTTTGAGCAAGTCAATCTTCAACCTTGAAGAAAATGACAACACCATCCACACTGATGACTATGCTGATGACTTCGCTCCAACCTATTGCTTCATGGAAAAAGGTTCAAAGGTACCGAATGATGCTTCCTCTTCTGATTCAAGTGTCTGTGAACCTGATGATCATAAAAAACCCAGTTACAGTAAACTTGCTATCATTGTAACTAAACAACAAACTGCCCTCGAAAAGCTTCAAAAACTGCTAGATAGAAGCGATGACCTGTTGAATGATGAAATGAATCTTACCCAAATCCTCACTGAAGATATGAAAAGTCTTCAGTCTAGATTTGATAATCTTCAAGATCGTCATGGCACACTCCTCGCTGATCATGAGAAACTTTCCTATGAATTTCTTCAAAGGAAACTTGATCTCGAGAAGCTGAGGATTTCTCATGATGATCTTCGTATGGAAAATGACTCATTGCTCACTCAATAGATCAGTACCGCTCAGGCTGAATTCATTCCTCCATGTCTTAAATGCATCGAACGTGAAACTGCTAATTCTTCACCAGAATCATCAAATGCTTCTATTGCTACAAATTCTTCAACCGCTCTTGTGGTATCAAATTCCTCACTTGAGGAAACCACAAATGTCACTAATGAAAATGCAGGGCTGAAGGAAATGTATCTGACAGGCGTGTACAAAAGTCTCAAAGGGCACCAAACCCTTTGCGATGTGCTCAAAAAGCAGATTTTTAACAGGAAACCAAGGAAAGAAGGAATTGCCTTTGAGAGGAAGTTGAATGCTAATGGATCATACTGGAAACCTAAGCAGTATCCCAAAACCTCATGGGTTGCTGCCAAAGGGCCTCCTGTAGATCCATACAATCTAACAGGCTTTGCATGTGAATTATCCTATTCCTCAGATGAGTCATTTGACTCCAACTATAAACTATTCAAAAATCAATCTGGTGAAGTATTTTCTTGATATGTTGGAACTAACTGCAGGAATGGACCACCCCTAAGGAAAATCTGGGTTCCCAAAAGTTGTATTGAAAATCTTTACGTGAATGTCCTCATGACACCACCTATGAAGAATCTGAATCCCACATTAAATTCCTCAAGAGGACCAAAGTCTTCAAGCGGATCAAAATCCTCAACTAGTCAAAACTATGCTCGTACCCATGCTAATGCTTCAAATATGCAGGGAAATTACAAGGGACATGAATATGAGTATTACTCTTCAAATTATTATGTTCATAAATCCTCAAAGAATTTCTTTGCCTATTCATTTGAGTACTCTAACCCCCCTACTGTGAAGAGAAGTGCATTAGCTTCAATGCCCCCTTTCTCATATGGAGCTCCCAGGATGATGAACTCTTTACCACCCCTTTAGATGTGGGTGGTGAACAAATTAAACTAATCACTTCTACAGGACAGGTCTCCAGATGAAAATCATCATCTGAAGAATTTGCTGGAGACCTGATGAAAATGCTTGATAGGACACAAGCAAACATTGATGAAATGAAAAACATTTCACACGTCCTCATAATTATTGTTTATGGTGAATTTCCTATCTGATGAAATTGATATCATATTCTTCAAGTCTGAAGCATATGAGATGGTAAGCTGTACTAATTCATCTGCAGGATGACAAACCCAAGAGTACTGAGTGGGTTCTTGATAGCGGCTACACACACCACATGACTGGTAACAAAAGATTGCTGATGAATATGCCACTAACACCATCACCCGTGAAGAAAATCACTTGTGCTGACAAAGGTAAGAGCATGGTATTGGGACTTGGCAAAGTGGCTATTTCCAAGGACATGCATATGGACAAAGTGATGCTTGTTGAATCCCTTGGGTTTAACCTCATGTCAGTCTCAATGCTTTGTGATCTTGATATGGTTTTTATGTTTGGAAAATATAGATGTGTTGCCATCCTGGAATCTGACAGATCCAAAGTTTTCGAAGGTGTTAGAAGAGGGGATTTGTACATTGTTGATTTCTCTACAGGTCCTCAACCAACCACATGCTTACTAGCAAAAACCTCAGAAGGGTGGCTATGGCATCGAAGACTTGGTCATGTAGGCATGAGGAATTTGCACACGCTTGCAAAGAAGAAGCATGTCATTGGCATCGAATCAGTCAAATTCCTCAAGGACCACCTCTGCGGTGCTTGTGAGTGTGGGAAAATGACCAGATGCAAGCACCCCTTGAAGACTATCATGACCACTACTCGTCCATTTGAATTGCTTCACATGGATCTATTTGGACCTACTCATTATGCCACTCTAACAAATGCTGCATCTTTATATGGCTTTGTCATAGTTGATGATTATTCCAGATACACTTGGGTGCATATCATTCTGTATAAGACTGAAGTGCAGGAAGTCTTCAAACGTTTTTCCTCAAGGGTCTCGACAAACTTCGGCCTCAAGATCAAACACATCAGGAGTGATAATGGAACATAATTAAAAAACACTGGTCTTGATAATTATCTTGATGAACTTGGTATTACTCACGAATTGTCTGCTCCTTATACTCCTCAACAAAATGGCGCCGTCGAAAGAGAGAACATGACTCTGGTTGAGATGGCATGAACCATGCTTGAAGAATATCAGACTCCTCGTCGTTTCTGGCCTGAAGCAATCAACACTGCTTGCCATATCATCAACAGGGTATATCTTCACAAATTCCTCAAGAAAACCTCATATGAACTCCTCACTGACAAGAAACCCAATGTAAGTTATTTCAAAGTCTTCGGTGCAAAATGTTGGATTAGAGATCCTGACCATAGCTCAAAGTTTGCACCTAAGGCACATGAGGGTTTTATGCTTGGTTATGGAAAGGACTCGCACACCTACAGAGTCTTCAACACCTATCACAACAAGGTTGTTGAGACTGTAGATGTGCGGTTCGATGAAACTAATGGCTCCGAAAGGGAGCAATTGCCTCCTCATCCAGATAAGCTGTCTCCTGAGGAAGCAATAAAGCTCAAAGCTACTGAAGACATTGTTCCTACTGAGGAAATTGCTGAAGAAATCACTCCCTACACTGATGAAAATCAAGAAGATGCTCCTGAGGAAATTGCTCCAGAACAACTTCCTCAACCCAGATGAAATCCTCAACCAGCCCATCCGAGGAATGCAAATGAAGTAGAACTTGACAAAATCCTCGATGACATCAACGCGCCAGGTCCTCTCACTCGCTCAAAAGCTTCACAATTAGTTAAGTTTTGTGGGCATTCTTCCTTTGTGTCTATCACAAAACATTCAAAAGTTGCTGAGGCTTTTATGGAACCAGAGTGTATTCAAGCCATGCAGGACGAACTTCTTCAATTCAAGCTGAATGACGTATGGGAGCTCGTCAAACGACCAGTTCCTCGCAAGCACAATATCATTGGCACCAAGTGAATTTTCTGAAACAAGAAAAATGAGGATGGTCAGGTGGTGAGGAATAATGCACGACTTGTAGCCCAAGGCTACACACAGGTTGAAGGAATTTATTTCGTTGAAACTTTTGCACCTGTTGCTAGACTTGAAGCTATTCGAATACTACTTGCTTATGCTAATCATCATAACATTACCTTATATCAAATGGATGTGAAAAGTGCATTCTTCAATGGTAAGGTTGAGGAAGAAGTATATGTTGCTCAGCCCCTAGGTTTTGAGGATCCAAAAATCCAGACAAAGTCTTCAGACTCAAAAAGGCGCTTTATGGTCTCAAGAAAGCCCCTCGGGCGTGGCACGATACATTGAAGGAATTCCTCATGAAGAAAGGCTTCAAAGCTGGTTCACTCGATACAACTCTTTTCACAAAATCCTATGAGAATGAACTATTTGTGTGCCGGATATATGTCGATGACATCATATTTGGCTGTACTGACAAACGTTACACTCATGAATTTGCTGACATGATGAGTGAAGAATATCAGATGTCTATGATGGAGGAGCTGAAATTCTTCTTAGGTCTTCAAATTCGTCAACAACGCAATGGGATCTTCATATCACAGGAGAAATACCTCAAGGATTGTGACAGCCCGATGCCGACGCCCCAGAAGATTCCCCTTATTTCCGTTTCCGTCGTGTGATTATTTTTATTTGTTGCATCATCTTTTAGTTCGCATCATGGCATCATGTCAACCGTGTAATTTGTCGGTGTTGCTTGTTGCTCCTTGTTGTTGGGTGTTAGTGCTTTGTGAGTGGCGTTTTTTGTTGGAGTGATGAGAGTGGGTGTAACAGAGCCACTTCAAAACCCTGTTGCACCGATGACATAAAACCCTTCTCTCCTCTCTTATTCTATTTTGTGGCTGTGTTCAAGTTTCAGTTTTAACCCCCAATAAAAAAATTCGTCTTCTTTTAAAAATAATTTTATTAAAGGTGGAGGCAACCCCTCTAGTTTTTCTTTATTTATTCTTTTGTTTTATTTCAAAATAAAGTCTCATTTTATTTATAAAAGGGGTTTTATTTTATTCTTCAAAAAAAGGTTTCATTTTTATTCTTCAAAAAATGCCCAATCTATTTTTATAGTTGGGGTATGTTTTTCAAGGAGCCCTAAAGTATTTTTTTTTAATTTTGTTTAGTTCTTTTCGTTGCGTGAGTTTTCTGTTTAAAAAAACAAAGCAAAAGAGAAAGGGAGAGAGGAGCCCAGCCTAGCTCTTGCCCGAGCTGGCCCAAGGCCCAGCCGGTCCCTCTTAACCCTAGCAACAAGGGAGGCTCAGCCCGATCCCATCTCTCCCTCTCGTCCTCCCCTGTGCCGCAGCTCCACCCCGATCCCCTCTTATCTCCCTGCGCCGTCTCCCCCGCGCTGCGCCTGCCGCCGTGCTCCACCCCGCACGCCTCCCTCGCTCACGCCAGCCGCAGCCGCTAGTTCCAGCGCCGCCACCGCCCTCGTTCGCCCCTGGCCTCCCGTGATCGCCCCGCTCGCCTGCTGCAAGGGACCCCGAGGTCCTCCCCATGCTGCCCGAGCCGGCCGCCGATCCCGCGCGCCCGCTGTGCTCGCCTCGCCGCGTTCCCCTAGAGCTGCCCCACCCCGCGCGCCAGCCGCCATGCCCGCCGCCAGCAGCTCGCCAGTCCGCCGCGCTGCGCCCTGCCGTGCCTGCCGTTGCCAGAGGTTCCCCGCGCCGCGAGCCCTGCGAGATGCCAGTGCCGAGCAGCCCTTGGCCTCTCGCCGCCACCGGCTCGCCCCTGTGCGTCGTCCTCCCCCTCCTCCGCGCGACCTCCGCCATGGCCGCCAGGGCCCCGCCGGACGTTCTCCCCGCCATGGCTAGTCCCTCCAGGACCCGGCCTCCTCCTCCTGCCTGCTGCTGCTGCTGATAGCTGCTGCCGCCTGATGTTGCTGGTGCCTGCTTGCTGTTACCCACCGATAGCTGCTGCTGCGTGCTGTTTGCTGTTGCTGGTACTTGTGCTGCCGCTGAGGCTAGAAGCTGCTGCTGCGTGCTGTTTGCTGTTGCTGGTACTTGTGCTGCTGCTGAGGCTAGAAGCTGCTCCTAGGTAGTTGCTAGTTGATGTAGCTGTTGGCTGCTGTTTGCCTGCAGTTGCCGCCGTTGCTTGCCGTTGCCTGCTAGCTATTGTGCCTGCGTTGCTTGCTGCTAGCTAGTTGTGGCAATGCTTGCTGTAGCTGCTAGCTGGTGCTAGTTGTTGCTGTTTGCCGCTAGCCGCTATGCTGTGCTGTGGCCGAAGCTTGTTGCTGTAGTTACGTCGGCCGCTGCGTGCTGGATGCTATAGCTTGCCTGCCTGCTAGCTTGCTAGTTGCTGTTGCTTATCGCGTAGGCTCCTAAATGTTGCTGCTGTCGCCAAAGACCGGTCTACCGACGCCTAGTGTACGACTACCGATGCGAAGAACCGTGTACCGACGCAAAGTGTACGACTACCGTCGACGAGACCGTGTACAACTACTTCCACGACGACCTATGTTTTCACTGCTACCACCGGATCCGCTCCGATATGCACGCTTTGAAGGTATACGTTGGAACGTGTCATGTACTGAATGCATATGATGTATGAGATGTACCCGTATGTTTGCGCCATATGTTGCCCGTTGCACGTTTCCTCTTTGTTGTGCCCCGACACATGGGAACCCTACAACGGGATCACCCCATCATTATTTGGTTTGTCACACACACGCTTCCTATTCGTTGGCACCGTCATCTCGTTGAGTTATCGGGATAGGGATGTTGCCGTGGCATCATTTCCGTTTTGCCGCCATGGTTCCCTTTTGCTCACCGTGGCGACACATGCTTCTTTGTCTTCTTGCCCGTGTTGTTATGAACTTGCATGCATGACGCATTCATGGCATGATATCTTGTATTGCATGTTTCTTGTGATGTAGCGACTTTCAAAGTCCCGCGTGTTAAGCGACTAGGATGACAGGTAGGATCACCGCTTCACCCCTTGCCATGTTAACAACATTTAATATTGCCGTATAAATAAACGTGAGTGAATTAAATAGTTAAACGTGGAGTTTTGTCGATATGCAACTCGTTGCATATCGAGCTTCGCTTAATGCCTAGTGTTTGTGTGGGGTGAATTGCCATGCCATGCCTTGCATCTTTGAACTGATCATGCATCATAGTAGGTTGTGCATCATGTTGTGCATCAAGTGGTGAATATCTGTGTTGATGTTTGTTTCCGATTTGCTCCGTCTCGGTAGAGTTCCGCAAGCGTGTCGGAATGTGAGGATCCGTTCGACTACGTTGGTTCGCCGACTTCACGGAGTTGTTCTTCTTCCAAGCGGGATCTCAGGCAAGATGACCATTTCCCCAGATACCATTACTATCATTGCCATGCTAGTTTTACCGTTTCTATTGTTATGTCTCGTTGCCTCCCACATGTTAAATATCAGCCTCTCAAAAATTCCATGAAAACTTTCAACCTGTTCACAACCTAGCAAACCACTGATTGGCTATGTTACCACTTGCTTAACCTTGTGTTAGCATTGCTAGTTGCAGGTGTAGTTGCTTCCATGTGAAAACATGGGTTCCTTGTTATATCACCATATTAATGCTATTTAATTTAATGCACCTATATACTTGCTAAAAGGTGGAAGGCTCAGCCTTTCTAGCCTGGTGTTTTGTTCCACCTTTGCCCCTTAGTTTCGGCTACCGGTGTTATGTTCCATAATTGAGCGCTCCTAACACGATCGGGGTTGTTATGGGGACCCCCTTGATAATTCGTTTTAGATTAAATCTGGTCTAGCAAGGCCCAACTTTGGTACTACATTTGCCTAATAACTAATGAACTACATAGGGAGTAATTAACCCGAGGAATTTAATCAACCCCGGGCCAGTGCTCCTCATGAGTGTTGGTCCAAAACAGAGCAACTTATTAACGCTACTCGGGGCAACTCGGCGTTTGGCGTGGTAACCATCGCTCATCCGTCGTGTCCTGAGAACGAGATACGCGGCTCCTATCGTGATCGTCGGACCCTGCTCTTCTTCATGATGATTATATATTGTACTGTTGTGACTCTGATGTAGCTTGTGGCGAGTGTAAGCCAACTCTATATATATATCTCTTCTTTTCAGTACATGTTCTTGTAACAATATCCATTCTTGCGACACGACGAGATGCGCTTCTATCCCTGACGAGGCCCTCGTGCCAAATTGAGGATAGGGTCGCATCTTGGGCGTGACAAGTTGGTATGAGAGTAGTACCGACCTAGGAGCCCCCTTGATTGATCGAACTTGGCCGAGTCGAGTCTAGTGAAAAACTGCTTTGAGTCTAGTTATATATCGGAGCGTAGGATTCTTTTTTCTCCTCTTCTATGCTCTAGTGAGGAATTTTGATGTAATAATTTAATTCTACTCCTCTTCTCACTCAATTTTTTTAGGATCACGCGGATATTTTTGGAATCTATATGATGCCGATGTGACGGAGTTCTGTCTTGGTGCCTCCTGTCTGACTTGATTTCTTCCGGGGAGTTGAGCTCCAGGGGATTCTCGAGCACATCGTTATCATTCAGGTTTCTTAGTATCTCAGAATGAAGGATGTTCGTAATTGCTTCATTACTAGTAGTGGCGAGATAACCCCGATGTCCCCAGTACTGGTGCAGATTGTTCGTGAGTACTGCCATACTTTGTATCGTTGTGATCACGAGGGTCTGTAGTAGATGAAGATCCAAGACTCTGGTTTTGTGTTGACGGATGTGATACATTGGACGGGTTAGTATAGAAGTTGTGTGACATACTACTCCTTGTATCCGTGTACCAGATTGCATGACCAGAAATTTCGGGAATTCCTAGGTGGGAATTCAAGTAGTTACTTATAGGACAATCTTCCAACAAATGCATGATGTTAGGTTGGGGTTTGACATCTAGTGCATTAGTTTGTTGACAGTCGACTTACAGCAGTTCTAGTTGTGTCTTAAAGAGTCCTTGTAGCTTGCTATGACTCGGGGAGGCTTCGTATGTCGGGTGCACTACCTTGCACTTGATGGCTACTGTAAGGTTCAAGCCCGTGCGATCCTGTCCACGAAAATATCGAACGGAAATCTTTCTCATGAGTTTGTTCTGGCTAATTGCAAGCCGCATCCTTTGTTTTGTTGAAATATGGTAATTCAAGTTGCTTCGATGTCAAGTGGTGATTTCAGATCTTTCCTAAGTGGTGTTCTCATATTTTTATGAGAGTACTAATCCTTTTGCTCAAATCAGATTGTCATGTCAATTCCTTTTCAACCAGAGTCATCGTATCAATTCTCTTTCAACTGGTGTGCTTCTCTTCAAGTGAATTCTATCCTTTCCAATTTTTGCAGATCATTCTCTCAATTCTTTCCGGAGTTTGTCTCATTTGTCTCAAGTTGTCTTTGTTTTCCCCCGCCCTCCCACCCTTTTCTTCAGTGATTCATTTTTCATCCAAGAGTTTTCTTTTCATTGTGCTTCCGCTGTTTGTTCTTTTCCCTCTTACCCGGTGATTCATTGTGAAGATTCTCAAGAGTTCTAGTGCATCATTCCTTCAATCTGGTTATCTTTTTTCGGTGAATTTAATTTAGTTGTCCGTGTTCATCATATCCTTTTCATCCTTGTGATTCTTCCTATGTTGGAGTTTCTTGTCAGCCAATCTTGTTGTCTTTTCTCTCTATCCTATCCGGAGTGCTCAAGATATCTTAGAGTTTCTTGTTTCAGATCTTTCATTATTTCGAGGTTCTCAACCTCATATAGTTTTCTTATTCCAGTGCAATATCTCTCTTCTAAGCAATCTTTTCAACGGTGGTTTCTTTGAGTGGGCCCATAACCCACATGTTCTTTCCAGGATCTTATCTGGCTCTTGTAATCTTTCCCGGAGAGCTCTAATTCTTTAAATATATGACATAAGAATGATTTCCATCAGTGATATTCCTTCTTCAAGATCAATTTGAATTAGTTCTCATATCTGGCTCAACCTTTCATTCTTCATTATTTCGGAGTGTCTTAGTTATTCTTGGTGGTGTTCTTCTCATCATTCTCAGCTTGCAAATTCGAAGGAGTGTTTCTCTCAAATCTTGGTCCATTCTCTTGGAGATTCGTCATTTCAGCTTTGTGCCATCATCTTAGTTGTTGTCAATCTTGAACAATCCCTTTCTTGCTATCCGGTGCAGTTCTGACTTGTTTTTATTTCTCGTTCCTCCGAAGGCCATCATTTTAGAAGATTCTTCGTTCTCAGCTTTCAGCTTTCATCCTCAAGTCTTCTCCATTGTTGTCTCTTCGTTTGTCTCTCGATTATCCGGTGCCTTGTTCAAGTTTTCTCTCAGCTGGCTCATGAGCTCTTCATTCTCATGTATCTCCATTAATTCGTGGTGTTCCCTTTCAATTGTGAATTCTTACTAGTGCTTCCTTCAATTATGCTTCAAGTGGTGCTTATCTCTCTGCCTCTTCAAGATTCCTTTCTAGAAGATTAAGTCGTATGCTAAATCCTTTGATTATCGTCAATTTGATTTGGTGAAGGATTAGCACAACATAATTCTTATTCTTGTTTCATCAAATGATTTCAATTCTTTTTCCGGAGTGGCTCACGATATCAATTCCTTTTTCTCAAGGGTTCTTATCTTTTCTTTTCAGGAGTTCCAAGTTTTCTCAAGTATCTCTTCGTGAAGCTTCATCGAAGTCTTTGCAAGGCTTCAATCTTATTCTTTCATCCTTCATATCTTGCATAATCCTTTTGATATTGAGGCTTGTCATGGTGGTTCTTCAAGGATATGTGATTTTCTCAAAGTGTTCTTCAAGATTCCTGTTGGAGTACCTCGAGTATTCTTTCTCTTGCATCTCCAGTGCATTTGTTCTTCCTTTATCCTTTGAGGTGGTATTATAGCATTCTTGTTAGTGTAGGAGCCTCGAAGAGTTTTCCTTCAAGAACGAGATAATTAAATCCACCAATTCTTTGATCATGAGATATTTCAACCCATGATTTCTTCATTGAGCTGTCTTGGTTTGGACTTCACCTAAAGCTTGTCTAAGGATGTTGCTATTATGGTGATTATTATTTATCCAAGTTCTCAATGTATCCTCTTGGTGAAAGAAGTGTTCATATCTTGTTGCTCCCAATCAATCCTTGTTTCTGTAAGTGGCTGGGTGTCACTTCATTAATTTGAAAAGGTTTCCATAAGCCCACTACTATGTTGTTCCTTTCGTTGTTGTTTTTCCAACAACTCCGTTCAATTCTTCTTGCAAGGATGCTTGCCTAGTTCATTTGTGATAATAGTTGTCATTCTTTTCTTCATTCTCTTCTTCCGTATGAGCAAATTCCTATTCTATTGTTCCGGAAGCATTATGATATTGCTCTTTTGGGTCTAGCATCTTGTCCTGTCAAGGTCATGGTGTTCCCTTGTTCTATTTAGTTGTTTGTTATGAATATTGTCTATTTCTCCCTTCTTATCGAATTTGTTTGTCCCATTTTTCTACCGAAGTGCTGCCAAAGTTTTCCGTGAATTCTTGCTTGTTTCTCTTATCATTCCTCATCTCTTTGCAACTTTCAAGGATTGTTGATTTCACTTGTTTGTCAAAGAAGAGACTAAGTTTTTACCTCTTGTTCTTTCTCGTCCTCTTTCCCCTTTCATTCTTGGATCTCGGGGCGAGATCCTCTTGTAGTGTAGGAGAGTTGTGATAGCCCGATGTCAACGCCCTAGAAGATTCCCCTTATTTCCGTTTTCGTCGTGTGAATATTTTTATTTGTTGCATCATCTTTTAGTTCGCATCATGGCATCATGCATGGCACCATGTGAACTGTGTTATTTGTCAGTGTTGCTTGTTGCTCCTTGTTGTTGGGTGTTAGTGCTTTGTGAGTGGCATTGTTTTGTTGGAGTGATGAGAGTGGGTGCAACAGAGCCACTTCAAAACCCTGTTGCACCGAGGACGTAAAATCCTTCTCTCCTCTCTTATTCTATTTTGTGGTTGCGTTCAAGTTTCAATTTTAACCCCCAATAAAAAAGTTTGTCTTCTATTAAAAATCATGTTATTAAAGGTGGAGGCAACCCCTCTGGTTTTCTTTTATTTTCTTCTGTTTTATTTCAAAATAAAGTCTCATTTTATTTATAAAAGGGGTTTTATATTATTCTTTAAAAAAAAGGTTTCATTTTTATTCTTCAAAAAAATGCCCAATCTATTTTTATAGTTGTGTTATGTTTTTCAAGGAGCCCAAAAGTTTTTTATTTTATTTTGTTTAGTTCTTTTCTTTGCGTGAGTTTTCTGTTTTTAAAAAACAAAGCAAAAGAGAAAGGGAGAGAGGAGCCCAGCCTAGCTCTTGCCCGAGCTGGCCCAAGGCCCAGCTGGCCCCTGCTAATGCTAGCGACACGGGAGGCTCAGCCCGATCCCATCTCTCCCTCTCGTCCTCCCATGTGCTGCAGCTCCAGCCCGATCCCCTCTCATCTCCGTGCGCCGTATCCCCCACGCTGCGCCTGCCGTCGTGCTCCACCCCGTGCGTCGCCCTCGCTCCCGCCGGGCGCATCCGCTAGTTCTAGCGCCGCCGCCGCCCTCGTTCGCCCCTGGCCTCCCGTGCTCGCCCCACTCGCCTGCTGCAAGGGACCCCGAGGTCCTCCCCATGGTGCCCGAGTCGCCGCCGATCCTGCGTGCCCGCCTCGCCGCGTTCCCCTCGAGCTGCTCCACCCAGCGCGCTAGCCGCCATGCCCGCGGCCAGCAGCTCGCCAGCCCGCCGCGTTGTGCCCCGCCATGCCTGACGTCACCGGAGGTTCCCCGCGCCGCGCGCCTTGCGAGATGCCAACGCCGAGCAGCCCTTGGCCTCTCCCCGCCATCGGCTCGCCCCTGTGCGTCGTCCTCGCCTCCTTCGCGCGACCTCCGCCATGGCCGCCAGGGCCCCGCCGGCTGTTCTCCCCGCCATGGCTAGTCCCTCCAAGCCCTAGCCTCCTCCTCCTGCCTGCTGCCGCTGCCGATAGCTGCAGATATTGCCGGTGCCTGCTGATACGTCCCAAACGTATGTATATTTTTTGATGGTTTCATGCTGTTATCTTGTCAACTTTGGATGTTTTATATACCTTTTGTATCTTTTTCGGGACTAACTTATTAATTTAGTGCCAAGTGGCAGTTCCTGTTTTTTCTGTGTTTTTGACTCTTTTCAGATATGATTCTAGAGCAGAGTCCAAACGGAATAAAATCCCCGAAATGAATTTTTCCAGAACAGAAGAAGATCGGGGGACTTGAGGGCCAAGGCAGGAGGCCCACAGGGAGCCCACAAGCCCTGTAGCCGCGGCCAGGGGGGCGGCTACCAGGTTTGTGGCCTCCATGGGGCTCCCCTGCCCTAGCTCTTTGGCCTATATATTCCCTAAAATCCCAGAAAAAATAAGGGTGTCCACGAAACCACTTTTCCGCCGCCGCAAGCTTCCGTTTCCGCGAGATCTCATCCGGAGACCCTTCCCGGTGCCCTGCCGGAGGGGAATTTGGAGCTGGAGGGATTCTACATCAACATCATTGCCTCTCCAGTGACTCGTGAGTAGTCTACTTCAGACCTATGGGTCCGTAATTAGTAGCTAGATGGCTTCTTCTCTCTCTTGGATCTTCAATTCAAAGTTCTCCATGATCTTCATGGAGATCTATCCGATGTAATCCTCTTTGGCGGTGTGTTTGTCGAGATCCGATGAATTGTGGATTTGTGATTAGATTATCTATGAATTATATTTGAGTCTTTGCTGATTTCTTATATGCATGATTTGATATCCTTGTAAGTCTCTCCGAGTCTTGGGTTTTGTTTGGCCAACTAGATCTATGATTCTTGCAATGCGAGAAGTGCTTGGTTTTGGGTCAATACCGTGCGGTGACCTTTCCCAGTGACATAAGGGGCAGCAAGGCACGCATCATGTTGTTGCCATAAAGGGTAACAAGATGGGCTTTCATCATAGATTAGAGATTGTCCATGTACATCATGTCATCTTGCTTAAGGCGTTACTCTGTTCTTATGAACTCAATACACTAGATGCATGCTGGATAGCGGTCGATGTGTGGAGTAATAGTAGTAGATGCAAAAAGTATCGGTCTACTTGTTTTGGACGTGATGCCTATATGTATGATCATTGCCATAGATAATGTCATGACTTTACGTGGTTCTATCAATTGCTCGACAGTAATTCGTTCACCCACCGTCTACTTGCTTTCATGAGAGAAGTCACTAGTGAACACTAGGGCCCCGGGTCTACTCATAATTATCATCTCAGCTTTTACTTTTACTTTGCTTTGTTTACTTTTTGCTTTCAGTTCTCACTTTGCAAACAATCTATAAGGGATTGACAACCCCTTCATAGCGTTGGGTGCAAGCTCTTTGTGTTTGTGCACGTACTTGTGACTTGACGCGATCCTCCTGCTGGATTGATACCTTGGTTCTCAAACTGAGGAAAATACTTACCGCCGCTGTGCTACATCACCCTTTCCACTTGAAGGGAACACCAACGCAAGGCTCCAAGTCCGCGGGGGAATCCTTTGCATACTTGCCAAGGAAATCGCTATAGGCGTAGCCAGGAGCAGAAGGATTTTTGGCGCCGTTCCCGGGGAGAGATCAAGTCAAGATCTATCCAAGTAAGTGTCGCAAACTCATCTCTTGCATTTACTTTGTTTGCGAGTTGCCTCTCGTTTTCCTCTCCCCCACTTCACATTTGCTGTTTTCAGTTGCCCTTTTCTTCGTTTGCCTTTTTCGTTTGCCTTTTTCATTCGCCTTTTTCTCTCGCTTGCTTTCTGTTCGCTTGTGTGCCATGTGCCTTCAATATGCTTGCTGAAAATCTAGTGATATGGATCCTCATCCACTTGCTAATCTCTTTAAGATATCCAATTATGTTGATCCAATTACTAGTGAGTTGAGTGCACTTGACTATCTTTATGGAGTTTTGCTTGAGATGCGTGAATCTGAAAATTGTGAGGAAGAAATTTATGAAGTGATTCACGAGGGCTCCTTGGTTGAAAAGCATGATTGTAATGGTTTCACTATAAATTCTATTAGTGACAATCATGCTAAGAATATGCAAAACCCTAAGCTTGGGGATGCTAGTTTTGCTATGTCCACTACTTGTTGCAATGATCATGAATGGGGTGATGATTTTTCTTATTATCTTGAAAAGCCTTATGATGAAAATGATATTTGCAATATTATTGAAAGTGGGTTTGGAGAAGTCATGACTTTAGTTGATGATAATCCCACTATTTTTGAAGAGCGTCAACTTTGCATGCATGTGGATCATGAAAAAAAATATCCTATGTGATAGTTACATTGTTGAATTCGATTATGATCCCACATGTAATTTCTATGAGAGAGGAAAATATTTTGGTAGAAACTTTCATGTTACCAAATTACCTCTTGTTATGTTGAGATTGCTATTGTCTCTTTCTTCTTCCTTGCATATGGAAACTATTGGTTGTCTTGATAATCTGTTTTCCTATAAAATGCCGATGCATAGGAAGTATGTTAGACTTATCTGTGATTTTCACATGCTTTATGATGCTCTCGTTGTGCTTCAATTCTTGTCTTTTGAGTGAGCATCATTGAATTATCAATGCCTAGCTAAGGGCGTTAAACAATAGCGCTTGTTGGGAGGCAACTCAATGAATTTATCCTTTTCTTTCTGTTTTGTTGCATCCACACCATCACAATTCTGTTGTGTTTGTGTTTTTTGTTGGGAGGCAAAACCTTTATGATTGGTCTTTGTAATGGTTGTTTGATCTTGCTGGAAAAAGACAGAAACGTTTCGCTCACGAGATGATTTTTCATTTTTATTCATAAAGAGATTTTGAGTTCATTCTTTTTTCTGCTGATTGATATGCGTTTTCCCTAGATCTTCGCAATTTGTCAGATTTTGTGAAGTACCAGAAGTGTACGAAGTATACATATTGCTACAGACTGGTCTACTGTTAACATACTCTATTTTTGTTGAGTTGGTTGCTTATTTTGATGAAACTATGGATAGTATCGGGGGGTATTAGCCATGGAAGATTGAAAATACAGTAACCCAACATCAACATAAGTAGAATTTAAGTTTGCTACAGTATCTAAGGAAGTGATGATTTGCTTTCTTATACTAATGATATCACGAGTTTCTGTTTAAGTTTCGTGCTGTGAAGTTTTCAAGTTTTGGGTGAAGTTCTCATGGACAAAGAGATAAAGAGTGGAAAGAGCTCAAGCTTGGGGATGCCCAAGGCATCCCAAGTTGATTCAAGGATGCCGAAGCCTAAGCTTGGGGATGCCCCGGGAAGGCATCCCCTCTTTCGTCTTCAATCCATCGGTAACGTTACTTGGGGCTATATTTTTATTCACCACATGTTATGTGTTTTTCTTGGAGCGTCTTGTATCATAGGAGTCTTTTATTTTTGTTGTGTCATAATCATCCTTTCTGCACACCTAGGGAGAGAGACATTCACTCACCGTGATTTTGTCGAGCTTCACTTATATCCTTTGGTTAGACAATTCAGCTCACATGTGTTTCACTTATATCTTTTGAGCTAGTTGATTTTGCTCTGTGTGCTTCACTTCTATATTTTGGAGCACGGCAGTGCATGGCGTGGTAGTTGATCTATGCTATGAAAGTAGTCTCAAAAGGGGTAGTTATCCAAAGGGATATGAAAACTTCCACCTTCATGTGCATTGAGTAGTTAGAGAAGTTTGATTCATCTCAATTAGTTTTGAGTTGTGATTGTGGTAATATTGAAGTTATACTAGTACGGTGTTGTGGATCTATAAATACTTGTGTTGAAATTAGTGATTCCCGTAGCATGCACGTATGGTGAACCGCTATGTGATGAAATCTGAGAATGATTAGTTTATTGATTGTCATCCTTTGTGTAGCGGTCGGGATCGCGAGATGGTTTGTACCTACCAAGTCTTCCCCTACGTTGAATGCTTTGTTTTGATTACTACTAAAACTTTTGCAACAAGTATATGAGTTCTTCATGACTAATGTTGAGTCCATGGTTTAGATGCACTTTCACCTTCCACCATCACTATCTTCTTTAGTGCCGTGCAACTTTCGCCGGTGCATAAAACCACCATTAGCCTCCCTCAAAACAGCCACCATACCTACCTACTATGGCATTTTAAAGCCATTCCGAGATATATTGCCATGCAACTACCACCAAGACTGTTGGAGAACGTCGCATGGGAAACAAAAATTTTCCTACGCGCATGAAGACCTATCATGGTGATGTCCATCTACGAGAGGGGATTTCCGATCTACGTACCCTTGTAGATCGCACAGCAGAAGTGTTAAGAAACGCGGTTGATGTAGTGGAACGTCCTCACGTCCCTCGATCCGCCCCACGAACCATCCCACGAACCGTCCCGCGATCCGTCCCACGATCCGCTCCGATCTAGTGCCGAACGGACGGCACCTCCGCGTTCAGCACACGTACAGCTCGACGATGATCTCGGCCTTCTTGATCCAGCAAGAGAGACGGAGAGGTAGATGAGTTCTCCGGCAGCGTGACGGCGCTCCGGAGGTTGGTGGTGATCTAATCTCAGCAGGGCTCCGCCCGAGCTCCGCAGAAACGCGATCTAGAGGTAAAACCGTGGAGGTATGTGCTCGGGCTGCCGTGGCAAAAGTTGTCTCAAATCAGCCCTAAAACCCCACTATATATAGGAGGGAGGGAGGGGAGGAGGCAGCCTCAAAACCTAAAGGTTTGGCCGAAATTGGAGGTGGAGGAGTCCTACTCCAATCCTACTTCGAGTAGGATTCCACCTTCCCACTTGGAAACACTTTCCACCTTGTGTTTTTTCCTTCTCAAACCTTATGGGCCTTAGTGGGAACTTATTCCAGCCCACTAGGGGCTGGTTTATCTCTTCCCATAGCCCATAAGACCCCTTGGGGCGTGACACCCCTCCTGATGGTCCCCGGCACCCCTCCCGGCACTCCCAGTACACTACCGATGAGCCCGAAACTTTTCCGGTAATGCACGAAAACCTTCCGGTAACCAAATGAGGTCATCCCATATATCAATCTTCGTTTCCGGACCATTCCGGAAACCCTCGTGACGTCCGTGATCTCATCCGGGACTCCGAACAACATTCGGTAACCAACCATATAACTCAAATACGCATAAAACAACGTCGAGCCTTAAGTGTGCAGACCCTGCGGGTTCGAGAACTATGTAGACATGACCCGAGAGACTCCTCGGTAAATATCCAATAGCGGGACCTGGATGCCCATATTGGATCCTACATATTCGACGAAGATCTTATCCTTTGAACCTCAGTGCCAAGGATTCATATAATCCCGTATGTCATTCCCTTTGTCCTTCGGTAATTTACTTGGCTGAGATTCGATCGTCAGTATCCGCATACCTATTTTAATCTCGTTTACCGGTAAGTCTCTTTACTCGTTCTGTAATACAAGATCCCGCAACTTACACTAAGTCACATTGCTTGCAAGGCTTGTGTGTGATGTTGTATTACCGAGTGGGCCCCGAGATACCTCTCCGTCATACGGAGTGACAAATCCAAGTCTTGATCCATACTAACTCAACGAACACCTTCGGAGATACCTGTAGAGCATCTTTATAGTCACCCAGTTACGTTGAGACGTTTGATACACACAAAGCATTCCTCTGGTGTCAGTGAGTTATATGATCTCATGGTCATAGGAACAAATACTTGACACGCAGAAAACAGTAGCAACAAAATGACACGATCAACATGCTACGTCTATTAGTTTGGGTCTAGTCCATCACATGATTCTCCTAATGATGTGATCCCGTTATCAAGTAACAACACTTGCCTATGGCCAGGAAACCTTGACCATCTTTGATCAACGAGCTAGTCAACTAGAGGCTTACTAGGGACAGTGTTTTGTCTATGTATCCACACAAGTATTGTGTTTCCAATCAATACAATTATAGCATGGATAATAAACGATTATCATGAACAAAGAAATATAATAATAACTAATTATTATTGCTCTAGGGCATATTTCCAACAGTCTCCCACTTGCACTAGAGTCGATAATCTAGTTCACATCACCATGTGATTTCAACGAATCCAACACCCATATAGTTCTGGGGTTTGATCTCGTCTTGCTCGTGAGAGAGGTTTTATTCAACGGTTCTGAAACTTTCAGATCCGTGCGTTCTTTACAAATCTTTATGTCATCTTATAGATGCTGCTACTACGTGCTATTCGAAAATGCTCCAAATATCTACTCTACTATACGAATCCGTTTCACTACTCATAGTTATTCAGATTAGTGTCAAAGCTTGCATCGACGTAACCCTTTACGACGAACTCTTTAACCACCTCCATAATCGAGAAAAATTCCTTAGTCTATTTAGTTACTAATGTTAACTTTGACCGCTGATCAGTGATTCAATCCTGGATCACTCTGTGTACCTCTTAACAGACTTGCTGCAAGGCACACATCAGGTGCGGTACTCAGCATGGCATACTTTAGAGTCTACGGCTAAGGCATAAAAGACGACCTTCGTCTATTCTCTTTATTCTGCCGTGGTCGGGTTTTGAGTCTTACTCAAATTCGCACCTTACAACACCGTCAAGCACTCCTTCTTTGCTGATCTATTTTGAATTCCTTCAAAAACTTATCAAGGCATGCATCTTGTTGAAACTTCTATTAAGCGTTTTGACCTATCTCCATAGATCTTGATGCTCAACGTTCAAGTAGCTCAATCCAGGTATTCCTTTGAAAAACTCCTTTCAAACAACCTTTTATGCTTCACAGAAATTCTACATTACTTCTGATCAACAATATGTCAACCACATATACTTATCAGAAATTCTATAGTGCTCCCACTCACTTCTTTGGAAATACAAGTTTCTCATAAACCTTGTACAAACCCAAAATCTTTGATCATCTCATCAAAGTGTATATTCCAACTCCGAGATGCTTGCACGAGTCCATTGAAGGATCGCTGGAGCTTGCATACTTTTTAGTATCTTTAGGATTGACAAAACCTTTTGGTTGTATCACATACAATGTTTGCTCAAGGAAACCGTCGAGGAAACAATGTTTTGACATCCTATGTGCAATATTTCAAAAATAATGCAACAACTACTAACATAATTCTAACAGACTTTTAGCATCGCTACGAGTGAGAAAGTCTCACCGTAGTCAACTGTTTGATCATCTCGGAAACATCTTTGCGACACGTCGAGCTTTTCTTAATAGTGAGTTAACACCATCGTCGTTTGTCTTCCTTTTAAAGATCCATCATTACTCAATAGTCCTACGACCATCAAGTAGTTCTTCCAAAGTCTACACTTTGTTTTCATACATGGATCCTCTCTCGGATTTCATGGCCTCCAGCCATTTGTTGGAATCCGGGCCCACCATCGCTTCTCCACAGCTCGTAGGTTCATTATTGTTCAACAACATGACCTCCAAGACAGGGATACCGTACCACTCTATAGTAGTATGCGACCTTGTCGACCTACGAGGTTTGTAGTAACTTGATCCGAAGCTCAATGATCACCATCATCAGCTTCCACTTCAATTGGTGTAGGCGCCACAGGAACAACTTCCTGTGCCCTGCTACACACTAGTCGAAGTGATGGTTCAATAACCTCATCAAGTTCTATCACCCTCCCACTCAATTCTTTCGAGAGAAACCTTTCCTCAAGGAAGAACCCGTTTCTAGAAACAAACACTTTGCTTCCGGATCTGAGATAGGAGATGTATCCAACTGTTTTGGATATCTTATGAAGATGCATTTATCCGCTTTGGGTTCGAGCTTATCAGACTGAAACTTTTTCACATAAGAATCACAACTCCAAACTTTCAAGAAACGACAACTTAGATTTCTCTAAACCTTAGTCTATACTGTGTCATCTCAACGGAAATACGCGGTGCCCTAATTAAAGTGAATGCGGTTGTCTCTAATGCATAACCCATAAACGATAGTGGTAATTCGATAAGAGACATCATAGTATGCACCATATCAAATAGGGCATGGCTAAGACGTTCAAACACATCATCACACTATGGTGTTCCAGGTGGCATGAACTGCGAAACAATTTCCACATTGTCTTAACTGCGTACCAAAACTCGTAACTCAGATATTCATCACTATGATCATATCGTAGACTGTTTATCCTCTTGTCACGACGATCTTCACTCTAAAATAGCTTTGAACTTTTCAACATTTCAGACTTGTGATTCATCAAGTAAATACTCCTGTATCTACTCAAATCGTCAGTGAAGTAAGAATATAATGATATCCACTGCGTGCCTTAGCACTTATTGGACTGCACACATCAAAAATGCATTACTCCCAACAAGTTACTCTACTTGTTTCATGTGGCATGTTTTGCATGTCTCAAGTGATTCAAAATCAAGTGAGTCCAAACGATCCATCAGCATGGAGCTTCTTCATGCATTTTACACAAACATGACTCAAGTGGCAGTGCCACAACTAAGTGGTACTATCATTATTACTTTTTATCTTTGGGCACTAATATTATGAACATGTGTAACATTACGATCGAGATTCAATAAACCATTGAGGGTAATTATTCAAGCAAATAGAATAACTATTATTCTTTTAAATGAATAATCGTATTGCAACAAACACGATCCAATCATGTTCATGCTCAACGCAAACACCCAATAACAATTATTTTGGTTTCACCACCAATCCCGATGATAGAGGGAGCGTGCGACGTTTGATCATATCAACCTTGGAAACACTTCCAACATGTATCGTCACCTCGCCTTTAGTTAGTCTCTGTTTATTCCGTAGCTTTCATTTCGTGTTACCAATCACTTAGCAACTGAACTGGTATCCAATACCCTCGCGCTACTAGGAGTACTAGTAAAGCACACATCAACATCATGTATATCAATTATACTACTTTCGACTTTGCCAGCCTACTTATCTACCAAGCATCTAGGGTAGCTCCGCCTTAGTGACCGTTCCCCTCATAACAGAAGCACTTAGTGTCGGGTTTGGGTTTAGACTTGGGTCTCTTCATTAGTGCAGCAACTGTTTTGCTGTTTCACGAAGTATCCCTTCTAGCCCTTGCCTTTCATGAAACTTAGTGGTTTTACTAACCATCAACTATTGATTCTCCTTCTTGATTTCTACTTTCGCAGTGTCATACATCACGAATCTCTCAAGGATCATTGTATCTATCCTTGAATTATTATAGTTCATCACGAAGCTCTCATAGCTTGGTGGCAGTGACTTTGGAGAACCATCACTATCTCATCTGGAAGATTAACTCCCACTTGATTCAAGTGATTGTCGTACTCAGACAATCTGAGCACACGCTCAACGATTGAGTTTTTCTCCTTTACTTCATGGACAAAGAATCTTGTCGGAGGTCTCATACCTCTTAACAAGGGCACAAGCATGAAATCACAATTTCATCTCTTTAGAACATCACTCATGTTCCGTGACGTATCAAAACATCTTCGGCGCCACGCTTCTAAGCCATTAAGTATTTTGCACCGAACTATCGCGTAGTCATGAGAAACGTGTATGTCGGATGTTCACAACATCCACAGACGACGCTCGAGGTGCAGCACACTGAGTGGTGCATTAAGGACATAAGCCTTCTGCGTAGCAACGAGGACAATCCTTAGTTTTACAGACTCAGTTCGCAAAGTTTGCTACTATCAACTTTCAACTAATTTTTTTCTAGGAACATGTTAAAAACAGTAGAGCTATAGCGCAAGCTACATCATAATTCGCAAAGACCATTAGACTATGTTCATGACAATTAGTTCAATTAATCATATTACTTAAGAACTCCCACTCAAAAAGTACATCTCTCTAGTCATTTGAGTGGTACATGATCCAAATCCACTATCTCAAGTCCGATCATCACGTGAGTCGAGAATAGTTTTAGTGGTAAGCATCTCTATGCTAATCATATCAACTATTCAATTCATGATCGACCTTTCAGTCTCATGTGTTCCGAGGCCATGTCTGCACATGCTAGGCTCGTCAAGCTTAACCCGAGTGTTCCGCGTGTGCAACTGTTTTGCACCCGTTGTATGTGAACGTTGAGTCTATCACACCCGATCATCACATGGTGTCTCGAAACGAAGAACTGTCGCAACAGTGCACAGTCGGGGAGAACACAATTTCGTCTTGAAATTTTAGTGAGAGATCACCTCATAATGCTACCGTCGTTCTAGGCAAGATAAGGTGCATAAAGGATTAACATCACATGCAATTCATAAGTGACATGATATGGCCATCATCATGTGCTTCTTGATCTCTATCACCAAAGTACCGGCACGATCTTCTTGTCACCAGCGTCACACCATGATCTCCATCATCATGATCTCCATCAACGTGTCGCCATCGGGGTTGTCGTGCTACTCATGCTATTACTACTAAAGCTACGTCCCAGCAATATAGTAAACACATCTGCAAGCACAAACGTTAGTTTAAAGACAACCCTATGGCTCCTGCCGGTTGCCGTACCATCGACGTGCAAGTCGATATTAACTATTACAACATGATCATCTCATACATCCAATATATCACATCACATCGTTGGCCATATCACATCACAAGCATACCCTGCAAAAACAAGTTAGACGTCCTCTAATTGTTGTTGCATGTTTTACGTGGTGACCATGGGTATCTAGTAGGATCGCATCTTACGTACGCAAACACCACAACGGAGATATATGAATTGCTATTTAACCTCATCCAAGGACCTCCTCAGTCAAATCCGATTCAACTAAAGTTGGAGAAACCGACACTCGCCGGTCATCTTTGAGCAACGGAGTTACTCGTAGCGATGAAACCAGTCTCTCGTAAGCGTACGAGTAATGTCGGTCCGAGCCGCTTCGATCCAACAATACCGCGGAATCAAGAAAAGACTAAGGAGGGCAGCAAAACGCACATCACCGCCCACAAAAACTTTTGTGTTCTACTCGAGATTACATCTACGCATGAACCTAGCTCATGATGCAACTGTTGGAGAACGTCGCATGGGAAACAAAAATTTTCCAACGCGCATGAAGACCTATCATGGTGATGTCCATCTACGAGAGGGGATTTCCGATCTACGTACCCTTGTAGATCGCACAGCAGAAGCGTTAAGAAACGCGGTTTATGTAGTGGAAAGTCCTCACGTCCCTCGATCCGCCCCGCGAACCGTCCCACGAACCGTCCCGCGATCCGTCCCACGATCCGCTCCGATCTAGTGTCGAACGGACGTTACCTCCGCGTTCAGCACATGTACAGCTCGACGATGATCTCGGCCTTCTTGATCCAGCAAGAGAGACGGAGAGGTAGATGAGTTCTCCGGCAGCATGACGGTGCTCCGGAGGTTGGTGGTGATCTAATCTCAGCAGGGCTCCGCCTGAGCTCCGCAGAAACGCGATCTAGAGGTAAAACCGTGGAGGTATGTGGTCGGGCTGCCGTGGCAAAAGTTGTCTCAAATCAGTCCTAAAACCCCACTATATATAGGAGGGAGGGAGGGGAGGAGGCAGCCTCAAAACCTAAAGGTTTGGCCGAAATTGGAGGTGGAGGAGTCCTACTCCAATCCTACTTGGAGTAGGATTCCACCTTCCCACTTGGAAACTCTTTCCACCTTGTGTTTTTTCCTTCTCAAACCTTATGGGCCTTAGTGGGAACTTATTCCAGCCCACTAGGGGCTGGTTTATCTCTTACCATAGCCCATGAGACCGCTTGGGGCGTGACACCCCTCCTGATGGTCCCCGGCACCCCTCCCGGCACTCCCAGTACACTACCGATGAGCCCGAAACTTTTCCGGTAATGCACGAAAACCTTTCGGTAACCAAATGAGGTCATCCTATATATCAATATTCGTTTCCGGACCATTCCGGAAACCCTCGTGACGTCCGTGATCTCATCCGGGACTCCGAACAGCATTCGGTAACCAACCATATAACTGAAATACGCATAAAACAACGTCGAACCTTAAGTGTGCAGACCCTGCGGGTTCGAGAACTATGTAGACATGACCCGAGAGACTCCTCAGTCAACATCCAATAGCGGGACCTGGATGCCCATATTGGATCCTACATATTCTACGAAGATCTTATCCTTTGAACCTCAGTGCCAAGGATTCTTATAATCCCGTATGTCATTCCCTTTGTCCTTCGGTATGTTACTTGCCTAAGATTCAATCGTCAGTATCCGCATACCTATTTCAATCTCATTTACCGGCAAGTCTCTTTACTCGTTCTGTAATACAAGATACCGCAACTTACACTAAGTCACATTGTTTGCAAGGCTTGTGTGTGATGTTGTATTACCGAGTGGGCCCCGAGATACCTCTCCGTCATACGGAGTGACAAATCCCAGTCTTGATCTATACTAACTCAACAAACACCTTCGGAGATACCTGTAGAGCATCTTTATAGTCACGCAGTTACGCTGCGACGTTTGATACACACAAAGCATTCCTCCGGTGTCAGTGAGTTATATGATCTCATGGTCATAGGAACAAATTCTTGACACGCAGAAAACAGTAGCAACAAAATGACACGATCAACATGCTACGTCTATTAGTTTGGGTCTAGTCCATCACATGACTCTCCTAATGATGTGATCCCGTTATCAAGCAACAACACTTGCCTATGGCCAGGAAACCTTGACCATCTTTGATCAACGAGCTAGTCAACTACAGGCTTACTAGGGGCATTATTTGTCTATGTATCCACACAAGTATTGTGTTTCCAATTAATACAATTATAGCATGGATAATAAACGATTATCATGAACAAAGAAATATAATAATAACTAATTATTATTGCTCTAGGGCATATTTCCAACAATGACATGTGCCACCACTTCTACATTGCCATTGCATGATCATAAGATAGCTAGCATGATGTTTCCATTGATGTCTATGCCATGCTAGATCATTGTCACGGTACCCTACCGAAGGCATTTCATATAGAGTCATCATTGCTCTAAGTTTTGAGTTGTAAGTGTGATGATCATCATTGATGGAGCATTGTCCCATGTGAGGAAATAAAAGAGGCCAGCGAATCCCATTTGCAAAAAGAGGCCAAAGATGCCCACAAAAAAAAGAGGCCAAAGAGCCCACCAAAAAAATGAGAGAAAAAGAGAGAAGGGACAATGCTACTATCTTTCCACACTTGTGCTTATTAAGCACCATGATCTTCATGATTGAGAGTCTCTCGTTTTGTCACCACCATATAGCTAGTGGGAAATTTTCATTATATAACTTGGCTTTTATATTCCAATGATGGGCTTCCTCAAAATTGCCTTAGGTCTTTGTGAGCAAGCAAGTTGGATGCACACCCACCAGTTTTCTTTAAGAGATTTCACATACTCTTAGCTCTAGTGCATCATTTGTATGACAATCCCTACTCATTCACATTGATATCTATTGATGAGCATCTCCATAGCTCATTGATATGCCTAGTCGATGTGACCATCTTCTCCTTGTTTGCCTTGCAACCTCCACCACACTCCATTCCACTTATAGTGCTAAAACCATGGCTCACGCTCATGTATTGTGTGAGAGTTGAAAAAGTTTGAGAAAGTAAAGGTGTGAAAACAATTACTTGGCCAATACCGAGGTTGTGCATGATTTAAATCCGTTGTGCAAGGATGATAGAGCATAGCGAGACTATATGATTTTGTAGGGATTACTTTCTTTTGGCCTTGTTATTTTGAAAGTTCATGATTACCTTGCTAGTTTGCTTGAAGTATTATTGTCTCCACGTCAATAGCAAACTATTGCTTTGAATCTAACGGATCTGAAAATTCATGTCACATAAGAGGAGTTAGAAAGGACATCTATGCTAGGTAGCAAGAAAGCATCAAAAATTCATTCTTTATCACTTCCCTACTCGAGGACGAGCAGGAGTTAAGCTTGGGGATGCTTGATACATCCCAAACGTATCTAATTTTTTGATGGTTTCATGCTGTTCTCTTGTCAACATTGGATGTTTTATATACCTTTTGTATCTTCTTTGGGACTAACTTATTAATTCAGTGCCAAGTGCCAGTTCCTATTTTTTTGGTGTTCTTGACTCTTTTCAGAGCTATTTTTGGAACGGAGTCCAAACGGCATAAAATCCCCGAAATGAATTTTTCCAGAACAGAAGAAGATCGGGGAACTTGAGGGCCAAGGCAGGAGGCCCACAAGGAGCCCACAATCCCTGTAGCCGCGGCCAGGGGGCCCACGGCTACCAGGCTTGTGGCCTCCCTAGAGCTCCCCTGTCCTAGCTCTTTGGCCTATATATTCCCTAAAATCCCAGAAAAAATAGAGGCGTCCACGAAACCACTTTTCCGCCGCTGCAAGCTTCCGTTTCCGCGAGATCTCATCTGGAGACCCTTCCCGGTGCCCTGCCGGAGGGGACTTTGGAGCTGGAGGGCTTCTACATCAACATCATTGCCTCTCCAATGACTCATGAGTAGTCTACTTCAGACCTACGGGTCCGTAGTTAGTAGCTAGATGGCTTCTTCTCTCTCTTGGATCTTCAATACAAAGTTCTCCATGATCTTCATGGAGATCTATCCGATGTAATCCTCTTTGGCGGTGTGTTTGTCGAGATCTGATGAATTGTGGATTTGTGATCAGATTATCTATGAATTATATTTGAGTGTTTGCTGATTTCTTATATGCATGATTTGATATCCTTGTAAGTCCCTCCGAGAATTGGGTTTTGTTTGGCCAACTAGATCTATGATTCTTGCAATGGGAGAAGTGCTTGGTTTTGGGTTCATACCGTGCGGTGACCTTTCCCAGTGACAGAAGGGGAAGCAAGGCACGCATCGTGTTGTTGCCATCAAGGGTAACAAGATGGGCTTTCATCATAGATTTGAGATTGTCCATCTACATCATGTCATCTTGCTTAAGGCATTACTCTGTTCTTATGAACTCAATATACTAGATGCATGCTGGATAGCGGTCGACGTGTGGAGTAATAGTAGTAGATGCAGAAAGTATCGGTCTACTTGTTTTGGACGTGATGCCTATATGTATGATCATTGCCATAGATAACGTCATGACTTTGCGCGGTTCTATCAATTGCTCGACAGTAATTCGTTCACCCACCGTCTACTTGCTTTCATGAGAGAAGCCACTAGTGAACACTACGGCCCCCGGGTCTACTCACAATTATCATCTCAGCTTTTACTTTTACTTTGCTTTGTTTACTTTTTGCTTTCAGTTCTCACTTTGCAAACAATCTATAAGGGATTGACAACCCCTTCATAGCGTTGGGTGCAAGCTCTTTGTATTTGTGCAGGTACTTGTGACTTGACGCGATCCTCCTACTGGATATATACCTTGGTTCTCAAACTGAGGGAAATACTTACCGCCGCTATGCTACATCGCCCTTTCCTCTTCAAGGGAACACCAACGCAAGGCTCCAAGGCCGCGGGGGAATCCTTTGCATACTTGCCAAGGAAATCCCTATAGGCGTAGCCAGCAGCACCTGCTTGCTGTTGCCCGCCGACAGCTGCTGCTACATGCTGTTTGCTGTTGCTGGTACTTGTGCTGCCGCTGAGGCTAGAAGATGCTGCTAGGTAGTTGCTAGGTGCTGTAGCTGTTGGCTGCTGTGTGCCTGCAGTTGCTGCCGTTGCTTCCCGTTGCCTGCTAGCTGCTGTGCCTGCATTGCTTGCTGCTAGCTAGTTGTGGCGATGCTTGCTGTAGCTGCTGCTTGTGCTGCTGCTAGCCGGTGCTAGTTGTTGCTGTTTGCCGCTAGCCGCTATGCTGTGTTGTGGCCGAAGCTAGTTGCTGTAGTTGTTTTCGGCCGCTGCCTGCTAGATGCTGTAGCTTGCCAACCTGCTAGCTTGCTAGTTGCTGTTGCTTATCGCGTAGACTGCTAGATGTTGCTGCTGTCGCCGACTACCGTCGCCAAAACCCATCTACCTACGCCTAGTGTACGACTACCGATGTGAAGAACCGTGTACCGATGCCAAGTGTACAGCTACCGTCGACGAGACCGTGTACAACTACTTCCACGACGACCTATGTTTTCACCGCTACGACCCGATCCGCTCCGATATGCATGCTTCGAAGGTATACGTTGGAACGTGTCATGTACCGAATGCATATGATGTATGAGATTTACCCATATGTTTGCGCCATATTATGACTGTTGCACGTGTCCTCTTTCTTTGTGCTCCAACACATGGGAACCCGATAAACGGGATCACCCCATCATTATTTGGTTTGTCATGCACACGCTTCCTATTCGTTAGCACCGTCATCTTGTTGAGTTATCGGGATAGGGACATTGCCGTGGCATCATTTCCGTTCTGCCGCCATGGTTCCCTTTTGCTCGCCGTGGCAAAACATGCTCTTTCTCTTCTTGCCCGTGTTGTTATGCACTTGCATGCATGACGCATTCATGGCATGATATCTTGTGTTCGATGTTTCTTGTGACGTAGCGACTTTCAAAGTCCCGCGTGTTAAGCGACTAGGATGACAGGTAGGATCACCGCTTTACCCCTTGCCATGTTAACAACATTTAATATTGCCGTGTAAATAAACGGGAGTGAATTACATGTACTTGTAACGATATCCATTCTTGTGACACGACGAGATGCGCTTCTATCCCTAACGAGGCCCTCATGCCAAATTGAGGATAGGGTCGCATCTTGGGCATGACAAGGATGTTCTGAGGAAATTTGACATGCATGAATGCAAAGGCGCCAAGACTCCCATGCCTACCAACGGCCACCTCTGCACTGACGAAAATGGTAAATAATTCGATCAACACGTATATAGCTCCATGATTGGCTCTTTACTGTATTTGTGTGCATCTAGGCCAGATATAATGCTTAGTGTTTGCATATGTGCACGTTTTCAAGCAAAACTGAAGGAATCACACCATAAGGCTGTGAAGCATATTCTTCGATACTTAGCTCACACACCAACACTAGGATTATGGTACCCCAAGGGCTCAAATCTTCATCTTGTAGGATATTCTGATTCTGACTATGCTGGTGCCCGTGTGGATCGCAAGTCAACTTCTCGCACTTGTCATTTCCTCGGAAGATCATTAGTCTGTTGGTCGACAAAGAAGCAGAACCGTGTTTCTCTCTCAACTGCCGAAGCTGAGTACATTGCTGCTGGATCATGCTGTGCTCAATTGCTATGGATGAAGCAAACACTCAAGGACTACGGCATCAACATGAAGAATGTGCCTCTCTACTGCAACAATGAGAGTGCAATCAAGATTGCATACAACCCAGTACAACACTCGAAGACTAAGCACATCCAGATTCGTCATCATTTTCTTCGAGACCATGTCCTCAAGGGCAATATCATCATCGACCATGTGAAGACTGACAATCAACTAGCTGATATCTTCACTAAGCACATGGATGAGAAAAGGTTTTGCAAGTTGCGGTGTGAGCTAAATATCTTAGAATCTTCAAATGTTTTGTAAAAACATGCACACATCCTAACACTTATGCAAAATTGATGACTTAGATGTGCAACACACGAAGAATCGATTTTCTTCAACCAATGAAGAATATCACTCTTAGTGTGAGGAAATTAATGAAGAATTTGGTTCTCAGGGCCCTACGACAGTTGTACGCAGCACCTGAAATCATCATTCTTATAGGGTGGGTCATGCCACCACCCAACTTTGAAAATCCTCAAGTTGATTTTCCTCAAAATTGTGGTTCTTCAAAGATGTTTTTCTTCAAAGATGATTTTCTTGAAAACTGAAATTCATCAACCTGACGCTTTGTCACAAAATCCTCAAGTTAGTCAAAATCTCCAAAACACTTGATGATTTACATTTGCCTAGACACACATATATATATATATGTATATATATAGACTGTGATTTCAAAGTCCTCAACAACATTCACTTATACTATTTCTTCAAATTGATATTTCATCTAAGTGAATGTGATCGGACCCTACTCCCCCCTATGCTTTACTCACCCAGTCTATTCAATTCTTCATATGCGATCTACTTGAAACTTTGTTCAAAATCCTCACTGTGTCCTTGTCAGCTGATGATTTTGCAACAAAATCCTCAAATCCTCAAAAATGATTTTTATATTATTACACAGTAACTAAACCCCACTTCCCATGATCAGATAAGCACGACCTCCACCGCTTTAACCTCTAGCTACACGTGTCATGCGAAGATGAAAGGGCAAGGGCAGTTCGGTCCGAAAGAATCGGCCGGACAGTTTTCACCTGAGCTATAAATACGTCCTTACCCCCTCCGGTCAAAACGCTTCGTTCTCTCTCGACCTTCTCTCCGCTACACTAAATACCTAGCGCCACCGCTAGAAGTTTCGTCGCCGGCGAGGAACAACTTCACTGCCTCGACCTCTCCGTCGCCGAAATCACGCCGGAACCAGAACTTGTTCGTCCGCCGCCGCCGTAGCCGTCTTTTGCCGCCAAGTTAGGGCGAAGTAGACTAGAACCAAAGAGCATCTCCTGCTACTTCTTCTGTTCTTCGTTCCTGCTATATAGGGTAAATAAAATCCTATTTTTACAGTCCCTTTCAATCTACTATTTTACCTTAGATTCGTGGAATCTGTTTTTCCTCAGTGTCTATTAGTCTCTACTCCTCAAACACTACTTATTCCTCAAACACTTGATGAATTTCACTAAGCAACTGGAATTCTTCACGTGATTCCTCAGTTGTGCAAATTTTCGAATATGTACAACTCTGGAACCCAAGATGAGAGTGCTTAGACAAACTCCTCAACCCACTGGTCAAATTCCTCAACTTATTTTTTTCAATTTCTTCAAATCTGAGAACGCATATGACCTCTCCAAATTCTCCGCACCTATACTCTGTTCATAGGTACAAAAATGTCAGCTGATGAATCTCTAGGTTCTCATCAACTTAACTCATTTGCAGCGTTTCTTGAAGAAAATCTGCTAGTGTCATCAGAATCCTCAAGAGTTCAAATTCCTCAGCAAAAGTCTCAGCTGAAGAAAATGGAAGATGACATGAAGCAAAAGGGTGGCAAGAAACTGGAACAGAACACTACAATCGTTATCCCTAAGGATATATACCTAGACTGTTGCACGCCAGATGAGCAAGAGCCATTGCCCAAGAGGAAGATCAGGCTCCAAAAGATAGAACATAGGTTGGCTAAGGAGTGGAAGGAATACCGCTTCGTCACACCTAAGTACGCGGAGAAATTTGCCCTTAAGCCACCTGGCAAGAGGCCTCCTCTCGAGGATCATCAGGTGCACATCCTTCAAGCCTCAAGACTATTGATGATTATCCTGAGGGAAAATGCAAACACTTGTCAAAGCTTCAGAAGAAAGCAGAAGCTGCTGTGAGGAAATTCAATGAAGAATCTGCCGCTGCTGCTGCAGCCACCTCCTGTGCTGCTGAAACTTCAAGCACGACCATTCCTCTAGTGAGGCCTATGCCACAGAAATCAAAGGCTTCAAAGCCTCAAGAGAAATTGCTTCAGAAGGCTATGCCAGCGCCTACGTCAAAACTCTCAACCGCCACACAGACATCAAAGCCTGCTCCCAAGCAGATTGTCAAGTATCAACCAGCACACTCTAGTTCTTCAGTGCCTTCTGCCACAAGTTCTGAGACAAAGTCTTCACCTATAACTCTGAAGACTAAAATGACTGCTGGAAGAGGCATCAGACCCAGCCCAAGCAAAGTCATCAAAGTCCCTTCTGCATCAGAAGGAAGTGATGAATATGATGATGAAACACTTCAAGCCATCATCAGAAACAACCAGGAACGCGTCGCTCAAGGTTCATGCAGCGCCATTCCCCTTGCCATGGACCCAAAGGTCCTGTTGGACTTCATCAATGTCTGGTATGATGACCCTAACACACCCATAGATGACTTGAAGCTTCCCCCGGGTATCAGCCATATGGTGGCCACATTCATCAATGAGGCCAAGTGGAAGGAGATGCAAGCCAAACAAGCAAAGGCTGCAAAGCTGAAGAAGGAGAAATTCCTCACACAAAATCTCCTCAACCTGACGCCAGATGCTCTTGTGTCAACCCAGGTAGAACTGAAGACTTTGATAGACGAGTATACGAAACTATCTGATTGTCAAAGTCTCAAGACCAATTTCATCAAGTTTGCTACCAATGCAATTGGTGAATACAACAAGAAGGTTGCACCTCCAACAAAACCTCAGCAGCCTAAGCAGTATGAGCCCAACTATTCTGTTTAGCTCACAGAGGAAGATGAAAAAGAAGCAACCCCTGCTGAGGAAATACCTCAAGAAAGTCCTGCTGATGCACCAGTTATTGAGGAAATAGCCAAGGACATTCCAGCTGATGAATCTGTGCCAGCTGATGAATCTGCTCCAGCTGAAGAAAATGCTTCAGTTGATGAAACTGCCAGGAAAAATGTACCAGCTCCTGATGAGAAAAGTTCTTCACCTAAGTCCTCAAAGGTGAAGAAAATGGTTCCATCTGCTTAAGACGTGAAGAAAACCAAGGCTGCCGAGAAAGAAGCAAAGAAGAGAAAAGCTTCTTTAACTCTAGAATCATCAGAGGCCAAGCGTCAAAAGACTCTTGATGAAAATGGTCCATTGGAGGTTGTGCCTCTGAACATAGCTCCATTAGATGTTGTGCCTCTGAACATAGCTCCATCATATACTATGTCCCCTTTCGTAATTGACTATGTCATTCCTAAAGAAGATGAGGAGATCCATGTTGATGAGGAAATGAAGGACGCTGATTCTGAAGAAACCATGGATGAGGAAATTCAAATTGATGACATTCCTCTGTCCTCCGTTCCTCACAAGATGCCCGATGAAACTGCACAAGGATCAACTGCAACAACTGAAGAATTTGGCTCCTCCTCCAAGCAAACTCCTCAAGCTGAGGAAAATCAAGAAGAAGATCCTCAGCCCGAGGAAAATCCTAATCCTGAGCAGGACCCTCAACCTGAGGTTCAGGCTAAATAAAATTCTCACCCTGAGCAAAACCCTTAACCCGAGGCACAAGTTGATGAAATTCCTCAACCTGAGGAACATGCTGAAGAAAATGCTCCTGCCCCCAATACTGAAACTGCCATTGTGGTTGTCAACACTGAGACCGCAATGATCGTATCTCCTCAAGAGAAGCAGCATAATCTTCAGCCAATGCAAAATCAGCTTTTTTCAAAGAGGCCAAAGTTTCAGAAGGAGGCGTTCTATGAAGAACACATGTATTTCATCGAAGACAATCCTCATGACAAGCTTCGCATCAGACACATGAAGTTTTGGACAAGGACTCAGCTCAACTATTATGCATGTGTGCTCTGTGGAAGAAACAAAATATTTTAGCACATGCATATTCCTCATGTTGAGCTTGAAGAACTTCCTTGCTTCGCCCTAGTCCTCAACGTTCTTCATGAAGCCGAACTGCTGCCACTTTGCACTGATATCTGTGATTGGAATAGCGACATAATTTATCAATTCTATGCAACTTCGCACATCTCTGAAGATCCATCGGATATCAACACTTGGGTGCTGGACTGAATGACGCATCACACACACTACAATGCCCCTAGAAATGAGCTGCTGCGAGTACTTCCGGTTTCAATTCCTTCAGAACATGCTGTGAAGATGTATGATAAACGGGAGCTGCGCAATAAGCTGATGGAAGTCCTCATGAAGCCTTTGGCCTAGGATCAACTACCGAGAATGAATTTTTTGGTTCAAGACTTGAAATATGAACCCAGGACTGTTTACAGGATTGTGTGCAGCATCATTCTTCCAATCAAGGGCCATGATGATGAAGAAGATGTTGTAGGCATAATGAAGAATATCCTCTTCAACATCATCCATGGCATCCCAATAAATCTTCATGACTTCTTCTTGAGGACTCTGGCTGACAATGCTATGTCACCCTTCGACCTGAAGATTTACACTCCATGGATCATGAGATTCATCAGACGCAGGTCAGGCATCAACTATCATGCTGATTTCAACAATCACATTGGATATATGCCTCCGATCAGAGTCAACAAGAAGACTTTTGAGCCTATCGAAGGAAAATGCAAGTCTGTTATTGATGAAGGTAATTGGCCCTTAATGGCCAGTTTCATGAACGAGATGCATATTCTTCATGGGATGATACGGAAACCCAAGAGCCTCCAAGTCTAGTTGCACCAAGGGTGATGACAAATAGAGAACTACTCCTCAGTATTCATCAGAAGGTCGATCGAAATCACAAATGGGTCAAACATTAATTCGGTGCCATTGTGACAACCCTCAATGAGACTCAGAATGCTGTGAAGAAAAATCACCACTATCTTCATGAGGTTTTTGATCGCACCGGGGCCACACTGGCTCATCTGAGGACTCCATAAGAACTTGATGAACTGAAGTTTACTCGGGACTTCGACTGGTCGTGGCCTCCCAAGAGGAAATTCGAGCCAATCCAAGTTCCAGATCTTGAGGACAACTCTTTTTCTTCATTCCGCACTGCAGAGTATGATGAAGATCAAGCAGATACTACCACCGGCCCAAGGAAGAAGCCCGCTAAGAATCCTCACGCGTCTACCTCAACTGCCAAGAAGTGGAAGTCTTCAAGGGGTGTTAGTCCTCAGTTTTGTCCCTTTTCGTCACTTGATGAAAAAGGGGGATAAATCTGAGAGTTAGTCTTCACGTGGGATATATTTTGGGGCTTACGAACATTATTAAGTTACAAACTCTTGGTTCTTCTGAAGTGTTTTATGTAATGAGTTGTAACTTAAGCCCGATGGTACTCTGACGCTTTTGAATGTTTTTCTTTGCATGCTTATTCCTCAAAATATTAATGCACGCATGCTGAAATTCATGAGATACCATTTGCCATCATGCATTATCAAATTCTTCATATTATATGTCATATGTATGCATGATTTACAAGATTAGGGGGACATCTCCATGATATAAATCATCAATGTGCATTTGCTGTGAAAAGCTAAATCCTCACGATAAGCACATCTTCAAGGGGAGTCTCTCTGTATCTTGATTTCAAATTCCTCAAAATGAGTATTTACACTTAATATTTTTATCCCCAGTGAAGACTTAACCTAATTGTCATCAACCACCAAAAAGGGGGAGATTGTAAGTGCATCTAGTGCCCCTTAGTGATTTTGGTGGTTTGAAGACTTATAGGTTAAGTATCTAATGTGTTCATGAGTGTACACATGATCTATAAATCGTTGAGGACTTTGAAATATACAATGAATATGGACCCCTAAAAATGTATATCTTCGGCTGAAGAAATTGGTCATCTGCTGAAGACTTTGATCACGAAGAAATTGCGATGAAATTGATATTCCTCATGTAGATATCGAAGATGAGGAATTCGGTGTGTCCTGAAGAAAATCAATTCGAAGACTTTGAAGCGTGAAGATTTACTCTTTCTGTTTCATTTTCTTCACTATTTAGTCATAGGAACACCGTACTGTTAAAGGGGGTCGAGGTAACACTTCGAAATGAATTTCCTCATGATGCTCAACCCAAGCCTAATCCTACCAAAATCCTCAAGTGAGGAATATGAGAGACATCATGACTCTCAGAGTTGAGGGTCCCTACTGTTGCCGCAATTCACGCCACATCATCGATCTTATCCACACCAACGGTCATATTATTTAAGGGCATTAATGTCAAATCATGTCGAGATGCTCCCACGCTATAAATAGCCGCCCCCACAACCATTAGCTGGTTGGCTGCTCCGTGAGAAACCGACACTTGTCATTTAGAGCAACCCAAATTCCTCAGAGTCTTCGAGAGTAAATCATTAGTGAGGAAATACCCTAAACACCAAACCACAAACCAAAAACCAAGTGATTGAGCATCACTGAAGAATTTGTTCATGTGTGGGACTGAAGCCTTTTACCTTTGAGGATTGTGCATCCTCCAGACGGTTAGGAGTCATGGTCTAGAGCAATCTAGCAGTCAATTGTGGATCTCCGAGTGACCAAGTTTGTGTGGGTTTGGAAGTCTGCCGTGAAGACTTACCACGAGTGTTGGGCGAGGACTGTGTGTACTTAGCTCAAGAAGAATACGGTAGGGACTGTGTGTCCCGGGACCGTGTGTCTTTTGGTTTCAATACCAAGCCGCTCCAAACGAGACGTACAACTGTCACAACAGTTGGAACTGGGTCATCAACCAATTCCTTCACTGTGATACGGGTTCTATTTCTTCAACTCTTTCAATTCCTCAATATTGTATGTTGAAAATTTTCATTGTCACTGCTTGAAGAATTTGCTGAAGACTTTCTCTGAAATTCCTCAACCCCAAATTCTTCACGAGAGTTAATCCTCACCTGCTTTCTCTGTGCGTGCGTACTGTGCAAACTGATTTTCATATCCCTCATATTGAAAACTGTTGTTGTGATACTTTGCACCCCTGATCCTTTGCTACTTCCGCTGCAAGTTAGTCATGAGTGAGGAATTTCCTCAAAAGGAATTTCCTCAGTGATGAAATTCTAAAAATCTCCTATTCACCCCCCTCTAGTCGATATAATGCACTTTCAAGAACGTTGATGACTGTGACAAAGCAAGGAATTTCTTCCAACTCAACATGAGGAATATGCTTGTGCTGAAATATTTTGTTTCTTCCACAGAGCACAGAGGCATAGTAGTTGAGCTGAGTCCTTGTCCAAAACTTCATGTGCCTGATGCAAAGCTTGTCATATGGATTGTCGCCGATGAAATACATCCGTTCTTCATAGAATGCTTCCTTCTGAAACTTTGGCCTCTTTGAAAATGGCTGATTTTGCAATGGCTGAAGGTTATGCTGCTTTTGTTGAGGAGATACTATCATTGCTATTTCAGTGTTGACCACAACAATAGTAGTTTCAGTATTGGGTCCAGGAGCATTTTCTTCAGCATGTTCCTCAGGTTGAGGATTTTCTTCAGGATGAGGATTTTCCTCAGGTTGAGGGTTTTGCTCCGGTTGAGGATTTTCCTCAGGTTGAGGATTTTCCTCGGGTTGAGGATGTTCCTCAGCTTGAGGAATTTGCTTGGTGGCGGAGGCAAAATCTTCAGCTGTTGCAGCTGATGCTTGAGCAGGTTCATCACGCGTCTTGTGAGGAATGAAGGACCGAGGAATATCATCAATTTGAATTTCCTCATCCATGGTTTCGTCAGAATTAGCGTCTTCCATTTCCTCATCAATAGGAATCTCCTCATATTCTTCAGGAATGACATAGTCAATTCCGAAGAGGATCATAGTGTATGATGGAGCTATCTTTAGAGGCACAACATCCAGTGGAGCAGTTTCATCAAGTGTTTTGAGGCGCTTGTCCTCTGATGATTCTGGGGTTTAAGAAGCTTTTCTTTTCTTTGATTCTTTCTCAGCAGCCTTGGTTTTCTTCACGTCTGATGCAGACGGAACTATTTTCTCCACCTTTGAGGATTGAGGTGAAGGGATTTTCTCTTCAGGAGCTTGTGCAGTATCACTCCTGACAGTTTCCTCAGCTGAAGCATTTTCTTCATCTGGAGCAGATTCATCAGCTGGCATAGATTCATCAGCTGGAACGTCCTTAGATATTTCCTCAATTACCGGTTCATCAGCATGGCTTTCTTGAGGCATTTCCTCAGCAGGAGGTTCTTCTTCTTCATCTTCCTTAGTGAGCTGAACAGAATAGTTGGGCTCAAGCTGCTTTGGTTTTGCTGGAGGAGCAACCTTCTTGTTGTATTCATCAACTGCATTGGTTGCAAAGTTGATGAAATGGGACTTGAGACTTTGACGATAAGATAGTTTAGTATACTTGTCGGTCAAAGTCTTCAGTTCAGCCTGGGTTGACACAAGATCATCACGCGACAGGTTGAGGAGATTCTGCCTTAGGAATTTCTCCTTCTTCAGCTTTGCAGCCTTTGCTTGCTTGGTTTGCATCTCTTTCCATTTGGCCTCATTGATGAATGTGGCCACCATATGGATGATACCAGGGGGAAGTTTCAAGTCATGAATGGGTGTGTTAGGGTCATCATACCATACATTGATGTAGTCCAACAAGACATTTGGGTCCATGGCAAGAGGAATAGCGCTACCTGAAGCTTGTGCGACGCGTTCCTGCTTGTTTCTGATGATGGCTTGAAGAGTTTCATCATCAAATTCATCACTTCCTTCTAATGCAGAAGGGACTCTGATGACTGCTTGGGCTGGGTCTGATGCCTCTTCCAGCAGTCATTGTAGTCTTAAGTGGTGTTGGTGAAGACTTTGTCTCTGAGCTCATGGTAGATGATACAGAGGAGCTGGAGTGAGCAGGCTGTTGCTTAACAATCTGCTTGTGTTCAGGCTTTGAAGCCTGTGTAGCTGTTGAGGGATTTGGCGCAGGCGCAACCTTCTGAAGAATTGCTCTTTAGGCTTTGAAGCCTTTGGTTTCTGTGGCACAAACTTCGCTTGAGGAATAGCTGTACCAGAAGCTTCAGCACCAGAAGAGGTGGCTGAAGTGGCAGCAGCAGATTCCTCATTGAATTTCCTCATTGTAGCTTCTGCTTTCTTCTGAAGCTTAGAAATGTGTTTGTCTTTCTCCTTAGGATAATCATCAATAGTTTTGATGCTTGGAGGATGTGCTACCTGATGATCCTCTAGAGGAGGCCTTTTGCCAGGTGGCTTGAGGGCTAATTTCTTCGCATATTTTGGAGTGACGAAGCTATATTCCTTCCACTCCTTAGCCCACCTGCGTTCTATCTTTTTAAGCCTGATTTTCCTTTTTGCCATAGGTTCTTGCTCACCCCGTGTAAAATAGTCTAGGCATATATCCTCAGGGATTTCAATTGCAGTGTTCTGTTCATGTTTCTTGGCACCCTTTTCTTTCCGTCATCTTCCATTTTCTTCAGCTGAGGCTTTTGCTGAGGTATTTGTTCTCTTGAGGATTCTGATGACACTTGCAAATTTCTTCGAGGAATGCTGCAAATGAGTTAAGGTGCGAGGAACTTGGAGAGGTCATATGCCTTCTCAGATTTGAAGAAATTGAAATTTTAATAGTTGAGGAATTTGATTAGTGGGTTGAGGAATTTGTCTAAGCACTCTGATCTTGGGTTCCAGAGTTGTACATATTCGAAAATTTGCACAACTGAGGAATCACGTGAAGAATTTTAGTGGCTTAGTGAAATTCATCAAGTGTTTGATGAATAGAGTGTGCGAAGCTGATAGACACTAAGGAAAACAGATTTCTTGAACCTAAGGTAAAATAGTAGATTGAAAGGGACAGTAAAAATAGGATTTTATTTACCCTGTATGGCAAGCACGAAGAAGAGAGGCAACAAAAGTAGATGCTTTTCGGTTCGAGTCTGCTGCGCCCTAACTTGGGGGCAGAAGACGGCTACGGCGGCGACAGATGAAGATGGTCCCCTTCCGACCTGAGCTCGGCGACGGAGAGGTCGAGTCAGTGAAGCTGTTCCTCGCCGACGACGAGATTTCTAGCGATGGCGCTAGGTTTTGCTGGTGGCAGACTGAAGGTCGGGAGAGAACGAAGAGTTTGGACAGAAGGGGTAAGGGCGTATTTATAGCTCAGGTGAAAACTGCCCGGCTGATACTTTCGGACCGAACTGCCCTTGCCCATTCGTCTCCGCACGACACGTGTAGCCAGAGTTTAAAGCGGTGGAGATCGTGCTTATATGATCGTGGGAAGTGGGGTTCAGTTACTGTGTAACAATATAAAAATCATTTTTGAAGATTTGAGGATTTCGTTGCAAAATCCTCAGCTGAAAAGGATACGGTGAGGATTTTGAACAAAAGTTTCAAGTAGAACACATATGAAGATTTGAATAGACCGGGTGAGTAAAGGATAAGGGGAAGTAGGGTCCGATCACATTCACTTTGATGAAATATCAAATTGAAGAAATAGCTATAAGTGAATGTTGTTGAGGACTTTAAAATCATAGTCTCTCTCTCTATATATATATCTAGACAAATGAAAAGCATCAAGTTTTTTGAAGATTTTGACTAATTTGAGAATTTTGTGACAAAGTGTCACGTTGATGAATTTCAACTTTGAAGAAAATCAACTTGAGGAATTTCAAAGTTGGGTGGTGGCGTGACCCACCATATAAGAATGATGATTTCACGCGCCGCGTACAATTGTCTTATGGCCCTGAGAACCAAATTCTTCATTAATTTCCTCACACTAAGAGTGATATTCTTCATTTGTTGAAGAAAATATATTCTTCGTGTGTTGCACATCTAAGTCATCAGTTTTGCAGAAGTGTTAGGATGTGTGCATGTTTTACAAAACATTTGAAGATTCTAAGATATTTAGCTCACACTGCAACTTGCAAAACCTTTTCTCATCCAAGGGCTTAGTGAGGATATCAGCTAGTTGATCGTCAGTCTTCACATGGTCGATGATGATATTGCCGTTGAGGACATGGTCCCGAAGAAAATGATGACGAATCTAGATGTGCTTAGTCTTCGAGTGTTGTACTGGGTTGTATGCAATCTTGATTGCACTCTCATTGTTGAAGTAGAGAGGCACATTCTTCATGTTGATGCCGTAGTCCTTGAGGGTTTGCTTCATCCATAACAATTGAGCACAACATGATCCAGGAGCAATGTACTCAGCTTCGGCAGTTTTGCTTCTTTGAGGACCAGCAGACTAATGATCTTCCGAGGAAATGACAAGTGCGAGAAGTTGACTTGCGATCCACACAGTCACCACCATAGTCAGAATCATAATATCCCACAAGATCAAGATTTGAGCCCTTGGGTACCATAATCCTAGTGTTGGTGTGTGAGCTAAGTATCGAAGAATATGCTTCACAGCCTTATGGTGTGATTCCTTCGGTTTTGCTTGAAAACATGCACACATGCAAACACTAAGCATCATATCTGACCTAGATGCACATGAATACAGTAAAGAGCCAATCATTGAGCAATATACGTGCTGATCGAATTCTTTACCATTTTCGTCAGTGCAGAGGTGGCCGTTGGTAGGCATGGGAGTCTTGGCGCCTTTGCATTCATGCATGTCGAATTTCCTCAGAACATCCTTGAGGTATTTATCCTGTGATATGAAGTTGCCATTGCGTTGTTGACGAATTTGAAGACCTAAGAAGAATTTTAGCTCCCCCATCATAGACATATGATATTCTTCACTCATCATGTAAGCAAATTCATCACTGTAACATTTGTCTGTACAACCAAATATGATGTCATCGACATATATTTGGCACACAAATAGTTCATTGTCATAAGATTTTGTGAAAAGAGTTGGATCGAGGGAACCAGGTTTGAAGCCTTTCTTCATGAGGAATTCCTTCAATGTATCGTACCATGCCCGAGGGGCTTGCTTGAGACCATAGAGTGCCTTTTTGAGTCGGAAGGCTTTGTGTGGATTCTTCGGATCCTCAAAACCTGGGGTCTGAGCAACACATACTTCTTCCTCAAGCTTACCACTGAGGAGTGCACTTTTCACATCCATTTGATATCAGGTAATGTTATGATGATTAGCATAAGCAAGTAGTATTCGAATAGCTTTAAGTCTAGCAACAGGTGTAAAAGTTTCATAGAAGTCAATTCCTTTAACCCGTGTGTAGCCTTGGGCTACAAGTCTTGCCTTATTCCTCACCACTTGACCATCCTCATCTTGCTTGTTTCAGAAAATCCACTTGGTGCCGACGATATTGTGCTTGCGAGGATCTGGTCGTTTGACGAGCTCCCACACGTCATTAACTTGAATTGAAGAAGTTCATCTTGCATGGCTTGAATCCACTCAGGTTCCATGAAAGCCTCAACAACTTTTGAAGGTTCTGTGATAGACACAAAAGAAGAATGCCCACAAAAGTTAACTAAGTGTGAAGCTTTTGAGCGAGTGAGAGGACCTGGCGCGTTGATGTCATTGAGGATTTTGTCAAGTTCTACTTCATTTGCAATCCTCAGACGAGTTGGTTGAGGATTTCGTCTCGGCTGAGGAATTTGTTCTAGAGCAATTTCCTCAGGAGCATCTTCTTGATTTTCGTCAGTATTGGGAGTGATTTCTTCAGCAATTTCCTCAGTAGGAACAATGTCTTCAGTAGCTTTGAGCTTAATTGCTTCCTCAGGAGACAATTTATCTGGATCAGGAGACAATTGCTCTCTTTGCGAGCCATTAGTTTCATTGAACCGCACATCTACAGTTTCAAAAACCTTGTTGTGATAGGTGTTGAATACTCTGTAGGTGTGCGAGTCCTTTCCGTAACCAAGCATATAACCCTCATGTGCCTTAGGTTTAAACTTTGAGCTATGGTGAGGATCTCTAATCCAGCATTTTGCACCGAAGACTTTGAAATAACTTACATTGGGTTTCTTGTCAGTGAGGAGTTCATATGAGGTTTTCTTGATCTTGGGGAATTTGTGAAGATATACCCTCTTGATGATATGGCAAGCAGTGTTGATTGCTTCAGGCCAGAAACGACGAGGAGTCTCATATTCTTCAAGCATGGTCCGTGCCATTTCAACCAGAGTCATGTTCTTTCTTTCGATGACGCCATTCTATTGAGGAGTATAAGGTGCCGACAATTCATGAGTAATACCAAGTTCATCAAGATAAGCATCAAGACCAGTGTTTTTGAATTCTGTCCCATTATCACTCCTGATGTGTTTGATCTTGACGCCGAAGTTCATCGAGGTCCTTGTGGAAAATCGTTTGAAGACATCCTGCACTTCAGTTTTATACAGAATTGTGTGCACCCAAGTGTATCTGGAATAATCATCAACAATGACAAAGCCGTTTAAAGATGCTGCATTTGTTAGAGTGGCACAATGAGTAGGTCCAAATAGATCCATGTGAAGCAATTCAAATGGATGGGTAGTGGTCATGATACTCTTCGAGGGGTGTTTGGATCTGGTCATTTTTCCACACTCACAAGTACCCCAGAGGTGGTCCTTGAGGAATTTGATTGATTCGATGCCAATGACATGCTTCTACTTTGCCATCGTGTGCAAATTCCTCATGCCTGCATGACCAAGTCTTCGATGCCATAGCCACCCTTCTGAGTTTTTTTCTAGTAAGGAATTGGCTGGTTGAGGACCTGTAGAGAAATTAACAATGTACAAATCCCCTCTTCTAACACCTTCGAAGACTTTGGATCTGTCAGATTCCATGATGACAACACATCTATATTTTCTAAAGATAACAACCATATCAAGATCACAAAGCATTGAGACTAACATGAGGTTAAACCAAAGGGATTCAACAAGCATCACTTTGTCCATGTGCCTGTTCTTGGAAATAGCCACTTTGCCAAGTCCCAATACCTTGCTTTTACCTTTGTCAACATAAGTGATTTCCCTCAGGGGTGATGGAGTTAGTGGCATATTCATCAGCAAGCTTTTGTCACCGGTCATGTGGTGTGCGCAGCCACTATCAAGAACCCACTCAGTACTCTTGGGTTTGTCATCCTGCAGATGAATTAGTACAACGTACCATCTCATATGCTTCAGACTTGAAGAATATGATATCAATTTCATGAGATAGGAATTTCATCATAAACAGTAATTTTGAGGACGTGTGAAATGTTTTTCATTTCATCAATGTTAGCTTGCGACCTATCAAGCATTTTCCTCAGGTCTCCAACAAATTCCTGAGATGATGATTTTCATCTGGAGACCTATCCTGCAGAAGTGATTAGTTCAATTTCTTCACCACCCACATCTGAAGGGGTGGTAAAGAATTCATCATCATGCGAGCACCATATGATAAAGGGGGCATTGTATCTAATGCACTTCTCTTTACAGAAGGGGGGTTAGAGTACTCAAATGAATAGGCAGAGAAGTTCTTTGAGGATTTATGAACATAATGGTTTGAGGAGTAATGCTCATATTCATATCCCTTGTAATTTCCCCGCTAATCAGTAGCATTAGCACAAGTACCAACATAGTTTTTACTAGATGAGGATTTTGATCCTCTTGAAGACTTTGGTCCTCCTGAGGAATTTGATCTGGGGTTCAGATTCTTTGTAGGTGGTGTCATGAGGACATTCACCTGAAGATTTTCAAGGCAACTTTTGGGGACCCAGATTTTCCTCAGGGGTGGTCCATTCCTGCAGTTAGCTCCAACATATCGAGCAAATACTTCACCAGATTGATTTTTGAGCAGTTTATAGTTGGAGTCAAATGACTCATCCGAGGAACATGATAATTCACATGGAAGGCCTGTTAGATTGGATGGATCAACATGAGGCCCTTTAGGAGAAACCCATGAGGTTTTGGGATACTGTTCAGGTTTCCAGTATGATCCATCAACATTCAATTTCCTCTCAAAGGCAATTCCTTCTTTCCTCGGGTTCCTGTTCAAAATCTGCTTTTTGAGCATATCGCAAAGGGTTGGTGCCCTTTGAGACTTTTGTACATGCCTGTCACATACAATTCCTTCAGCCCTGTATTTTCGTCAGTGACATTTGTGGTTTCCTCAAATGAGGAATTTGATACCACATGAGCAGTTGAAGAATTTGTAGCAATAGAAGCATTTGATGATTCTGGTGAAGAATTGGCAGTTTCACATTCGATGCATTTAAGACATGGAGGAATGAATTCAACCTGAGCGGCACTGATCTGTTGAGGAAGTAATGAATCATTTTCCATTCGAAGATCATCATGAGACATCCTCAGTTTCTCAAGATCAAGTTTCCTTTGAAGGAATTCGTAGGAAAGTTTCTCATGATCAGCGGGGAGTGTGCCATGACGATCTTGAAGATTATCAAATCTGGACTGAAGAGTTTTCATTTCTTTAGTGACGATTTGGGTAAGATTCATTTCATCATTCAACACATCATCGCTTCTGTCTAGCAGTTTCTGAAGCTTTTCAAGGGCAGTTTGTTGTTTAGTTGCAATGATAGCAAGTTTACTGTAACTGGGTTTTTTTATAATCATCAGGTTCACAGTCACTTGAATCAGAGGAGGAAGTATCATTTGGTACCTTTGAACCTTTTGCCACGCAGCAATAGGTTGGAGCAAAGTCATCAGCATAGTCATGAATGTGGATGGCGTTGTCATTTTCTTCAAGGTTGAAGATTGACTTGCTGACGAATGTGGTTGCTAGTGCAAGACTAGCCTATCCAGATTCTGAGTCTTCTTCAGAACTCTCCTCTTCATCACATTCCTCAGATTCTGCCTCAGAATCCATTTCCTTGCCAATAAGTGCCCGAGCCTTTCTGAAACTACTCTTCTTGTGCGATGAGTACTTTGAGGATGAGGATTTTGAAGATTTCTTCTTTTTCTTCGAGTCATCAGAACTTTCATCCTTGTATTTCTTCTTATTTGATTCCTTCACCCAACGAGGACAATCAGCAATATAGTGACCCGATTTCTTGCATTTGTGGCAGGTTCTTTTCTTGTAGTCTTGAGATGAAGATTCTGATTTCCTCATATCTCTTCTTGAAGATTTACCAAACTGGCCACATCTCGTAAACTTCTGAAATTACCTCACAAGCATTGCAAGCTCCTGTCCAAGTTCTTCAGGATCACCAATGCTGCAATCCGAGTCTTCTTCTTCAGATAAGGAAATTGCTTTGGCCTTCAATGCACGAGGTCTAGAATAGCTTGGTCCATATAGATCTCTCTTTTGTTCCCGTTGGAATTCATGAGTATTGAGTCTTTCGAGTATATCAACAGGATCAAGCATCTTGTAGTCTAGTCTTTCTTGAGTCATCAGAACCAAAGTATCAAATGAAGAATCCAAAGATCTTAGCAGTTTCTTCACAACTTCCTGGTCAGTAATGTCTCGAGCTCCCAGTGCTTGCAGTTCATTTGATATGTCAGTGAGGCGATCAAAGGTATCTTGGCAGATTTCATTGTCAAGCCTCTTGAAGCGATTGAAGAGATTGTGAAGAACATCAACATGAGAGTCACGCTGAGTTGATACTCCTTCATTGACTTTGGACAACCTTTCCGAGATTAGTTTTGCTGAGCCCAAAGCACTCACTCTGCCATACTGACATTTGCTCACATGGCCATAAATGATATTCTTTGCTTGAGAATCAAGTTGCTTGAATTTCTTCACATCAGCGGCACAGACAGTAGCAATGATGAGAGGAACACCATGTTCCACAATATACCAGAGATCATTGTCAATAGCTTGTAGATGCATCTGCATCTTGGTCTTCCAGAAGGGAAACTCCTTTCCTTCGAAAGTAGGACATCCTGCAGTAACCTTGATCATGCCTGCAGTCCACATAACTAAAACTCCAGGTGGTTAAACCAAAATCACACAGAACAAGGGAGTACCTTGCTCTGATACCAATTGAAAGTGCGTTATATCGACTAGAGGGGGAGTGAATAGGAGATTTTTAGAATTTCATCACTAAGGAAATTCCTTTTGAGGAAATTCCTCACTGATGACTAACTTGCAGCAGAAACAGTAAAGGATTAGGGGTGCAAAGTATCACTACAGCAGTTTTCCAGATGAGGAACATGAAAAACAGTTTGCACAGTATGCAGGCACAAAGAAAGCAGGTGAGGATTAACTCACATGAAGAATTTGAGGTTGAGGAATTTCAGAGAAAGTCTTCAACAAATTATTCAAATAGTGAGAATGAAAATCTTCAACATACAATATTGAGGAATTGAAAGAGGTGAAGAAATAGAACCCGTATCACAGTGAAGACAATGGTTGATGACCCAGTTCCAACCGTTGTGACAGTTGTACGTCTGGTTTGGAGTGGCTTGGTATTGAAACCAAAGGACACATAGTCCCGGGACACACAGTCCCTACCGTATTCTCCCTGAGCTAAGTACACATAGTCCTCACCCAACACTCGTGGTAAGTCTTCAGGGCAAACTTCCAAACCCTCACAAACTTGGTCACCCGGGAATCCACAATTGCCTGCTGTATTGCTCTAGACCATGAAGCCTAACCGTCTGGAGGATGCACAGTCCTCAAAGGTAAAAGGCTTCAGTTCCACACAGGAACAAATTCTTCAGTGATGCTCAATCACTTGGTTTTTGGTTTCTGGTTTGGTGTTTGGGGTATTTCCTCACTGATGATTTACTCTCGAAGACTCTGAGGAATTTGGGTTGCTCTAAATGACAAGTGTCAGTTTCTCACGGAGCAGCCAACCATCTAATGGTTGTGGGGGCGGCTATTTATAGCCTCGGAGCATCCCGACATGATTTGACATTAATGCCCTCAAATATGATGACCGTTGGTGTGGATAAGATCGGTGATGTGTCGGGAATTGCGTCAACGGTCAAGACCCTCAACTGTGAGAGTCCTCCTGTCTCTCATATTCCACACTTGAGGCTTTTGTAGGATTAGGATTGGGTTGAGAATCATGAGGAAATTCATTCCGAAGTGTTACCTCGACCCCTTTTAACAGTACGGTGTTCCTATGACTCAAGAGTGAAGGAAATGAAACAAAAAGAATAAATCTTCACGCTTCAAAGTCTTCGGATCGTTTTTCTTTAGGACACACTGAATTCCTCATCTTCAATATCTTCATGATGAATATCAATTTCATCGCAAGTTCTTCATGATCAAAGTCTTCAGCAGAAGACCAATTTCTTCAGCCGAAGATATACATTTTTAGGGGTCAATATTCATCGTATATTTCAAACTCCTCAGCGACTTATAGATCCTGTGTACAGTCATGAACACATTACATACTTGACCTATAAGTCTTCAACCCACCATAATCACTAAGGGGCACTAGATGCACTTACAATGATCATGGTGCCCCAAAGATGGATATCAAAGGATTAAGATGATATTGCCATATCATGTCACTATATGATTTCATGTGATGTTTATCATGTTTTTCATCTTATTGCTTAAAATGACAGTAGCAAAGATAAGATGATCCCTCATTAAAATTTCGAGATAATCATGTGTGCACCGTTGCGAACGATCGTTGTCTCGAAGCACCACGGGATGATCGGGTGTGATAGATTCTAACGTTTGCATACAACGGGTGTAAGCCAGTTTACACACGCAAAACACATAGGTTGTCTCGACGAGCCTAGCATATACAGACATGGCCTCGAATAGGAGAGACCGAAAGGTCAAACATGAGTCGTATGGTTGATACGATCAGCATGGAGATGCTCACCATTGATGACTAGTCCGTCTGACGTGATGATTGGACACGGGCTAGTCAACGTCGATCATGTAACACTTGGATGACTAGAGGGATGTCGATCTAAGTGGGAGTTCATTAGTAATTTGATTAGCTTAACTTAATTATCATGAACTTAGCCTAAAATTGTCTTTAGAAATATTGTAGATCCAATGGCCAACGCAAATGTCTCATTTAACTTCAACACATTCCTAGAGAAACCATGCTGAAAGATGATGGGAGCACCTATGCGGATTGGGCTCGTAAATTAAAGCTCATACTCACTTCTTCCAAGAAGGCATATGTCCTTAATGGACCCTAGGTGATCGTCCCGTTCCCTTGGCAGACCAGGACGTTAGGAATGCCTGGGAGTCTCGGAGAGATTAATACTCTCTGGTTCAGTGCGACATGCATTACAGTTTAGAACCGGGGCTCCAAAGGCGTTTTGCGCAACACGGAGCATATGAGATGTTCGAGGAGCTGAAACTTGTTTTTCAAGCTCATGCTCTGGTCGAGAGATATGAAGACTCCGACAAGTTCTTTAGCTGTAAGATGGAGGAGAATAGTTCTGTCAGTGAGCACATACGCAGAATGTCTGGCTTGCACAACCGCTTGACTCAGCTGGGAGTTGAACTTCGGGATGATGCAGTCATTGACAGAATCCTCGAGTCGCTTCGACCTAGCTATAAAGGCTTTGTGATGAATTACAACATGCAAGGGATGGAAAAGACCATTCCCGAGTTGTATTCAATGCTGAAATCTGTGGAGGTAGAAATCAAGAAAGAACATCAAGTGTTGATGGGTAATAAGACCACAGTTTCAAGAAAGGCAAAGGTAAAAGGAGTTCAAGAAAGACGGCAAGGCAGTTGCCACGCCCGGTAAACCAGTTGCCAGGAAGAAGCCAAAGAAAGGACCTAAGCTTGAGACCGGGTGCTCGTAGTAGCTTCTAGGTATTTGATACCGGTGCTGTTGCTCACATTTGCAACTCTAAGTAGGAACCGCGGAACAAGCGTAGGCTGGCTAAGGATGAGGTGACGATGCGCATCGGGAATGGTTCCAAGGTCGATGTGATCGCCGTCGGCATGCTACCTCTACATCTACCTTCGGGATTAGTTTTAAACCTCAATAATTATTATTTAGTACCAGCTTTGAGCATGAACATTGTATCAGGATCAAACTTGATGCAAGATGGCTACTCATTTAAATCTGAGAATAATGGTTGTCCTATTTATATGAGTGGTATGTTTTATGGTCATGCCCCGCTGGTCAATGGTTTATTCCTAATGAATCTCGATCGTGATGTTACACATATTCATAGTGTAAGTACCAAAAGATGTAAGGTTGATAATGATAGTCCCACATACTTGTGGCACTGCCACCTTGGTCATACCGGTGTTAAGCGCATGAAGAAACTCTATATAGATGGACTATTGGAGTCTCTTGATTTTGAATCATTTGACACATGTGAACTGTGCCTCATGGGCAAGATGACCAAGACTCCGTTCTCCGGAACAATGGAGCGAGAAACCAACTTATTGGAAATAATACATACCGATGTATGCGGTCCAATGAGCGTTGAGGCTCGCCGTGGCTATCGCTATGTTCTCACCCTCACCGACGATTTGAGTAGATATGGGTATGTCCATTTAATGAAACACAAGTCTGAAACCTTTGAAAGGTTCAAGGAATTTCAGAGTGAGGTGGAGAATCAACGTGACAAGAAAATAAAGTTTCTACAATATGATCTTGGAGGAGAATATTTGAGTCATGAGTTTGGCACACACCTAAGGAAATGTGGAACTGTTTCACAACTCACGATGCCTGGCACACCAGAGCGTAACGGTGTGTCTGAACGTCGTAATCGCACTTTATTGGATATGGTGCGTTCTATGATGTCTCTTACGGATTTACCACTATCATTTTGGGGATATGCATTGGAAACTGTGACATTCACTTTAAATAGGGCACCGTCTAAATACGTTGAGACGACACCGTGTGAATTATTGTTTGGCAAGAAACCTAAGCTGTCGTTTCTAAAAGTTTGGGGCTGCGATGCTTATGTGAAGAAACTTCAACCTGAGAAGCTCGAACCCAAAGCGGAAAAATGTGTCTTCATAGGATACCCTAAGGAAACTATTGGGTACACCTTCTATCTTAGATCCGAAGGCAAAATCTTTGTTGCCAAGAATGAATCCTTTCTAGAGAAAGAGTTTCTCTTGAAAGAAGTAAGTGTGAGGAAAATAGAACTTGATGAGGTAATTGTAGCTCCTCTCTAACCGGAGAGTAGCATAGCACAAGAAAATGTTTTTGAGATGCCTGCACCGGCTAGAGAAGAAGTTAATGATGATGATCATGAAACTTCGGATCAAGTTGTTATTGAACCTCGAAGGTCCACAAGGGTACGTTCCGCACCAGAGTGGTACGACAACCCTGTCATGGAAATCATGTTGTTGGACAACAGTGAACCTTCGAACTACGAAGAAGCGATGGCGGGCCCTGATTCCAACAAATGGCTTGAGGCCATGAAAACCGAGATAGGATCCATGTATGAGACACTACTGGAATTCAGTTATTTGCCGTCTGCCACATCTTTGCCATCAGCCAGCAGACGGCAAAGAACCTCTATGCCGTCAGCTTTGAGAAAACAGACGGTAAAGATATGGCTGATGGCAAGAAACCTATTTGCCATCAGCCACCTCTTTGCCGTCCGCCAACCGATGACAGAGAAGCTCGAGATAGACGGCAAAGATCTGAGGCTAACGGCCGGAGACCACCCCACGCCACCCCACCCTACACCACCTCTTTGCCGTCTGTCAACCGACGACAAAGGTAGTGAAGGCAGACGGCAAAGATCTGAGGATAACGTACCCACCCCACCCCGCCCCACCCCAGCCCTTTGCCGTCTGCTGCAGACGGCAAAGGGGATGGAACCCTAACGTTCGTCATCCCCACCCACTCCCCCACTCTCTCTCCCCCTATCTCTCCCCTCTCTCCACCTCAACCGCACCGCTCTCTCTCCAGCGCCGCCACCCCACCCCAGCGCTACCGCCGCACCATCCGAGCCGCTCCGGCCGCCACCCCGCCCCGGCCCACCCCAGCACAGCCGCCGCACCGCCGGAGCCCACCCCCACCCCTCCCCTCACCGGCCCTCTCCTCCCTACGCCGCTCCCCCAGTCCACACCTCACCGGCCCTCTCCTCCCTACGCCGCTCCCCCACCCCACCCCACTCCACTCCTCGCCGGCACTCCTCCCTGCACTGCTCCCCGACCCCACCCACCCCACTCACCCCTGCCCCTCATCCCCCACGCCAGGAGCCCCCATCGCCCCTAGTGCCCCTGCCGCCCCCGGTGCCACTACCGCCCCACCACCCCCGCCGGTGAGTACCACCGTCGGTCACCCCTTTTTTCCATTTTTTATGTTTTTTGTTTCGGTTAATTAGGTTAGTTATTTTTCATTATGTTAGTTTATTAGGTCAATTAGGTTAGTTAGTTAGGTTAGAAGAAAAAAGAAGAAAACATAAGGGAAAAATGAAAAAGAAAAAAGGAGAAGAAGAAGAAGGAAAAGATGAAGGAGAAGAAGAAGAAGAAGAAGAAGAAGAAGAAGAGGAGGAGGAGGAGGAGGAGAAAGAAGAAGAAGAAGAAGAAGAAGAAGAAGAAAGAAGAGGGAAAAGGAAAAGAAGGAAGAAGAAAAAGAAGAAGAATAAGAAGAGGAAAAAGGAAAAGAAGGAAGAAGAAGAAGAAGAAGAAGAAGAAGAAGAAGAAGAAGAAAGAAGAGGGAAAAGGAAAAGATGGAAGAAGAAAAAGAAGAAGAATAAGAAGAGGAAAAAGGAAAAGAAGGAAGAAGAAGAAGAAGAAGAAGAAGAAGAAGAAGAAGAAGAGAAGAGAAGAAGAGAAGAGAAGAAGAGAAGAAGACATAATAAGTCCAAAATGGCAAAATTAGCCCATTTAGCTCCAAAATGACATAATAAGTCCAAAATGGCATAATTAGCCCATATATTCTAGAGTCCCATGGGGTCATAGTTTTGTAAATTATGAGTTAGGTCACATATTTTCCGATTATGTTAATTATAAAAACATCATATTTGTGTTGATCGTGTGAATTTCAATGTGCAGTTGTTCGACGACCTCCACGTGCGTTGGACGTGCTCCGCCCCTGCGTTTGTTGGTGAGCACAAATGACTTCTCCTCCTACCCCCTTAATTATACTCTGTCCCGATCTGCGTGCCGATGAAACTTGCCAGCTATAGGTTTCTTCAATCATGAGTATGCGTGACCAGTATGCGTCTCCCGTTCGGAAGGGCGACATCTATAAATATGCATTTCTTTGCATATTTATAACCGCCATCCTTTCGAATTGTCCAACATTATCCATGGACAGCCCGAGTATGTGTAGATTGGGTTTGTTTTCCCGTATGCTGTGCTCTGGATCCGATGTAGAATTTCGTCAGTGCCTCCCTGTTGTTCTCCGAGTACACATCCTCTCTGCTTATTACCGAGACGTGTATCAAGAGAATAGCGGGGAGGTGCTGCCGAATTTCTGCGTCGCATCTGGAGCAGAGCATGGGAAAACGAACCCAATCTACACATACTCGGGTGGGATTAGGACCTATCTTTACCTATTAGCGTGTAGGTTGCATGGACGTAATAAAAACTGACAAACTTGATTAGCGTATGAATATAGATGATGAATTATATATTTATTTCTTGTGTGCCCATAGGTGGCTGGGGAACATGAGTGATCGTGCTTGGATGTACACTGGTCACCCTAGTCAGAAAGACATGACCCATGAATGGTTAACAAAAACTAGGGGGTTTGTGAGAGCCGCATTTGCAAATGGCCAGCAAAAAACATGGTGTGGTGCCCCTGTCCCAACTGCGATAACCGGAAAAGGCAGACAGAGTTTGAAATGGGTAATCACCTGCAGAAGTGAGGTTTTGCGCCTAATTATACAGTGTGGAATTTTCATGGTGAGTCTGACCAACGTGCCAGAGCTGAGGTGATTCATCGTTGCACCGACGAGCATGGTACCGGGATTGAAGACATGGTGCAAGACTTTGATGATGCTCGGGATTCGGACGATGAGATGGAGGAATCTGCAAAGGCCTTCTATGAAATGTTGGAGTCTTCAAAACGTCCTCTCCACAAGTAGATTGAATTTTGTCAGCTGGATGCCATCGCGCAAGTAATGGCTCTGAAGGCTCAATTCAACCTAGGCAGAGAATGCTACGACGCGTTGATGACGATATTTGGTCGCTTTCTACCCAAAGGCCATGTACAGCCTGCAAACCTGTACCAGTCAGAGAAAATCCTCCGTGTACTTAAGATCCATGCGTGTGAGAATGGATGTGTCTTATTTAGGCTTGAGTATGCAGCCTTGAACTATTGTCCCATTTGCAATTCTTCCAGGTATATTGTGGTACACAACGGTATGGGTGAGAAGAATCAGACCAAAATCCCCATTAGTGTTCTTCGGTATATGCCAATCGTACCAAGACTTCAACGTCTTTTCATGGTCAAAGAGACGACCAGACAAATGACATGGCACAAATTGTGGAAAAGAACCGAACTAGATGCGGATGGGAACAAGATGCTGATACACACTTCAGATGGTTTTGTGTGGAGGCACTTCGATGCATTACATAAGGATAAATCGGAAGATCCAAGGCAACCTAGAGTTGCCATCAGCACAGATGGGTTCAATGTGTATGGTATGACAGCAACACAATACAGTTGTTGGCCTGTATTTGTCATTCCACACAATTTGCCACCCGGAGAGATTATGAAAAGAAAGAACATTTTCCTGACGTTGATAATTCCAGGGACCAACTATCCGGGGAAGAATATGAATGTGTACATGCAGCCGCTTAAGGATGAGTTGCAAAAAGCCTGGGATAATGGGATCAAGACCTACGACGCGGCTACCAAAACAAATTTCAAAATGCATGTGTGGTACATGTACTTGATGCATGATTATCTGGCGTTTGCGCTATTCGCTGGCTGGTGTGTGCATGGAAGGTTCCCATGCACCACATGCAAGGCAGCTCTTCAGTTCCGTTGGCTGCAGGATGGTCGCAAGTTTTCTTGCTTCGACATGCATAGACAATTCCTGGATCCTGACCATAAGTTCAGAAAAGACAAGAAGAATTTCATCAAAGGTAGAGTTGTCAAAAACACTGCACCAGCTGCGTTGACAGGCCAACAGACCCTTGATCAGTTAAAAGCTCTCGAGCCAAATCCTTTGCATCCAGGATACTTCAAAGGGTATAATACGGAATACGCCTAGACTCACAAGTCATGCTTATGGGATCTGCCTTACTTCAAAGACCTCCTTTGCCCACACAACATCGACATGATGCACACTGAAAAGAATATTGCGAAGGCCATTTTTGGTACATTGTTCGGCATAGAGGGGAAGTCAAAAGATAATCCTAAGGCTAGAATCGACCTGGAGGCTCTATGTGATAGACCGTTGCAAAACTTGCGACAACAGAAAGGAAAGCAAAGCATAGCGAAGCCAAAGGCATGGTTCAATCTTGAAAGGCAAGCTATGAGGGAAATGCTATTGTGGGTGAAAATGCAGTTGATGTTCCCCGATGGGTATGCTGCGAATCTAAAGAGGGGAGCGAGTCTTGAGAAATTGAAAAATATTTGGTCTCAAGAGTCATGATTGGCACATATGGATTGAGCGGGTAATGCCGGTGGTGTTGTGTGGCTTTATCCCTGAGGATGAATGGCTGGTACTGGCAGAGCTGAGCTATTTCTTTCGTTCTCTTTGTGCGAAAGAACTATCGCCTGGCGTGCTAGATGAAATGGAAGAGTTGGCGGTGGAGTTGATCTGCAAATTAGAAAAGATATTTCCACCGGGCTTCTTTAATCCAATGCAACATTTGATTTTGCATCTCCAAACCGAGGCAAGAATGGGGGCCCGTTCAAAATCGATGGTGCTACTCAACTGAGAGGATGCAGAAGACGCTTCGAGCTAAGTGTAAAAATAAACATAGAATTGAAGCATCGATGGCCGAGGCATTTATTACTGAGGAGGCGACAAACTTCATGACAGCACACTACGAAGCCAAAAATCATCATTTGCATAACCTGAAGCCTCGGTACAATGATGGCGATCCAAAAATAGTTTGATCCAACCTCAGCCTATTCAAAGGTAAGCTCGCACCATCCGGTGCTTCGAAAGGGAAATCGTTGGATGTCGAAGAATGGCGGACCATTTCATTGTATATCTTCACCAACCTAATAGAAGTGCGGCCGTACATCGAGTAAGTTCTCGGTAAATTATTGTTTCGCAACTTCTAATTGCTTTGAACTACTCTTATTACCGGATATTTGATATAGTCGATACGTTGCTGAATTCTCGGATGGAGCGGTCATCGAAAAGGATTCCGTCGAAGAGTATGAGCTTCTCGCAAAGCATGGAGGCGACTATCCCGGTTTCATCTCTTGGTTCAAACAAAGGGTAATTAATTACCATTAAGGGCCCATTTGATTTCTTGGTCTAATTTGCGGCTAATGCATCCATTCTTTTGTATTATACTTGTAGGCTGATGCAGAGTCTATGGACGCCGAGTTGAGACAAGTCGCTAATGGTTTTGACTATAAGGTCCGTTCATTTGACAAATACAACATCAACAGGTATCACTTTCGTACCTTTGGCAAAGAGCTATCTATGCCCGACCTAAACACTACAAATTGTTCTATCTCTGCTATTGGCGAAGGAGGCACCGAGTATTATGGAAGAGTTGAAGCAATTTATGAACTTCTACTCTATGGTGAAAACCCACCGACCGTCGTAGTCTTCAAATGTTATTGGTTTGAGCCGAGGGAGACTAGAAGGACTCATGAACATATAGGACTAGTCGAAATCAACCAAAACACCCACTTAGATGTTCCCGATGTCTATATTATGGCTCAACATGCAACACAAGTTTTCTATCTACCGTCGGCCTGCCAAACTGATCCAAATCTCAAAGGTTGGGATGTTGTTTGTGAAGTGCCACCACATTTTAGACCACCTACCCTCAATGAAGAGGATTACGAACCTCACATTAACCCAGACACATATGAAGGAGAATTCTTCCAAGAAACACGTATGTCCAAGAAACGTTTCAAGAACCGCTCTACTTCACCTCATAACATTGAAGTAGACAGCGAGAGTGAATCCGTCTTAACCCCTGAGCCCGAACAGGAAGAGCTGGAAGAAGAAGAGGTTACTCCTGCGGATGACCTGAATATTATACTTAGCTTGGCTTCCACCTAAATGATATAATTAGCCAATTTAGCTCCAATATGGATTAATAAGCATAGTTAGCTCCTAAATGACATATTTAACCCCAGTGAGCTCCGAAACAATCTATAGTTTGCTAGGCTTCCACCTAAATGACATAATTAGCTTAGTTAGCTCCAAACTGACCTATAGTTAGCTAAGTTCTCTCCTAAATGACATAATAAGGCTAACTTAGCTCCAAGATGACCTATTCCCCCTAACGTAGATATTAAATGGCCTATAATTAGCTTAGCTAGATCCAAAATGGCTTAATAAGCATAGTTTGCTCCAGAATGACACATTTTACCCAATTTAGCTCCGAAATGACCTATAGTTAGCTAGGCTTCCACCTAAATGACATACTTATCTTAGTTAGTTCCAAAATGGTATATTTAATAAAACATGACCTATACTTAGCTAATTATCCTCGAAATGACATAATTAGCTCCAAAAAGGCATTCTTAGCTAATTTAGCCCGAAGAAGGGGACAAGAGGAGAAGAAAGAGGAAAAATGAAAAGAAGGAAGAAGAAGAAGAAGAGAAGAAGAAGAAGAGAAGAAGGAGGACAAGAAGAAGGAGAAGAAGGAGGAGAAGAAGGAGAAGGAGCTCCTCCTTCTCCTTCTTCTCCTTCTTCTTCCTCCTTCTCCTTCTCCTTCTTCTTTTCTTCTACTTCACCTCTTCCTTCTCCTTCTTCTCCTCCTCCTTCTTCTTCTTTTACTTCTTCTTCTCTTCTTGCTTCTTCTCTTTCTATTCTTCTACGTAGCTTAGACTCATCCAACAAAGACTAAGTTGGCTAATTATCCTACAAAATGACATAATTAGCTTAGTTCGGTGAAAACATCATAAGAACCTTGGTTAGCTCATTAAAATGACCAATTTAGCTAAAAATGAAATAATAAGCTCAAAATGGCATAAGAACCTTGGTTAGCTCATGAATATTATATACTTAGCTTGGATTCCACCTAAATGATATAATTAGCCAATTTAGCTCCAATATCGCTTAATAAGCATAGTTAGCTCCTAAATGACATATTTAACCCAAGTGAGCTCCGAAACGACGTATAATTAGCTAGGTTTCCACCTAAATAAAATAATTAGCTTACTTAGCTCCAAAATGACCTATTTAATAAAAAATGACCTATAGTTAGCTAATTTATCTCCTAAATGACATAATAAGGCTTACGTAGCTCCAAGATGACCTATTCCCCTAAGTTAGGTATTAAATGGCATATAATTAGCTTAGCTAGATCCAAAATGTCTTAATAAGCATAGTTTGCTCCGGAATGACCTATTTTGCCCAAGTTAGCTCCGAAATGACCTATAGTTAGCTAGGCTTACACCTAAGTGACACAATTAGATTACTTAGCTCCAAAATGGTCTATTTCATAAAACATGACCTACACTTAGCTAATTATCCTCGAAATGATATAATTAGCTCCAAAAAGGCTTAATTAGCTAATTTAGCCCGAAGAAGGGGACAAGAGGAGAAGAAAGAGGAAAAATGAAAAGAAGGAAGAAGAAGAAGAAGAGAAGAAGAAGGAGAAGGAGAAGTAGGAAGAAGAAGGAGAAGAAGGAGAAGGAGGAGAGAAGCTCCTTCTCCTTCTTCTCCTCCTTCTTCTCGTTCTTCTTGTCCTTCTTCTTTTCTTCTCCTTTCTCCTTCTCCTCCTCCTCCTCCTTCTTCTTTTACTTCTTCTTCTCTTCTTGCTTCTTCTCTTTCTCTTCTTCTACATAGCTTAGACTCATCCAACAAAGACTAAATTGGCTAATTATCCTACAAAATGACATAATTAGCTTAGTTCGGTGAAAACATCATAAGAGCCTTCGTTAGCTCGTTAAAATGACCAATTTAGCTAAAAATGAAATAATAAGCTCAAAATGGCATAGGAACCTTGGTTAGCTCATGAATATTATATACTTAGCTTGGCTTCCACCTAAATGATATAATTAGCCAATTTAGCTCCAATATGGCTTAATAAGCATAATTAGCTCCTAAATGACATATTTAACCCAAGTGAGCTCCGAAACGACCTATAGTTAGCTAGGCTTCCACCTAACTGACATAATTAGCTTAGTTAGCTCCAAAATGACCTATTTAATAAAAAAAATGACCTATAGTTAGCTAAGTTCTCTCCTAAATGACATAATAACGCTTACGTAGCTCCAAGATGACCTATTCCCCCTAACTTAGGTATTAAATGGCCTATATTTAGCTTAGCTAGATCCAAAATGGCTTAATAAGCATAGTTTGCTCTGGAATGACATATTTTACCCAAGTAGCTCCGAAATGACCTATAGTTAGCTAGGCTTCCACCTAAATGACATAATTAGCTTACTTAGCTCCAAAATGGTCTATTTAATAAAACATGACCTATACTTACCTAATTATCCTCAAAATGACATAATTAGCTCCAAAAAGGCATAATTAGCTAATTTAGCCCAAAGAAGGGACAAGAGGAGAAGAAAGAGGAAAAATGAAAATAAGGAAAAATAAGAAGAAGAAGGAGAAGGAGAAGAAGGAGAAGGAGAAGAAGGAGAAGGAGGAGAGAGGCTCCTTCTCCTTCTTCTCCTCCTTCTTCTCCTTCTTCTTGTCCTTCTTCTTTTCTTCTTCTTCTCCTCTTCCTTCTCCTTCTCCTCCTCCTCCTTCTTCTTCTTATTTTTCTTCTCCTTCTTCTTCTCTTCTTGCTTCTTCTCTTCTTGCTTCTTCTCTTTCTTCTTCTACGTATGTTATTTTCCCCAACAAAGACATACTTAGCTAATTATCCTCCAAAATGACATAATTAGCATAGTTAGGTAAAAACATCATAAGAACCTTGGTTAGCTCATGAAAATGACTAATTTAGCTCCAAAAATGACATAATAAGGTCAAAATGGATTAATAATCATAGTTGGCTACAAAATGACATATTTTATCCAAGTTAGCTCTAGAATGACTTATACTTAGCTAAGTTCTCTCCTAAATGACATAATAAGGCTATGTAGCTCCAAGATGACCTATTCCACCTAGCTTAGCCATTAAATGGCCTATACTTAGCTAAGTTCTCTCCGAAATAACCTATATATACTTCTTCATCTAGTATTATTCTTCTAATTTTCTTATTTGTCATTTTGCAGATTACATTCACTTCACGGGAAGCTTGGATTATATTGATGGAATGCTTGAATATGATTTCTTGTACCATGGCTTCACGGAAGCTTGTATTGAAACTATTGTAGTATATGGATATATATGAAACTTTGTATGCATGTGGACGAAACTGGTGTAATATATGGTTTGGTAGGGATGCAACTTGCATAATATGTATGTACTATGGATGAAAGTTATTTTAATATGCTTATGAGTACGAAACAAAATTTATTTTTGTCAAATATATATATATATATCCTGATTATTGTGAAAATTGCTGGATATAATAAGAAATAAAATAAAAAGGGGCTGGTTCCCCCCTTTGTCGTCTGCCCCCACATGGCAAAGGGGGGAGGGCAGACGACAAAGAGGGGAGAGAGAGGGGCTGGTTCCCCTCTTTGCCGTCTGCCCCCACATGGAAAAGGGGAGGAGCGAAGACGGCAAAGAGGGGAGAGAGAGGGGCTGGTTCCCCCCTTTGCCGTCAGCCCCCTCATGGCAAAGGGAAGAGGGCAGACGGCAAAGAGGGGAGAGAGAGGGGCTGGTTCCCCCCTTTGCCGTCAGCCCCCTCATGGCAAAGGGGGGAGGGCAGACGGCAAAGAGGGGAGACCTGTCGTTAACACTTAATGGGACCGTTGGTGGATCTGCCGTCCCATTTCATTTGCCGTCTGCCCCCTCATGGCAAAGATTCTTTGCTGTCTGATTTACAAAAGCAGACGGCGAAGAACCTCTTCACCGGATTTTAGTTGCCGTCTACTTTGTCGTGTGCTGACGAACGGCAAAGCCTTTGCCGTCCGTGGTTCCCCCCTTTGCCGTCAGCCATGGCAGACGACAAAATTATAAATTCCAGTAGTGAGAACAAAGTATGGACTTTGGTGGACTTGCCCAATGATCGGCGAGCCATAGAAAACAAATGGATCTTTAAGAAGAAGACTGACGCGGTTGGCAATGTGACCATCTATAAGGCTTGACTTATTGCTAAGTGTTATCAAAAAGTTCAAGGTATGGACTAGGATGAGACATTCTCACCTGTAGCGATGCTGAAGTCGGTCCGAATCATGTTAGCAGTTGCCGCATTTTATGATTATGAAATCTGGCAAATGGACGTCAAAACGGCATTCCTGAACGGATTTCTTAAGGAAGAATTGTATATGATACAACCGGAAGGTTTTGTCGATCGTAGCAATGCTAACTAGGTATGCAAGATCCAGCGCTCCATCTATGGGCTGGTGCAAGCATCTTGGAGTTGGAACATTTGCTTTGATGAGGTGATCAAAGCGTTTGGGTTTGTACAGACTTATGGAGAAGCCTGTACTTACAATAAAGTGAGTGGGAGCTCTGTAGCATTTCTCATATTATATGTGGATAACATATTGTTGATGGTAAATGATATAGAACTATTGGAAAGCATAAAGGCCTATTTGTATAAGAGTTTTTCAATGAAGGACCTTGGAAAAGTTGCTTACATATTAGGCATTAAGATCTATAGAGATAGATCGAGACGCCTCATAGGTATTTCACAAAGCACATACCTTGACAAGATATTGAAGAAGTTCAATATGGATAAGGCTAAGAAGGGGTTATTGCCTGTATTACAAGGTGTGAGGTTAAGTAGGACTCAACGCCCGACCACGATAGAAGATAGAGAAAAGATGAGTACCGTCCCCTATGCTTCAGCCATAGGATGTATTATGTATGCCATGCTTTGTACCAGACCTGATGTGAACCTTGCCATAAGTTTGATAGGGAGGTACCAGAGTGATCCAGGAGTGGATCACTGGACAACAGTCAAGAATATCCTAAAGTACCTGAAAAAGACTAAAGATATGTTTCTCGTTTATGAGGTGCCGAAGAGCTCGTCGTAAAGGGTTACGTCGATGCTAGCTTCGACACAGATCCAGATGACTCCAAGTCACAAACCGCATACGTGTATATTTTGAATAATGGGGAAGTTAGCTGGTGTAGTTGCAAGCAAAGCATCATGGCGGCATCTACATGTGAAGCGGAGTACATAGCTGCTTTGGAAGCAGCACAGGAAGGAGTCTGGATGAAGGAGTTCATCACCGACCTAGGAGTGATTCCAAGTCCGTCGGGCCCGATGACTATGTTCTGTGACAACACTGGAGCTATTGCCATTGCAAAGAAGCCTAGGTTCCACAAGAAGAACAAGCACATAAAGCGCCGCTTCAGTTCCATTCGTGGATACATCCAGGATGGAGATATAGATATTTGTAAAGTACATACGGATCTAAATGTCGCAGATCCGTTGAGTAAACCTCTTCCACGGGCAAAGCATGATCAACACCAGAACTCTATGGGTGTTCGATTCATCACAATGTAACTAGATTATTGACTCTAGTGCAAGTGGGAGACTGTTGGAAATATGCCCTAGAGGCAATAATAAAGTGGTTATTATTATATTTCTAGTTCGTGATAATTATCTATTATTCATGCTATAATTGTATTACCCGGAAACCGTAATACATGTATGAATATATAGATCACAATGTGTCCCTAGTGAGCCTATAGTTGGCTAGCTCGTTGATGTATAGATGATCATGGTTTCCTGATCATGGACACTGCATGTCATTGATAACGAGATCACATCATTGGGGAATGATGTGATGGACAAGACCCAATCCTAAGCGTAACACTAGATCGTGTTGTTCGTTTGGTAAAGCTTTTCTAATGTCAAGTATCATTTCCTTAGACCATGAGATTGTGCAACTCCCAGATACCACAGGAGTGCTTTGGGTGTATCAAACATCACAACATACTCGGTGATTATAAAGGTGCACTACAGGTATCTCCAAAAGTATCTGTTAGGTTGTACGCATCGAGACTAGGATTTGTCACTTCGTGTGACAGAGAGGTATCTCTGGGCCCACTCGGTAATCCATCATCATACTCAGCTCAATGTGACTAAGGAGTTAGTCACGGGATGATGTGTTGCGGAACGAGTAAAGAGACTTGCTAGCAATGAGATTGAACAAGGTATAGGGATACCGATGATCGAATCTCGGGCAAGTATCATACCGGTAGACAAAGGGAATTGCATACGGGATTGATTGAATCCCCGACATCGTGGTTCATCCTATGAGATCATCGTGGAACATGTGGGAACCAACATGGATATCTAGACCCCGCTGTTGGTTATTGACCGAAGAGGTGTCTCGGTCATGTCTGCATGCTTCCCGAACACGTAGGGTCTACACACTTAAGGTTCGATGACGCTAGGGTTATATGGAAATAGTGTACATGGTTACCAAAGGTTGTTTGGAGTCCCGTAGGAGATCCCGGACGTCACGAGGAGTTTTGGAATGGTCTGGAGGTAAAGATTCATATATAGGAAGTGACGATTTGATCGCCGGAAGTGTTTCGGGCGACACCGGTAATGTGTTGGGACCACCGGAAGGGTTCCGGGGGTCCACCGGGAAGGGCCACCAGCCCCGAAGGGGTATATGGGCCAAAAGGTGGATGGGAACCATCCCATATGTGGGATGGTGCCCCACCACCAGTATCCCAAGGCGCAAGAAGAGGGGAGGTGGGCTAACCCCAGGCGTGGTGGGCTTGCCCACCCTAGGGCGCCAATCCCTTCACCCCTTGGTCGCTTTGTCTATAGTTGCCCTAGATGGGCTGCTGCACCCCTTAGGGTGGGAAACCCTAAGGGTGGGCACCCTCCTCCCTCTCCTCCTATAAATAGTGGAGGGTTTGGGGCTGATTTGATACAACAATTCTCTGTCTCTCGGCGCAGCCCTACTCCACCTCCTCCTCGTCCTCCACAGTGCTTGGCGAAGCCCTGTCGGAGTACCGCGCAGCTCCACCATCACCACGTTGTCGTGCTGCTGGAGCTATCTCTCAACCTCTCCTCCCTCCTTGCTGGATCAAGGCATTGGAGACGTCACCGGGTTGCACGTGTGTTGAACGGGGAGGCACCGTCGTTTGGTGCATAGGTCGGAATCCACTGCGATCTGAATCGCTGCAAGTACGACTCCATCAACCGCGTTCTAGCAACGCTTCTGCTTAGAGATCTTCAAAGGTATGAAGATGCTCTACCCCTTTGCTCATTGCTGGTTTCTCCATAGATAGATCCTTGCATGACGTAGGATTTTTTTTTGAAATTACTACGTTCTCCAACACGATTTGCCGCCACGAGGTCTGTTTCCGCCGCTGCCATTGACCCGCCGCTAGTGCCCCGCTTCACCTCGCTTCCCTCTGCTCGCCTCGAGCTGGCCTGACCTCACCTCGATCTGGTACCCTCCTGCCCCGCCTCATACACACGCTCGCTAGTGCCACATCCGTGCAACCACATTGTCGGCCGGCTCTACCTCCAAGCACCGGCACTGCTGTGTCCGCCCTCGAGATACCACAACCGCAACCCAGTGTTGCCCCGTCGCACCCGTTGTCCGGCGGGCCGTCTCAGTGGGGAGCCGTCCCACCGCCCATCCTACCGCCCCAGCAGGCATTGTATGGGCAGGCGCAGCCGCCTCACCAAACCACGTACTATGGCTTGCCGGATGCCCCGACGCAAGCGCCTGCTGGGCTCAATGAGGCGGGGACACTTTGGGTAATGGACCTGCAACACTAGATGTATGGGAGTTAAGTCTACAATTGCTTCACGAACATCGACAAAGTGCAATCTGCTAAGCTCATTCGTGACAAGAAGACTGGACAATTTCAAGGCCCATGTGTATTGGTCCAGCAGCAACTGAACAAAGAGCCAATGGAGTTCAAGAGAAAGGAGTACCATAATTAATTTTTGGAAGAACTTGATAGATTCAGTGACTGTCAGCGTGTTTTCACTCAATTGTTATCGTCTACGAGACCGATGAGACACACAACAGCGTCAAAAACTCCAAGTCTCTACAAGATAGGAACCCCGCCTATGCTACCAAAACAAAAGGGAGGATGGTTGCATTTTTCAAAGCTGGGTTGTGACGTCCAATGCCAGACTCAACTTCTAAAGCGATACAAGCAATCAGAAAGATGTTGGACGCGTCTTCAATAAGTGTCGTTGTCCAAAGGACGGCCGATCCAGGAACCAAGGATAAATCAATTTTGGTGTTATATTTTTTGAGCGAGCTCTTCATGAGATAAAAACATCAGGTTCTATCCGTTTCATGAATTTTTTAGCACATATTATTTTATGAGATGAAAATTACTCTGGTTTGTGCTATTTTTATGCAGGACAAATACAAAGTTGGCATTATACGGTGAATATGCACCAAGCCTCGGCATCATTTTGCAATCGTGTTTCGCCAGTGCCGTGTAGCTTCACGGACTCACGCATCCACGCCGACCTACAAACATCGTAGGCGCCTCACCGTCTGCGCCAGTCTTTAACGACACGGGCGACTCACCGTCTGCACGGGCTTACAACGCCAGGCCAACTCTCACGTCCGTGCGACCAAGACAACTTACAATGACATGGCCAACTCTCATGTCCACGCAACCAAGACGACTTAGAATGACGCGACCAACTCTCACGTCAGCGCGACCAAGACGACTTACAACGTCGTGACTGATTCTCGCGTCCGTATCAATCGCTAGATAGCTCTCACATTCATCTCAACATACCGGCGTAGTGCTCGCCTGTACAAGTCGCCCAACAGACGGACGCAAGACGCCGCCCTCGTGGTCCGGTTTACATCAACCCGCTGGTGATGTGCCCGCGTGTACGAGCCTCGCAACAAATGGATGCAAGACGCCGCCCTCGCGGTCCGGACGTCATCAACCCGCCTGTGCAGTGCTCGCCTGTACGAGCCGCCAAATAGATGGATGCAAGACGCCGCCCTCGCGGTCCGTACAACATCAACATATCGGTGCAGTGCTCGCTTATACGAGCCAACCAACAGACGCGTGCAATCCGCCGTCACCATGGACCAATCTACATCAACATATAGGTGCAGTGCTCGCATGTACGAGCCGCCCAACAGGCGCGTGCAAGACGTCATCCACACGGTCTGTTCTCCATCAACATATCGGTGCGGTGCTCGCCTATACGAGCCGCCCAACGGACACATGCAAGCCGCCTCTGCGGCCCGTCTCCCCCAATAACATTGGAGCAAAGGAAAAATTACATTCATGTCTTACACAACGTCATCAAAACACGGACCAACTCCAACTTGCGTCGGATTGCTCAATGGATAGACACATTGGCCAATACTATCTACCTCAACATATTAAACGAAACAGGAGAGCTTGTCATGAAGGAAACATCCTTGGTGAAGCTACAATTTGAGCCGGCCATCGTTGAGCCGGTAATTCAAGTCAAATGGCGAAGTAAAGGAAAAGTGGCCCGGGAGGAGCCACGAGAGCTGGACTACCTGAGAATAAAGCATGAGCCGAAAGGCATATACACTCAATTTGGCCATGATATTTGCCAAAGACATGTGATGAGCATCACCAAGATCATCAGCTCACTACGTCATCTACAGTTTGGATAAATCCATCGCTCAACCATCAACCTTATTCTGGTTTATGTCACAATCAAGTATGGAGATCTCAAGCCGCCTCCTTGATTCGACTTAAGACTCGGGGGCTACACAAGCATGGCTCGGCAGATTCAACCGGGCTGAATAATTCAAGAAACCCGGGTCATTACAGGAAAATTAAGCCGGTCCCGGGGGATGCTACCTCATTGGCGAAAAGATTTTGAACTTGCCCAAAAGGATGAGCTGCCATGATGCGACCTTTCAAACATTGGTGCCCTGCCTCATTAGCGGGTGATTCATAAGCCGCCCAAGAGGATGAGCCGCCGCCACGAGGTTATTCAAACATGGAGGCTATTAGTATCAAAGAGGATGAGTCGCCATTTTGCGATCATTCAAACATGGTTGCTGATAAGCCAAAGAGGACCAGTTGCCATGATGCACGGTACAAACGTAGGTGCCAATTTATGATCTTGAGAATCAAGCTAGCTTACCTGTGGGCTATTACTCCTCACGTTGTTTAGAAGTAATAGCATTGTCTTCTGCAATCCTATGCTTGGTTTTCCCTGATCATGGGTCACTTGGGGGCTTCCAACTCATTGAGTTTAGCTTTCTTACCCTCTTGGCTTGTGAAAAATTAACGCTTTATAATGGTTATACTGGATTGTATATCTTTGCGACACACCCTATTGGCCCCATGTACTCTTGGCGAGTCAATCCACTTTGGACCCTCACTTTCCAATGTTAAAACATCGAGGTATCGAGCGAGAGCCAGCATATTGAGAATAGATAAACCATGGGTTCATAGAACCTGCTTCATTGAAGCCTGACTTGAGACTGATCCACCAGTCTAAATTATAAAGGTTATTGCACAAACCTCTTACGATATGACTAGAGCTTTGCAAGCCCGTCTACCCGCCGTGACTCACATATCCGGCTTATTTAAAACAATTCAATACCCTATATGGTGTTATCTTTTCTCAGAAAACCGCTACTATTTTAGCATATACATGCATAATCTTGCATTGCATCATGTGTCATACATACATATCATTCCGGTCTTCATACCGGTCAAAGCATAAACTTCTGCAGGAGCAAATAGATATTTGATGGCCAATATAGCTGGATTTTCATCATGGTTTATCATAACCAATGTCAAATGATTGGGTTTTTTAAGCCAGCTCGGAATAATTGATTATTTTCAAAGAGCCTCCCTATCACATATAATGCCGGGTCATCTAACTGACCGGCTCTTGGATTTCTTCAACTTGTGCTCTGTAGTAAACCACAAGACTTATGGATTTCTTAAATATATATTTATCAGGTTACATTGCAACAACAGTCAAGGATTTCTTTCATCACATAGGCATCATCAGTTCACAGAGTGGATATGATTTTATTCTACAATGGAAGGAATAGTCCCAAGTCGCTATAGGCATACGACCTGGCACTTGGGGGCTACACTATTCAAATAAAGATTACATCAAAGTATGAAAGTCCCATGTCGCTGCAAGCATGCACCATGACACTTGGGTGCTAATGCAAATTGCTTTTCAACTAATCACATTATCAGCAGACCCGGCTATCTCAAAGAGATAAGCCAGCCTTGGGGGCTACAGGTCGCTCTTCATTCAAGTATTGATTCAAGGAAGAACCGACTCATCGTTTTTATAATGACCCGGTCCTTGGGGGCTACATATTGCTCCTCAAGTTTACATAATCAGATCCACAGTCCCTGCCTATTATTGCATAATGACCTGGCCCTTGGGGGCTACATCATATGATGTTTTACTTTCAAAGGAGAAGAACGTGGAAGTCCCGAGTCGCCGCAAGCAATCGACCCGGCCCTTGTGGGCTACACTATTGAGATCAAAATTTCTAAAGTCCCACATTGTTGCACGCAAGACAACCCGGTACTCGAGGGCTACACACTCAGTTGTTTCACAGATCACGAGGTTCAAACTGAGGACCCGACCCTTGGGGGCTATACCAACTGAAGCTTTATAAATATAAGATGATTACAAGTCCCAGGCTGCTGGAAGCAAGACAACCCGACACTTGGGGGCTACATGGTCAAAGATATTATTGCAAACCACCAAGTCATCATGAACTGATAAACTTGGAGCTTGGGGCTACAGGTAATATGGATATAACAAAAAATTAAAAAGAACTTTCAAGATGTCAATTGCGAGACCGACTCAACATATTTTTTATCTAGTTGAAGCATTGAAAGACGGCTCAACATCATACAGATTTTCTTTATTCGCAATAATTTGATAAAGTCAATTGGAGTTCAGTTGTTTGATCGGGCATTACCATCAAACATGACCCGACATTATCAGTCATAACCCGACAACTTCGACGATTGCAGCTTGATAAGCTCCAAACATTCTCAAGCCAGAAGTATTCAAATGTGGCTCAGCACTAGAAGGATATTTTAAGTGTAAAATTTTCATCAAGACAAAGCATTCAAGGCCGATTCAATGGCATATGTGTTTTATTGCAAAGGACGCGTACCTGCAAGATGATTGTGATGACGGCTCGAAGAAACCATGATTTTCGAGGAGCCACTTCAATGAAATAAGACGGCCAAGGAGCAAGCCGGTCCCTTAACATATTTATTATTCTTATTTCAGGAGCTTACCATGAATAAATTCACGCTAACGTGGGGCTAATGTCGGGGATATACCCCGCGGTGTAACCCGGCTTGAAGTATGACTCGGCTGGGACTTGGCGACTCACTGGCGACTCATTAGCAACCTAGCGGATGGCACATACATGACCTGGCAGGCGACTCAGACAAATAACAAGACCCAATGTCCCAGAAGGCGGGTCTGATACGTCTCCAACGTATCTATAATTTTTGATTGTTCCATGCTATTATATTATCAACTTGGGATGTCTTATATGCATTTATATGCCATTTTATATCATTTTTGGGACTAACCTATTAACTCAGTGCCTAGTGCCATTTTCTGTTTTTTCCGTGTTTTTGACCTTTTTCAAAAAAGTATATTAAACGGAGTCCAAATGGAATAAAACCCGCGGGATGATTTTTTCCATAACAGAAGATACGCAGAAGTCTTGAGAACCAAGGCAAAAGGTCTCATGGGAGGTCACGAGCCCGCCTAGGCGTGCCCTAGGGGGGCCCCTAGAAGGCTCGTGGGCCCCCCTTGCCTCCTCTGGCCTACCTCTTTCACCTATAAATTCCCAAAAATCCCAAAACCAATAGAGAGAGCCACAAAAATACTTTTCCACCGCCGCAAGCTTCTGTCTCCGCGAGATCCCATCTGGGGACCGTTCTGGTGCCCTGTGGGAGGGGGATTCGGACACGGAGGGCTTCTTCATCAACACCATTGCCTCTCTGATGATGCGTGAGTAGTTCACCACAGACCTTCGGGTCCATAGCTAGTAGCTAGATGGCTTCTTCTCTCTCTTGGATCTTCAATACAAAGTTCTCCATGATCTTCATGGAGATCTGCCCGATGTAACTTTATTTTGCGGTGTGTTTGTCGAGATCCGATGAATTGTGGATTTATGAACAAATTATCTATGAATATTATTTGAGTATCCTCTGATTTCTTATATGCATGATTTCGTATCCTTGTAATTATCTTCAAATTAGGGGTTTCGTTTGGCCAACTTGATCTATAATTCTCGCAATGGGAGAAGTGCTTGGTTTTGGGTTCATACCGTGCGGTGTCCTCACCTAGTGACAGAAGGGGTAGCGAGGCACGCATCATGTTGTTGCCATCAAGGGTAAAAAGGTGGGGTTTATATCATATTGCATGAATTTATCCCTCTACATCATGTCATCTTGCTTAAGGCGTTACTCTGTTTGTTATGAACTTAATACACTAGATGCATGCTGATAGTGGTCGATGTGTGGAGTAATAGTAGTAGATGCAAACAGTATCGGTCTACTTGTCTCGGACGTGATGCCTATATGTATGATCATTGCCTTAGATATCGTCATGACTTTGCGCGATTCTATCAATTGCTCGACAGTAATTCGTTCACCCACCGTAATGCTTGCTATCATGAGAGAAGCCTCTAGTGAACACTATGGCCCCAGGGTCTATTTTACACATTATATATTCAGATCTACATACAAAAATACCTTGTTGCACTTTTATCTATTTACCTTCCATCACTATCAGATCTCACCTTGCAAGTAATCGTGAAGGGATTGACAACCCCTTCATCGCGTTGGGTGCAAGTTTGTTTGTTTTTGCGCAGGTTCATTGGTGCCTCATCTTGATACTCCTACTGGATTGATACCTTGGTTCTCAAACTGAGGGAAATACTTATCTCTACTTTGTTGGATCACCCTTTCCTCTTCAAGGGAAAAACCAACGCAAGCTCAAGAAGTAGCAAGGTCATAGGAGGGCCGGCTTACAGAGAAGGCCCAAGGAGAGGAAAGACTCCCCCGAGAAGGAAATAAGACCCGGATTAGGATTCACAAATCGAACAGAGTATTCAGTTCATGACGAGCAGAGTAACGCCTTAAGCAAGATCCAGCATGCATCTAGTGTATTCAGTTCATGACGAACAGAGTAACGCCTTAAGCAAGATGACATGATGTAGAGGGATAAACTCAAACCAATGATGAAAACCCCATCTTTTTACCCTTGATGACAACAACATATGCGTGCCTCGCTACCCCTTCTGTCACTGGGTGAGGTCACCGCATGGTATGAACCCAAAACCAAGCACTTCCCCCATTGCAAGAATCATAGATCAAGTTGGCCAAACAAAACCCACAACTCGAAGAGAATTACAAGGATATGAAATCATGCATATAAGAGATCAGAAGAAACTCAAATAAGATTCATAGATAATCTGATCATAAATCCACAATTCATAGAATCTCGACAAACACACCGCAAAAGAAAATTACATCGGATAGATCTCCATGAAGGTCATGAAAACTTTGTATTGAAGATCAAAGAGAGAGAAGAAGCCATCTAGCTACTAGCTATGGACCCGAAGGTCTATGGTGAACTACTCACGCATCATCGGAGAGGTCATGGTGTTGATGAAGAAGCCCTCCGTATCCGAATACCCCCTCCGACAGGGCACCAGAACGTGCCCCAGATGGGATCTTGCGGAGACAGAAGCTTGCGGCGGCGGTTTTCGTGGATCTCTTGCGCAGTTTGTAATTTTTCTGAATTTATAGGCGGAAGAGGTAGGGCAGACGAGCCACACGGGGCCCACAAGCGTGCTAGGCGCGCCCCCCCTAGCCGCGCCCAAGGGGCTTGTGGGGTCCCCAGGTGGCCCCTGCCTTGGTTCTCAAGTCTCGTGCATATCTTCTGTTCCGGAAAAAATCTTTTCAGAAGTTTTATTCCGTTTGGACACCATTCAAAATCCTCCTCTGAAAAGGGTCAAAAACACGGAAAAAACAGGAACTCGCACTTGGCACTGAGTTAATAAGTTAGTCCCAAAAAATATATAAAATGCATACAAAACATCCAAAGTTTGACAAGATAATAGCATGGAACCATCGAAAATTATAGATACGTTGGAGACGTATCAAGCATCCCCAAGCTTAACTCCTGCTCGTCCTTGAGTAGGGAAGTGATAAAGACTGAACTTTTGATGTGGAATGCTACCTAGAATAATTGTCCTTTGTAACTTCTTTCATGTGAGATGAATGTTCAGATCCGTAAGATTCAAAACAATAGTTCGCTATTGACATGAAAACAATAATACTTCAAGCAAACTAGCAAGGTAATCATGAACTTTCAAAATAACAAGGCCAAAGAAAGTTATCCCTACAAAATCATATAGTCTGGCTATGCTCCATCATCCTCACACAACTAATTTAAATCATGCACAACCCCGGTATTGGCCAAGTAATTGTTTTCGCACTCTTACTTTCTCAAACCTTTTTCAACTCTCACGCAATACATGAGCGTGAGCCATGGATATAGCACTATGGTGGAATAGAGTGTGGTGGTGGTTGTGAGACAAAAAGGAGGAGATGGTCACATTGACTCGGCGTATTAAAGGGCTATGGAGATGCCCATTAACAGATATCAATGTGAATGAGTAGGGATTTTCATACAAAGGATGTACTAGAGCTATAAGTATGTGAAAGCTCAAAAGGAGAACTAGTGGGTGTGCATCCAACTTGCTTGCTCACGAAGACCTAGGGCACTTTCGAGGAAGCCCATCATTGGAATATACAAGCGAAATTATAAAATAAAGATTCCCACTAGTATATGGTGGTGACAAAACAAGAGGCTCTCAATCATGAAGAACATGGTGCTATTGTGAAGCACAAGTGTGGAAAAAAGATAGTAGCATTGTCCCTTCTCTCTTTTTCTCTCTTCATTTTTTTTGTTTGGGCTCTTGGGCCTCTTTTTCTCTTTTTTTGTGGGCAACTTTGACCTCCTTTTTTTATTTCCTCACATGGGACAATGCTCTAATAATAATGATCATCACACTTTTATTTACTCACAGCTCAAAGCTCAGAACGATGATGACTCTATAGGAAATGCCTCCGGCAGTGTACCGGGATGTACAACAATCTAACTTGGCGTATGACGTTGAAACATCTCACTAGCTATCTTACGATCATGCAATGGAAATATGAGAGTGATGACACAAGTCATGAGAGGGAACGGTGGGAGTTGCATGGCAATATATCTCGGAATGGCTATGAGAATGCCATAGTAGGTAGGTATGGTGGCTGTTTTGAGGAAGGCATATGGTGGGTTTGTGCACCGGCGAAAATTGCGCGGTACTAGAGAGGCTAGAAATGGTGGAAGGTGAAATTGCATCTATACCATGGACTCACATTAGTCATGAAGAACTCAAATACTTGTTGCAAAAGTTTTTATTAGTAATCGAAACAAAGTGCTAAACGCATACTCCTAGGGGAAGGGTTGGTAGGTGTTAACCATCGCGCGATCCCGACCGCAACACAAAGGATGAAAATCAATAGATCAATTATGTTCCGACTTCCTAACATAACGGTTCACCATACGTGCATGTTACGGGAATCACTAACTTCAACACAAGTATTTCTATATTCACAACACCTTACTAACATGACTCTAAATATTACCAAATCCACGTCTCAAAACTAATTGAGAGGAATCAAACTTCTCTTTCTACTCAATGCACATGAAGATGGAAGTTTTTGTATCCTCTTTGGGTACCTAGAACCTTTGGGACTACTCTCATAGCACAAACCAACTACCAAGTCACGCATCGTCGTGATCTAAAAGATCTAAGTGCACATACAGCAAAATTATCTAGCTCAAAATATATAAGTGAAGCACGATGAACATTCTAGCAAATTCACGATGAGTGCATGCCTCTCTCAAAAGGTGTGCAACAAAGATGATCGTGACACAAAAAAAGAAAAGACTCCTACGATACAAGACGCTCCAAGCAAAACACATATCATGTGGTGAATAAAAATATAGCTCCAAGTAATGTTACTGATGGATTGAAGACGAAAGAGGGGATGCCTTCCCGGGGCATCCCCAAGCTTAGTCTTTTTGGTGTCCTTGAATTTGGCTTGGGATGCCTTGCAATCCCCAAGCTTGATCGCTTTCCACTCTTTATCCCTTTGTCCATGAGAACATCACCCAAAACTTGAAAACTTCACAACACAAAACCTAAACAGAAACTCGTGATATCATTAGCACAAGAAAACAAACTAGCACCTCTTTAGGTAGTATAGCAAAATTGATTTCTATTTATATTGGTGTTAGATTAATGTATTCTCAATTTTCCATGGCTAGTACCCCCCTATACTATCCATAGTTTCATCAAAACAAGCAACCAACTCAACAAAAACAGAATCTGTCAAAAACAGACCAGTCTGTAGCAATCTGTATACTTCGTATACATCTGGTACCTCAAAAATTCTGAAAACTTACGACTGCATGGGAAAAAGGTATATCAACCAGCAGAAAAAAGAATCAACTCAAAATATCTTTCCGAATAAAAATGAAAAATAATCTCGTGAGCGAAAAGGTTCTGTCTTTTTCCAGCAGGATCAAACAACCACCACCAAGACTAGTCATAAAGGTTTTGCTTGGCTCAAACAGAAAAAGAAATACAAAAAACACAATCATAAAAGAATTATGATGGTGTGGACGCAAAAAACAGAAATAAAGAGATAAATTCATTGGGTTGCCTCCCAACAAGCGCTATTGTTTAACGCCCTTAGCTAGGCATAAGGCGGTAGAATCACGTATCGTCGTCTTTTGTGCTCAAAACATAAGTAGCCCTCATCATGGATTCATAAGGCAATCTTATTTTATTTCTAGGAAAATTCTCCATGCCCTTCTTTAAGGGAAATTGAAATCTAATATTCTCTTCCTTCATATCGATGATAGCACCGATAGTCCTTAGGAAAGGTCTACCAAGAATGATAGGGCATGTAGGATTGCAATCAATGTCAAGCACAATGAAATCCACGGGTACATGGTTCCTATTTGCAATAATAAGAACATCATTGATCCTTCCCATGGGTTTCTTGACAGTAGAATCCGCAAGATGCAAATTAAGAGAACACTCCTCAATCTCATTAAAACCCAGAACATCACATAAAGACTTTGGAATCGCGGAAATAGCAGCACCCAAATCACACAAAGCATTGCATTCATAGTTTTTGATTTTGATTTTGATAGTAGGTTCCCACTCATCATGAAGCTTTCTAGGGATAGAAACTTCCAATTCAAGTTTCTCTTCAAGAGATTTTATCATAGCATCGACGATATGATCGGTAAAGGCCTTGTTTTGGTTATAAGCGTGTGGAGAGTTTAGCATGGATTGCATCATGGAAATGCATTCAATCAAGGTGCAACTATCATAATTGAATTCCTTGAAATCCAAAGTAGTAGTTTCATTACTACTCAAGGTTTTAATATCTTCTACTCCACTTTCAATGCTTTTAGCATCCAGATAGATGGACTCCGAATCATTGGGGCGTCTTTCAACCAAAGTGGATTCATATCCAGCCCCATCATCATTAGGTTTGACACAAGAAAACAAAGATTCAATGGGATTCACACCAAGCACTTTAAGATCTTCGTGATTCTTATCACTAGAACACGCCCTTTTAAGCCATTCATGTCTAGCACGAATTTGGGCGGTTCTTTCTTTGCTCTCACTCATGGAAACACGCATAGCTTTCAAAGTTTCATCCATATTGATCTTGGGAGGAGCACATCTAACTTTCAAAGCATCAATATCACTAGACATTCTATCAACGCTCCTACCCAAATCGTCAATTTTGAGTAGTTTTTCCTCTTTGGACGCATTGAAAATCTTTTGCGAGTTGATAAACTCTTTGATATTACTCTCTAGATCAGAGGGTAATATATTGTAATTTCCATGGGTATTGTTGTAGGAGTTGCCAAAGTTATTAGAGGGGTTACTAGGAAAAGGCCTAGGAACATAGTTTCCTCTAAAAGCATTGTTGTTGCCAAAATTATTCCTACCAACAAAATTAAAGTCCAATCTAGCGTTGCTACTCTCAACAAAGGAAGACAAGGGCATATCATTAGGATATAAAGGAGCACTTATACTAGCAACCAAATTCATTAACTCATCCATCTTAGCACTCAACGAGTTAATTTCTTCTATAGCGTGTACCTTCTTACTAGTAGGTGACCTTTCAGTGTGCCACTGAGAGTAGTTCGTCATGATATTGTCTAGGAGTTTTGTAGCTTCTCCTAACGTGATTTCCATGAACGTTCCACCTGAAGCGGAGTCCAAGATATTTCTAGAAGCGAAATTCAAGCCAGCGTAGAAGATTTGTATAATCATCCAAAGACTCAAGCCATGAGCGGGACAATTTCTAATCATCAATTTCATTCTCTCGCAAGATTGTGGAACATGTTCATGATCAAGTTTCTTAAAATTCATGATATCATTATGGAGATAGATAATCTTAGCCGGCGGAAAATACTTGGATATATTAGCATCTTTGCACTTGTTCCAAGAATCAATACTATTTTTGGGCAAAGACGAAAACCAAGTTTTTGCTCGATCTCGCAACAAGAACGGAAAAAGCTTCAATTTAATCACATCATTATCCACATCTTTATTCTTTTGCATATCGTAAAGCTCAATGAAGGTACTAAGATGGGATGCAGCATCTTCACCAGGAAGGCCGGAGAATTGCTCTTTCATAACAAGATTCAGCAAAGCAGCATTGATTTCTTATGATTCCGCACAAGTGGCGGGGTCAATCGGAGTACTAATAAAATCATTATTATTAGTATTAGAGAAGTCACAAAGTTTGGTGTTTTCAGTCATGGTGACTTCAGCAAGCAAACAAGCACACAAGCGAACAGAAAGCAAGCGAGAGAAAAGGGCGAACAAAAAGGCAAACAAAAAAAGGCAAATATTTTGGTAAATTTTTGTTTTTCAGAAGTGGGGGAGAGGAAAACGAGAGGCAAATAAGTAAATGCAAGAGATGAATTTGCGACACTTACTTGGATGAGTTCTTGACTTGATCCTCCCCGGCAACGGCGCCAGAAATCCTTATGCTACGGCACCAGAAATCCCCGGCAACGGCGCCAGAAATCCTTCTGCTGCCTCTTGAGCTTGCGTTGGTTTTTCCCTCGAAGAGGAAAGGGTGATGCAACACAGGAGCAGTAAGTATTTCCCTTAGTTTGAGAACCAAGGTATCAATCCAGTAGGAGAATCGCGCCAAGTCCAGAGTACGTGTGCAAACACAAAAGAGCTTGCACCCAACGCAATAAAGGGGTTGTCAATCCCTTCAAGATTGATTGCAAAGTGAGATCTAAAGGAGGAAAGTGCAACGAAGTAAAATTGTAAGGCTGAAAATATGGTGTGAAATAGACCCGGGGGCCATAGTGTTCACTAGAGGCTTCTCTCAAAATAGAAAATAATACGGTGGGTGAAAAATTACTGTCGAGCAATTGATAGAACCACGCAAAGTCATGACTATATCTAAGGCAATGATCATACATATAGGCATCACATCAAGACAAGTAGATCGATACTTTCTGCATCTAATACTATTACTCCACACATCGACCGCTATCCAGCATGCATCGAGTGTATTGAGTTCATGACGAATGGAGTAACGCCTTAAGCAAGATGACATGATGTAGAGGGATAAACTCAAACCAATGATGAAAACCCCATTTTTTACCCTTGATGGCAACAACACGATGCATGCCTCGCTACCCCTTCTGTCACTGGGTGAGGTCACCGCATGGTATGAACCCAAAACCAAGCACTTCTCCCATTGCAAGAATCATAGATCAAATTGGCCAAACAAAGCCCACAACTCGAAGAGAATTACAAGGATATGAAATCATGCATATAAGAGATCAGAAGAAACTCAAATAAGATTCATAGATAATCTAATCATAAATCCACAATTCATCGGATCTCGACAATCACACCGCAAAAGAAGATTACATCAGATAGATCTCCATGAAGGTCATGGAGAACTTTGTATTGAAGATCCAAGAGAGAGAAAAAGCCATCTAGCTACTAGCTATGGACCCGAAGGTCTATGGTGAACTACTCACGCATCATCAGAGAGGTCATGATGTTGATGAAGAAGCCCTTCGTATTCGAATCCCCCTCCAGCAGGGCACCAGAACGTGCCCCATATGGGATCTTGGAGAGACAGAAGCTTGTGGCGGCGGAAAAGTATTTTTGTGGATCTCTCGCGCAGTTTTGGATTTTTTCTGAATTTATAGGCGGAAGAGGTAGGGCAGATGAGCCACACGGGCCCTACAAGCGTGCTAGGCGCGGCCCCCTGGCCGCGCCTAGGGGGCTTGTGGGGTCCCCTGGTGGCCCCTGCCTTGGTTCTCAAGTCTCGTGCGTATCTTCTGTTTTGGAAAAAATCTTTTCGGAAGTTTTATTCTGTTTGGACCCCATTTAAAATCCTCCTCTAAAAAGGGTCAAAAACACGGAAAAACAGGAACTGACACTTGGCAGTGAGTTAAGAAGTTAGTCGCAAAAATGATATAAAAGGCATACAAAACATCCAAAGTTTGACAAGATAATTGCATGGAACCATCAAAAATTATAGATACGTTGGAGACGTATCATGCAGCATGTTGATGGAATAACCTTTGATCATCTTATCATCTCCTGATTTGGGCATCTGGGTCCTCATAATGGTGTTAGTTGTTGGTATTCCTGCTTGCAGAAAATAGACAAAGCCAAACTTATGTGTCTTCCGATACTAATGGGGAACTAGATTGTACATGGTGGCCATGGTGTTATGATTCATCTTGGACTGTGAGTACACATCCAAATCACCCTCTTGGGTCTCACGGACATGAATGATAGTGGACCACTCCTCTACTGTAGACTCATACCTGTGGCCTTCTGTCATCCACACTATCCTTCCAACTGGATAGAAATGAGCACTAGAGTAGAATTGCATGACCATTTCATCATTCCAAGCTGTCATATCTCTGCCAACAAAATCTTCAATGTAAATCTACCTGAAGTTTTCTCTCACATGAGGGAAGTAGTGTTGGGGAACATTGCACGTGAAACAAATAATTTCCTACGCACATGCCAAACGTATCCATGGTGATGATCATCTAGGAGAGTGCATCTACATACCCCTGTAGATTGCTAAGCGGAAGCGTATATAACGCGGTTGATGTAGTGGAACATCTTTGTGATCCAAATCGCAGCCTGTCCCGCAATCTCATCACGATCCGTCTCGTGATCTCATCACGATCGATCCCGATCCAGTGCCGAACGGACCGCACCTCCGCATTCAACACACATGCAGCGCGATGATGATCTCCGCCTTATTGATCCAGCAAGAGATACGAAGGGGTAGCTGAATTCTCTGGCAGCACGACGATGTGGCGTTGATGGTGGTGGAGCTACTTCGGCATGGCTTCCTCGTACCGTACCGAACTAGCTACGGGGTGACACGAAGTGGTGGAGGGAGAGAGGGTTGCACCTTGGCTTGAGATGCCAAAAACCTCTCTCACCTCCACAATATATAGGAGGGAGGGGAGGGGTGGCGCCCTAGGGCAAGGCTCTAGGGTTCGGCCGAAACAAGAGTAGAGGGAGGAGTCCTCCTCCAACACAACTTGGAAGCAGTCCACCTTCCCAATTCGATTTTGGCCCTTCCTGCTTTTCTCCCTTGGCCAAAATTGCATCTTTGGGCTGTCCACCAGCCCACTAAGGGCTGGTGCACCACTCTTGGGCCTCTTTGGTTCTCTCCCGGGTGGGTGGCCCTCCTGGTAGAACTTCAGAACCCATTCGTCACTCCCGACACTTTACCGGTAATGCCCGGAAACCTTCCAGAAGCCAAATGGATACTTCCTATATATCAATCTTCGTCTCCACACAATTCAGGAAACCCTCGTGATATCCGGGATCTCATACGGGACTCTGAACAACCTTTGGTTACCAACATCAATAATTCAACTATACCGAAACATCATCGAACCTTAAGTGTGCAGACCCCACGGGGTCGAGAACTATGCATACATGACGCGAGACACTCTCCAGCCAGTAACCATGCCAGTTCCATCGCACGTGGTCGACTCGTATGTAGGCTGCAACGGCGGCGAGGACCGAGGCGTGCAGCCGCGAGAAGAGCTCGCACCGGCGCTGAGCTTGCCCTTGCCCTTCCCCTTATCGTGAAAGAAGCCCATGGCTAGCTAGGGTTTTGTGTTCCCAGCGAAGAAGAAGGCGTGCACAGATGTGAATGCACATTTGAAAGTGGATGATGCCTGTCTCACCGCACGCTTCCATTAAGAAGGATGGCGATGTGGACCTTCTACCCACTACCTAGAGGGTCCCGAGGTAGGTGCGGGCATTTGATATGATGCGAGCGGTGGTTGAGCGGTCGACTGGTGGACCCGTGGTGGACACGGAGGGAACGTGTGGTGCACGTTCATTTCGTGTCCATGAGGATGCGAGACTGGTTCAAATTTGGCACTGAAATGGGTCGGCACGGACATGTCACGAACATGATTTACATTTGGGTCGATGCGTTTGGCCACCTTTTTTGGTCCACGGCGGCTCAAAAGAAAACACGCGAACGAAACGGATCGCCCCCATTGCAGTTGCTCTTACTATCTCAAAGCACACTGGCCTACCTCCCCGTCTAGTATTTTTCCAATACCAACTCATGTACATACGTACGATTTGTTGCCCACACGGTTCCGCCGAGGGACCTCGCCACCGACGATTGGACGACATGATGGTACAATGATTTCTTATCACTATTGTCCGCTTTGAAGGACCTCGTCGGTGGTTGCTGCGTGACAATATTATTCATACGAGGTCCTTCTCGTCAATGACGGACAAGTCGGAGGATCTTGTTACCAGCGGTCCAAAATTTCATGGATCAAATGACTTCAATTTTTTGAGTTTAGGTGGTCTCATAGTTGCGAGAAATCCGGGTCGTTCTGAGGACCGATGTCCATATAAATAATTTTATTGGAAACCAGCCATGAATATCACTATTGTAGAAAATCATTCCCACTAATAGACAAATCTTGATACAGAAACCAGTGTACTTAATATTAAATAGGGTAGAGCAGAGGTCGCTCTACAATTTATTACAACACGCCCATAATACCATAAGGATGGATATACTACAGTGTTCATGGGATAACTTTACTGCTCCTAATAAAGTGGGCATGTCGCATGAGAGTGAAAAGTCATGGCACAAGTACTACTACGCGCCAAGCGTGAGAGTGAGGCTTGACGACTTATTCATGGTGGCAGAAGCGGTGAAATAATACAACGACGGACTCCACGGTCGCACAACTGACTGGGACTCCTCTAGGCATCAGACTCGCCATCGTACTCTTCATCCATGAGGTCTCCTTCATCCATATTTGGCATATCAACAAGCCAGTGAGTACTTTGAAAAGTACTCGCAAACAGTTTGCACAAAAGATAAGATGAATGCAACAATTTCATATCCATGGTTAATTAGCACATTTATCAAGATAAAATAAATTAATAGCAGTTAAGTTAGAGTAGATAAGTCGGGCAGTAGCCCTTTAGAAATATCTAAAATAAAATGCACCGGGTGCGTGAAGCGACGCCTCGAAAGGTTGACAAGCAAAAATAAATGACCACCGCCGAGCGTCTAAGCGACACCACATACAGGGTATAAAAAATAACAAGCATAGTCGGGCATATTAGCGATGCCACACAAAGGGCATACTAAATAACAAGCCACAGTGAGGCATCTTAGCGACGCTACAGAAAGGGCATAATAAATAACAAGCCACAGTCGGGCATCTTAGCGACGCCACTGAAAGGGCATACTAAATAACAAGCCATCAAGTCCTCGTCTTTGGGCTATCTTGAGTCTGTCCCTGATGAGTTTTACTTTGTCCTCGGCTTCTTGAAGCATGTGTGGGCTAAATATACAACTAACCCCGGTCTCTGACCAATTTAGTGGTGTATGGCACCTCCATAGGTACAAGGCTTCAAAAAGTGACATTTGCAGACTTGCCTAGTAGCTGTTGTTGTAAGACAGGTCGACATACGTAGGGGAAACTGTCCTCCCAACTGTTCCCATATGTTAGTACACAAGTCGTGAGCATGTCCTCTAGAATCTGGTTCACACGCTCGGTTTGTCCTCCAGTCTGAGGGTGATATGCTGTGTTGAACACTAAATGCGTTCCCAAGGCTTGTTGTAAATAATCCCAAAACCATGATGTAAACCGAGTGCCTCGATCAGACATTATGGTCTTCAGGATCCCGTGTAGGCGAGGTACAACTTGGCTAGCTTCTGAGTGGAGTAAGTAGTCTTCACCGGAATCAAGTGAGCCATCTTGGTGATTCGATCTGTGATAACCCATATGGCGCCGTGTTCGTGTGGTAACTTGGGTAGTCCGACAACGAAGTCCATGCCAACCTCATCCCACTTACATTCGAGTACCTTCGTATGCTGTAATAGTCCTATTAGCTTCTGGTGCTCTACCTTGATTCACTCTCAAGAATCACAACGTGCAATAAAATAAGTGATATCCCTCTTCATTTCGTGCCACTGATATTTAGTTTGTAGATCCTTGTACATTTTTGTACCTCCTTGATGGATTGAATACGACACGTTGTGAGCCTCTTCCAAAATTTGCATGTTGAGGTCCTCTTGGTCTGGTACGCATAGTCGGTCACTACACCATAATATCCTTGTGCGTCAATAATAAACTCGGGGGCCTTGCCTAGGTTCACCTTTATTTTTATGCCTTCAATACTGGGGTGCTCATTCTGAGCCTTATTAATCAGCTCATCTAGAGTGGGTTGTACTTCCAGTTGTGCCATAATGCCTTTTGGGACGAGCAGAAGGTTTAGCTGAACAAAATCCTGGGTGAACTTGGGTTAAACTTTGTACAACGCCATTGTTTGGAGTGGGGTTCCTGCTGAGAGCATCGTCTACCACGTTGGCTTTACCGGGATGGTAGTGAATACCCATATCATAATATTTAATTAGTTCTAACCAACGGCGCTACCAGAGGTTGATATCTGGCTGAGTGAAGATGTACTTGAGACTCTTGTGATCGGTGTATATTTCACAATGATTTCTAAGTAGGAAATGTCTCCATTCCTTGAGAGCGTGTATCACGGCGGCTAATTCCAAATCATGAGTTGGGTAATTTTCTTCATGTCGCCCTAATTACCTTGAGGCGTAAACCACGGCTTTTCCTTCTTGCATGAGTACACATCCGAGGCCTTTCCTTGAGGCGTCATAGTATACTTCGGAATTCTTGTGTAGATCAGGGACGATTAACACTGGTGTAGTGGACAGTCTCTTCTTCAACTCTTGGAATCTATTCTCGTATGCTTCAGTCCATTCAAACTTTTTATTATTTTGGAGCAATCGGGTTATGGGCTTGGCAATGGTGGAGAAACCTTCAATGAACCTCCAGTAATTCCCTGCCATTCCAAGGAAACTTCGCACATGTGTCACGTTGGCCGGTTGCTTCCATCCATTTATGGCCTTGACTTTCTCACGATCCACTGCTATGCCTTCTTGGGTCATTATGTGGCCCAAAAATCTGAATTCTTTTCGCCGAAATTCACATTTTCTGAATTTGGTGTATAACTGATGGTTACGCGGCTCACCTAATACAACCCTTAGGTGTTGTGCGTGCTCTTCGTGGTTCTTGGAGTAGACAAGTATGTCATCGATGAATACCACAACAAACTTATCCATGTACTTCATGAAGACCTTGTTCACTAGATGCATGAAATATGTCGGGGCATTTGTTAGTCCAAAAGGCATCACAGTAAACTCCTACAGTCCCTATGGGGATGTAAAAGTTGTTTTGGGACTATCTGCCGCACCTATCTTTAGCTGATGATATCCCGACCATAAGTCAATCTTTGAGAAAACCTTTGCTTGTGCTAGTTGGTTGAATAAATCATTTATTCGGGGCAGAGGATACTTGTTCTTGATGGTGGCCATGTTGAGAGCTCGATAATCGACACATAGTCTTTGTGTTTTGTCTCTCTTTTTGGCCAACAGTACTGGCGATCCCCATGGTGAGGAGCTGGGTCCGATGTACCCTTTGTCCAATAGTTCCTTTATTTGTTTCTTCAATTCGACCAATTCGGTAGGTGCCATATGATAAGGCTTGTTGTATATTGGGTCTGTATCGGGTGCAAGTTCAATGACGAACTCCATTTCTCGGTCTGGTGGCATACCTATAGTTCTTCAGGAAACACGTCTGGGAATTCACGTACCACCGAAACATCCTTTAACCCAGAGATGTCCATTTTATTCAGTCGGGCTTGAGTTGGTTTGGTTCTTTCCAAGGCTGCAACTTCTACTCTTTTTCCCTGATGATGGGTGAGTCTTACAGTCCGGTTGAAGCAATCAATGAATCCTTTGTTGGCATTCAACCAATCCATTCCCAAAATGACGTCAAGATTGTTGCTCTCTATCACAAATAGATTTGCCCAGAATGTCAAACCTTTAATCTCAATGGTAATACCCTTGCAATACTTTTGTGTAACCTGCTTCACTCCCGAGGACTTGATGGTTATCTAATTTCCAAGGGGAGGATTGAAAAATGGTGTTTCAAGGCGAACTTTTGTTGACAGTGAACTTACCGAGTACTATTTCTGGCGCATTCATAACATCCTCCTTGGCCACATGATTGACGTGACCTTTTTGGTGGTTATTGTTGGGGTTGAAGTTGCTGCGTCTTGGTGCTGAGTTATTGATGGAGTTGTTTGTCTTCTATGCACCATTTTCTGTCTTTGGGCATGGCCTGGCGTAGTGTCCTGCTTCTCCGCAAGAGAAATAGTTGTTGCCTGCGGGAGGAGTGAAGTCTTTGTTTTTTGCATAAAAGTGGGTGTTGGAGTTGTTTGTTGGAGTTGGAGCATGGGGGTTGAACTCTTTGAGTTCTCAGTCTTGTGCTTGATGTTGCGGGTTTGTGCCGAGTTATTATGATGGCGCTTGCGAATGTCATCCAGGCTGCGACGTTCGGTCTCGAGCATAATGGCCTTGTCCACAAGTGGTTTGAAATCTCGGAAGGTGTGAACAACGAGTTGGCAGTTCAATGGAGGATGATTTTTCCATTTTCTTCTCTTTTGTCTTATAGTCATCACTAGAATAGCGAGACAGTTGGTTAAATTGGTCCAAGTATTCCATCACACCGGAACTCCGTTGCTTGAGGTCCTTGAACTCCCTTTTCTTGATCTTCATGACACCATTGGGAATATGCGCCACACGAAAGTTTTGCTTGAACTCAGCCGAGGTGATGTTACTCGTTTGGGTGCATGCAGAGGACATTTTCCCACCACGAGGTTGTGGCTCCAATCAGATAATGAGGTGCGTAGAGTACCTTCTCGTAGTCAGAGCATTGGGCAATAATAAGCTTTGTTTCAATATCACGTAACCAGTCATCGGCTTCCATTGGCTTATCGGTGTGTGAGAAAGTCGGTGGACAGGTCTTCTGTAACTCAGTCAATCTGGAGTGTTGGTGGCGAGGTCCACATTGATTTCCCATATTCATAAGTTGGCTCATCATTTCTTTATGTTGTTGTTGACTTTGCTCATATAGGCGACAAACTTGCTAAAATGTTGTGTCACTGTCTTGTTGGCTTGACTATCCTTGAGTGAAGTCGTTACATGACTCAACAAACTGGTTTTCTTCCTGCAGTCTCGACATGGAGCGTGTCGAGGAACGATTCAGTTCTCAACTCTGGGTTAATATCGCAAGAACCAAATGACAAATCCAAGTATAAGAGAAAATAAAAATTATCTCAACCATGGGAAAAACACCAAATTTTTTTCATAAAACAACTGTCGTATTTGGAGAAGGATTGCAGTACATATCTTACATCGTGCATATTTATACTATATAGCACTCAGGCCATACTTACAAATGCTTGACATGTTAGTTAAGCTAGTGCACTTCTCCTAATCCTACTTGATGCAACACGACTACTTCTTTTTAGTCTAATAGCACACAATGATACATATCATATGAGCGTCCTCGCGCGCTGCTACACCATTTCTAGGTTGATTTGGAAGGGACCTGGATCGGCTGGCCCAGGGTAAGTCCCAGATGAGGTGCTGAGGACTCAACTTCCTCTTGCACGGGCTCTAGGCAGATGGCGCGAGGTTGCGAAGCACGTACTAGGGGTATGAGCATGTTGGGGAACGTTGCATGGGAAACAAAATTTTCCTACGCACACGAAGACCTATCATGGTGATGATCATCTACGAGAGGGAGATCGGATCCACATACCCTTGTAGATTGCTAAGTGGGAAGCGTTAATAAATGCGGTTGATGTAGTGGAACGTCTTCGCGATCCAAATCGCCGCCCTCCCACGATTCGTCCAAATCTAGCGCAGAACGGATGGCACACCCGCGTTCAACACACGTACAGCTCGACGATGATCTCCACCTTCTGTATCTAGCAAGAGGGGTTGGAGAGGTAGATGAGTTCTCCGGCAGCGCGACGGCGTGACATATATGGTGGTGGAGCTAGTCCAGCAGGGCTTCGCCTAAGCACCGCTAAAAACTAGACTAGAGGAGAAACGGATCTAGAGAGAGGGCAGGACGTGGCTTATTGTTGTGTCTCAAAAAACCTCAAAACCTCTAGTATATATAGGAGGAGAGGAGAGGAGGCAGCCTTGGGACCTCCTCCAAGGAGAGGGGTCGGCCGAACCAAAGGAAGAGTCCACCTTCCTTGTGGGTAGGTGGACTACTTTGGGAGGACTCCTCCTTCCCTTCCTTTTAAAAGTCCTTTACCCTTTTATATATTTTCCTAGACACACGGGCCTTCGAGAGAGGCTTTGGCCAGCCCACTAGGGGATCGTCCACCCCTTCTCACAGCCCACAAGGCTCTTGGGTCGTCACACCCCTCCCGGTGGTCCCCCTACACCCTCCCGGCACTCCCGTACACTATCGATAAGCCCGAAACCTATCCTGTGACCAAAATAGGACTTCCTATATATCAATCTTTATCTCCAAACCATTCCGGAGCTCCTCGTGACGTCCAGAATCTCATCTGGGACTCCGAACAACCTTCGGTCACCAACACCTATAACTCCACTATACCGGAATGTCATCGAACCTTAAGTGGGTAGACCCTGCGGGTTCGAGAACTATGCAGACATGACCGGGACAATCTCCGGTCAAGTACACAATAGCGGGACCTAGACGTCCATATTGGAGCATAAATATTCTATGAAGATATTATCAGTTGAACCTCTATGTGAAGGATTCACACAATCCCGTATACCATTCCCTTTGTCCTTCGGTATGTTACTTGCCCGAGATTCGATCGTCGGTGTCGACATACCTATTTCAATATCGTTACCGGCAAGTCTCTTTACTCGTTCCGTAATACAAGATCCGGTCGCTAACTCTTTAGTCACATTGCTCGCAAGGCTTGTTTGTGATGTTGTATTATCTAGTGGGCCCCGAGATACCTCTCCGTCACACTAGTCTTGATCCGTGCTAACTCAGCGGACAACTTCAGAGATACCTGTGGACCACCTTTATAGTAACCCAGTAACTTTGAGATGTTTGATACACACAAGGCATTCCTCCGGTGTCAGTGAGTTCCATGATATCATGGTCATAGGAATGTATACTTGACATGCAGAAAACAATAGCAACAAAATGACACGATCATATGCTACGTTTATAGTTTGGGTCTTGTCCATCACATCATGCTCCTAATGATGTGATCCCGTCATCAAGTGACAACACTTGTCCATGGCTAGGAAACCTTAACCATCCTTGATCAACGAGCTAGTCAACTAGAGGCTCGCTAGGGACATTGTTTTGTCTATACATCCACACATGCATTTCTGTTTCCATTTAATACAATTATAGCATGGATAATAAACGATTATCTTGAAACAGGAAATATAATAATAACTATTTTATTATTGCCTTTAGGGCATATTTCCAACAGTCTCCCACTTGCACTAGAGTCAATAATCTAGCTTCACATCTCTATGTGATTTACAATGTAATGAATCTAACACACATACAATTCTGGTGTTGATCATGCTTTGCTCGTGAAAGAGGCTTAGTTAGCAGATCTGCAACATTCAGATCCGTGTGCACTTTGCAAATATTTATGTCCTCCTCCTTCATGTAATCACGGATGGCATTGAAGCGTCGCTTTATGTGTCTGGTTTTCGGTGCACTAAAGACTGGGGTCTCGAGTGCCCCAGACTAGTGCGCGGACATCGGCAGCCCCTCTACAGCGGCAAGGCCCATCGCTGGAGCTTAGGGCATAAGCAAGACTCACAAGCCCCCCAAGTACTGATCGCAAGCCCTCGGCAAGCACTTGCTTGCTGGGAATGAAGAAGAGACCCCGACAGGAGCTCCCTGCCGGGGAGATAGACAATGCCAAGGCGAGACCCTCCCGTCAAGGAAGGAGGACTGAACCTCGGCAAGCCATCCTTGCTTGGAAGATTGACAAAGCCTCGGCATGCCATCTGCTCCCCACCGAGAGGAACAAGAAGTTCCCCCCGCAAGGTCACCCTGCCGGGAAGGAAGAGAAGGCCCGAGGAGAGGCATGGGCCTAGGGCGCCTTCGCGACCTGTGAACGCCTCCACCGATGAACACGCCACTGCCGATGCATGGACCACGCGTCCGCCCACACGCTAGCGCAACACCCCCGATGTTGCCACATGTGGGTACATGTCCAACCCCCCCCCCCCCCATGATGTTAGGGAAGTCTGTCGAAGCATTTAATGCACCGCAGTAAGAATGTGGCTTTCGGTCGGCGCTGTTCCACACGTGAACCCACCGTTCACCCGCTGAGCCACTGTGGTGACCACTTCGCCTATAAAAGGAGGCCCGAGGCTTAGTAGAAACGACTTTTAGCTTTTTGACCAATCAAAAGGCTGTAAAAGGGACAGATCTATAGTAACCCAAAACGAATAACTAAACACATGCAGGAGTAAGGTTTCACGCACCACGCAGCCCGAAACTGGGTAAAAAAGACCTTGCCGGGCCCTGACTGTTGGTTCTGCTCTTGCTGTGACCCCTCTCCCTGCCAAACTAGCAAAAGGGGACCCTTGAGGCCCCCATAGGTGTCGATCCTTTCGCCGACATCTTTGGCGCGCCAGGTAAGGGGATCGCCGGAAGCAGGCCGGTGTCAGCACCGTCCCGATCCGACGAGTCGTGCGTCGGCTCCACGGATCTCAGTTCGGAGTGGGAGGAGGCAGTGGCTGCTCTGCCCGCGCGAGAGCTCATAGCGCCTCCATAGGTGCTATGCGAGCACGGGTGGAAGGAGCAAAAGCCCCGAGCTCTGCATCGCCTAGCCAGCACACCTCCTTGGAACGCTCGCGCTGTTGTCGAGGGCGTGACACGAGGCTTCGTCCAGGCCTCCGACGCTTACTCCAGCCGTCGCACATCTCCGGAGTGCTGCATGGTCGTTGAGGATGCGTCCGAGGCCCCGAATCGCCCCTTTACACGCCCTCCGTCTCGCATTTCTCCTTGGAGCGTTGACGCCAGAGAGATGTGCTCGGGGGCTCCGCCAGCAAATCTCTTGCAAAAGAGATGAGAAAGTGATGCGCCCCGGCGTGCCTCTTTCCTTCAGAGTGTACAAAGGCCACCGGCGAGAACCTCGTCGGCGAGGAGGCCACTGGAGGCAACATCATCTTGCCGGGAGTACGGATATTCCTCCCCGGTAGCACCTTCACACGGTGCGGCTAGGAATGCCGCGACGCGCGAGATAAGTACAAAGGCAAATTTTTTGCCAGACTCTTGGTAGATTAGTTGTATCCTTTTGAAGCCTCGACTTTTGGATGAGAATCCCGCGCGCAGATGGACCTTGCTAGGATCAGTGCACTCCGACTTCCTTTCGAGCCTGTTCAATGACTTGAGCGGACATAGAGCGCCCTCATCTCGTTTCGAACTCGTTAAATGTTTCGGGTGGCTACGTAGCACCTTATTTTTCCTCGAGCCACGCTCGACGATTTATATGGTTGCACTGAGTGCGGCGAGCAGTCTTGCCGGTGATGACCTCCTCTGTTGAGTTTTGCGGCCTCTTTAGATTGCGTTGGTTTTCCCTTGAAGAGGAAATGGTGATGCAACACAGGAGCACTAAGTATTTCCCTCAGTTTTGAGAACCAAGGTATCAATCCAATAGGAGAATCAAGCCAAGTGTCCAGAGTACCTGCGCAAACACAACGAGTTTGCACCCAACGCTATAAAGGGGTTGTCAATCCCTTCAAGATTGATTGCAAAGTGAGATCTAAAGGCGGAAAGTGCAACGAAGTAAAAGTCTAAGGCTGAAAATATGATGTGAAGTAGACCCGGGGGCCATAGTGTTCACTAGAGGCTTCTCTCAAAATAGCAAATATTACGGTGGGTGAACAAATTACCGTCGAGCAATTGATAGAACCGCGCAAAGTCATGACGATATCTAAGGCAATGATCATACATATAGGCATCACATCCGAGACAAGTAGACCGATACTTTCTGCATCTACTACTATGACTCCACACATCGACTACTATCTAGCATACATCTAGTTTATTGAGTTCATGACGAACAGAGTAATGCCTTAAGCAAGATGACATGATGTAGAGGGATACACTCAAACCACTGATGTAAACCCCATATTTTTAAACTTGATGGCAACAACACGATGTGTGCCTCGCTGCCCCTTCTGTCACTGGGAGAGGTCACCGCATGGTATGAACCCAAAACCAAGCACTTCTCCCATTGCAAGAATCATAGATGGGATCTTGCGGAGACAGAAGCTTGCGGCGGCGGAAAAGTATTTTCGTGGATCTCTCTCGCAGTTTTGGATTTTTCAGGAATTTATAGGCGGAAGAGGTAGGGCAGACGAGCCACAGGGGGCCCACAAGCTTGCTAGGCACGGGCCCCCCTGGCCGCGCCTAGGGGGCTTGTGGCCTCCCGTGCGCATCTTCTATTCTAGAAAAAAATCTTTCCGTAAGTTTTATTCTGTTTGTACACCGTTTAAAATCCTCCTCTGAAAAGGGTCAAAAACACGATAAAAACAGGAACAGGCACTTGGCACTGAGTTAATAACTTAGTTCCAAAAAAGATATAAAAGGTATACAAAACATCCAAAGTTTGACAAGATAATAGCATGGAACTATCAAAAATTATAGATACGTTGGAGAAATATCAAGCATCCCCAAGCTTAACTCCTGCTCGTCCTTGAGTAGGGAAGTAATAAAGACTGGATTTTTATGTGGAATGCTACCTAGCATAGTTGTCCTTTGTAACTTATTTCATGTGACATGAATGTTCAGATCCGTAAGATTCAAAACTATAGTTTTCTATTGACATGAAAACAATAATACTTCAAGCAAACTAGCAAGGTAATCATGAACTTTCAAAATAACAAGGCCAAAGAAAGTTATCCCTACAAAATCATATAGTCTGGCTATGCTCCATCATCCCCACACAACTAATTTAAATCAGGCACAACCCCGGTATTGGCCAAGTAATTGTTTTCGCACTCTTACTTTCTCAAACCTTTTTCAACCTCACGCAATACATGAGCGTGAGCCATGGATATATCACTATGGTGGAATAGAGTGTGGTGGTGGTTGTGAGATAAAAAGGAGGAGATGGTCACATTGACTCGGCGTATTAAAGGGCTATGGAGATGCCCATTAATAGATATCAATGTGAATGAGTAGTGATTGCCATACAAAGGATGCACTAGAGCTATAAGTATGTGAAAGCTCAAAAGGAGAACTAGTGGGTGTGCATCCAACGTGCTTGCTTACGAAGTCCTCGGGAAATTTTGAGGAAGCCCATCATTGGAATGTACAAGGCAAGTTATTTAATAAAGATTCCCACTAGCATATGGTGGTGACAAAACGAGAAGCGCTCAATCGTGAAGAACATGGTGCTATTATGAAGCACAAGTGTGGAAAGAGACAGTAGCATTCTCCCTTCTCTCTTTTTTTGTTTGGGCTCTTGGGCCTCTCTTTCTTTATTGTGGGCAACTTTGGCCTCTTTTTTTTATTTCCTCACATGGGACAATGCTCTAATAATTATGATCATCACACTTTTATTTACTCACAACTCAAAGCTTAGAACGATGATGACTCTGTAGGAAATGCCTCCGGCAGTGTACCGGGATGTGCAACGATCTAGCTTGGCGTATGACGTTGGAACATCTCGCTAGCTATCTTACGATCATGCAATGGCAATATGAGAGTGACGGCACAAGTCATGAGATGGAACAGTGGGAGTTGCATGGCAATATATCTCGGAATGGCTATGAAAATGCTATAGTAGGTAGGTATGGTGGCTGTTTTGAGGAAGGCTTGTGGTGGGTTTGTGCACCGGTGAAAATTGCGCGGTACTAGAGAGGCTAGCAATGGTGGAAGGTGAAAGTGCATCTATACCATGGACTCACATTAGTCATGAAGGACTCACATACTTATTGCGAAAGTTTTTATTAGTAATCAAAACAGAGTGCTAAACGCATACTCATACGGGAAGGGTTGGTAGGTGTAAATCATCGCGCGATCCCGACCGCAACACATAGAATGACAATCAATAGATCAATTATGCTCCAACTTCCTAACATAGAGGTTCACCATACGTGCATGTTACGGGAATCACTAACTTCAACACAAGTATTTCTAGATTCAGAACACCCTACTAACATAACTCTTAATATTACCAAATCCACGTCTCAAAACTAATTGAGAGGAATCAAACTTCTCTTTCTACTCAATGCACATGAAGGTGGAAGTTTTATTGTATCCTCTTTGGGTACCTATCACCTTTGGGACTACTTTCATAGCACAAGCCAACTACCAAGTCACGCACCGCCGTGCTCTAAAATATCTAAGTGAAGCACATAGAGCAAAATGGTCTAGCTCAAAAGATATAAGTGAAGCACAATGAGCATTCTAGCAAATTCACGATGAGTGCATGTCTCTATCAAAAGGTGTGCAACAAGGATGATTATGACACAACAAAAAGAAAAGACTCCTACGATACAAGATGCTCCAAGCAAAACACATATCATGCGGTGCATAAAAATATAGCTCCAAGTAAGGTTACCGATGGATTGAAGACGAAAGAGGGGATCCCCAAGCTTAGGCTTTTTGGTGTCCTTGAATTTTGCTTGGGATGCCTTGGGAATCCCCAAGCTTGAGCGCTTTCCACTCTTTATCCCTTTGTCCATGAGAACATCACCCAAAACTTGAAAACTTCACAACACAAAACTTAAACAGAAACTCGTGATATCATTAGCACAAGAAAACAAACTACCACCTCTTTAGGTACTGTAGCAATCTTGATTTCTATTTATATTGGTGTTACATTACTGTATTATCACTTTTCCATGGCTAGTACCCTCTGATACTATCCATAGTTTCATCAAAACAAGCAACCAACACAACAAAAAAACAGAATATGTCAAAAACAGACCAGTCTGTAGCAATATGTATACTTCGTATATTTCTGGTACCTCAAAATGCTGAAAACTTACGACAGCCTGGGAAAAAGGCATATCAACCAGCAGAAAATATATTAACTCAAAATATTTTTATGAATAAAAATGAAAAATAATTTCGTGAGCAAAAAGTTTCTGTCTTTTTCCAGGAGGATCAAACAACCATCACCAAACTAATCATAAAGGTTTTGCTTGGCTCAAACACAAAAATAAACACAAAAAACACAATCATAACAGAATTATGATGGTGCGGACGCAACAAAACAAAAAGAAAAAGATAAATTCATTGGGTTGCCTCCCAACAAGCGCTATTGTTTAACGCCCTTAGCTAGGCATTGATAATTCAATCATGCTCACATAAAAGGTAGCAATCGGACACGAAGAGAGCATCATGAAACATGTGACAAACATATCTAAGTCTAACATACTGCCTATGCATAGGCATTTTATAGGAAAACAAATTGTCAAGACAACCAATAGCGACCATATGCAAGGAAGAAGAAAGAGACAAATTGTCATGACTTCTCCAAACCCACTTTCAATATTATTGCAAATATCATATTCATCATGAGGCTTAAACAAATTTTCAAGATCATAAGAAAAATCATTACCCCAATCATGATCATTGCACCAAGTAGTGGACATAGCAAAACTAGCATCCCCAAGCTTAGGGTTTTGCATATTTTTAGCATGATTGACATTAATAGGATTTATAGTGAAACCATTGCAATCATGCTTTTCATTCTAGGAGCCCTCGTGAATCACTTCATAAATTTCTTCATCACGATTTTCAGATTCACGTATCTCAAGCAAAACTCCATAAAGATAGTCAAGTGCACTCAACTCACTAGAAATTGGTTCAACATAATTGGATCTCTTAAAGATATTAGCAAGTGGATGAGGATCCATATCAATAGATTTTCAACAAGCGAAGATGCAAGCATATTGAAGGCACATAGCACACGAGCAAAGGAAAGACAAACAATGTAACACCCGAGTTTTTGGCTTTCCTCACTAACTAACTTATTTCAAAATTTAGGACCAATTAATTTTTTTTGTGAATGCTTGTGATGCTTGGAGTGACTATTGTTTGCCTGTTTGTTAATTGCATGTGATTGATCCCCATTAATTCTTGCCATCCTCCTAATCACCTCCTCACTCCATGATCTCCTGCCTAATGATCATACCATGTGTTTAGAACAAATATCTATGTTTACCAAATATTATTTTCACCAAAAAGCTTTTCTTTGAATTAAACTTTCAAACCCCTCAAACGAGGTTTGTACTACAAGTCCTCAAATTAGGGAGTTTATTTTGCACCAACTGTTTTATTTAAAACCATTATCAAAACGACTTTCAAAAACCACCATATTATTATTTTAAAAGTTATTTTAGTATTTTATTTAAAAGCCCTTCTACGAGGCCAGAAATAGTCTCCTATGAAGGAAAGTTATTTTTATTGCCTTCAAAATATTTCAGAAAATTTAGGGAAACTCAGTGGATATAATTATTCCAAATTTCTGAGTTTAAACACATGGTCATGATCAAAATATTGGCAAACCCCTCCAAAACCATTCCTGCCTATTTGAAGCTTTTGGAATATTTCTATAAGAAATATTCTCAATAAATTCCAGTAAAATTCTAGCATGTCATCTATGATATTCTTGATGATCTTGCCAAGTGTCATTTCAATCCAAGTTGATTTGACTCCCCTAATCACTCCAAAACCCTATCTGTCCAGAATCAAATTTGAGCAACTCTACATTGTGAAGTGTCTCCAATTGTGCTCAAATTTGGTGGACATGTTCCAGTACTCCAATGAGGCATCCACACCAAGTGGTACACCAAAGAGAATAGAGGAACTTGTCCTAAGACCCTCAAAACCCTCTCTGTTGATTTCTGACTTTGGTAAACTTTACATTATAAAGTTTCTCCAATTATCCTCAAACTTTTTGTGCATGCCTTAATGCTCAAATAATGTCCCTACACCAAATATTGGATTTGTGGGAATTCATTTGAATAGGGTTCTAAGCAGAAACCCATTTCTGCCGATTTCTAGGGTTTTTCAAGTCTACATTGGAAAACTACTCCAGCAAATCCCAAATTTGGTGTGCAAGCCTATTTTCATCTATTGTTTTACCCTGTTAAGTTTCATAGCCATTGGAATCCATCAGGTAGCCCTACCACAGATCAAACACCTTGTGTGCACTCACTAATTTGGTTTCATTTGTCCCTTGCACTTTATTCCTTGAGCCCAAATTTCTACCACAGCCTCACATAGTTACATTTCACCTCCAATAACATTCCCATGGACACTGGTCAATTATTGGAGAAGGATCCTTTGTATCTTTCTCTCATTTTTACCCTTGGTAGCACTATTTTACCCTTCTTCCCATTCTTCTGCTTAAGCTATCACTCCCAACTCTTTCCAGAGCATCAAATATATGCCAAGGCTTCATTTAGAACCAAGACATGGCATGCTCATGTGGAGAAAATGAGCAGCACCTCCTCAAGTTCATTTCTGGCTGAAAAGTAGCTTTGTACAGCAATTACAAGCTACCCTTCACTTCTTGAGCTCAAACTTGGCAGTGTTGTAGTTCTTGCATAGTTAACACTGCCAGACATAATTTCTCCCCAAGGCTTCCCTCCTAAGACCCAGTTTTGTCAGCTCTAAGTTTGTTGTTAGAAACTTGGCAGCAGTCAAAACTAGTTCAAACCGACACCACTAGTCACCAAACTCCAGAGTCCCTTTCTAGATAGCATGCCCCACCTCCGAGACATGTTTTACTGGTCGTTTGGAACTTGTGGGTGTGGGTGGCCGTGGTGACCACCACCCTGACCTGCAAACCGGGTGCTCTGCACCTAGTTTCTCTCCTCCCGACCGTTTCTTGGCGAAGCAGGTTGTCCCAGCGTGTCTCAGAGCATCCTTTGACCGTTCCAAGCCACTCCCAATCACTAGCTACCCTCCAAACTCCCTCTGGGCAGCGTGGCATCCATGCGCAGAGAGCTCCAAGAGCTCCCGGAGCTCTCTCTTCTCTCCTTCTCCACTTGAAGCTCTCCCCGAGCCTCTTCTGCACCGGCACCTCTCCCCCTATCCCTTGGGCTCCTCCTGAGCTCCCCATAGAGCTCCTTCTTCTCCCAAGCTTCCTCATCTCCTCCCATGGTCGCCATGGCCAGCTTCGGCCATGACTGCCCCTGGGCTCTCTAGCCCCCTCTCTCCATCCCTAGCTTGTCCAGGAGGACCCCGAGGCCGCCACGGAGCGGCCCCACTCCTCCTTTCCACCTGACAGCCGTCGGGGTGCCCTCCCCATGACTGCCACCGCCGGCCTTCACCATGGCAGGGAACTCCCTCGCCCGGGGCTCCCCTCGTGGATATGGCTCCTCCTGGGGCGGTGGAGGCTTTGCCTCGAGCCCCTGCTGGCCGGAGGGCCGTCGGAGAGTGGCTGGAGCCACCTGAGCCGGCCCCATGCATCGGCCAGCCCTTCCTTCTCGCGTTCCCAGATCGAGCGGGAGGAAGAGGAAGGACCCGACAAGCGGGCCCCCCTGTAAGCCTCCCCAGCCCGGCCCATGGAGTAAGTGGTCACGCCTGGCCTGCGGGCGTTTCTCTGCGCGGGAGGCGTAAACAGCGCTAGGCGCCACCTGCATGGCCTCCTCCCTGCCAGACCGAGCCTTTGGGCCGGCCCAGGGACTGTCTAACGTGCAGAGCACTTGATAGCCAAATCTGGAGGCCCTCCTTTGCTTTTTCATTGTCTATGAACTTCAAAAATCTTCCATAAATTCATACTAACTCCAAATTGCATGATTCAAATTTCTGCGGGTTCCTAATTTCAAGATCTATCCACCCATGTGCTTTGCACATTTTTCCAAGACATGTTTCTGTGGTGTTTGTCCCGAAATCCAAATCTGAATATTATTGGCCCCATCTTTCAAATATCCCATAAGCTTCAAATCAACTCCAAATGGAGTGATTCAAACTTCCAGAGACTTATAAAATCATTCTCCATTTTTAGAACCCTGGTCAACATTTTTGTGTGACTTACTTCTGTTGCAATAAATAAATAGCTCCTATTGCTATTTAGTCCTCATTGTAAAATCTCTAGAATATTCATACCATCTCCAAATCCAGTGAAACCACTTCCTAAATATTTATAAAATCATTCTCTGTTAAATGGGTGCCTCCACTCACTTTTAACAAAATGATTTCTGTTGGCTTATTCAATGGCCACCTATTGCTCCTTTCACCTATTAAAAAATCCTTGATGATTCAAATCTCCTGTGAGAAGCTTCAGGTATTTTTCTTATGACCAGAGAGGTCCATGAAAAATAAAACTTCTATTTATAGAACACTTTTATTCTGCTGGATGTGTGGCTTACTATGGTTATTTCCGACATTACTTGACGGTAGATGGAGTATTCGGGGACGGAGCGGAAGACCTCGAAGACCCCGAGGACTTACGTGAGCAACGCAAGCAGCCCTTTGACCATGACTTGATCATAAACATTGTTGCATGCTAGTATAGTTGGTATTTTCCCATTGCATGTGATCACGATGCCGGTTCATCATTGTGGTGATGGCACCGGAGGCTTCTTCAAAGCCCTTGCATGTTGATGATGTTATTCATATGGCTCCTTGGAGCACAAGCATGATGAGCTTGACCCTACCATCTATGAGGATCATGCTACTGTCATGTTGACTAGTAAAGTTATAAGATCATTGCATTGAGCTTGACCCTACCCCTTGAGGGTCATGTTAATACCATGTTGACAAGTAAAGATAGAGCATTTTATCATGAGCATGATGAGGAGTTAAATCAAAGAGTTTATGAAAACCCCGTCGGGTGCCACTAATGCCCGAGGGTGATGATGAGTTGGTGATCACTTTTGGTGAAGTGATGCACCGGTGTTTTTGTGTGAGTATGGTTTCAGAAATGGGATTAGATTTATGATGTGTCGACCGTCCCAAACTTACCAGTACAACCACGATACCCCTTTATGGGACGGGGCTTTGTTGATTACTCTGGTCCGTACTAGCAAAGAGCCACATTACTAGTGGCGGGAGTGATCGGTGTCACTCTTGTTATGGGGTCGTGCTAGGTAGGACGACTATGCCATTATTATGAGTTCCAGGCACACCGTTGGTCCCTGCATGGTTGATACTGTCCAGAGTCGGTGCTCGTAAGACGTACAACATGTGGGCTGGGTACCAATCGAGTGGACCTCTTTGTCTAGTATCGTCAGGGGAAAGATGATGATCGGGTACTTACCTCGGGTATATGTGATATACCGCGAGTCATGGATGACACGAAAGTTTCCCGTTTCTCGTGGGTCCAGCGTACTACCTCTGTAGAGTGTCAAACTATTCGAATAGCCGTGTCCATGGTCAAGGACAGTTGGGTGGTGCTGCTTAAACTACGTCTAGCGTTTCCGCATAAACCAAGTGTTTGTGGTTTTAAAAAGGTGTTGTTATAATCATGATAATAACATGACCAAGTCTGATGACTTGGCATATAGGGTAAACCCGGATGGTTTAGCCCTCATTAATACATTGACGCTATGACAAGTCCGATGACTTGGCATATAGGGTGAACCTGGATGGTTCAACCCTTAGCAGATATGTTGATATCTGTAACCTGTTCTTCAAAAGTAATTCTTTAGCTTGATGCATATAGATGATCATTCCACCCAGATGAGTTACACTAAAGATGCATGATAATGTTATCCTTCACTTTCATTGTTCGTTTCATGGGCTGTTTGCGAGTACATTCAAAGTACTCATTGGCTTGCCACTGGTTATTTCATTGACCAGGTGTGAAAGACAGGATATGGTGAAGAATAACTCGGTGATGTTCTTGCGAGTTAGGACGCTTCCCAGTCAGAATGCCTGTAGGTTAAGGCTGATGGCATGGGTTCACGCTTTCAACCAATAATTCCGCTATTGGTCTAGTTTGGTGCTTTGTCCTTTAAGGCCCTATGTATGTAAGACTCGACCGAAGTGGTCATTTATTGTATCAAACGGTATGTATGGATGTAAGACTCTATTATTCAGTATCTGTGTTCAGTGGGCATTGATCCTTGGGATCACTGGGCACGGCGATCTCGACTTACCAGTCGGGGTCCACACAAACAAAAAAGGCAAAAAAAATTGTAAATTTTTGTCTGTCAGAAGTGGGGGAGAGGAAAACGAGAGGCAAAAAAAGTAAATGCAAGAGATGAGTTTGCGACACTTACTTGGATCAGCTTCACTTAGAATAATCCCTGGTGCCAGAAATTGACACGTTGACGGGAGACTATTCTTGACTTGATCCTCCCCGGCAACGGCGCCAGAAATCCTTCTGCTGCCTCTTGAGCTTGCGTTGGTTTTCCCTTGAAGAGGAAAGGGTGGTGCTGCACAAGAGCAGTAAGTATTTCCCTCAGTTTTGAGAACCAAGGTATCAATCCAGTAGGAGAATCAAGCCAAGTGTCCAGAGTACCTGCGCAAACACAACAAGCTTGCACCCAACGCTATAAAGGGGTTGTCAATCCCTTCAAGATTGATTGCAAAGTGAGATCTGAAGGCGGAAAGTGCAACAAAGTAAAAGTGTAAGGCTGAAAATATGATGTGAAGTAGACCTGGGGGCCATAGTGTTCACTAGAGGCTTCTCTCAAAATAGCAAATATTATGGTGGGTGAACAAATTACTGTCGAGCAATTGATAGAACCGCGCAAAGTCATGAAGATATCTAAGGCAATGATCATACATATAGGCATCACGTACGAGACAAGTAGACCGATACTTTCTGCATCTACTACTATTACTCCACACATCGACTGCTATCTAGCATGCATCTAGTGTATTGAGTTCATGACGAACAGAGTAACGCCTTAAGCAAGTTGACATGATGTAGAGGGATAAACTCAAACCAATGATGTAAACCCCATCTTTTACTGTTGATGGAAACAACACGATGTGTGCTTCGCTGCCCCTTCTGTCACTGGGATAGGTCACCGCACGGTATGAACCCAAAACCAAGTACTTCTCCTATTGCAAGAATCATAGATCAAGTTGGCCAAACAAAACCCACAATTCGAAGAGAATTACAAGGATATGAAATCATGCATATAAGAGATCAGAACAAACTCAAATAAGATTCATAAATAATCTGATCATAAATCCACAATTCATCGGATCTCGACAAACACACCGCAAAGAAGATTACATCAGATAGATCTCCATGTAGATCATGGAGAACTATGTATTGAAGATCCAAGAGAGAGAAGAAGCCATCTAACTACTAGCTATGGACCCGAAGGTCTATGGTGAACTAGTCACGCATCATCGGAGAGGTCATGGTGTTGATGAAGAAGCCCTCCGTATCCGAATCCCCCTCCGGCAGGGCACCAGGACGTGCCCCGGATGGGATCTTGCGGAGACAGAAGCTTGCGGCGGCGGAAAAGTATTTTCGTGGATCTCTCTCACAATTTTGGATTTTTCAGGAATTTATAGGCGGAAGAGGTAGGGCAGACGAGCCACAAGGGGCCCACAAGCCTGCTAGGCACGGGCCCCGCTCGCCATGCCTAGGGGGCTTGTGGCCTCCCATGGTGGCCTGTGCCTTGGTTCTCATGTCCCGTGCGTATCTTCTGTTACGGAAAAAATCTTTTTGGAAGTTTTATTCCGTTTGGACACCGTTTAAAATCCTTCTCTGAAAAGGCTGAAAAACACGGAAAAAACAGGAACTGGCACTTGGCACTGAGTTAATAAGTTAGTTCCAAAAAAGATATAAAAGCCATACAAAACATCCAAAGTTTGACAAGATAATAGCATGGAACCATAAAAAATTATAGATACATTGGAGACGTATCAAGTTTTCCTAGGATCCGCTGCTCTAAGTACTCGCGGTAGGATAAGTCAAGCTGGCAAGCATCCGGAAAGTGCAAAGGAATAATAATACAAAATGAAAGTCGAATAAAGGGTGCATCTATTGACTCATTTGTGTGGATAGATTTGATTCCACTTACAAAGTGTTGTTGTCCTAACCTAAAGACTTTGTCTTTTAACGAGGATCAACCTACGCGGAGGAATTGGAGTTCATGAAGACAAGACGCGGCGAGGCCCGCGGTACAACCATGCTGGCTCCTCCGGGACCAGCACTATACCGACGAGAGCGGGTCCGGCCTCGTCAAGTCACAGGAAGGGGCGTGACCAGGTTGTGCCTGTGCAGGAAGCACTCATTCCGAGCCCGGGGAATCATCCTCCGATTTGATTCCCATGGGCTTGAGACTAGGCTCAGCACCTTCACCACTGCCGCCCTCCCCGTCATTGTCGGTCAAAGCAGATCATTCAACACCGCTCGAGCCTTGTTCGCAGTAGCCGAGACGCACACCGGAGCGCCCGTAGAACTTGACGACGAGCATACGGGCCTCCATCAGCTTGAAGTGGAGGACGTAGCCGTCCTCGAGTCCATGAGCACGGGAGAAGGCCTTCCAGCCGCACCCAAGTAGCATGGAATGGGGCTTCGAATACTCCGTGTGCACCTGCAGGGCGCCGTGAGAGCAACCTTGTGCTCGCAGCTAGAAGACGAAGGCCGCTCGACCTCCATCACTATGGCGAAGCCATGAGGGAGATGCAGGTGACCACGAAGGGGGCCACGAAGCTGTGCGATGAATTCGAATGGCATCGCCTCCGTGTGGCCACCCGAAGAAGAAGGCATGAGGAGGGAGATCGAGGTAGGGCTCCGCCTCCCTCGACGGCGACCCCGACGTCCTCGGCCCCTCAAGCCTCCGCCGCCACGGTCGAGGGTACTGCCGCTGGCTGCGGCCCCCGAAGCTGTGGCATGATCCGAGCGGGATCCCCTTGCCGCCTTGGCGGCCGACGGAGGCCGACCCCGTCCCCTAACCATGGTTAGCGATGGGTGCCACCGGCAAAGCTGAAAGAAACAAGAGAAGACAAGGCGGCAGGCGCTGAAGGCTTCGAGAGTTAGATGGGTGGGAAAAGCCTCCGTGCAAACACCCTAGTTTATAGGGAAAATCTCGGAAGCCGCCCTCCTCTCTCCATAAGCCACCGCCCCTCTCGCCCAATTGCCGCAAGTCACGAGAGGAACATGGAACCGCCCTGATGCGCCAATGCGTGCAAGGGCGGGTCCATCCACGCCCGCGACTTTTGAGGCCACGATCACCACTTGCCTGACCCCGCTGCGCATGTTCTACACGTGGCAGATGCATTTTTAGGTAATAAAGAGGTCATGACACGCACGCCGTGCACCCTCCCACTTCGCGCATTCAATGCGCGACATGGGGAAAGAAAGCATGTAACGGCTCGATTCCGATAAGCCCGGCGCCCGCGAGTCCGCGCACTGCTTTGGGCCTAGCCCAACAATGCCTCGCATGCGTGTGTGGCCCAGGCCCGGGGGCTCCTGTCGGTGCACTAAAGACTGGGGTCTCCAGTGCCCCGGAGTAGTGCACGGACACCGACAACCCCTTTGCAGCGGCAAGGCGTGTCGCTAGAGCTTAGGGCAGAAGGAAGACTCAGAAGCCCCCCAAGTACATATCACAAGCCCCCGGCAAGCACTCGTTTGCTGGGAATGAAGAAGAGACCCCGACAGGAGCTCCCTGCCGGGGAGATAGACAATGCCAAGGCGAGACCCTCCCGCCAAGGAAGGAGGACTGAGCCCCTACAAGCCATCCTTGCCAGGAAGATTGACAAGCCTTCCGCATGCCATCACCTCCTTGCCGAGAGGAACAAGAAATGCCCCCGACAATGTCACCTGGCTGGTAAGGAAGAAAAGGCCCGAGGAGAGGTGCGGGCCCAGGGTGCCTTCGCGACCTGTGAATGCCTCCACCGACGAACACGCCAGCGTCGATGCATGGACCACGTGTCCGCCCACACGCCAGCGCAACACCCTGAAGTTGCCACGTGTTGGTACGTGTCCAACCCCCCTGACAAGGTCAGGGAAATCTGTCGAAGCATTTAGTGCACCGCAGTAACACTGTGGTTGTCGGTCGGCGCTGTTCCATTCGTGAACCCACCGTTCACCCGCTGAGCCACTTTGGTGACCCCTTCGCCTATAAAAGGAGGCCCGAGGCTCAGTAGAAACGAATTTTGGATTTTTGACCAATCGAAAGGTTGTAAAAGGGACAGATCTACAGTAACCCAAAATGAATAACTAAACACATGTAGGAGTAGGGTTTTACGCACCACGCAACCCGAACGTGGGTAAAAAAGACCTTGCCCAACCCTGACTGTTGGTTCTGCTCTTGCCGCGACCCCTCTCCCCGCGAAATCAGCAAAAGGGGACCCTTTAGGACCCCACATGTGTCAATACATTAGGCAACACTGGTCCTCTTGTGAAACCTTGGTTCCTTGGATCGAGGAATAGCACCAATGTTATCACTAAACAGACTGATTGGGTCCAATGCACTTGGGACTACTACAAGATCTGACATGAACTGGTTCATCCAGATACCCTCCCTAGCCGCCTCTGATGTAGCTATGTACTCCGCTTTGTATGTAGAATCAGCTACTTTGCTTGGAACTGCACCAGCTTACCACACCCCCGTTAAGAACAAATACGTATCCGGTTTGTGACTTAGAGTCATCTGGATCAGTGTTGAAGTTTGCATCAACGTAACCCTTTACGACGAGCTCTTCAACACCTCCATAAACAAGAAACATTTCCTTAGTCCTTTTAAGGTACTTCAGAACATTCTTGACCACCGCCAAGTGCTCCACTCCTGGATCACTTCGAAACCTGGGTGCCATACTTATGGCAAGGCTGACATCCGGTCTTGTGCACAAGATTGCATACATGATAGACCCTAGGACTGAAGCATAGGGGACGACACTCATATTTTCTCTATCTTCTGCAGTTATTGGGCATTGAGTCTTACTCAACTTTATACCTTGTAACACAGGCAACAACCCCTTCTTGGCTTGTTCCATTTTGAACTTCTTCAAAACTTTGTCAAGGTATGTGCTTTGTGAAAGTGCTATCACGCACCTTGACCTATCTCTATAGATCTTTATGCCCAATATGTAAGCAGCTTCTCCCAGGTCCTTCATTGAATTTTTTATTCAAGTAATCCTTTACGCTTTCCAAAAACTCTACATTGCTTCCAATCAGCAATACATCATCCACATTTAATATTAGAAACAGTATAGAGCTCCCACTCGCTTTCTTGTAAATACAAGCTTCTCCAAAAACTTCTATAAACCCGAACGCCTTGATCACCTCATCAAAGCGCTGATTCCAACTCCGAGATGCTTGCATCAGTCCATAAATGGATCACTGGAGCTTGCATGCTTTTTCAGCATTCTCCGGTTCAACAAAACCTTCGGGTTGCATCATATAAAACTCTTCCTTCAAAACCCGTTAAGGAACGCCGTTTTGACATCCATCTGCCAGATTTCATAATCAAAAAATGCAGCTATTGCTAACATGATTCGGACGGACTTAAGAATCACTGCGGGTGAGAATGTCTCATTGTAGTCAACACCTTGAACTTGTGAAAAACCCTTTGACACAAGTCGAGCTTTATAAACGGTCACATTACCGTCCACATCCGTCTTCTTCTTAAAGATCCATTTGTTATTAATAGCCTTTCGACCTTCAGGTAATACTTCCAAAGTCCATACTTTGTTTTCATACATAGATCCTATCTCGGATTTCATGAATTCTAACCATCTGTTCGAATATGGGTCCACCATTCTTTCTCCATGATTCGTAGGCTCATTGTTGTCCAACAACATGATTGACAAGACAGGATTCCCGTACCACTCACGAGCGGTACGTGCTCTTGTCGACCTGCGAGGTCCGATAGCAACTTGATTTGAACCTTCATGATCACCATCATTAGCTTCCTCTTCAACTGGTGTTGCCTCGACAGAGACTTCTTTCTGTCCTGCGCCACCATCTTGTTGAAGTAGAGGTTCCTCAATAGCCAGGGGTATCGCTCGAATCATGCCATCGCTTCAGCCTTAGATGCGGAAGGTGGCCCGAGCACCAGAGGCGGAGGAGGGGCGAGGGGCCGCAGTCGCCCCGGTGGCCGTGCACGGGGGAGACGGGGCGCTGCTCCAGCACCTCCGTAGCCGTCGAACCCTACCCCTGCTGGAACTCATGTGGAGGGTATGGTGCTAGAGTTCCTTATCAAGCTGCAAGCGAAGAGAGCTCGAGCAGGACTGTAAGTCCTTCCTCGCGCAAAAGCGACAAGGAGGACAATGATGGCTGCGACAGCGGCGACGGGTCGGAGCCTCGTCATGTCAAGCCTGAGTACGAGAACCTGACCTCGGACTAGCCGTCGGCTTGCTGGGGTCTTGCTGCCTTCCTCCCGGCATAGGGGCTTGTCGGGGCCTTGCTTCTGGTCTTCAGTCTTGAGGCTTCGAGGGCCTTTGTAGTAGTCTTCTGTGGGCTCTGTTGAGACCCTACTACAGATGGGGCTCTAACTGTTCGGGCACCAGTAAGGGGCATCAAAGGCCCAATCTTTGGTGTACCGACAGAAGCCCCCGGGCCTGGGCCACACCGGATGCGAGACATCTTGGGCCAGGCCCAAAAACGGTGCTCGGGTAGTTGAGTTGAGATCCTGCGGCGGTGATTTTACCGTTACCGCGCCCGTGTCCCCCCACGACAGGCGTCGAACGCGCAAAGTGGGGGGGGTCGTGGGTGGAGTGGTTGAATTGATGGGGCACGTGCGGGGGAAGCCTCGGGGTGGCGAAGGGGTGGCCTGGCGTTGTGTCCTCATAAATGGGATACCGCCAAGGCCGCCGCTTATTATCCCCCGTTCTCGCCCAAATCTCAGTGTTGCCATTGCTCTCCCCTTTGAGCGTGAAGCAGAGCTTCTTTAAACCTTCTGCTTCCTCCCATTCCACACCATTCCCGGTCCTAGCATCCCTTTATGTCCTCATTGCCATGGCGCAAAAGGAACGCAAGGGGAAGGAGACCGTCCCGGAGGGCGAGACGGAGAAGATGCGGTAAAAGATGGTCATCTTCCCCCCAGGGCTGGGGGCGGAGGCATTGAAGGCTCGGTACTGATACGTCCATTTTGCATCATGTTTTCATGTTGATATTTATCGCTTCTTGGGCTGTTATTTCACTTCACGGTACAATTCTTATGCCTTCTCTCTCTTATTTTGCAAGGTTTACATGAAGAGGGAGAATGCCGGCAGCTGGAATTCTGGCCTGAAATAGGAGCAAAGTTGAGATACCTATTCTACGCAACTCCTAACGCCGTAAAAATCAACGAGGATTTTTTCCGGATTTGTAAAAAATACTGGGCCGAAGAAGCGCCAGAGGGGCGCCAGCAGGTGGCCACAAGCCTGCTTGGCGCGGCCACCCCCCTGGCCGTGCCATGAGGGCTTGTGGGGAGCCTGCTGGCCCACTGGAACCCCCTCTTCTGCTATATGAAGGGTTTCGTCCAGAAAATAAAAATAAAGGAGGAGTTTTTCCTGGATTCGCCGCCGCCATGGGCCGGAACTAGAGCACAACCAATCTAGAGTTCCGGCAGGACGATCCTGCCGGGGAAACTTCCCTCCCGGAGGGGGAAATCGTCGCCATCATCATCACCAACACTCCTCTCATCGGAGGGGACTCATCACCATCAACATCTTCATCAGCACCATCTCATCTCCAAACCCTACTTCATCACTTGTAACCAATCTCCGTCTAGCGACTCCGATTGGTACTTGTAAGGTTGCTAGTAGTGTTGATTACTCTTTGTACTTGATGCTAGTTGGATTACTTGGTGAAAGAGTTTATGTTTAGATCCCTGATGATACTCATTACCTCTCTGGTCATGAATATGATTATGCTTTGTGAGTAGTTACTTTTGTTCCTGAGGACATGGGATAAGTCATGCTAATAGTAGTCATGTGAATTTGGTATTCGTTCGGTAATTTGATGTGTTGTATGTTGTTTTTCCTCTAGTGGTGTTATGTGAACATCGACTACATAACACTTCACCATTATTTGGGCCTAGAGGAAGGCATTGGGAAGTAGTAAGTAGATGATGGGTTGCTAGAGTGACAGAAGATTAAACCCTAGTTTATGCGTTACTTCGTAAGGCGCTGATTTGGATCCACTAGTTTAATGCTATGGTTAGACTTTGTATTTATTCTTCTTTCGTAGTTGTTGATGCTTGCGAGAGGGGTTAATCATAAGTGGGATGCTTGTCCAAGTAAGGGAAATACCCAAGCGCCGGTCCACCCACATATCAAACTATCAAAGTAACGAACGCGAATCATATGAACATGATGAAAACTAGCATGACAGAAATTCCCGTGTGTCCTCGGGAGATTTTTTCCTCCTATTAGACTTTGTCCAGGCTTGTCCCTTGTTACAAAAGGGATTGGGCCACTCTTCTGCACCGTTTCTACTTTTGTTACTTGTTGCTTGCTACAAATCATCTCACCACACAATCACTTGTTACCGACAATTTCAGTGCCTGCAGATTTTACCTTGGTGAAAACCACTTGTCAGATCCTTCTGCTCCTCGTTGGGTTCAACACTCTTACTTATCGAAAGGACTACGATTGATCCCCTATACTTGTGGGTCATCAAGACTCTTTTCTGGCGCCGTTGCCAGGGAGTGAAGCGCCTTTGGTAAGTGGAAATTGGTAAGGAAACATTCATATAGTGTGCTGAAATTTAGTGTCACTTGTCACTATGGAAACTAATACTTTGAGGGGCTTTATAGTCACCGAGTAACATTGTGACATTTGATACACACAAGGTATTCCTCCGGTGTCAGTCAGTTACATGATCTCATGGTCATAGGAATGTATACTTGACATGCAGAAAGCAATTGCAACAAAATGACATGATCATATGCTACGTTTATAGTTAGGGTCTATTCCATCACATCATTCTCCTAATGATGTGATCCCGTCATCAAGTGACAACACTTTTCCATGGCGAGGAAACCTTAGCCATCCTTGATCAACGAGCTAGTCAACTAGAGGCTCACTAGGGACATTGTTTTGTCTATACATCCACACATGCATTTATGTTTCCATTTAATACAATTATATCATGGATAATAAACGATTATCTTGAAACGGGAAATATAATAATAACTATTTTATTATTGGCTCTAGGGCATATTTCCAACTGAGCAATGACTTGATTTAACTCCTCAAGTGTAGGCAGCTCGTGGCGAACTGGTTGGGCTGATGGAGTACATGAAGCTGAGGAGGAAGGGCATGACTGGGGTGGTGCAGGACGGAGAAGCTCAATCCCGTTAGGGGCACATGCGTGAGCCTCCATACGAGAAACCACCAAGTCATCCACTAAGTCATCGAAGGCTGACTGTAGGGCCATGAAGTACTACACCATCATCCCAATGGCATCATAATCCACTCCTCTGGGGCAGGCAAAAGCATAGTGGCTGGTGTACGGAACATGACACGGGAGGTAGCGATAAGGACGAGTCTTCATCACTGGAAGGGTGTCCCCAAGCCTGCCTCTCGGTAGGCATGTCTCTCTCAATGAAGAGAAGATGGCGGGTCTCAAATCGCCCACCAATAAAATGCACCAAGTGCTGATGCATAGTCAAAGCGTCACTAATCTTGTGTTGGTAGAACGTGTACTCGGTGCGAGTTCTTGGTCCAATCGCAATCCTGGCAATGACTGAGAGAAGTCACAAAAATCTTGCTGGCTCGTTGCCGAAGTCCTATGATGGACACCTGTTGCCAGCCATTTACAGAGTAGACAAAATTTTTGAGATAGTCATAACATAAATATATGTCTACTAAGAGAAAAATCTTTATAGTATGCACAACACTAAAATAAAAACATATAATCTGGTTAGCGATCGCACCTAGTAGTTTCCTGCAGTTAGCGTGGCTTTGATACCAAGGTTGTCAGGATCGGTTTACAAATAAATAATTTTATTGGAAATCAGCCATGAACGTCACCAGTGTAGAAAATCATTCTCACTGATAGACCAATCTTGATACAGAAACCAGCAGTACTTAATATTAAACAACATAGAGCGGAGGTCGCTCCACAGTTTATTACAACACGCCCATAATATCATAAGGACGGATATATTACACTGGCCATGCAATAACTTTACTGCTCTCAATAAAGTGTTATCTCACATCAAAGTGAAATGAGATGACATAAGTACTACTACGCGCCAAGCGTCAGAGTGAGGCTTGACGTTTTATTCATGTTGGCGGAAGCGGTGAAATTATAAAACGATGGATGATACGTCCATTTTGCATCATGTTTGCCTACTCTTATTTATGTTGTTTTATTTTATAATAATGCTTTTTGAAGTAATTCTAATGCCTTTTCTCTCATAATATGCAAGGTATACGCAAAGGGGAGAATTTTGGTACGTGGAAATCTGGACCTGAAAAAGCTACGTCAAGATACCTATTCTGCACAACTCCAAATGAGTTGAAACTTTACGAGGAATTTTTATCAAATATTTGACAAATATTGGAGCAAATAAGTACCACAGGGGGCCCACCAGGTGGGCACAACCCACCTGGGCGAGCCAGGGAGCCCACGCGCGCCTCGGTGGGTTGTGCTCACCCAAGCCCACCTCCGGTGCCCCTCTTTTGGTATATAAGTTATTTTGACCTAGAAAAAGGAGGAGAGGACTTTCGGGACGAAGCGCCGCCGTCTCAAGGCGGAACTTGGGCAGGAGCACTTTTTCCCTCCGGCGGAGCGATTCCGCCGGGGGAACTTCCCTCCCGGAGGGGGAAATCATCGTCATCATCATCACCAACAAACCTCCCATCTTAGGGATGGCTATCTTCATCAACATCTTCAACAACACCAACTCCTCTCAAACCCTAGTTCATCTCTTGTGTTCAATGTTTGTACCAGAACTATAGATTGGTGCTTGTGGGTGACTAGTAGTGTTGATTGCATCTTGTAGTTGATTACTATATGGTTTATTTGGTGGAAGATTATATGTTCAGATCCATTATGCTATTTAATACCCCTCTAATCTTAAGATTTATTATCATTTGTGAGTACTTACTTTTGTTCTTGAGGTCACGGGAGAAATCATGTTGCAAGTAATCATGTGAACTTGATATGTGTTTGATATTTTGATGATATGTATGTTGTGATTCCCTTAGTGGTGTCATGTGAACATCGACTTCATGACACTTCACCATATTTGGGCGTAAGGGAAAGCATTGTGGAGTAGTTATTAGATGATGGGTTGCGAGAGTGACAGAAGCTTAAACCCTAGTTTCTGCGCTATTCCGTAAGGGACCGATTGGATCCAAAAGTTTAATGCTATGGTTAGAATTTATTCTTAATACTTTTATCGTAGTTGCGGATGCTTGGGAGAGGGTTAATCAAAAGTAGGAGGTTTGTTCAAGTAATAATAGCACCTAATCACCGGTCCACCCACATACCAAATTATCAAAGTAGCGAACACGAATTAAGCCAACATTATGAAAGTGAGTAGATGAAATTCCCGTGTACCATCAATAACACTTTGCTTATCATAAGAGATTGTTTTGGAGTGTCCTTTGCCTCAAAAGGAGGATTGGGCTATCTTGCTGCACTTTTGTTGCTACTATCGTTACTTGCTCGTTACAAATTATCTTGCTATCAAACTACTCCCCTACTTACAATTTGAGCACTTGCAGACATTACCTTGCTGAAAACCACTTCTCATTTTCTTTTGCTCCTCGTTCGGTTCGACACTCTTACTTATCGAAAAGGCTAAAATTGACCCCATATACTTGTGGGTTATCAAGGCTATTTTCTAGCATCGTTGCCAAGGAGTGAAGCACTCTTCGTAAGGAAACTTTATTACTACGTGCTGAAATTTATTGTCACTTGCTACTATGGAAAACAATCCTTTGAGGGGTTTGTTCGGGGTATCTTCACCTCGACCGGAACCACAATTAGTTTCCCCTCAACCTACTGCACCTACTGAAAATATTGAATATGAAATTCCTTCGGGTATGGTAGAACAACTGCTAGCTAATCCTTATGCAGGAGATGTAACCGAACATCTTGATATGCACTTGATATATGTGGATTGCTTAAGCTTGCAGGTTTACCCGTAGATGAAGCTAAGAAGAAGGTTTTCCCTTTATCTTTGAAGGGAAAAGCATTGACATGGTATAGGCTATGCGTTGATATTGGATCTTGGAACTGGAATCGGTTGAAAATGGAATTCCCTCAAAAAATTATCCTATGCATATAGTTCATCGTGATTAGAATTATATATATATATAATTTTTGGCCTCGTGAAGGACAAAGTATCACTCTAGCTTGGGGGATGCTTAAGTCAATGTTATATTCATGCCCGAACATGAGATCTCAAGAGAAATGGTTTAAATATCACCCAGCTATTTAAGAAGAAATTAAATAACTGGTAAAAGCTGAAGAAGAAACTATCGTTTAGAATGTTGATCCAGTTGTTCCCACTGCCTATATTGAAAAACCACCTTCCCTGTTAGGATGAAGGAACATACTAAAGCTTCAACTGTGGTTAACAGAAGTTATGTTAGATATCATAGTTGAACCTAGTGTTGCTATGATTAAAGATATCTTGGTCGATAATGTCGATGGGCATGTTATTTACTTCTGTGATGAAGCTTCTAGAATTGCCAAATCGGATAAAAAAGATAAACATAGACCAGTTGTTGGCATGCATTTTATCATGGGTTATGTGACCTAGGTGCTAGTGTGAGTGCTATTCCTTTTTCCTTATATGAAGAAATTAAGAATGAGATAGGACCTGCTAAAATAGAATACACAGATGTTACTATTAAACTTTCCAATAGATATATTATATGACCAATTGGAATTCTGAGAGATGTTGAAGTCTTGTGTGGGGAGATAAAATACCATACTGATTTTCTTGTTCTTGGCTCCCCACAAGATAAATTTTTGTCCCGTTATCTTTGGTAGATAGATTGTAAGAAACAAACTATTGGTGTTAGCTTTGGTGATGAACCTCATGAATTTAACTTTTCCAAGTTTAGTAGACAACCATATAAGAAAGATTTGCCTAGTAAGGATGAAACTATTGGTCTTGCTTCCATTGTTGTACCTCCTACTGATCCTTTAGAACACTATTTGCTAGACCATGAAAATGATTTGCATATGCATGAAAGAAATGAAACAGATAGAATCTTTTACGAATAACAACGTCTGATTAGACACAATTTTCCTATTAAACTCTAGGAGGTCCCCCTCCACCTGAAGGTGATCCTGTGTTTGAATTAAAACAATTTCCACACACTTTGAAATATGCTTACCTTGATGAGAAAAAGATATATCTTGTTATTATTAGTGCTAACCTTTCAGAACATGAAGAATAAAGATTATTGAAAGTTCTAAGGAAGCACCGAGCCGCTATTGGAGATACTCTTGATGATCTTAAGGGAATTAGGCCCACTCTATGTCAGCAGAAGGTTAATATGGAAGCTGATGCTAAACCCGTTGTTGATCACCAACGTTGGTTAAATCCAAAGATGAAAGAAGTGGTAAGAACGGAAATATTGAAACTTCTAGAAGCAGGTATAATCTATCCTATAGCTCATAGTAGATGATTATGTCCCTAAGAAGGGATGTATTACCGTTGATCCTAATGATAAGAATGAACTTATTCCACAAAGAATTGTCACAGGCTATAGAATGGTAATTGATTTTAGAAAATTAAAGAAAGCAACTAGAAAATATCATTACCCTCTCCCTTTTATTGATCAAATACCTGTTTCACAACCTGATCAAGAAAAGACCACTTTTACTTGTCCTTTTGGAACTTATGCTTATAGATGTATGCCTTTTGGTTTATGTAATGCACCTTCTACCTTTCAAAGATGTATGACTACTATATTCTCTGATTTCTGTGAAAAGATTGTTGAGGTTTTCATGGATGACTTTTCTGTTTGTGGGAAGTTATTTGATGATTGTTTAAGCAATCTTGATCGAGTTTTACAGAGATGTGAACAAACAAATCTAGTCTTGAATTGGGAGATGTGCCACTTTATGGTTAACGAAGGTATTGTTTTGGGCCATAAATTTTTTGAAAGAGGCATTGAGGTGGAAAAAGCCAAGGTTGATGCAATTGAGAAAATGCCATGTCCTAAACATATCAAAGGTATTCGTAGTTTCCTTGGTCATGATGGTTTCTATAGGAGGTTTGTCAAAGACTTTTCGAAAATTTCTAGGCCTCTTACAAATCTTTTGCAAAAGGATATTACTTTTGTGTTTGATGCTGATTGTTTGGAAGCCTTCGAAACACTAAAGAAAGCCTTAATTACTACACATGTTGTTCAACCACCTGATTGGAACTTGCCTTTTGAGATTATGTGTGATGCTAGTGATTATGTTGTTGGTGCTATTATAGGATAAAGAGTTGATAAGAAATTGAATGTTACCCATTATGCTAGTAAAACTCTGAACAATGTTCAACGAAATTATGCTACTACTGAAAAAGAATTCTTAGCAGTAGTGTTTGCCTGTGATAAATTCAGATCTTACATTGTTGATTCTAAAGTTATTGTTCACACTAATCATGCAGCTATTAAATATCTTATGGAAAAGAAATATGCTAAACCTAGACTCATTAGGTGGGTTCTTCTGTTACAAGAATTTGATTTGCATATCACTGATAGGAAAGGAGAAGAGAACCCCGTAGCTGCTAACTTGTCTAGGGCTTGAAAATATTCTTGATGACCCACAACCTATTAATGTTTGCTTTCCTGATGAACAATTAGCTGCAATAAATGTTTCTAATAGTACACCTTGGTATGCTGATTATGCTAATTATATTGTTGCTAAATACATACCACCTAGCTTCACATACCAACAAAATAAAAAATTCTTTTATGATTTAAGACATTACTTTTGGGATGACCCACATCTTTATAAAGAAGGAGTAGATGGTATTATTAGACGTTGTCTACCTGAGCATGAATAGGAACAAATCCTACGGAAATGTCACTCCAAAGCTTATGGAGGGCATCATGCGGGAGACAGAACCGCTCATAAGGTATTGCAATCTGGTTTTTATTGGCCTACTCCCTTCAAGGATGCCCGTAAATTTTTCTCATCTTGTGATGAATGTCAAAGAATAACTAATATTGGTAAGCGTCAAGAAATGCCTATGAATTATCCACTTGTTGTTGAACCATTCGATGTTTGGGCATTTGATTTTATGGGACCTTTTCCTTCCTCTAATGGGTATGCACGTAGTTTGGTTGATGTTGATTATGTTACTAAGTGGGTAGAAGCTATTCCAACTAGTAGTGCTGATCACAACAACTCTATTAAAATGCCTAAGGAAGTTATTTTCCCAAGGTTTGGAGTCCCTAGATATTTAATGAATGATGGTGGTTCACACTTTATTCATGCTGCTTTTCGTAAAATGCTTCCTAAGTATGATGTTAACCATAGAATTGCATCACCTTATCATCCTTAGTCTAGCGGTCAAGTTGAACTTAGAAAAATAGAAATAAAACTAATCTGACAAAAGATTATCAATAGGTCCCAGAAGAATTGGTCTAACAAATTAGATGATGCACTTTGGGCTTATAGAACAACATATAAAAATCCTATGATTATGTCTCCTTATAAAATGGTTTATGGAAAAGCTTGTCATTTGCCTCTTGAGTTAGGACATAAAGCATATTGTGAAATCAAAGAACTCAACTATGATTTCAAACTTGCTGGTGAAAAGAGCTTATTCGATATTAGCTCATTAGATGAATGGAGAACCAAAGCTTATGAAAATGCAAAGTTAATTAAAGAAAAATTTAAAAGATGGCATGACAAAAGAATCCAAAAGCGTGAGTTCAAAGATGGAGATCGTGTTCTTTTGTACAAATCTCATTTCATATTCTCTACAGGAAAACACCTCTCCAAATGGGAAGGACCCATGCATTATCGAGGAGGTCTATCGATCCGGAGCTATCAAAATAAGTAATGCCCAAGGTACTAACCCAAAGGTTGTCAATGGGCAACGAATAAAACATTATATCTCAGGTACGCCCATTAATGTTGAAAGCAATATTATCCAAACTATGACACTGGAAGAACACATAAAAGAAACCTTCCGGAACACTCCAAAATTGTGAAAAAAGGGAGGTACGTTGTCGGAGTTCTAGGAATGGGGGGTACCCCGACCTGCCTGCCTACGGCCCAGGGCTGGCCCACTTCATCGACCTAAAACAGATCGGCCCGGCGTCACTCGGGACAAGGCCCTCACGAGGGGCCAAGCCTCCCGGGGAGGAGCAGCATCAAGACCCACATGGGACCTTCTCAGGACCCCTCCAGAGCGGCGGATATTCCGAGGCGAAGCCCGGCCTAAGGAGTCAAGGGTGACGCAAGGGAAGGACAAGCGAGCAGCAGACAGCAGGGCGGTGCAGTTTCCCCTTTGGTGCAAAGGGGGCAAGGACGAGCGCAGGTCCCCAAGGCATCTTCTAAAGGTTTCCATTCTGGTGCAACAAGACACTGGCCGCCCGCTAGCAGGACGGACGTCATCCGTGGGCCAGCCCCTGCAACGCTAGCGGCTACTTTGCAGGCGAAGACCAACTTTGGGTAGGGGAGCATGTTCCCCTGTTCCCCTTCAAATATGGCCACTGTGGGATCCCTTCCCGATGAAACGATAAGGGAAGAAACCGGGGCCGCCACTATAAATAGAGGATAGGTTGCTTCCTAGAGAGAGATCCGATTCCCGAACCACTCATTCACCCACTAGCACTCCGCAAGGTCATCCAGTCTACGGAGGCGCCCAAGAAGTGTACTAGTTCATCCACCAACCTCCACGAGAGGCAATCCACCAAAGCAGGAGTAGGGTTTTACGCTTCGCAGCGGCTCGAACCTGGTTAAACTGTTGTGTTCTGTGTTTCCCTCACCATCGAGTGAGTTCTTCGTCGTTCCCATCGAGTAGAGAGCTGGGCGAGGTTAGGCCGTGAGAGATCTTCATACACGCCCCTGAGTTCAAATCCTTAGGGTTTTGCAATGCCTGAAATCCGACATTTGGCGCACCTGGTAGGGGGCGTGTTAAGGTCATCTCCGAGCTTCACCTTCCCGAGGCCCACTGCTCCGATGTTCGGCGCCCAACCGGCTTCTTCGAGCCTCATCGAGCTGGCCGCCAACCACTACCTCACGGCGGCTGGAAGCGCACACGCCGACGTTCTGGTACCGGGCGGCTCATACCAGATTGTCAACATCGCCTCCACCGTCGTGACCACTCGCGCCACCCAGGCGCCCGGCGGCTGGGTGGTGCGCCCGGCAACCACGATTTGTCTCATCAACTTGGGGGACCTCGGCGCACACGAGTGTTGCACACGGCGAGCGAGATGCTACGTCAACGACCAATGCAGGGGGCATTGACACTTGGGCAAACCACATCACGGTGTTGATCGCCATCGCCCAGAAGGCCGTCCAACCCCTCTCTTCTTCAAGGCCGCCAGTGTCGGGCGTCGGGGGCTCGCACCTATTGCCGGCCCCCAGGGCTGCGAGCAACGGGGCCCCTCCTATGCTGGGCGGGGTTGAGAGAGACACGCCCTATGCAGCCCTCCTCCTCCTCCAGGTTCCGACTGCCGGCCCTGAGGCACATCACGTTGACAACCACTAGGGACACGAAGAGAACTACGGTACGCCCGATGCACACACTGGTGTTCATCACCAAGACCAAGTCGGCCCCCGATAGCCCGGGGCGGCCTGACAGGAGCGCTCCCTCCAGTGCAGCCAGCAGAGGGAGGAGGCGTCAGCGTGGGCGAACTAGGACAACGGAGACATGCTGGGGGTACCAAGGAGGGAATCACCACCGGGCGGCGCCAGGACCAGCCAACGGTAGCAACAGGAACTGGCCACTTCGCACGGAGGCTTATCGCAGGAAGATCTCCGAGCAGTACGACCAGGGGGGTCCCCCTCCATCGCCGAGAGGGACCGCCACCGTCGCAGTACTGAGCGGCCACGGAGGAAGATCGAATGCCTACATGGAGTCGTACGTGCCGCAGTATGCAGCATCACCTGACCCTCCTGATGACGAAGAGCTTCAGGCGTCCCACCGGGCGCCTATCCCCCTGAGGAGTGAGGAACGCTTCGGGGCCCCTCCTTGAGTCGAGCCCAAGAGGCGCGGGCAGGGAGGCGCCCTCGAGCCACGGGACATGACGTCAGCTGCCTTCCCCGTGGAAGAACTACGTAGGGCCGAACCCCAGGCCTCAGGAGGACGAGTCAAATGCGGCAACGAGACACAAGTGGCACGGGTCACCCACGGCAACCATGATGCAAGCGTGGGCGTCGAGGGCCAGGCCTCGTGAGCCGCACCTCACGCACAAGGAAGCTATTCGAGGTAATTTTTTGAATCTACTACCTTAGGAAGTGTGTGTGGACCGCAGGAACTTCAAATATTCAGGGCATGCTTCTGCCCGTCGTACCGTTTGCGCAATCTTCTATAATTTCTGCTACATCCACTTGGCGACCTGACACACTGCCTTGCTTTCATCTTTGGGAGATCTACCTCCCTCACTCAGGGGCTCCGGCCGGTGCGCGTCTCCCTGACAGGGGACTGGGGAAGCCCCGCGGCTCCCCAGGACCACAATCGACAGGATAAAATCAGAGTCTCTTAAGTGTCAAAGGGGGCTCCTGAGCATCGCGCCTCAGGGGCCTTACGAGTCAACTGCCACCCTTGATATCATCCTCGGTTATCCGGTTGTTATCTGGGGTGGCAGGGCTTGACCCCGAAGCTGAGATCGTTAATTCGGTCGTAAGCAGCGGAGGTCGGGAAATGTGCGGGACCGGGTCCTAGCGACGCAGAGTCGCTTGAATGTCAAAAGGGGGCTCCTAAGCATTGCGCCTCAGGGGCCTTACCGGTCACAAGGCCACCTGCTGCCCCTGATATCGTCCTCGGTTATCCAGTCTTTATCAGGGGTGGCAGGGCCTGAGCCCGTAGCTACATCCGTTCACTCGGTCACCCGCGACGGCGGTTGGGAAATGTGCAGGACTGGTTCCTAGCGACGTAGAGCCGCTCGAACTTTACGGGGGGCTCCTGAGCATCACGCCTCAAGAGCCTTACTGGTCACAAAGCCACTTGACCACCCTGGTGCCGTCCAGTCTTGGTTGGTATCAGGGGATGTCGGGGCCTTGCCTCGTGAGGCGCCTCACGACGGCAGGGAAATGCGCGGGACTAGGACGTGTCGATGTAGAGCCATAGAAAAGCCCTTAACCAAACTCCAGGGAAGGAGCACGCAAGACCTGCATCAACCCGTCACACCTCTACATCGTCCTTCAATCCTTTCGGAACCTACTTCATCCCATGACACTCTCACGTAATAACGAGCCGATGCTATATACGCCCAGCCCCCCCCCCCCGAGGACACGGAAGGGGTCCACCCCACGCCTGGTGGAAGACCTATGCTCCTTGCTGGGTAAAGACGGTGGAAATCAACACCGTCCACCAATGACTTCCGGAATCAAGCGCCTATGCCTCGGGGGTAGGGACACTCGCGAGGCCAAAGCGTCCTCGCAACCTCCCATATACACCCCCACCGTGACACTCTCACGTAATAACGAGCCAAGGCTCTATACGCCCAGGGCCCCCCGAGGACGCGGAGGGGTCTATCCCACGCCTAGTGGTAGCCCTACGCTCCACGCTGGGCAGAAGACGAAGGCAATCAACAGAGTGCACCAATGACCATGCCCACAGCTGGCAAGGAAACCCATATAGTCCACCAATGACTATGCCAGCCTGAGTGTCGAACGCGGCGTTTGCTTGCTTTTCTTGTATTTCGAACTATTTTTCGCTGAACTTAAACTTGTCGGTTCCAAAAGTTGCTTTCTAATTCTCAGTGCCTGATGTTTGAAAAACAAAAAGGGGGGCAAACTTTCTCTCGCGCTTTCTTATTTCACTGGCTTTAAAACCTCCCGTCCGGAGGACGTGTTTGGAGATGAACGCTCCGCACTGCCCCTAGGAGTTGAGGAGCGTTAAAGCAAGGACTTGCCACCCTAGGGGCCAACATTTTCAGTAGTTAACCCCCGCTCGAGGGTCCGGACCGAAACTTGATACCACCACAAAGAGTCTCGGGAGGCCTCAGGGCCCCCTGGGGCGATGAACAAAGGAACGGAGTGTAGAATCGCTCGAGCGCCAGAAAGTGGGCTCCTAGCCACGCCTCAAGAGCCTTACCGGTCATAATGCCACTCGCCACAGTTGGCGCCGTCCGGGAGCTCCGGTCGGCGTCAGGAATGGCGGGCGTGATGACGAGGTGATGTATATGCTTCTTGCCCCTCGTTGGACCCCAAGTGGAAGGTGGAGATGTAGTCTCCACCAAATTTCCCTTACACGGAGACTGTAAGGTTTATCGAACCAGGAGGATTCCTAGGCTCAACAAGTAGGTGTTTTCCACCGTAGCGCTAGCAGAAGATGTGGACCTGCACACACAACAAATAACTTTGCTCCCAACGAGTACAGAGAGGTTGTCAATCTCTCCGGCCTTGAAGTTTGCAAAGGATAAAAACACAAGCGGGAAGGTAATAGTGATTGCAACAGAAAAGTAAATAATGCGGTAAATGATGGAGGTGTACGCAATGATGGTGATATGGACGGGAGTCACATGACATTCGCTAGTGATGTCTCTCTCCCCATAGACGATAAACAACTATGCTAGGGTAAACAAATCACAGTTGGGCAATTGACAGAATTATGATCGCACCACAATGCTAATTATGCTCCTTGATAGTTAGAGGTTCAAAAGTAATGGGCAATACGCCAAGACAAGCAGACCGTTTATTCATCAGCATCTACTTACTAATCATCCACCTTGAGATATCTATCCAGAACATCTCTCCGGAATTAAGTTGCGAGCCCCACCCAAATTGTAAAATCAAAGCAACAGACAACTGCATTAACGAACTATGTGTAAGGTAAACAATCCTTGCAACCTTGGTCACAGGCACCGTTGTTTTCTCCCTGGTGGCAACAAGCACATCCATGATACGTCTCCAACGTTTCTATAATTTTTGATGGTTTCATGCTATTATCTTGTCAAACTTTGGATGTTTTGCATGCCTTTTATTTATTTTCTGGGACTAACTTATTAACTCAGTGCCAAGTGCCAGATCCTGTTTTTTCCATGTTTTTTACCCCTTTCAGAGGAGATTTTGAAACAGAGTTCTAACGAAAGAAAATCCCCAAAAAGATTTTTTCTCGAACGGAAGAAGATTGGAGAGCTTGGGGGCCAATCAGAAGAGCCCCAGGGGCCCCACAAGCCCCCACCCCGTTGCCAGGGGGCGTGCCATGCAGGCTTGTGGGCCCCCTAGAGGTCCCCTGACCTAGTTCTTGCACCTATAAATTCCCAAATATTCCCAAATAAATCAGGGGATCATCGTAATCACTTTTCCGCCTCCGCAAGCTTCTGTCTCCGCAAGATCCCATCTGGGGCACGTCCTGGTGCCCTGCCGGAGGGGGGATTTGGACACGGAAGGCTTCTCCATCAACACCATGACCTCTCCGATGATGCGTGAGTAGTTCACCATAGACCTATGGGTCCATAGCTAGTAACTAGATGGCTTCTTCTCTCTCTTGGATCTTCAATACAAAGTTCTCCATGATCTTCATGGAGATCTATCCGATGTAATCTTCTTTTGCGGTGTGTTTGTCGAGATCCGATGAATTGTGGATTTATGATCAGATTATCTATGAATCTTATTTGAGTTTCTTCTGATCTCTCTTATGCATGATTTCATATCCTTGTAATTCTCTTCGAGTTGTGGGTTTTGTTTGGCAAACTAGATCTATGTTTCTTGCAATGGGAGAAGTGCTTGGTTTTGGGTTCATACCGTGCGGTGACCTCACCCAGTGACAGAAGGGGTAGCGAGGTACGTATCGTGTTGTTTCCATCAAGGGTAAAAAGATGGGGTTTTCATCATTGGTTTGAGATTATCCCTCTACATCATGTCATCTTGCTTAAAGCGTTACTCTGTTCGTCATGAACTCAATACACTAGATGCATGCTGGATAGCGGTCGATGTGTGGAGTAATAGTAGTAGATGTAGAAAGTATCGGTCTACTTGTCTCGGACGTGATGCCTATATGCTAGATCATTGCCATAGATATCGTCATGACTTTGCGTGGTTCTATCAATTGCTCGACAGTAATTTGTTCACCCACCGTGATATTTGCTATTTTGAGAGAAGCCTCTAGTGAACACTATGGCCCCCAGGGTCTACTCCACACCGTATTTTCAGCCTTACACTTTTTACTTCGTTGCACTTTCCGCCTTCAGATCTCACTTTGCAAACAATCTTGAAGGGATTGACAACCCCTTTGAAGCATTGGGTGCAAGCTTGTTTGTGTTTGCGCAGGTACTTTGGACTTGACGAGGCCCTCCTTTATGTTCGATACCTTGGTTCTCAAACTGAGGGAAATACTTACTGCTCCTGTGCTGCATCACCCTTTCCTCTTCAAGGGAAAAACTGACGCAAACCACAGAAGTAACAAGAAGAATTCCTGCGCGCCAGGGAAGGACTTTTGCTGCCGCCGCAATCCCCTAGTCTCATGTTTGTGTCACTCAAGCTAGACATCGAGGGGACCGAACCCACAATTATCCATAATGCTCCCTCTTGGAGTTACGATCTACTACTTGGCCAAAGCAATAAAAAGCAACGGAGAACATGCAAGAATCACTAAGGAATAATATAAAAGGATAATCAAATATATAACTCATAACAATCTGAACAAAATGTCATAATCCATTGGATCCCAACAAACCAAGCATAGCAATAACAAGAGAATTACATTGATGCCTTGATCATGTAGGGCAGCTCACAAGGACTAACCATTGAAGCACAAGATTGGAGAGAAGACATCACATAGCTACTGGTCATGGAATCATGGTACGAGGGAAACTACTCACGGCACATCCGGGAAGCGTCCATGGCGGTGGAGAAGCTCCCGGAGGTCAATCCTTCCTCCGGCAGGGTGCTGGGAAGAGGTCTCCTGACACTCCCGATCTCGGAAGCGCTGCGGGAGGGTGCTGGGAAGAGGTCTCCTGACATTCGCGATTCTAGATAGTTTGCGAGGGTTTCCTCACGGAACACTAAATATAGGCCAAAGGAGGGCGTCGGAGGAGGTGGGGCCCACCCAGGCGAGCTCCTGGCACAGTCTAGGGCCTGGCCACGCCAGCAGGCCGCCTAGCACGCACGTGGCTCCCTTTGGCCCTCCTTCGGTGATCCTGGAGCTTCTGTTTCACTGATTTTTTTATATATTTTTCTGAATTTTTTCGGGTTTCAGAAAATTGGGTAAAAGCCCGTGCAAAAAAGACATCAGCACACAAAAACTGGCACTCACCCAAAAGAGTTAGTAGGTTAGTCCAAATATGTGTAAAATGATATAAAAGTGTAGCAAAACATATAACAATGTCACCCAAAAGATCATGGAACAAGCAGAAATTATAGATACGTTTGGGACGTATCAAGGCCCTGCCCTCTGAAGCGCGAGCCTAACAGCGATGCGGAAATGTGTATGGCTGGGGCCTGACGATGCAGAGCGGTTTGCCTCTCAAGGGGGGATCCTTAGCAACATGGCTCAGGAGCCTTACCGGTCATAAGGCCACCTGGCCTTCGGGTCAGGTCCTTGCCCTGTGGGGGATAACCTTGGTAACGGTTGCGCCTTACGGAGCCAGGGAAATGTGCAGGACCGGGACCCACAGACATAGAGTGTCAAAAGAGTCTTCACCCCATCCCACCAACGAAACAGGAGCTACACATGAGGGACCATGCAAGGGATCGACACAAACCCATGAGCTAAGCACCCTGCAAGCCCAAACTGGAAACCTCTCGTCTCACGTCAAACTAACAATGAATTAAAAACATGCGTGCTAACGAAGGGAGGCAGAGCCTAAGGATTCAGCTGTGACAAAGAAGGAGGCCATCGACCGAACTTGTGGCGGCACGAGCGGTGCCTCGGGAGGACAGGACCTCCTGAGGGTCCCGGCCCCCGTCACCCCCAAGCGATGGCTGGGGCAGTGACGGACCCTAAACCTCGAAGCCAAGCCGTGACCACCACCGACGAGCAAGCCATCTATTCAGGACAAAAAGGACAAAGGAAAACGATGAAGTTAACTGAAAAAAGGTTAAACGCCCGACAGGGCAAGGTTCTTGATCCACTATTACACGGGAAGGAGACGGAAGCTGAGGACGCCTAAGGGGAGGGGCTGGCGACGTCACCCACGGCACCATCAGGTTCGACGTCGGGGCCCTCCTCCTCGCTCGAGGCAGGCACCTGGGCATACCACTCTGCCAAGGCGTCCACACGTGGGTGGACTTCGTCCCAAAGAGGATGTCGGGACGTAGCACGCACGGGCTCGACCACGCGCTGGAGATCAAGCTCCGGGACGAGGCGACGCAAGTTGGAGAAGACAAGCGTCAAGGCAAGGCCCAGAAGCTCGTGCGTGCTGGACGCGCTCTCCTCCTCCACCCAGGAGACACCAGCCTCCAGCGCCTGCACCACCTTCTCGAAGAAGGCGAGGTAACCCCCATCGCTGCTCACATTGGGCAGCACTAGAGCCTGTCCCGCGAATTGGCGCGTCGTGGCAACCGCTCAGCCGGCGATGTCCGCGAACAGTTTGGCGCGTTGTGATGCCATTAGTCAGGCATACGACGCCTAGTCCTGGGTGGCTTGAACAGCGTCGTTCGCCTCCTTGACCTCCTGCTGCAGCGACGCCAGCTCCGAATTGGCCTCCACCTTGACATGGCGAGCGGCCTCGGCGCTATCAATCTGGGCATGCAGCCCCTCGACTCCCTCTTGAAGCTCGCCAAGCTTGGACTTCTTGGAGGAGGGCATGCTGGAGAAGAGAGGAAATCAGCTACCAAGCTGGAGAAGAGGCGACAAGTAAAGGAAATACAAACAAGGGGCTTACTCGCCGACTAGAGCCCAATGGTGACGGATACGCTCAGGCCCCTAGGGCCCTCCGCCGCAGCCTCCGGGAGCAGACGAAGGCGTCGAAGGCGCCGCACACTTCCCCCGACCGAGACCGTCTCTGGGGGATTCTATGAAGACAAGGAATGAAGGGAGAGGAGGTTTTTTGTGGCGAGCAGAGGAAGCGGAGAAGAAGCTCAAGATTGCAGTGCCTCCCCCTGGGGGTGCAGATTTATAGGCGAACCACGGCCACCAACCGTCATGGGAGCGCGAGCGTCGCAGGCCCCATGAAAGTTGCGAGGTGGGACGATGGGATCGCTGCCGCCCACGTCGCTTCACTTGTCCACCAAGCGGTCACATCCGCGTGGGCCGTTCGGTGTGGTCAGGCCAGCCCGTGCCATTCAATGGGAGCAATGATGGCCTGCATGGTTCTACGAGATCGTGCCATCATGGCCTGGCGCACGCCGGACGCCTCGAGGAGCGAGAGCGTCCCTACATGGATGCTGGACACGTGTGTTGCCTGTCCCGTAGGCAAATAGGGGCTGCGACGCTTCAAGCCTCCCTCTAGGCTTCGCCAGAAGCCAACCGCGGCAAGCCTTGGGGCCGGGGGCTACTGTCGGCATTCTGGGAATGGGGTACCCAGACGTGCCTGCCTGTGGCCTAGGGCTGGCCCACTTCATCGGCCTAAAATCAATGGGCCCGGCATCACTCGGGACAAGGCCCTCGCGAGGGGCCAAGCCTCGTGAGGAGGAGCGGCATCAAGACCCGCAGGGGACCTCCTGAAGACCCCTCCGGAGCGGTGGATGTTTTGAGGCGAGGCCCGGCCTCAAGAGTGAAGGGTGACGCAAGGGAAGGACATGCGAGCAGCAGACAGCAGGGCGGTGCAGTTTCCCCTTTGGTGCAAAGGGGGTAAGGACGAGCGTAGGTCCCCAAGGCATCTTCTAAAAGTTTCCATTCTGGTGCAACAAGACCCTGTCCGCCCGCCGGCAGGACGGACGTCATCCCTGGGCCATCCCCTGCAACACTGGAAGCTACTTTGCAGGCGAAGACCACCTTTGGGTAGGGGAGCATGTTCCCATGTTCCCATTCAAAATTGGCCATTGTGGGATCCCTTCCCGCCGAAACAATAAAGGAAGACGATCGGGGCCGCCACTATAAATAGAGGATAGGTTGCTTCGTAGAGCGGGATCCGATTCCCGAACCACTCATTCCCCCACTAGCAGTCCGCAAGGTCATCCAGCCTCCGGAGGCGCCCATGCATTGTACTAGTTCATCCACCAACCTCCACGAGAGGCAATCCACCAAAGCACGAGTAGGATTTCACGCTTCGCAGCGGCCCAAACGTGGGTAAACTATTGTGTTCTGTGTTTCCCTCACCATCGAGTGAGTTCTTCGTCGTTCCCATCGAGTAGAGTGCTGGGCGAGGTTAGGCCGTGAGAGATCTTGATACATGCCCCTGAGTTCGAATCCTTAGAGTTTTGCGGAGCCCGAAATCCGACATACGTAATATGGTAAGTAAACGGACTCCGAAAAATCCGCAAAAATATTTTTTCTTAGTTTTGGAATATTTAAAAAAATAGGAAAATAAGAAACTTCCAGGAAAGTGATCCTCGTGGGTACGATACACCAGGACACGCCTGGCTTTCCTGGCGTGCCACGGTGGGTTGTGCCCACCTCGGCTACTTTCCGGACTCTGTTTTTCTTCCGTTCTGCTTGTTCCCCAAGATAAAAAATCTTTATATACCCCCCGAACTTGTTGACCTCCGTATCGTGGAGAAATCTCCTATTTTTTTCTTGTTGTTTTGTGTCAGATCCAATCCACCATGGCTACTTCAAGCTCCTCCAAGGACAAGTTCTTCAACAACGTCATCAACCCATATATGCCGGAAGTGATGCAACACCCTCAAGCTATCCATATGTGTGATGGGGTGCTGCACATCTGCGATGCGCAAGGACCCAAGGCGACTAGATCCATGGAGGCCAGGTTTGAAGCTATGGAGCAGGAAGTCTTCCGGTGCAATGGGATGGTGGAACGTGGGCTCAATGCCAATCACCTCATGATCGCGGACTACACCCGTGATCTCAAGGTGGATGGAAAGTCCATGAAGGACATCATCTTCTCCCTCAACGAGCAAATCAACTTCCTCCATAGCCAGATCCACAACCTTCGAAGGAAAGTCTTTGAATATGAGGCAAGGTTTAAAGGTACGAGTTTGGCTGCAGTTGCAGGATACGAGAGATTCACTCTTCCTCTTATGATGGTGAGCCGCTGCCATGGAAACCAGAGGACAAGATTGCTTCTACTTCATCACCACCACCTCCTTCTTCATCACCAAAATAAAATTGAGTATCGGGTATGGGCACTCCCCTTGGTTTTCGCCAACCTTGGGGGAGGTGCCCCGGTACCGTATCATCTCCACTATCTCTTTCCTTCACTTTTCTTAGTTCGATCCATGGTTATCTTTTTCTTTAGATGAATAAAAGTTTAGTTCGATCCTTTCTTTCCAAGAGTTTTCTTAGTGATCAATCTATGCAATCGTGTGCGAGATATATAATAAAGTTTAGTTTGAGTTTTGCTTTCTTTACTTTCTTGTTTCAGTAAAAAGAAAGGAAATAAATGAAAAATATCATATGCTAATCTTATGGGAAGGGATGACATTACACAAGGAAAAGTATAAGTAGAAAACTATATTGTAGATTCACAAACATAGCATTGGTCAATGATGCAATTCATGAAAGAATTAATAAGGGAAGAGAAGACTCACATGCAAATACACTATAGTGGAAATATTTTGTGATTGTGAGCACCCATCAAAATATTATATGCCAAAATTGTTGACTTTGGACAAGGAAGACAGAGTAATGAATTATGTTTGTTCATATTCACATAGAAGTTATATTGTCATGGATCCTTCAACATGTGGTGCTTACCCCTATCTTTCCTAGCCAAAAACTCCACACTAAGTAGAGATACTACTTGTGCATCCAAAACCCATAAAGCCAGATCTTGTTTGAGTGTCCACCATACCTACCTATGGATTGAGTAAGATCTTTCAAGTAAGTTGTCATCGGTGCAAAAATGGCAATAAAAATTGCTTCTAAAAGTGTAAGATCATTTAGTGTAAGAGAAAATTGAGCGTCATACGAACTTATGATGGTGAAGAATGAAAGAGATAGACAGCATAATTAAGGTTGCCATCATAAGGGGCAATATAATGTGACGTTCTCTTGCACTAAGGGGTTGAGCATCAAAACAAAAATGCGCATGGCAACCTTTGCTTCCCTCTGCGAAGGGCCTATCTTTTAAATTTATGTATTTACTTTCATGCAAGAGTAAAAAAAATCTCTCTATTCCTTTTTATTTTCTGCTTTGGCAAGCATCATGTGGTTAGGAAATATTTAGGCACATATATCCAGTTGAATATGGGTAGCATGAGTTTTTATTGTTGACATCACCCTTGAGTTGAATCCGTTGGGAGGTGAAACTATAAGCCCCTATCTTTCTATGTGTCCGGTTGAAACGTTTTGCTCATTTGTATGCGGTGAGTGTTAGCAATCATAGAAGACTAAATGATGGTTGAGTATGTGTACTTGCCTAAAGGCTCCGATATGTGACCCTTCCTGAAAAGATGATGAATTGTAGTTGCAAAGTTGACATAGAACATAGTTTGTTGGTTTCCAATAGAGTTTATGCTTTATACTTCAATGTTGTGATGAATTGTCACTTGTTCATGAGAAGCCTATAATAAAAGTTCTTTGATAAAAGTTTTATGTTAAAGTTTGTTGCTGTTATAATAAGTTACTGATGTTGCTCTGTGCATATTTTTGTTTTAGTCGACACCTCTCTCTCTAAGCATGTGGACATGTTTCTCGATTTCGGTTTTCGCTTGAGGACAAGCGAGGTCTAAGCTTGGGGGAGTTGATACGTCCATTTTGCATTATGCTTTCCTACTGTTATTTATGTTGTTTTATTGTATAATAATGTTTTTTTGAAGTAATTCTAATGTCTTTTCTCTCATAATATGCAAGGTATACACAAAAGGGAGAGAATTCTGGCAGTTGGAAATCTGGACCTGAAAAAGCTACGTCAGGCTACCTATTCTGCACAACTCCAAATGAATTGAAACTTTACGAGGAATTTTTATGGAATATTTTAGGAATATTGGTGAAAATAAGTACCAGAGGGGGCCCACTAGGTGGGCACAACCCACCTGGGTGAGCTAGGGAGCCCAGGCGCGCCCCGGTGGTTGTGCTGACCCAGGCCAACCTTCGGTGCCCCTCTTCTGGTATATAAGTCATTTTGACCTAGGAAAAAGGAGAAGATGACTTTCGGGACGAAGCGCCGCCGTCTCGAGGCAAAACTTGGGCAGGAGCACTTTTGCCCTCCGGTGGAGCGATTCCGATGGGGGAACTTCCCTCCCGGAGGGTGAAATCATCGTCATCATCATCACCAACAACTCTCCCATCTTGGGGAGCTCTATCTTCATCAACATCTTCAATAGCACCAACTCCTCTCAAACGCTAGTTCATCCCTTGTGTTCAATCTTTGTACCGGAACTATAGGTTGGTGCTTGTGGGTGACTAGTAGTGTTGATTACATCTTGTAGTTGATTACTATATGGTTTATTTGGTGGAAGATTATATGTTCATATCCAATATGCTATTTAATACCCCTATGATCTTGAGCATGATTATCATTTGTAAGTAGTTACTTTTGTTCTTGAGGTCACGGGATAAATCATGTTGCAAGTAATCATGTGAACTTGATATGTGTTCGATATTTTGATGATATGTATGTTGTGATTCCCTTAGTGGTGTCATGTGAACGTCGACTACATGACATTTCACCATATTTGGGCCTAAGGGAATGCATTATGGAGTAGTTATTAGATGATGGGTTGCGAGAGTGACAGAAGCTTAAACCCTAGTTCATGCGCTATTCCGTAAGGGACCGATTGGATCCAAAAGTTTAATGCTATGGTTATAATTTATTCTTAATACTTTTCTCGTAGTTGCGGATGCTTGCTAGATTGCTAATCATAAGTAGGAAGTTTGTTCAAGTAAGAAGAGCACCTAAGCACCGGTCCACCCACATACCAAATTATCAAAGTAGCGAACACGAATTAAGCCAACATGATGAAAGTGACTAGATGAAATTCCCGTGTACCCTCAAGAACACTTTGCTTATCGTAAGAGATCGTTTTGGCGTGTCCTTTTCCTCAAAAGGATTGGGTTACCTTGCTGCACTTTTGTTACTATTATCATTACTTGCTCGTTAAAAATAGTCTTACTTTCAAACTACTCCGCTACTTACAATTTTAGCACTTGCAGACATTACCTTGCTGAAAACCACTTGTCATTTCCTTCTGTTCCTCGTTAGGTTCGACACTCTTACTTATCGAGAAGGCTAAAGTTGACCCAATATACTTGTTGGTCATCAATGGACTCCATGTTCACGCAACTGACTGGGCCTCCTCTAGGCGTCGGACTCGCTACCGTACTCTTCATCCATGAGGTTTCCTTCATCCATATCTGGCCACATCAACAAACCAGTGAGTAATTCAAAAAGTACTCGCAAACAGTTTGCACAAAAGATAAGATAAATGCAACAATTTCATATGCATGGTTAACTAGCACAATTATCAAGATAAAAGAAATTAATAGGAGTTAAGTTAGAGTAGATAAGTTGGGCAGTAGTCCTCACAAAATATCCAAAATAAAATGCACCGATCAGGTGTCTGAAGCGACGCCTCGAAAGGTTAACAAGCAAAATAAATATCCACCCGTCGAGCATCTAAGCGACACCACATGCAGGGTATAATAAATAACAAGCCGCGGTTGGGCATCTTAGCGATCCCACACAAAGGGCGTAATAAATAACAAGTCACAGTCAGGCATCTTAGGGACGCCATAGAAAGGGCATAATAAATAACAAGCCACAGTCTAGCATCTTAGCAACGCCACAAGAAGGGCATAATAAACAACAAGCCACAGTCGGGCATCTTAGCGAAGCCACAGAAAGGGCATAATAAATAACAAGCCATAGTCGAGCATCTTAGCGACGCCACAAAAAGGGCATAATAAATAACAAAGTATTATCCGGGCGGTAGAACCAACCTTCAAGATGTTCCAAATAACCAAGTTTTTATCAAGTTAGTTTCCACACCACTGTCAGATGTCAATAATAAACATTTTTGTAAACCAATACTTGTGCTCCACGGATCGATAGTAAGACCGACACTTGACCTGTCAACCAACCATCCTTGACCATGGACACGGCTACTCGAATAGTTTTGACTCTGCAGAGGGTGTACTCCTTACCCACAACCAATGGGTTTCAATAGTCACTAGGACTAATCTCGCGCACGCTATTTTAGAAGCAAACACTCAGAACCAACACACACCCATTTTTACCCCCGCGAAGACCGGCATCATCCGGGCTACCCTGCCACGAAAAAACCATAAGACGGGGAGGCCAACATCCTCGACTAGCATGGGATCAAATTTCTACCGTGCGCTACAAGGGAGTGACCTCCCTGCTACTTCTCAAACAACATTGCCAGAAACTCACACATTGACGGAGACTTGCTTGCGTTGGTTTTTCCCTTGAAGAGGAAAGGGTGATGCAGCACAGAAGGAGTAAGTATTTCCCTCATTTTGAGAACCAAGGTATCAATCCAGTAGGAGAATCTCGTCATGTCCAGAGTACCTGCGCAAACACAAACGAGCTTGCACCCAATGGTATAAAGGGGTTGTCAATCCCTTCAAGATTGATTGCAAAGTGAGATCTGAAGGCGGAAAGTGCAACGAAGTAAAAGAGTAAGGCTGAAAATATGGTGTGAAGTAGACCCGGGGGCCATAGTGTTCACTAGAGGCTTCTCTCAAAATAGCAAATATTACGGTGGGTGAACAAATTACTGTCGAGCAATTCATAGAACTGCGCAAAGTCATGACGATATCTAAGGCAATGATCATACATATAGGCATCACGTCTGAGACAAGTAGACCGATACTTTCTACATCTACTACTATTACTCCACACATCGACCGCTATCCAGCATGCATCTAGTGTATTGAGTTCATGACGAGCAGAGTAATGCCTTAAGCAACATGACATGATGTAGAGGGATAAACTCAAACCAATGATGAAAACCCCATCTTTTTACCCTTGATGGCAACAACACGATGCGTGCCTCGCTACCCCTTCTGGCACTGGGTGAGGTCACCGCACGGTATGAACCCAAAACCAAGCACTTCTCCCATTGCAAGAATCATAGATCAAGCTGGCCAAACAATATCCACAACTCGAAGAGAATTACAAGGATATGAAACCATGCATATAAGACATCAGAAGAAACTCAAATAAGATTCATAGATAATGTGATCATAAATCCACAATTCATCGGATCTCGACAAACACACCGCAAAAGAAGATTACATCGGATAGATCTCCATCAAGATCATGGAGAACTTTGTATTGAAGATCCAAGAGAGAGAAGAAGCCATCTAGCTACTAGCTATGGACCCGTAGGTCTATGGTGAACTACTCACGCATCATTGGAGAGGTCATGGTGTTGATGAAGAAGCCCTCCATATTCGAATCCCCCTCTGGCAGGGCACCAAAACGTGCCCAGATGGGATCTTGCGGAGGCAGAAGCTTGAGGCGGCGGAAAAGTACTTTCGATGATCTCCTGATTTTTTTCTAGGATTTTAGGGAATATATAGGCAAAAGACCTAGGCAGAGGAGGTCCAGGGAGCCCACAAGCTTGGGAGGCGTGGGCCCCCTGGCCGTGGCTAGGGGGCTTGTGGTGTCCCTCATGGCCCCCTGCCTTGGTTCTCAAGTCTCCCAATCGTCTTCTGTTTTGGAAAAAATCTTTTCCTAAGTTTTATTCCGTTTGGACTCCGTTCAAAATCCTCCTCTTAAAATGGTCAAAAACATGGAAAAAACAGGAACTGGCGCTTGGCACGGAGTTAATAAGTTAGTCCAAAAAAAGATATAAAGGGCATACAAAACATCCAAAGTTGACAAGATAATAGCATGAAACCATCAAAAATTATAGATACGTTGGAGACATATCAAGCATCCCCAAGCTTAACTCCTGCTCGTCCTCGAGTAGGGAAGTGATAAAGACTGATTTTTTGATGTGGAATGCTACCTAGCATAGTTGTCCTTTGTAACTTCTTTCATGTGACATGAATGTTCAGATCCGTAAGATTCAAAACAATAGTTTGCTATTGACATGAAAACAATAATACTTCAAGCAAACTAGCAAGGTAATCATGAACTTTCGAAATAACAGGGCCAAAGAAAGTTATCCCTACAAAATCATATAGCCTGGCTATGCTCCATCATCCTCACACAACTAATTTAAATCATGCACAACCCCGGTATTGGCCAAGTAAATGTTTTCGCACTCTTACTTTCTCAAACCTTTTATAACTATCACGCAATACATGAGCGTGAGCCATGGATATAGCACTATAGGTGGAGTAGAGTGTGGTGGTGGTTGTGTGAAAAAAAAGGAGGAGATGGTCACATTGACTTGGCGTATCAAAGGGCTATGGAGATGCCCATTAATTGATATCAATGTGAATGAGTAGGGATTGCCATACAAAGGATGCACTAGAGCTATAAGTATGTGAAAGCTCAAAAGGAGAACTAGTGGGTGTGCATCCAATTTGCTTGCTCACGAAGACCTAGGGAAATTTGAGGAAGCCCATCATTGGAATATACAAGGCAAGTTATATAATAAATGTTCCCACTAGAATATGGTGGTGACAAAACGAGAGGCTCTCAATCATGAAGAACATGGTGCTATTATGAAGCACAGGTGTGGAAAAAGATAGTAGCATTGTCCCTTCTCTGTTTTTCTCTCTTTTTTTCTTTTTTTGTTTGGGCTCTTTGGCCTCTTTTTTTAATTATTGTGGGAAACTTAGGCCTATTTTTTCCTCACATGGGACAATGCTCTAATAATGATGATCATCACACTTTTATTTACTCACAGCTCAAAGCTTACAACGATGATGACTCTATAGGAAATGCCTCCGGCAGCGTACCGGGATGTGCAGCGATCGAGCTTGGCGTTTGACGTTGAAACATCTCGCTAGCTATCTTGCGATCATGCAAAGGAAATACGAGAGTGACGGCAGACGGAACGGTGGGAGTTGCATGGCAATATATCTCGGAATGGCTATTAAAATGCTATAGTAGGTAGGTATGGTGGCTGTTTTGAGGAAGGCATATGGTGGGTTTGTGTACCGGCGAAAATTGCGCGGCACTAGAGAGGCTAGCAATGGTGGAAGGTGAAAGTGCATCTATACCATGGACTCACATTAGTCATGAAGAATTCACATACTTGTTGCGAAAGTTTTTATTAGTAATCGAAATAAAGTGCTAAACGCATACTCCTAGGGGAAGGGTTGGTAGGTATTAACCATCGTGCGATCCCGACCGCAACACAAAGGATGATAATCAATAGATCAATTATGCTCCGACTTCCTAACACAGCGGTCCACCATACGTGAATGTTACGGGAATCACTAACTTCAACACAAGTATTTCTAGATTCACAACACCCTACTAACATAACTCTTAATATTACCAAATCCACGTCTCAAAACTAATTGGAGGAATCAAAACTTGTCTTTCTACTCAATGCACATGAAGTTGGAGGTTTTTGTATCCTCTTTGGGTACCTATCACCTTTGGGACTACTTTCATAGCACAAGCCAACTACGAAGTCATGCACCGCCGTGCTCTAAAAGATCTAAGTGAAGCACATAGAGCAAAATTATCTAGCTCAAAATATATAAGTGAAGCACGATGAGTATTCTAGCAAAATCACGATGAGTGCATGTCTCTCTCAAAAGGTTTTCAGCAAGGATGATTGTGACACATATCATGTGGTGAATAAAAATATAGCTCCAAGTAATGTTACCAATGGATTGAAGACGAAAGAGGGGATGCATTCCCGGGGCATCCCCAAGCTTAGGCTTTTCGGTGTCCTTGAATTGGGCTTGGGTTGCCTTTGGCATCCCCAAGCTTTAGCTCTTTCCACTCTTTATCGCTTTGTCCATGAGAACGTCACCCAAAACTTGAAAACTTCACAACACAAAACTTAAACAGAAACTCGTGATATCATTTGCACAAGAAAACAAACTACCCCCTTTTAGGTACTGTAGCAATCTTGATTTCTATTTATATTGGTGTTAGATTACTGTATTCTCACTTTTACATGGCTAGTACCCCCCCCCCGATACTATCCATAGTTTCATCAAAACTAGCAACCAACTCAACAAAAACAGACCAGTCTGTAGCAATCTGTATACTTCGTATACTTCTGTTACCTAAAAGTTCTGAAACATTACGACTACCTGGGCAAAAGTTATATCAACCAGCAGCAAAAAGAATCAACTCAAAAGCTCTTTCTGAATAAAAATGAAAAATAATCTCGTGAGCGAAAAGTTTCTATTTTTTCTAGCAGGATCAAACAACCATCACCAAGACTAGTCATAAAGGTTTTGCTTGGCTCAAACACAAAAACAAACACAAAAGACACTATCATAACAGAATTATGATGGTGTGGACGCAACAAAACATAAATAAAAAGATAAATTCATTGGGTTGCCTCCCAACAAGCGCTATTGTTTAACGCCCTTAGCTAGGCATAAAGCGATGGAATCACGTATCGTCGTCTTTGGTGCTCAAACCATAAGTAGCCCTCATCATGGATTCATAAGGCAATCTTATTTTCTTTCTAGTAAAATGCTCCATGCCCTTCTTTAAAGGAAATTTAAATCTAATATTCCCTTCCTTCATATCGATGATAGCACCGATAGTCCTTAGGAAAGGTTTACCAAGAATAATAGGGCATGTAGGATTGCAATCAATGTCAGGCACAATGAAATCCACGGGTACAAAGTTCCTATTTGCAATAATAAGAATATCATTGATCATTCCCATGGCTTTATTGACAGTAGAATCCGCAAGATGCAGATTGAGAGAACACTCTTCAATCTCATTAAAACCCAGAACATCACGTAAAGACTTTGGAATCGCGGAAACACTAGCACCCAAATCACACAAAGCATTGCATTCATAGTTTTTGATTTTGATTTGATAGTAGGTTCCCACTCATCATGAAGCTTTCTAGGGATAGAGACTTCCAATTCAAGTTTCTCTTCAGGAGATTTTTGAAGGGGAATGTAGCATGGGAAACAAAAATTTCCAACGGGTACGAAGACCTATCATGGTGAAGTCCATCTACGAGGGGGATTTCAGATCTACGTACCCTTGTAGATCGCACAGCAGAATCGTTAATAAATGCGGTTGATGTAGTGGAACGTCCTCACGTCCCTCGATCCGCCCCACCAAATGGCCCACGAACCGTCCCGCGATCCGTCCCACGACCCACTCCGATCTAGTGCCGAACGGACGACACCTCCGCGTTCAGCACACGTACAACTCGACGATGATCTCGGCCTTCTTGATCCAGCAAGAGAGACAGAGAGGTAGATGAGTTCTCCGGCAGCATGACGGCGCTCCGGAGGTTGGTGGTGATCTAATCTCAGCAGGGCTCAGCCCGAGCTCCGCACAAACGCGATCTAGAGGAAAAACCGTGGAGGTATGTGGTCGGGCTGCCGTGGAAAAGTTGTCTCAAATCAGCCCTAAAACCTCCGCATATATAGGTGGGAGGGGACGGGCCTTGCCTTGGGGCTCAAGGATCCCCAAGGGGTTCGGCCGAAGGGGGGAGGACGATTCCTCCTCCAATCCTAGTCCAACTAGGATTGGAAGGTGGAGTCCTTCCCTTCCTTCCCACTTCCCTCTTTTTTTCTTTCTCTTTGATTTTCTTATCTCCCTGCGCAGGGGCCTCTTTGGGCTTGCCCACCAGCCCACTAAGGGCTGCTGCAGCACCCCTAAGGCCTATGGGCTTCCCCGGGGTGGGCTGCCCCCCCCCCCCCCCCGGTGAACATCCGGAACCCATTGGTCATTCCCGGTACATTCTCGGTAACTCCAAAAAACCTTCCGGTAATCAAATGAGGTCATCCTATATATCAATCTTCGACTCCGGACCATTCCGGAAACCCTCGTGACATCCTGATCTCATCCGGGACTCCGAACAACATTCGGTAACCAACCATATAACTCAAATACGCATAAAACAACGTCGAACCTTAAGTGTGCAGACCCTGCGGGTTCGAGAACTATGTAGACATGACCCGAGGGACTCCTCGGTCAATATCCACTAGCGGGACCTGGATGCCCATATTTGATCCTACATATTCTACGAAGATCTTATCATTTGAACCTCAGTGCCAAGGATTCATATAATCCCGTATGCCATTCCCTTTGTCCTTCGGTATGTTACTTGCCCGAGATTCGATCATCAGTATCCGCATACCTATTTCAATCTCGTTTACCGGCAAGTCTCTTTACTCGTTCCGTAATACAAGATCCCGCAACTTACATTAAGTCACATTGCTTGCAAGGCATGTGTGTGATGTTGTATTACCGAGTGGGCCCCGAGATACCTCTCCGTCACACGGAGTGACAAATCCCAGTCTTGATCCATACTAACTCAACGGACACCTTTGGAGATACCTATAGAGCATCTTTATAGTCACCCAGTTACGTTGTGACGTTTGATACACACAAAGCATTCCTCTGGTGTCAGTGAGTTATATGATCTCATGGTCATAGGAATAAATACTTGACACGCAGAAAACAGTAGCAACAAAATGACACGATCAACATGCTACATCTATTAGTTTGGATCTTGTCCATCACATGATTCTCCTAATGATGTGATCTCGTTATCAAGTGACAACACTTGCCTATGGTCAGGAAACCTTGACCATCTTTGATCAACGAACTAGTCAACTAGAGGCTTACTAGGGACAGTATTTTATCTACGTATCCACACAAGTATTGTGTTTCCAATCAATACAATTATAGCATGGATAATAAACGATTATCATGAACAAATAAATATAATAATAACTAATTTATTATTGCCTCTAGGGCATATTTCCAACAATTTTGTCATAGCTTCGACGATATGATCGGTAAAGGCCTTGTTTTGGTTATAAGCGTGTGGAGAGTTTAGCATGGATTGCATCAAAGAAAAGCATTCAATCAAGGAGCAAATATCATAATCGAATTCCTTGAAATCCAAAGTAGAATTTCATTACTACTCAAGGTTTTAATATCTTCTACTCTACTTTCAATGCTCTTAGGATCAAGATAGATGGACTCCGAATCATTGGGGCATTTTTCAACCAAAGTGGATTCATATCCAGCCCCATCATCATTAGGTTTGACACAAGAAAACAAAGATTCAATGGGAGTCACACCAAGCACTTTAAGATCTTCGTGATTCTTATCACGAGAACACGCCTTTTTAAGCCATTCAAGTCTAGCACGAATTTGGGCGGTTCTTTCTTTGCTCTCACTCATGGAAACACGCATGGCTTTCAAAGTTTCATCCATACTGATCTTGGGAGGAGCACATTTAACTTTCAGAGCATCAATATCATGAGACATTCTATCAACGCTCCTAGCCAAATCGTGAATTTTGAGTAGATTTTCCTCTATGGACGCATTGAAAATATTTTGTGAGTTGATAAACTCTTTGATATTACTCTCTAGATCACAGGGTAATCTATTGTAATTTCCCTGAGTATTGTTGTAGGAGTTGCCAAAGTTATTAGAGGAGTTACTAGGAAAAGGCCTAGGAACATAGTTTCCTCTAAAAGCATTGTTGTTGCCAAAATTATTCCTACCAACAAAATTTACGTCCAAGCTAGTGTTGCTACTCTCAATCAAGGAAGACAAGGGCATATCGTTAGGATATAAAGGAGCACTTCTACTAGCAACCAAATTCATTAACTCATCCATCTTAGCACTCAACGAGTTAATTTCTTCTATAACGTGTACCTTTTTACTAGTAGGTGACCTTTCAGTGTGCCACTGAGAGTAGTTCGTCATGATATTGTCTAGGAGTTTTGTGGCTTCTCCTAACGTGATTTCCATGAACGTTCCACCTGAGGCGGAGTCCAAGATATTTCTAGAAGCGAAATTCAAGCCAGCGTAGAAGATTTGTATAATCATCCAAAGACCCAAGCCATGAGCGGGACAATTTCTAATCATCAAGTTCATTCTCTCCCAAGATTGTGCAACATGTTCATGATCAAGTTGCTTAAAATTCATGATATCATTACGGAGAGATATGATCTTATCCGGTGGAAAATACTAGGATATGTAAGCATCTTTGCACTTATTCCAAGAATCAATACTATTGTTGGGCAAAGACGAAAACCAAGTTTTTTCTCGATCTCGCAATGAGAAAGGAAAAGGCTTCAATTTAATCACATCATTATCCACATCTTTCTTATTTTTCATATCGCAAAGCTTAATGAAGGTATTAAGATGGGATGCGGCATCTTCACTAGGAAGGTCAGAGAATTGCTATTTCATAACAAGATTCAGGAAAGCAGCATTGATTTCGTATGACTCCGCACTAGTGGCGGGAGCTGTCACAGTACTAATGAAATCATTATTATTAGTATTCGAGAATTCACAAAGTTTGGTGTTTTCAGTCATGGTGACTTCAGCAACCAAGCAAGCACACAAGCGAACAAAGAGCAAGCGAGAGAAAAGGGCGAACGAAAAAGGCAAACGAAAAAGGCAAATATTTTTTTGTAAATATTTGTTTTTTCAGAAGTGGGGGAGAGGAAAAGGAGAGGCAAAAAAGTAAATGCAAGAGATGAGTTTGCGACACTTACTTGGATGAGTTCTTGACTTGATTCTCCCCGGCAACGGCGCCAGAAATCCTTCTGCTACTTCTCAAACAACAACGCGAGAAATTGACACATTGACGGAGACTTTCTTATGTTGGTTTTTACCTTGAAGAGGAAAGGTGATGCAGCACAGGAGCAGTAAGTATTTCCCTCAGTTTGAGAACCCAGGAATCAATCCAGTAGGAGAATCTCGTCAAGTCCAGAGTACCTGCGCAAACACAAACGAGCTTGCACCCAACGCTATAAAGGGGTTGTGAATCCCTTGAAGATTGATTGCAAAGTGAGATCTGAAGGCGGAAAGTGCAACGAAGTAAAAGAGTAACGCTGAAAATATGGTGTGGAGTAGACCCGGGGGCCATAGTGTTCACTAGAGGCTTCTCTCAAAATAGCAAATATTACGGTGGGTTAACAAATTATTGTCGAGCAATTGATAGAACCGCGCAAAGTCATGACGGTATCTAAGGCAATGAGCATACATATAGGCATCACGTCCGAGACAAGTAGACTGATACTTTCTGCATCTACTATTATTACTCCACACATCAACCACTATCCAGCATGCATCTAGTGTATTGAGTTCATGACGAACAGAGTAATGCCTTCAGCAAGTTGACATGATGTAGAGGGATAAACTCAAACTAATGATGAAAACCCCATCTTTTTACCCTTAATGGCAACAACACGATGCGAGCCTCGCTACCCCTTCTGTCACTGGGTGAGGTCACCGCACGGTATGAACCCAAAACCAAGCACTTCTCCCATTGCAAGAATCATAGATCAAACTAGCCAAACAAAACCCACAACTCGAAGAGAATTACAAGGATATGAAATCATGCATATAAGAGACCAGAAGAAACTCAAATAAGATTCATAGATAATTTGATCATAAATCCAGAATTCATTGGAACTCGACAAACACACCGCAAAACAAGATTACATCGGATAGATCTCCATGAAGATCATGGAGAACTTTGTATTGAAGATCCAAGAGAGAGAAGAAGCCTTCTAGCTACTAGCTATGGACCCGTAGGTCTATGGTGAACTACTCACGAATCATAGGAGAGGTCATAGTGTTGATGAAGAAGCCCTCCATATCCGAATCCCCCCTCCGGCAGGGCACCAGAACGTGCCCCGGATGGGATCTTGCGGAGACAGAAGCTTGTGGCAGCGGAAAAGTACTTTCGTTGATCTACTGATTTTTTCTAGGATTTTAGGGAATATATAGGCGAATGACCTAGGGCAGAGGAGGTCTAGGGAGCCCACAAGCCTGGGAGGCGCGGGCCCCCCTGGCCGCGGCTAGGGGGCTTGTGGGGTCCCTGGTGGCCCCCTACCTTGGTTCGCAAGTCTCCCGATCGTCTTCTCTTTGGGAAAGCATCTTTTCGGAAGTTTTATTCCGTTTGGACTCCGTTCAAAATCCTCCTCTGAAAAGGGTCAAAAACACGGAAAAAACAGGAACTGGCGCTTGGCACTGAGTTAGCAAGTTAGTCCCAAAAAATATATAAAAGGCATACAAAACATCCAAAGTTTGATAAGATAATAGCATGAAACCATCAAAAATTATAGATACGTTGGAGACGTATCACTCCCTCTCGGTCCCAGACCGAAAACATGTCACATCCCTAACCCTTAACCAAGATAGCATTGTGCTCATGTCTTCTTTGCATTTGCATCTAAGAAGTTTCAACAAAAACAACAAAGTGGTAAAGGAAAAACTCAAAACCCTCGCCACCATTTCAATTAAAGGAAATTTCAAACTAGTTCAAATCAATGAACCCAAAATGGCCTCAAGAAATGTTCAAACTTTCTGATAAATCATGAAAGTAAATGAGCATTGGAGAAAACTATTTTCTTGACACTTTAAGCATTTTAAATAAATGCAAAAGCCACTGGTTTCAAATTTAAAAATTTGAAATCAGAAACTATAATTTTCCAAAAATGTTGAAAGTCTTGGAAATGAGTGGGGATATTATAACAAATATTTCAGGAGGTCTAAAATAGTTTTTACTTTTTGTTTTGGAGCTGAAATAATTAGCTAAGCAGTAAATAGCAAAACAGAAAAACAAAAAAAACAGAAGAAAAAGGAAAAGAGTTACGTGTCCCCTAAGCCGGCCCGGCCCAACTCCCCGCTCGTCCCCTCCCTCGCGCCAGTAGGCAGCAGGAGGTGGCCGCCGCCTCCTCCGGCGTGGCCACGCACCTGCGTGCCTGCCTGGCCGCCGGTTCGCGCTGGCGACGACGGGGATAAGCTCCCCAGAGCTTCCCCTATCCATTCCCCGCCTCGGTTCTTCCCCTCCTCCCGGATCTCCTCCTTCTCCCTGCTGCCGCCATTAGAGCCGAGCTCGAGCTCGAGCTGGCCGTGCCCCTGGCCATAGGAACCCCTCCCAGAGCACGCCATTAGCTCCGCCTCGTCGCCCTGGTCATCTCTGCAGAAGCCGAAGCTTCCTCGAGCCCTGCAACGCCCGCAACGCCGTCGTCTTCCTCCTCCGGCCGCCGGACCTCTCCCGTCGATTCGTCGCCCCCAGGCCTTCCCCGAGCCGTCTGAGCTCTGCCCTGCACTCCCTGTGAGCATGCGGTCGTTTTCCCTAGGTTTTCCCCGTCGATCCCCTCCTCTAGCCCTAGTTTCACCGGAGCCCGACGAGGACCGCCGCTGCCGCTCGTCGCCGGTAGCCCTCTGATGTCCAGCTCGTCCTCCCGAGAGCACCAGCAGCTCCAGGACGACGCGTAGATGCCGTAGCAGCTAAGAACTGAGCGTGGATCCCTCTGATTCAAAGCCCCCGACGACGCCCGAGCTTCGGCCGCCGCCCCGGCTCGTCGCTGACGCCTCTTCCGGCGACCCTAGCCTCCCCAGATGGTCCTGCCAGATCGGCCACTTCGCGAGCATGCTGTAGCTGCAAACCGCGTGCGTTTTGGTGCTGTGCAGCGCCGTCTAGGTCGCCTCTGGCGAGCCCTCCGCCGCGGGTCTGGTCGCGACCACCCTCCGGTTGCCGTCGACGTGGCCGACCATTAGGGCGTAATCGCCCACCCCTCAGTCGCTGACAGAGGGCCCCACGCCTGGTCAAACCCCAATTAGGGGCTGGTCAGCGCGGGATTAGTCCCAGAGAGGCTGACCAGTGGGGCCCCCCTGTCAGGTTTGACCTGCGCAGGTCGGCTGACCTGCTGACGTCAGCCTGATGCAATAAATGGAATTTCCAGTATAAAAATAATTCAGGAAATTGCTAAAAATTGCAAAAATCATAGAAATTAATCTGTAACTCCAATGAAAATAAATTATATATGAAAAAGTATCAGAAAAATTCAAGGATTCTGATTATGCTCTTTTAAACTCTGTTTGAAAAAGTTACAGGATCCTAATTTGTGAAATAAGGAATAATTCAATTCTTTAATCACTTTATAAATGGAATTTGCAAAAATATCCAAATTTCATTATAAATACAATGATCACACACTGCCCTAGATATAAATCAGTACCATAACATGACTTTTCATGCATGTTAACATTAGGTTGATCTGAGCATCTGGTCGAGTCAATTGAACCGGTATCCGAGAATACCCGTTTGAATTGCTATTCGAATGTGATTCAAATCAACTCTAAACCTAAAACATCTTGATTATAATAACCTATCACTTGCATTCTCATGCCATGCTCATGCATCATTTTGATTGCATATGTTTGTTATTGAATGTTGGCATTCATTTCGGTAGGCTCCGCACCCCCGGATTCCACCGAATATCCGTCTGACGGATATCGTTCCTCCTCTGAGCAACAAGGCAAGCAACCCTTTTGATCATCACGATAACTCCTATGTTCTTGCTCCTGAACCTATTTATTGCATTAGGATCAAATGCTTCAACTGCTTTTGCCACGATAGTTGGACCCACTTCCTTTGCATGACTTAACCTTGTCACAGTAAATAGCCGAACCTTGCAACCTAGCATACCTGGTAGTTGCTTGAGCTATGATGTGCCTTATCCTGCTATGCATGCTATGCTTAGAGTTGTGTATGGTCTGTCATCTGGGAGATGAACAGAAATGTGGAATGTGTTCGGTGAGCAAAGGTCGTGTGTTGAACTTGATTTGGTAAAGGTACCGGTGAAAGGCTGTGTAGGAGTACATGGCGGGTTGTTTCATTGGAACCGTCCTTAGGAACTGAGTTCCGTGTATGTAATCCAAGACTAGATACTACCACATGTTGGGCCCTGAAATATGACCCCGCTCGGCCTATTAATCGCGTAGTACTCGGTCCAGGAGTTGCAAGTAGTTTCTGGTGTTTATAGTAATGCTGGAGGCCATGCATGGTGCTGACCTGAGAGGTGGACCGTGATGCGGTAGGCAGTGGCACGGTGTACCAAGTGGCACCCGGATGGTGGGCTTGGGAACCCTGCGCACATCGTTTGAGGCCGTGGCGGAAACCTCGGCCGGACTTCCGTACGGGTTACTCTCAGATAGGCGATAAACCTGGACTAGGTACTAGTGTGGTTAACGGTCGTGGCCGACTCCCTCGCTGGGCTTCCGCTTGAAGGTTGCCGAGGTGCATGACGTGCACATGGCGATAAGTGGCGGGAGCGTGTGTGACGAAGTACACCCCTATAGGGTTATGATCTATTCGAATAGCCGCGTCCGCGGATATGGACTACTTGGAGACATATGTTGTTCATAGATAACTTCAATGGCTACTCATAAAATTATCAAGATAAGCGTGAGTGTCGTGGACGGCATTTCTGTATGGAGACGGAATGATTCCACGATAGTGTATTGTTGTGGTGTTAGTGGACTCGTGTGCGAGAAATCAAGTTGTCAAAACTAATTTCAAAAAAGCAAGTTGTCTAGCCACGAGTCAAATGCTGGCTTCCCGCATGAAACCCCACAATACCTTTTGATACCTTGCATGAGTAGTTAGTTCTCCTAAAGTCTTGATGAGTACCTTCGTACTCATGTTTGTTTAGTAAATGTTGCAGAGGTTGCTAATTACCCTAATGGAGGGTTCTTCATAGACATCGACGACGACGAGTAGCTGGTGTCCCAGCTACGATCTGGCCCTACGTCGGCTCTGTAGTATAGTCAGGCCATGTGCCTTCTAGTTGCTCTGTCTGTACCCAGACAGTTTATAACTCTTCCGCTGGCTTGTAATTGTGTGACTGCTATTATGGGTCGAGAGACCCTTAATGTGTAATATTATGTGTGTGGCTCTTCCGAGCCTCTTAAATAAAGCTTGTATGGTTATGGTTATGTTGTGATGCCATCGATGTATCTATACATATTGATATGCCATGCGTACGTGTGTCTTACTTGATATGTATGGGGTTCGAATACCTAGTCATGAACTTTAGTAGCACTCCTTACAAGGAAATGCCCCTTTGTGATCCAACGAGCCTTGGTAGTTCGCTACTGCTCCGGACACATTGGTTGACCGGCATGTGTCCTTCTTAGCTGCTGTGCCTGTCCCCTTTGGGGAAATGTCACACGACGTAATGGAGTCCTTGTAGCTTGCTACGACTCGTCTACGTTCGTTGGTGACCGACACCTGCTTTGTTGGGTCATGTATGCCTGTCCTTGTGCGGAACTGCCACTTTGGTTTATGACTAGACATGTCGATCCGGGTTCTTTGACATTGGATTGCTAGCGACACTATCGCATACGTGAGTCAAAAGACGCAAACGGTCCCGGCTAAGGTAAGGCTGCAGCCGTGGATTTAACCGTGCGTGAGACCACAAAGGGATGCGTTGTGTTACAGGCTGTATTCCTATGGCTTAGGATCGGGGTCCCGACATCGTTGGTATCAGAGCCTGACTGACTGTAGGATTACTAAGCCAAACTGGTCGAAGTTGAGTCTAGAATTTCTTAGTTATATATAGGGGAATTGTTTGTGGAAGGGAACGTAACACACTTGTTCTCTTCTCTAGACATTCTATCCTGGTCATCCTCGTCTTCTCCGCGGGAATTAAGGACTAGATTTCTCATCTTCTCCTAGGCTCGTGTTTCCGATCGGTAGCTTATAGGACTACGGGTCGAGAGATATTGGGTTTCTTTTATTCCTAGGAAGCAGGAAGTAAGTTTGGTGACCAGAGAATTGAACTTGATAGTTGAGTGGTTACGCTATTCCATTTTGGGTTGTCTCAAATTTGTTTTTGAGCATTTATAGCCGTTATGCTGCCCAATTTTTCATTCGGAGCTCTAATGCTTTTGCATTACTCTCTATTTACAGATGCCTGGTTGTCCTTCTCGTCAGGTGGTACGTCTGACCAGGTGCATTGATGTACCGGGTCATACGGCCATGCTGGTCAGGGTGATGTCGGTGTGCGGTTACCGCTGGTACCCCGAGTACACGGTAGAGGAACAGTACCGAGACTTCAACCAGAGCCAGTACATCTGCACTGTTAGGGTATTTCCAGACTACCCTGGAGCGGAGAAGCCAATCCATTGGTCCTATGGGTTGGGGGTCACCGTTGACATGGCAGTACAGGATGCTGCCTATTCAATGCTGACCATTATGAGAGCGAGACATGCACTGTTGCAGAATTCAGAGTTCTGCTATGTTCCGGCCTCTCAGTCTGGTGAAGAGGGATACCTCAGTGGAGTCTATTTTGATTCTTCTATGGAGGATCCACTTCTGCAGTCCACTGTTGAGATGCTAGAGAACAAAGACAAGGATGCTCGTGCTCTCCGCATGGAGCTTTATGCTACCCGTGCCCATCTGTGGACAGCTTTGACGCAGCTGGCACCGGTAGTCCAGACAGGGTATGGAGAGATGGAGATGCTGAATCCTGTTAGGACCCATCTTCCGGCTCACGTTGACTGGCCAGCTATAGGAGGAGTCACACCTCTTCGGGGACCCCTCTTACCACCGGTCAGGGGACCAAGGCCACATCCGTGTCCTTACGGATCCCAGGGATCTCAGGCTAGAGTGTTTCCTCATCCGCAGGTTGAGCTTCCAGGTCATGGAGGTAACCTCTATGAGATGTTCTATGCGGATGCCTAAGCTATGAGCGGAAGGATAGTATGGTAGTAGCCGTATGTTCACAGTCCTGCGTGACTTGTGGAGTATGGTAGTAATGTGAAACGAATTCCGGAGGCCTAGATAAATAATGTATAGGAAGCTTGTAAGCCTCTGATGAGTAGTTCCACCATTTCAGTAGTTTGCTCTTCGAGTAAGTTTGTACTGAACTATGTAAGGGTGTGTATGAACCATGGTGTATATATAGCAGTTGCTTGTTACCATGTTGTTCGGATATTCATTTCCGCATTCCGTGTGTTCAGTACATTCTTAATCCATAGTTAGTATTGATATGATATTGGTCTAAGCTATGAGTTTGTTTGTCAGGATATTGTTCACCAGGTTGAACCGTGCCCCTGCTCATGAGCAAGGTGAGGGTAGTCAAGCTTCGCAGGAAGACCTGCCTCACCCACCTTCTCTGGTAGAAGTGATGCTTGAGGCAGAAAGAAACAAAAGGGAGACCAACCGACTGCTAGAGCGTATTGAGCAGAATACGGCTCGACAGCCTAAGAATACTGCAGTGTCCCTCAATGACTTTGTGAAGCTGAATCCTCCAAAGTTTCATCATTCCGTCGATCCCCTCGACGCTGATGACTGGCTGTGCAGCATTTCACGCAAGATTCGCTCTGCGAATGTGTCTGAGGCCGACAAGGTGACCTTTGCGGCGTATTTCCTGGAGGGACCCGCCAATCTGTGGTGGGAGAATTTTGAAGCTATGCGTCCCGCTGAACCAGTGGCCACATGGGCAAACTTCAGTGCAGCTTTTCGTCTGCACCATATTCCAGAGGGCCTGATGGACAGAAAGAGAGAGGAGTTCTGTGCCTTCACTCAGGGCAAGTTGTCTGTGGATGCCTATAGCCGCGAGTTCGGTAACCTCGCCCGCTATGCAACAGAGGAGGTATCTACTGACGCCAAGAAGCAAGCAAGATTCCGTAAGGGTCTGAGCCCTGAGCTCCGTCGAGATCTACGCCTCCATGAGTGTGCAAGCTTTCAAGCCCTGGTCAACAAAGCGATCAGTGCGGAGACTGGTCATACTGACTTCGAAGCCACAAGGAAGCACTCCCGTGACTTTGGCTCATCTTCTGGTTCCGCGTTTCAAAAACGCAGGCTGTGGGTTCCAAACAGTTCTCTGCCGCCAAGATACACTCCGAGGCCATCCTACGTGGCGCCTCAGACGAATCAGGCCAGCCCTCCATCAAAAGCTTATGGTGGTCCAGCTAGCAATGCTGCACCACGTGCCATCCAGGTGATATGCTACAAGTGTGGAGAACCAGGGCATTATTCCCGTGAGTGTCCTCAGAATGTGGGTGCCAAGCAACCCGGAAAATCCGTCGGGCAGGCCAAGTCGGGTAAAGCGTTTTATGTGAAGCCAACTCCTGCACGTGGCCGTGTGAACTATGTGTCAGCAGAAGAAGCTGCAGAGGATCCCGACGTCATGTTGGGTACGCTTCTTGTTAATCATCACCCAGCGTCCGTTCTCTTTGACACTGGGTCTTCTCATTCCTTCATTTCAGAAAGTTATGCACAGTTGCATAACATGTCATTTTGTGATATGCCAATCCCATTGGTTGTCCAAACCCCTGGTAGTAAATGGAAAACCTCTAGGATAACCTATGGCAATGAAATTCTAGTAGACAGGCTAGTTTTTCTAGCCTCATTGATAGCATTGAAATCTTCGAATATTAATATCATCTTGGGCATGGACTGGATGTCAGCTCACTATTCCAAGATTGATACTCAATCTAGAAATGTCCAGCTTACCCATCCCTCGGGTGAGATAGTAAATGTCTCTACTCGAGTTGCCAAATGCCAGCTCTACTCCTTAAATGCCAACCCTCTTCCGGAACTTGAAGACATTCCGGTAGTCCGTGACTTCCCGGATGTTTTTCCAGAGGAACTGCCAGGAATTCCACCTGACAGAGATGTAGAGTTTGTGATAGATCTTGTTCCGGGAACTGTCCCAATAGCCAGGAGACCTTATAAGATGGCACCCCTAGAGCTAGCCGAACTTAAGAAGCAATTAGATGAGGCCTTGAGCAAGGGTTTCATTCGTCCTAGCTCTTCTCCTTGGGCTTGTCCCGTCCTCTTCGTCAAGAAGAAAGACGGAACGGATCGGATGGTTGTAGATTACCGACCAGTTAACCTGGTCACCATTAAGAACAAGTATCCGCTCCCCAGGATCAATGATCTGTACGATCAGCTCGCTGGATCCTCAGTCTTCTCCAAAATGGATTTGAGGTTGGGATACCATCAAATCAAGATTAAGAACGGGGACATTCCAAAAACGGCTTGTGTTACTCGTTATGGCCAATATGAGTACACCGTTATGTCCTTCGGTTTAACCAATGCCCCAACCACCTTCTCTCGGCTGATGAATTCAATCTTTATGGAGTATTTGGATAAATTCATCGTAGTATACTTCGATGATATTCTCATCTACTCAAGGAATGAACAAGAACATGCCGAGCATCTAAGGCTGGTATTGATGAAACTTCGAGAGCATCGCCTTTATGCCAAATTTTCAAAATGTGAATTCTGGTTACCAGAAGTGACCTATCTAGGCCACGTAATCTCTGGTAAGGGTATTGCTGTCAATCCCGAGAAAGTTCAAGCTGTCCTTGATTGGACTCAACCTGAATCGGTTAAGCAAGTTAGGAGTTTTCTTGGTCTAGCGAGCTATTGTCGCCGCTTCGTCGAGAATTTCTCCAAGGTTGCAAAGCCTCTGACTGAACTCCTCAAGAAGGATAAAAAGTTCGAGTGGACACCACAGTGTGAGCATAGTTTTCAGGAACTGAAAAGACGCCTGACTTCCGCACCTGTGTTGCTACCACCAGATTTTTCCAAGGACTTTGTTATCTATTGCGACGCCTCGCGACAAGGATTAGGTTGCATTCTCATGCAAGATCGTCATGTGATCGCATACGCATCTCGACAGTTGCGTCCACATGAGGATAATTATCCCACACATGACCTTGAGCTTGCAGCTGTGGTCCATGCACTAAAAACCTGGCGACATTACCTTCTGGGTAATCGTTGCGAAATATTCACTGATCACCAAAGTCTGAAATATATCTTCACCCAACCGGATTTGAATCTCAGGCAAAGACGGTGGGTTGAGTTGATCTCCGATTACGACTTAGGGATAACTTACACCCCGGGGAAGGCCAATGTTATGGCCGATGCACTAAGTCGTAAATCTTATTGTAACAATTTGATGCTACAACAAGGTCAACCACATCTCCATGAGGACTTTCGGAAGTTGAATCTTCATATTGTTCCTCAAGGATTCCTTTCTACCCTGGTGGCGAAGCCTACTCTTAAGGATCAAATTATAACTGGCCAAAAGCGTGACAAGGGTATATCACGGATCAAGGAGAATATTTTTAGCGGAAACGCTAAAGAATTTTCCATGAATGATCAAGGTGTTGTGTTCTTCCAGAATCGTTTAGTGGTTCCTAAGAACCCACATCTAAGGCAGTTAATCCTTAAGGAGGCTCATGATTCCCCTCTCACCATTCATCCCGGTAGTACTAAGATGTATCAGGACCTACGCCAGAGATTCTGGTGGACTAGGATGAAGAGAGAAATTGCTGAGTTCGTTGCTAACTGCGATGTTTGTCGTCGAGTTAAGGAAGAACATCAAAGGCCTGCTGGCACCCTTCAACCTTTAGCTATTCCTGAATGGAAATGGGATTAAGTTAGCATGGATTTCATTACCGGATTTCCCAAGACCAAGAATGGAAATAATGCTATCTTTGTGGTCATTGACCGTCTTTCCAAAGTGGCTCATTTTCTTCCTGTTCGTGAGAGTATAACAGCTAGCCAGCTAGCAGAGTTATATATCTCTCGAATAGTGTCTCTTCATGGTGTTCCCCTGGAAATTAACTCGGACCGTGGAAGTATCTTTACTTCTCGCTTCTGGGAAAGTTTTCAGAATGCCATGGGGACTCACTTATCTTTTAGCACTGCTTTCCATCCTCAATCAAGTGGTCAAGTAGAAAGAGTGAATCAAATTCTAGAAGATATGCTCCGAGCTTGTGTTATATCGTTCGGTATGAATTGGGAGAAGTGTCTTCCATTCGCCGAATTCGCTTATAACAACAGTTATCAATCAAGCTTGGGCAAAGCCCCTTTTGAAGTTCTCTATGGACGAAGATGTCGAACCCCTCTTAATTGGTCAGAAACCGGAGAGAGGCAACTCTTTGGCCCGGACATGATCCAGGATGTAGAAGAGCAGGTTCGCATTATTCGTGAAAAGTTGAAAACAGCCCAGTCTCGTCAAAAGAGCCAATATGATCGTCATCATAAGGCTGTGACCTTTGAAGTTGACGAGAAGGCTTACCTTCGGGTTACACCTTTGAAGGGTACCCATCGTTTCGGTATCAAGGGAAAGTTGGCTCCTCGTTACATTGGACCTTTTCGCATTCTTGCCAAACGAGGAGAAGTTGCCTACCAGTTGGAACTTCCTCCGCATCTTTCCAAGGTTCATGATGTTTTCCACGTCTCGCAACTCAGGCGTTGCTTTTCGGATCCTATCCGTGAAGTGGACCACGAAACGCTTGATCTACAAGATAACCTTTCCTACCGAGAATACCCCGTGCGTATTCTTGATCAAGCTGAGCGTACCACTCGACGTCGAAACCTCAAGTTTCTTAAAGTTCAATGGGCAAATCATTCTGAAAAGGAGGCAACTTGGGAAAGAGAGGATCGTCTCCGACTCGAATATCCTGCATTATTCCCGACGACTTCTAAATCTCGGGACGAGATTCTTTTGAGTGGGGGTGAGTTGTCACATCCCTAACCCTTAACCAAGATAGCATTGTGCTCATGTCTTCTTTGCATTTGCATCTAAGAAGTTTCAACAAAAACAACAAAGTGGCAAAGGAAAAACTCAAAACCCTAGCCACCATTTCAATTAAAGGAAATTTCAAACTAGTTCAAATCAATGAACCCAAAATGGCCTCAAGAAATGTTCAAACTTTCTGATAAATCATGAAAGTAAATGAGCATTGGAGAAAACTATTTTCTTGACACTTTAAGCATTTTAAGTAAATGCAAAAGACACTGGTTTCAAATTTAAAAATTTGAAATCAGAAACTATAATTTTCCAAAAACGTTGAAAGTCTTGGAAATGAGTGGGGATATTATAACAAATATTTCAGGAGGTCTAAAATAGTTTTTACTTTTTGTTTTGGAGCTGAAATAATTAGCTAAGCAGTAAATAGCAAAACAGAAAAACAAAAAAAAACAGAAGAAAAAGGAAAAGAGTTACCTGTCGCCTAAGCCGGCCCGGCCCAACTCCCCGCTCGTCCCCTCCCTCGCGCCAGTAGGCAGCAGGAGGTGGCCGCCGCCTCCTCCGGCGCGGCCACGCACCTGCGTGCCTGCCTGGCCGCCGGTTCTGGCGACGACGGGGATAAGCTCCCCAGAGCTTCCCCTATCCATTCCCCGCCTCGGTTCTTCCCCTCCTCCCGGATCTCCTCCTTCTCCCTGCTGCCGCCATTAGAGCCGAGCTGGAGCTCGAGCTGGCCGTGCCCCTGGCCATAGGAACCCCTCCCAGAGCACGCCATTAGCTCCGCCTCGTCGCCCTGGTCATCTCTGCAGAAGCCGAAGCTTCCTCGAGCCCTGCAACGCCCGCAACGCCGTCGTCTTCCTCCTCCGGCCGCCGGACCTCTCCCGTCGATTCGTCGCCCCCAGGCCTTCCCCGAGCCGTCTGAGCTCTGCCCTGCACTCCCGGTGAGCATGCGGTCGTTTTCCCTAGGTTTTCCCCGTCGATCCCCTCCTCTAGCCCTAGTTTCACCGGAGCCCGACGAGGACCGCCGCTGCCGCTCGTCGCCGGTAGCCCTCCGATGTCCAGCTCGTCCTCCCGAGAGCACCAGCAGCTCCAGGACGACGCGTAGATGCCGTAGCAGCTAAGAACTGAGCGTGGATCCCTCTGATTCAAAGCCCCCGACGACGCCCGAGCTTCGGCCACTGCCCCGGCTCGTCGCCGACGCCTCTTCCGGCGACCCTAGCCTCCCCAGATGGTCCTGCCAGATCGGCCACTTCGCGAGCATGCTGTAGCTGCAAACCGCGTGCGTTTTGGTGCTGTGCAGCGCCATCTAGGTCACCTCCGGCGAGCCCTCCGCCGCGGGTCTGGTCGCCGGCGACCACCCTCTGGTGGCCGTCGACGTGGCCGACCATTAGGGCGTAATCGCCCACCCCTCAGTCGCTGACAGAGGGCCCCACGCCTGGTCAAACCCCAATTAGGGGCTGGTCAGCGCGGGATTAGTCCCAGAGAGGCTGACCAGTGGGGCCCCCTGTCAGGTTTGACCTGCACAAGTCAGCTGACCTGCTGACGTCAGCCTGATGCAATAAATGGAATTTCCAGTATAAAAATAATTCAGGAAATTGCTAAAAATTGCAAAAATCATAGAAATTAATCTGTAACTCCAATGAAAATAAATTATATATGAAAAAGTATCAGAAAAATTCAAGGATTCTGATTATGCTCTTTTAAACTCTGTTTGAAAAAGTTACAGGATCCTAATTTGTGAAATAAGGAATAATTCAATTCTTTAATCACTTTATAAATGGAATTTGCAAAAATATCCAAATTTTATTATAAATGCAATGATCACACACTGCCCTAGATATAAATCAGTACCATAACATGACTTTTCATGCATGTTAACATTAGGTTGATCTGAGCATCAGGTCGAATCAATTGAACCGGTATCCGAGAATACCCGTTTGAATTGCTATTCGAATGTGATTCAAATCAACTCTAAACCCAAAACATCTTGATTATAATAACCTATCACTTGCATTCTCATGCCATGCTCATGCATCATTTTGATTGCATATGTTTGTTATTGAATGTTGGCATTCATTTCGGTAGGCTCCGCACCCTCGGATTCCACCAAATATCCGTCTGACGGATATCGTTCCTCCTCTGAGCAACAAGGCAAGCAACCCTTTTGATCATCACGATAACTCCTATGTTCTTGCTCCTGCACCTATTTATTGCATTAGGATCAAATGCTTCAACTGCTTTTGCCACGATAGTTGGACCCACTTCCTTTGCATGACTTAACCTTGTCACAGTAAATAGCCGAACCTTGCAACCTAGCATACCTGGTAGTTGCTTGAGCTATGATGTGCCTTATCCTGCTATGCATGCTATGCTTAGAGTTGTGTAAGGTCTGTCATCTGGGAGATGAACAGAAATGTGGAATGTGTTCGGTGAGCAAAGGTCGTGTGTTGAACTTGATTTGGTAAAGGTACCGGTGAAAGGCTGTGTAGGAGTACATGGCGGGTTGTTTCATTGGAACCGTCCTTAGGAACTGAGTTCCGTGTATGTAATCCAAGACTAGATACTACCACATGCTGGGCCCTGAAATATGACCCCGCTCGGCCTATTAATCGCGTAGTACTCGGTCCAGGAGTTGCAAGTAGTTTCTGGTGTTTATAGTAATGCTGGAGGCCGTGCATGGTGCTGACCTGAGAGGTGGACCGTGATGCGGTAGGCAGTGGCACGGTGTACCAAGTGGCACCCGGATGGTGGGCTTGGGAACCCTGCGCACATCGTTTGAGGCCGTGGCGGAAACCTCGGCCGGACTTCCGTACGGGTTACTCTCAGATAGGCGATAAACCTGGACTAGGTACTAGTGTGGTTAACGGTCGTGGCCGACTCCCTCGCTGGGCTTCCGCTTGAAGGTTGCCGAGGTGCATGACGTGCACATGGCGATAAGTCGCGGGAGCGTGTGTGACGAAGTACACCCCTGCAGGGTTATGATCTATTCGAATAGCCGCGTCCGCGGATATGGACTACTTGGAGACATATGTTGTTCATAGATAACTTCAATGGCTACTCATAAAATTGTCAAGATAAGTGTGAGTGTCGTGGACGTCATTTCCGTATGGAGACGGAATGATTCCACGATAGTGTATTGTTGTGGTGTTAGTGGACTCGTGTGCGAGAAATCAAGTTGTCAAAACTAATTTCAAAAAAGCAAGTTGTCTAGCCACGAGTCAAATGCTGGCTTCCCGCATGAAACCCCACAATACCTTTTGATACCTTGCATGAGTAGTTAGTTCTCCTAAAGTCTTGCTGAGTACCTTCGTACTCATGTTTGTTTAATAAATGTTGCAGAGGTTGCTAATGACCCTAATGGAGGGTTCTTCGTAGACATCGACGACGACGAGTAGCTGGTGTCCCAGCTACGATCTGGCCCTACGTCGGCTCTGTAGTATAGACAGGCCATGTGCCTTCTAGTTGCTCTGTCTGTACCCAGACAGTTTATAACTCTTCCGCTGGCTTGTAATTGTGTGACTGCAATTATGGGTCGAGAGACCCTTAATGTGTAATATTATGTGTGTGGCTCTTCCGAGCCTCTTAAATAAAGCTTGTATGGTTATGGTTATGTTGTGATGCCATCGATGTATCTATACATATCGGTATGCCATGCGTACGTGTGTCTTACTTGATATGTATGGGGTTCGAATACCTAGTCGTGAACTTTAGTAGCACTACTTACAAGGAAATGCCCCTTTGTGATCCAACGAGCCTTGGTAGTTCGCTACTGCTCCGGACACATTGGTTGACCGGCATGTGTCCTTCTTAGCTGCTGTGCCTGTCCCCTTTGGGGAAATGTCACGCGACGTAATGGAGTCCTTGTATCTTGCTACGACTCGTCTACGTTCGTTGGTGACCGACACCTGCTTTGTTGGGTCATGTATGCCTGTCCTTGTGCGGAACAACCACTTTGGTTTATGACTAGACATGTCGATCCGGGTTCTTTGACATTGGATTGCTAGCGACACTATCGCATACGTGAGTCAAAAGACGCAAACGGTCCCGACTAAGGTAAGGCTGCAGCCGTGGAGTTAACCGTGCGTGAGACCACAAAGGGATGCGTTGTGTTACAGGCTGGATTCCTATGGCTTAGGATCGGGGTCCCGACAAAACACCTATGCCCCCTGACCGGTTGACTGGATTTATTCCAGGGCCATGGAGACCTTCATCCGAGCCCCTCTACTTGGTGTTTAACTGATAATAGGTTCACGACCGACTACACCGCATTCCCTTTCGGAAAAACTGTGGTAGCACGAAATAAAAGGCGACTCACTGACAAGACTCGATCTAGGTCGATACTGGAGTTATTAAAATTCATCCCATTACTATCATATTCCCGGCATGACTAGGCCACAACCTATGACGTCCCATGTGGCTAGGCTATCTATGGCCTCTCATCACCACATTTGGTCATCATTGTCACATATATCAACATATTAAGTAATATGTTAATGCAGCAGTTGATCTAACAATTTTATCACCAAACATCACATCAAGTGTTCAAACATGCTTTCCTGGTTCAACGTAGTCGGGATTGAGCTAGGTGAAGTTGACGGTGGCGTTTCCCTCGTCGAAATCTATGTCACATACATCGAATGCTAACGTAAGTGCTAAGGCTTAAGTATTGTCTCCAAATATATTTTAATAAATATGAAAATAAACTAGACAACAAGAGAAAGATTTTGCAAAAAGAATCATTGAAAATCCCCTTGTAGTTTAAAAGTTATAAAGAAAATGAAATCAGGGGCTGATCTATAATGAATCTTTCGAGGGGGTAGACAAAGAAACAGAAAACGCCTTTGGAGAAAACACGCGAGCCACGGAGAAAGCACATTCTGCAGCAAGGCGCCTTCGTAAAGTGGTTCAGATAAGAAAAGAACCCTAACGAGGGGGTCCCACCAATCTGGTTTAAAAGACCCCCGACGACAGAAGCTCGCGGCGGTCGTCGGTGACGATCCACGGCAACGCATGGGCAACTAAGGGCACAAGAGCATTCAGAGTGTGCTTCTGCGTTGGTGCCTGGTGGAAACGGTTGTTGGTGAGCACCACGTCCACGACTTCTTCTTCTCCGGTAGACGTCGGCAGCGGGCACACCTGGATCTCACCGGAGGGAGTATCTACCACCAAATTGATGCGCGGGTTAGAGGGATAGGTTCACCAGTGGACTACTCACTAAGTTTGGGGTGCACTCGTTCATTCACGACAAAGGATTTTGCCGGGACCCGAGGATGATCGAGGCCACCGGAGTCAGGGAAGGAGACCTCCCCGAGCTCCTGTGATGGCTTGAGTGTGGCTGTGAGAAGAGGTGGGGTGGTGTTGGGCTCCTTAGCTGCTCGAGGCCTCCTATTTATAGGCGGTTCGAGGTGGTTGTCGTGACGGAGCAACTCCGGTGCGGATCACGGTGAACGGTAAGGATTAGCAGGTCTTAAGGTGGCGAGTTAGTGTACTTCACCTACTTGTTGGAAATATGCCCTAGTGGCAATATAAAATAGTTATTATTATATTTCCTTGGTCAAGATAATCATTTATTATCCATGCTAGAATTGTGTTGATTGGAAACTAAAATACATGTGTGGATACATAGACAACACACTATCCCTAGTAAGCCTCTAATGGACTAGCTTGTTGATCAAAGATGGCCAAGGTTTACTGACCATAGACATGAGTTGTTATTTGATAACGGGATCACATCGTTAGGAGAATGATGTGATGGACAAGACCCAAACTATAAACATAGCATATGATCATGTCAGTTTACTACTACTACCTCTGTAAACTAATATAAGAGCGTTTAGATCACTATTTTAGTTATCTAAACACTCTTATATTAGTTTGCAGAGGGAGTACTATTTTCTGCATGTCAAAGTATCTGTTCCTATGACCATGAGATCATGCAACTCCCGAGAACCTGAGGAATGCCTTATGTGTATCAAACATCACAACCTAATTGGGTGACTATAAAGGTGATCTACAGGTATCTCCGAGGGTGTCTCTTGGGTTGGCATGGATGGAGACTTCGATTTGCCACTCTGTGTGACGGAGAGGTATCTCTCGTCCCACTCGGTAATACAACATCACAATAAGCTTGCAAGCAATGTGACTAAGGAGTTAGTAATGGTATCTTGTATTATAGAACGAGCAAACTGACTTGTCGGTGACGAGATTGAGCTAGGTATGGAGATACTGATGATAGAATCTCGGGCAACTAACTTACCGAAGGACAAAGGGAATAGCATATGTAGGAACCTTGACATTGAGGTTCAACCGATGAAAGATCTTTGTAGAATATGTAGGAACCAATATGGGCATCCAGGTCCCGCTATTGGTTATTGACCGGAGAGTGTCTCGGTCATGTCTACATAGTTCTCAAACCCATAGGGTCTACACACTTAAGGTTCGGTGAGGATATAAGCATAATTGAATCATAGTGTTGGTGACCGAAGGTTGTTCGGAGCCTCGGATGAGATCTCAAACGTGACGAGGAATTCCAGAATAGTCCGGAGATGACGATTGATATATTGGATGAAGGTCATCGGATTCTGGAAGTGTTCCGAGGCATACCGAGGGATTCACGGAGTGCCGAAAGGGGTTTCGGGAGGCCCCGACAATTGTTGGGGGGCATCAGAGGCCAAGGAGAGGGGCATCACAACCCACGAGGGGGCTGGATGCAGCCCCTCTCCCCAATCCACTTCGGCCGAAGGTGGTGGGCCTCTTTGGGGCGCAGCCAGCTGATAACCCACAAGTATAGGGAATTGCAACAGTTTTCGAGGGTAGAGTATTCAACCCAAATCTGTAGATTCGACACAAGGGGAAGCCAAATAATATTCTCAAGTATTAGCAGTTAAGTTGTTCATTCAACCACACCTGAAAGACTTAGTATCTGCATCAAAGTATCAGTAGCACAGTTGTGTGATAGCAACAGTAGCAACGGTAACCAGTAGCAGCGGTGACAGTAGTAGCGACAGAGTAACAGTAGCAGCAGTGACAGCAGTATCGGCAGAGTAACAGTAGCAGCAATAGGAAAAACTCGTAGGCATTGGATCGGTGATGGATAATTATGTCAGATGATATTCGTCATGCAACAGTTATAACACGGAGAGATATGTAGCTAGCTCCAGTTCGTCAATGTAATGTAGGCATGTATTCTGTATGTAGTCATACGTGCTTAGGGAAAAGAACTTGCATGAATTCTATTGTCCATCCCTCCCGTGGTAGCGGGGTCCTCATGGAAACTACAGGATATTAAGGTTCTCCTTTTAATAGAGAACCGGAACAAAGCATTAGCACTTAGGGAATACATGAACTCCTCATACTATGGTCATCTCCGGGAGTGGTTCCGGCAATTGTCACTCCGGGGTTGCCGGGTCATAACACATAGTAGGTGACTACAACTTGCAAGATAGGATCAAGAACACACATATATTGACGAGACCATAATAGGTTCAGATCTAAAATCTTGGCACTCGGGCTCAAGTGACAAGCATTAAGCATGGCAAAGTAGTAGCAACATCAATCTCAGAACATCGTGGATACTAGGAATCAATCCCCATCAAAACTAACTCGATTACATGATAGATCTCATCCAACCAATCACCGTCCAGCAAGCCTATGATGAGATTACTCACGAACGGTGAAGAGCATCATGGAATTGGCGATGAAGGAAGGTTGGTGATGACGATGGCGACGATCTCCCCTCTCCGGAGCCCAGAACGGACTCCAGATCTGCCCTCCAGAGGAAGAACAGGTGGCGGCGGCGCCTCCGTATCCTAAAACGCGATGAACTCTTCTCCTTTATTTTTTTTGGGCGAAAGGGACTAAATAGAGCTGGAATTGGAGGCGGTGGAGCTCCGTGGGCCCCACAAGCCTGCTAGGCGCGACCAGGGGGGCGCCTGGTGGGCTTGTGGGCTCCACGTTCCACTTATCCGGTTGATTCTTGCGCCGGTATTTTTTATATATTCCAAAAAAAATTCTCGAAAATTTCCAGGTCATTATAAGAACTTTTATTTCTGCTCAAAAACAACACCATGGCAATTCTGCTAAAAACAACGTTAGTCCGGGTTAGTTCCATTCAAATCATGCAAATTAGAGTCCAAAACAAGGGCAAAAGAGTTTGGAAAAGTAGATACGACGGAGATGTATCAACTCCCCCAATCTTAAAGCCTTGCTTGTCCTCAAGCAGTTCAGTTGACAAACAGAAAGAGACAAAAGAAAAACTTTTACGAACTCTGTTTGATCTTGTTGTTGCAATTATGTCTAACTCATATTCAGATTTTCAACAAGATCATAAGCAAACCACATAAGCAATGACATTTAGGTCTCAAGAGGAACTCATATCAATGGCATAATCAACTAGCGAGCAATAATAATAAGTTTCAAACGTCAACACTTCAATCAAAACAATCATGAAGCAGTACGAACAGATGGTATCTCGCTAGCTCTTTATGAGACCGCAAAACAGAAATGCAAAGCACCTTCAAAGACCAAGGGCTGACTGAACATTGTAATTCATGGCAAAGAAGATCCAGTCACAGTCATAATCAACATCAGTTAAAAGCAAAGCATAAAAATGACAGAGGTGCTCTCTAATTGGTGCTTTTATAAGAAGAGGATGACTCAAAAGAAACATAAATAGATAGGCCCTCTCCAGAGGGAAGCATTGATTTTCAGATGTGCCAGAGCTCAAGCTTTTTAAAACAGAGATAATAATTTTGGGTGGCATGCTTTCATTGTCAACGCGATGATCAAGAGTTTTCACCATCTTCCATGCTACACATACTATAGGCGGTTCCCAAACAGAAAAGTAAAGTTTTGACTCCCCCATCACCAATCAATCACACTCCACGACTAGTCGAATACTCGGGTGCCGTCCATACCAACATCAATCCAGGGGGAGTTTTGTTTGCAATTATCTTTTCGATTTGAGCATGGAACTGGGCATTCCAATTACCGGCCCCTTTCTCGTGAATGATCGTGAATAAACACATATCGAGGATGACACGCCTAGCATGGAAGATACTGATCGCCCCTTGTCACCACATGAGCGGTTCAGGCATGCAAAACAGATTATTTCTTGAAGGTTTAGAGAGTGGCACATGCAAATTTACTTGGAACGGCAGGTAGATACCACATATAGGTAGGTATGGTGGACTCATATGGACCAACTTTGGGTTTATGGAAGTGGATGCACAAGCAGTATTCCTGCTTAGTACAAGTGAAGGCTAGCAAAAGACTGGGAAGCAACCAACTAGAGAGCGACAACAGTCATGAAAATGCATTAGGATTAACCAACACTGAGTGCAAGCATGAGTAGGACATAAATCACCATGAACATGAATATCATAGAGGCTATGTTGATTTTCATTCAACTACATGCGAAAACATGCGCCAAGTCAAGCCACTTGAATCATTCAAAGGAGGACACCATCCTATCATACTACATTATAATAATGTCAAAATTCATGTTGGCATCCAAGACAAACCATGATAAGCTCCTAGCTAATTAAGCATGGCATCAGAAACTATGATCTCTAAGTTGTCATTGCAAACATGTTTCTCTCACAACAAAGCTGAATTGGGAATGATGAGCTAGTCAAATTTACAAAAACAAAATAGATTGAGTTCATACCAGCTTTTCCAGGCTCAGTCACTTCGTCATATATCGTCATTATTGCCTTTCACTTGCACGACCGAATGATGTGAACAATAATAAGAATGCTCGTGCATTGGACTAAGCTGGAATCTGCAAACAAACACAATGGAGAAGACAAAGTAATATGGCTCTTTGACAAATAAACAGATATGCATGCGAGAGCCACTAAACATTATAACCATGGTCCTCTACCTTGACCCAAAGAAAAAGAAAACTATTTACACGGGAAAGCTCCCAACAAGAAAAAGAAGAACGAGAAATCTTTTTGGGTTTTCTCAAACTAGACAAACACACGAGAAGAAAGCGAGAAAAAGAAATAAACTAGCATGGATGATACAGTGGCAAAGTGTGAACACCGACTAACAAAGTGAAAGCATAAGCATGAATATAAAGTCGGTGAGAAACACGTACTCCCCCAAGCTTAGGCTTTTTGCCTAAGTTGGTATACTCCCATGGAGGGAAATAACCGTCTTCGGGGTACTCCGTAGTGGACTGAGGGTGCCACTGCTGGGTGAGCTCCTCTGGCTCCCAGTAATAAACTGGCGTCTGGTACTCGACTGGTAGCTTGGGCACGGGCGCCTGTGGTGGCGATATGCCCCAATATGCGTAGATGTCCGAGGTCATAATAATGTACCTACCTAGATGAAGATTGAACAAGGAAGGAGCAGGCAAAGTAATAGTCTCACGGGTACCCTGCTATCATGGCGAACCAGGTTATAAATCATCCTCTTATTTATATCTTTATCAATAAAGTCATGGCGAACCATGCTATCGTAATCTAGATATCTCTCAGGAAGAAGAATCTCTTCTTCCTCGTGCAGTCTAGTAGGTATCTCAAAATGTCTAGCAGGACGGGTAGCATAGATACGTCCATAAACAATGCATTTAGGACGGTTTGTGTTCAACCGTTGAGCTACTATAGCGCCCAAGCTATAAGTTTTATCATTATAAAGGGGTTTGCGCAAAACCGCAAGATCTGAGGAGCTGAGGGCCCCAGCTTTCCCACGACCGATCAAACATTTTCCACGAATAATGAGAAGTACCGAAGCAAGGGAAAATGTATGCTAGCAGCTCTAGCGCAAGACACTCCTCTCTCCTCTCCTACAACAATAGTATCTATGAAAGCCTCCAAGTCCCGTGGACGAGGTTCATGAATATCCCCAACATAAGGTAATTTACAAATACTACAAAAATCCTGAAGTGACATGCGATGGGGGATATCATATAATTTGAACTCAACCATAGGAGGACTCTTCCTTGGATAGAAATTAAAGCTTTGCACGAAAATATTAGTGAGGAGGAGGTATTGCGGACACTTATCTTCAACGAAGGCAGTAAGGCATGCGTTCTCCACCAAGTAGTAAAAGTCCTCATAAAGTTTGGCGGCGCGTTGGAACACATCGCTTGGCTACTCGCACGCTCGAACTTCTGCAACTCGGGGGGCCAGATACTTGGATTTTTTCTTCTCATTTTCATCATCCTTGGGGTCACGGCTTGAAGAGCCTCTTAAGTACCTCCTCATCTTTTCCTTTTTCTATCTCTGAAAATTTTAGTGACTCTAAGGAAAAGTGAACAAGGCTCAACGAAACTCATAGCAACTACTCCGACAAGTGCCTAGAGGCCATATCACGCATCAAAACTACTTGGGACCAGCTAAAATTAGCATGCAAAGCTCAAGAACATGGTCACCAAGGCAGCAAAAATACGCGACGTATAAGGCACTAGAGAAAAAACTAATTGGACCGATGGAGGAGTCACATACCAAGGAGCAATTTCCCCAAAACAGTTTAGTGAATGGGGCTTTGCACAAGGAGATCAAAAATCGCAGCAAGAAGAGCAAAAACACGGGTTTGAGCTGCATAATGAATTTTTCTGGAGGTAGGAGAAGGAGATGGGAGCTGGAATAAGTGGAGGGGGCACATGGGCCCCACAAGACTGGTAGGCGCGGTCAGGGGGGTGCCCGCTACTCCTGGGCTTGTGGCCCACTGGTGCATCCCCCTGACTAGCTCTCCCTCTCAGAATTTTTCAAAAATTCCATAAAAATCATACTTGATTTTCACGGCATTTGAAGAACTTTTATTTTTGGGACACTTTTCTACGGGACGCAAAAAGCAGAAAACAGGGAAAACTAAAGCTAAATCTATCATTTTTCTTCTAAGCAACCGAAGGTGAAAGCTTGGAATAGAGGCTTTTGACTCCTCGATTCATCCATCCCATGGTCATCGAAAGAAATCCATCAATGAGGTTGATCAAGTCTCCTTGACAAACTTTTTCGAATCGCAAAAGAAAACGGAGAATTTTCGAATAGTCACTAGGTTACCTCAATGGGGATGTGCATATCCCCAACAAGAAAATCATACTTCATCTTAAGAATAGGTATAGGGCATTCAAAGCTCCCAATAAGAATCGATGAAGTTTTTTCAATAGCATTGATGCAATGTACTCGATATTGTTTCTTCGGAAAGTGCATCGTATGCTCATTACCGTTAACATGGAAAGTGACATTGCCTTTGTTGCAATCAATAACAGCCCCTGCAGTGTTTAAAAAGGGTCTTCCAAGGATGATAGCCATGGCATCATCCTCGGGAATATCCGGAATAACAAAGTCCGTTAAGATAGTAACGTTAGCAACCACAACAGGCACATCCTCGAAATGCCGATAGGGAAAGCAGTTGATTTGTCTGCCATTTGCAAGGAGATTTCAGTGGGTGTCAACTTATCCAATTCAAGTCTGCGATAAAGAGAGAGAGGCATAACACTAACACCGGCTCAAAGGTCGCATAAAGCAGTTCTAACGTAGTTTGATTTAATGGAGCATGGTACAGTGGGCACTCCGGGATCACCTAGTTGCTTAGGAGTTCCACCCTTGAAGGTATAATTAGCGAGCATGGTGGAAATCTCAACCTCAGGTTTCTTCCTCTTATTAGTCACAATATCCTTCATGTACTTAGCATATGGAGACATTTTGAGCATATCTGTCCAACGCATTTGCAGAAAGACAGGTCTAATCATTTCAACAAATCGCTCAATATCCTCATCATCCTTTTTCTTGGATGGTTTGGGAGGAAAGGGCATGGGTTTCTGAACCCATGGTTCCCTTTCTTTACCATGCTTCCTAGTAGTGAAGTCATTCTTATCGTATCTCTTATTCTTAGGTTGTGGCTTATCAAGATCAACACTAGGTTCAATCTCCACATCCTTATCATTGCTAGGTTGAGCATATTCATGAACATCACTATTGATATTATCATTAGGCTCATGTTCATCGCCTGATTGTGTTTCAGCATCAGAAACAGAGACATCGTTTGGATTCTCAGGTGTAACAACAACAGGGTTGCTAGCGTGCAAGTTCCTATCATCTTTCTTCTTCTTCCTAGGATGACTAGGTGCATCAGTGCTAACTCCTTGAGAATCTTGTTCAATTCTCTTAGGATGACCCTCAGGATACAAAGGTTCCTGGGTCATTCTACGGCCTCTAGTGACGACTCTGACAGAATTGTCATTCAACTCATTGAGCAAGTCATTCTGAGCCTTAAGTACTTGTTCTACTTGAGTAGTAACCATAGAGGCATGTTTACTCAAAAGCTTAGGATCATTGACGTTTCTATCCACACAAGCACTTAAATGACTAAGCATACAAGCATTCTGTTCCAATTGTCTGCTAACATAATCATTGAAACTTTGTTGTTTGGCAACAAAGTTATCATATTCACCCACGCATAATCTAGCAGATTTATCAAAAGGAATATCACTCTCATTGAATCTACGAAGAGAAATTACCTCTACTACCTGTATCGGGTTATCAAGACTATGGATCTCTTCGATAGGTGGTAGATTTTTGACATCTTCAGATTTAATGCCTTTGTCTCGCATAGATTTCTTAGCTTCTTGCATATCTTCAGGACTGAGGAATAGAATACCTATTTTCTTGGGAGTTGGCTTTGGAGGTGGTTCGGGAATAGTCCAACCATTCTCATTGCACAAGATATTATTCAATAGGATCTCAGCTTGTTCTACAGCTCGTTCCCTAAAAACACAACCAGCACAACTATCTAGGTGGTCTGTAGAAGCATCGGTTAGTCCATTATAGAAGATATCAAGTATTTCATTCTTCTCAAGAGGGTGATCAGGCAAAGCATTCAGCAGCTGGACAAGCCTCCCCCAAGCTTGTGGGAGACTCTCTTCTTCAACTTGCGCAAAGTTGTATATTTCCTGCAAGGCAACTTGCTTCTTATGGGTAGGGAAATATTTTTCAGAGAAGTAGTAGATCATATCCTGGGGACTACGCACACAACCAGGAGCAAGAGAAGTGAACCATGTCTTAGCATCATCCTTTAGCGAGAAAGGAAACAACTTATGGATATAGTAGTGGCGGACCTTTTCCTCACTCGTGAATAGGGTGGCTATATCGTGCAGTTTGGTAAGATGTGCTACAACCGTTTCAGACTCATAACCATGAAAAGGATCAGATTCGACCAAAGTGATTAAGTCAGGGTCGACAGAGAATTCATAATCCTTATCGGTCACAAAGATAGGCGAAGTAGCAAACTTTGGGTCGTATTTCATCATAGCGTTCAAAGATTTTTCTTTCCACTTGCGCAGCAATTTCTCAACATCATAGCTATCTCTACAAGCAAGAAAGTACTTAGCTATCTCTCCCTCCATAACATAACCCTCACGGATATCAGGCAATTCATATCTAGGAGAGCTAGTTCTAATAGGTGAAATAGCAGGTTCTACTTCAATAATCTCAGCAGTTTCAGAAGTATCATCACATCTAGCAGTAACTCTAGCAATTTGTGCATCAAGGAATGCACCTAGTGGCAAAGCATTATCAAGCAAAGCATCATCACAAGCATCATGGACAGCAGAAGTAGCATCATCAAGCACAGGCGACACATCAAAATTTCTAGCAGGAGGTGGTGTCGCAAACTTATAAATAACTGAAGGTGAATCAAGTGCAGAGCTAGATGGCAGTTCCTTACATGTCCTCGTAGTTGAGGGCAAAACTTTAGTTTTTGGATCTCTCGGATTCCTCATAGTGATCAGCAGACATAAATCCCAAGTAACTCAGAGAATAGAGCTATGTCTCACCGGCAATGGTGCCAGAAAATAGTCTTGATAACCCACAAGTATAGGGGATCGCAACAGTTTTCGAGGGTAGAGTATTCAACCCAAATATGTTGATTCGACACAAGGGGATGTCAATGAATATTCTCAACTATTAGCAGTTAAGTTGTCAATTTAATCACACCTGAAAGACTTAGTATCTGCAGCAAAGTATCAGTAGTAGAGTAGTGTGATAGCAACAGTAGCAACGATAACCAGTAGCAGCAGTGACAGCAGTAGCGACAGAGTAATAGTAGCAGCAGTGACAGCAATAGCGGTAGAGTAACAGTAGCAGCAGTAGGAAAAACTCGTAGGCATTGGATCGGTGATGGATAATTATGCCGGATGATATTCATCATGCAACAGTTATAACATGGAGAGATATGTAGCTAGCTCCAGTTCGTCAATGTAATGCAGGCATGTATTCTGTATATAGTCATACGTGCTTAGGGAAAAGAACTTGCATGACATCTATTGTCCATCCCTCCCGTGGCAGCGGGGTCCTAATGGAAACTACGGGATATTAAGGTTCTCCTTTTAATAGAGAACCGGAACAAAGCATTAGCACTTAGTGAAAACATGAACTCCTCATACTATGGTCATCTCCGGGAGTGGTTCCGGCTATTGTCACTCTGGGGTTGCCGGGTCATAACACATAGTAGGTGACTACAACTTGCAAGATAGGATCAAGAACACACATATATTGACGAGAACATAATAGGTTCAGATCTGAAATCATGGCACTCAGGCCCTAGTGACAAGCATTAAGCATGGCAAAGTAGTAGCAACATCAATCTCAGAACTGTCACATCCCTAACCCTTAACCAAGATAGCATTGTGCTCATGTCTTCTTTGCATTTGCATCTAAGAAGTTTCAACAAAAACAACAAAGTGGCAAAGGAAAAACTCAAAACCCTAGCCACCATTTCAATTAAAGGAAATTTCAAACTAGTTCAAATCAATGAACCCAAAATGGCCTCAAGAAATGTTCAAACTTTCTGATAAATCATGAAAGTAAATGAGCATTGGAGAAAACTATTTTCTTGACACTTTAAGCATTTTAAATAGATGCAAAAGCCACTGGTTTCAAATTTGAAATTTGAAATCAGAAACTATAACTTTCCAAAAATGTTGAAAGTCTTGGAAATGAGTGGGGATATTATAACAAATATTTCACGAGGTCTGAAATAGTTTTTACTTTTTATTTTGGAGCTGAAATAATTAGCTAAGCAATAAATAGCAAAACAGTAAAACAAAAAAAACAGAATAAAAAGGAAAGGAGTTACCTGTCGCATAAGCCGGCCCGGCCTAACTCCCCGCTCGTCCCCTCCCTCGTGCCAGTAGGCAGCAGGAGGTGGCCGCCGCCTCCTCCGGCGCGGCCACGCACCTGCGTGCCTGCCTGGCCGCCGGTTCACGCTGGCGACGAAGGGGATAAGCTCCCCAGAGCTTCCCCTATCCATTCCCCGCCTCGGTTCTTCCCCTCCTCCCGGATCTCCTCCTTCTCCCTGCTGCCGCCATTAGAGCCGAGCTCGAGCTCGAGCTGGCCGTGCCCCTGGCCATAGGAACCCCTCCCAGAGCACGCCATTAGCTCCGCCTCGTCACCCTGGTCATCTCTGCAGAAGCCGAAGCTTCCTCGAGCCCTGCAACGCCCGCAACGCCGTCGTCTTCCTCCTTCGGCCGCCGGACCTCTCCCGTCGATTCGTCGCCCCCAGGCCTTCCCCGAGCCGTCTGAGCTCTGCCCTGCACTCCCTGTGAGCATGCGGTCGTTTTCCCTAGGTTTTCCCCGTCGATCCCCTCCTCTAGCCCTAGTTTCACCGGAGCCCGACGAGGACCGCCGCTGCCGCTCGTCGCCGGTAGCCCTCCGATGTCCAGCTCGTCCTCCCGAGAGCACCAGCAGCTCCAGGACGACGCGTAGATGCCGTAGCAGCTAAGAACTGAGCGTGGATCCCTCTGATTCAAAGCCCCCGACGACGTCCGAGCTTCGGCCGCCGCCCCGGCTCGTCGCCGACGCCTCTTCCGGCGACCCTAGCCTCCCAGATGGTCCTGCCAGATCGGCCACTTCGCGAGCATGCTGTAGCTGCAAACCGCGTGCGCTTTGGTGCTGTGCAGCGCCGTCTAGGTCGCCTCCGGCGAGCCCTCCGCCGCGGGTCTGGTCGCCGGCGACCACCCTCCGGTGGCCGTCGACGTGGCCGACCATTAGGGCGTAATCGCCCACCCCTCAGTCGCTGACAGAGGGCCCCACGCGTGTTCAAACCCCAATTAGGGGCTGGTCAGCGCGGGATTAGTCCCAGAGAGGCTGACCAGTGGGGCCCCCTGTCAGGTTTGACCTGCACAGGTCGGCTGACCTGCTGACGTCAGCCTGATGCAATAAATGGAATTTCTAGTATAAAAATAATTCAGGAAATTGCTAAAAATTGCAAAAATCATAGAAATTAATCTGTAACTCCAATGAAAATAAATTATATATGAAAAAGTATCAGAAAAATTCAAGGATTCTGATTATGCTATTTTCAACTATGTATGAAAAGGTTACAGGACCCTAATTTGTGAAATAAGGAATAATTCAATTCTTTAATCACTTTATAAATAGAATTTGCAAAAATATCCAAATTTCATTATAAATACAATGATCACACACTGCCCTAGATATAAATCAGTACCATAACATGACATTTCATGCATGTTAACATTAGGTTGATCTGAGCATCAGGTCGAATCAATTGAACCGGTATCCGAGAATACCCGTTTGAATTGCTATTCGAATGTGATTCAAATCAACTCTAAACCTAAAACATCTTGATTATAATAACCTATCACTTGCATTCTCATGCCATGCTCATGCATCATTTTGATTGCATATGTTTGTTATTGAATGTTGCCATTCATTCCGGTAGGCTCCGCACCCCCGGATTCCACCGAATATCCGTCTGACGGATATCGTTCCTCCTCTGAGCAACAAGGCAAGCAACCCTTTTGATCATCACGATAACTCCTGTGTTCTTGCTCCTGCACCTATTTATTGCATTAGGATCAAATGCTTCAACTGCTTTTTCCACGATAGTTGGACCCACTTGCTTTGCATGACTTAACCTTTTCACAGTAAATAGCCGAACCTTGCAACCTAGCATACCTGGTAGTTGCTTGAGCTATGGTGTGCCTTATCCTGCTATGCATGCTATGCTTAGAGTTGTGTATGGTCTGTCATCTGGGAGATGAACAGAAATGTGGAATGTGTTCGGTGAGCAAAGGTCGTGCGTTGAACTTGATTTGGTAAAGGTACCGGTGAAAGGCTGTGTAGGAGTACATGGCGGGTTGTTTCATTGGAACCGTCCTTAGGAACTGAGTTCCGTGTATGTAATCCAAGACTAGATACTACCACATGCTGGGCCCTGAAATATGACCCCGCTCGGCCTATTAATCGCGTAGTACTCGGTCCAGGAGATGCAAGTAGTTTCTGGTGTTTATAGTAATGCTGGAGGCCGTGCATGGTGCTGACCTGAGAGGTGGACCGTGATGCGGTAGGCAGTGGCACGGTGTACCAAGTGGCACCAGGATGGTGGGCTTGGGAACCCTGCGCACATTGCTTGAGGCCGTGGCGGAAACCTCGGCCGGACTTCCGTACGGGTTACTCTCAGATAGGCGATAAACCTGGACTAGGTACTAGTGTGGTTAACGGTCGTGGCCGACTCCCTCGCTGGGCTTCCGCTTGAAGGTTGCCGAGGTGCATGACGTGCACATGGCGATAAGTGGCGGGAGCGTGTGTGACGAAGTACACCCCTGCAGGGTTATGATCTATTCGAATAGCCGCGTCCGCGGATATGGACTACTTGGAGACATATGTTGTTCATAGATAACTTCAATGGCTACTCATAAAATTGTCAAGATAAGCGTGAGTGTCGTGGACGGCATTTCCGTATGGAGACGGAATGATTCCACGATAGTGTATTGTTGTGGTGTTAGTGGACTCGTGTGCGAGAAATCAAGTTGTCAAAACTAATTTCAAAAAAGCAAGTTGTCTAGCCACGAGTCAAATGCTGGCTTCCCGCATGAAACCCCACAATACCTTTTGATACCTTGCATGAGTAGTTAGTTCTCCTAAAGTCTTGCTGAGTACCTTCATACTCATGTTTGTTTAATAAATGTTGCAGAGGTTGCTAATGACCCTAATGGAGGGTTCTTCGTAGACATCGACGACGACGAGTAGCTGGTGCGAGAAATGTCGGCTGTGTAGTATAGTCAGGCCATGTGCCTTCTAGTTGCTCTGTCTCTACCCAGACAGTTTATAACTCTTCCGCTGGCTTGTAATTGTGTGACTGCTATTATGGGTCGAGAGACCCTTAATGTGTAATATTATGTGTGTGGCTCTTCCGAGCCTCTTAAATAAAGCTTGTATGGTTATGGTTATGTTGTGATGCCATCGATGTATCTATACATATCGGTATGCCATGCGTACGTGTGTCTTACTTGATATGTATGGGGTTCGAATACCTAGTCGTGAACTTTAGTAGCACTCCTTACAAGGAAATGCCCCTTTGTGATCCAACGAGCCTTGGTAGTTCGCTACTGCTTCGGACACATTGGTTGACCGGCACGTGTCCTTCTTAGCTGCTGTGCCTGTCCCCTTTGGGGAAAAGTCACGCGACGTAATGGAGTCCTTGTAGCTTGCTACGACTCATCTACGTTCGTTGGTGACCGACACCTGCTTTGTTGGGTCATGTATGCCTGTCCTTGTGCGGAACTGCCACTTTGGTTTATGACTAGACATGTCGATCCGGGTTCTTTGACATTGGATTGCTAGCGACACTATCGCATACGTGAGTCAAAAGACGCAAACGGTCCCGGCTAAGGTAAGGCTGCAGCCGTGTAGTTAACCGTGCGTGAGACCACAAAGGGATGCGTTGTGTTAGAGGCTGGATTCCTATGGCTTAGGATCGGGGTCCCGACAGCGTTGGTATCAGAGCCTGACTGACTGTAGGATTACTAAGCCAAACTGGTCGAAGTTGAGTCTAGAATTTCTTAGTTATATATAGGGGAATTGTTTGTGGAAGGGAACGTAACACTCTTGTTCTCTTCTCAAGATATTCTATCCTGGTCATCCTCGTCTTTTCCGCGGGAATTAAGGACTAGATTTCTCATCTTCTCCTAGGCTCGTGTTTCCGATCGGTAGCTTATAGGACTATGGGTCGAGAGATATTGGGTTTCTTTTATTCCTAGGAAGCAGGAAGTAAGTTTGGTGACCAGAGAATTAAACTTGATAGTTGAGTGGTTACGCTATTCCATTTTGGGTTGTCTCAAATTTGTTTTTGAGCATTTACAGCCGTTATGCTGCCCAATTTTTCATTCGGAGCTCTAATGCTTTTGCATTACTCTCTATTTACAGATGCCTGGTTGTCCTTCTCGTCAGGTGGTACGTCTGACCAGGTGCATTGATGTACCGGGTCATACGGCCATGCTGGTCAGGGTGATGTCGGTGTGCGGTTACCGCTGGTACCCCAAGTACACGGTAGAGGAACAGTACCGAGACTTCAACCAGAGCCAGTACATCTGCACTGTTAGGGTATTTCCAGACTACCCTGGAGCGGAGAAGCCAATCCATTGGTCCTATGGGTTGGGGGTCACCGTTGACATGGCAGTACAGGATGCTGCCTATTCAATGTTGACCATTATGAGAGCGAGACATGCACTGTTGCAGAATTCAGAGTTCTGCTATGTTCCGGCCTCTCAGTCTGGTGAAGAGGGATACCTCAGTGGAATGTATTTTGATTCTTCTATGGAGGATCCACTTCTGCAGTCCACTGTTGAGATGCTAGAGAACAGAGACAAGGATGCTCGTGCTCTCTGCATGGAGCTTTATGCTACCCGTGCCCGTCTGTGGACAGCTTTGACGCAGCTGGCACCGGTAGTCCAGACAGGGTATGGAGAGATGGAGATGCTGAATCCTGTTAGGACCCATCTTCCGGCTCACGTTGACTGGCCAGCTATAGGAGGAGTCACACCTCTTCGGGGACCCCTCTTACCACCGGTCAGGGGACCAAGGCCACATCCGTGTCCTTACGGATCCCAGGGATCTCAGGCTAGAGTGTTTCCTGATCCGCAGGTTGAGCTTCCAGGTCATGGAGGTAACCTCTATGAGATGTTCTATGCGGATGCCTGAGCTATGAGCGGAAGGATAGTATGGTAGTAGCCGTATGTTCACAGTCCTGCGTGACTTGTGGAGTATGGTAGTAATGTGAAACGAATTCCGGAGGCCTAGATAAATAATGTATAGGAAGCTTGTAAGCCTCTGATGAGTAGTTCCACCATTTCAGTAGTTTGCTCTTCGAGTAAGTTTGTACTGAACTATGTAAGGGTGTGTATGAACCATGGTGTATATATAGCAGTTGCTTGTTGTTGGAAATATGCCCTAGAGGCAATAATAAATGTATAGTTATTATTATAATTCCTGTATCAAGATAATAGTTTATTATCCATGCTATAATTGTATTGAATGAAGACTCATTTACATGTGTGGATACATAGACAAAACACCGTCCCTAGCATGCCTCTAGTTGGCTAGCCAGTTGACCGATGATAGTCAGTGTCTTCTGATTATGAACAAGGTGTTGTTGCTTGATAACTGGATCACGTCATTGGGAGAATCACGTGATGGACTAGACCCAAACTAATAGACGTAGCATGTTGATCGTGTCATTTTGTTGCTACTGTTTTCTGCGTGTCAAGTATTTATTCCTATGACCATGAGATCATATAACTCACTGACACCGGAGGAATGCTTTGTGTGTATCAAACGTTGCAACGTAACTGGGTGACTATAAAGATGCTCTACAGGTATCTCCGAAGGTGTTAGTTGAGTTAGTATGGATCAAGACTGGGATTTGTCACTCCGTGTGACGGAGAGGTATCTCGGGGCCCACTCGGTAATACAACATCACACACAAGCCTTGCAAGCAATGTAACTTAGTGTAAGTTGCGGGATCTTGTATTACGGAACGAGTAAAGAGACTTGCCGGTAAACGAGGTTGAAATAGGTATACGGATACTGACGATCGAATCTCGGGCAAGTAACATACCGAAGGACAAAGGGAATGACATACGGGATTATACGAATCCTTGGCACTGAGGTTCAAACGATAAGATCTTCGTAGAATATGTAGGATCCAATATGGGCATCCAGGTCCCGCTATTGGATATTGACCGAGGAGTCTCTCGGGTCATGTCTACATAGTTCTCGAGCCCGCAGGGTCTGCACACTTAAGGTTCGACGTTGTTTTATGCGTATTTGAGTTATATGGTTGGTTACCGAATGTTGTTCGGAGTCCCGGATGAGATCACGGACGTCACGAGGGTTTCCGGAATAGTCCGGAAACGAAGATTGATATATAGGATGACCTCATTTGATTACCGGAAGGTTTTCGGAGTTACCGGGAATGTACCGGGAATGACGAATGGGTTCCGGGAGTTCACCGGAGGGGGGCAACCCACTCCGGGGAAGCCCATAGGCATTTGGGGGGTCACACCAGCCCTTAGTGGGCTGGTGGGACAGCCCACCAATCCCCTATGCGCCAAGAGAGAAAAAATCAAAGGAAAGAAAAAAAAAGGAAGAAGTGGGAAGGGGGAAGGACTCCCTCCCACCAAACCAAGTAGGACTCGGTTTGGGGGGGGGGAGAGTCCTCCCCCCTGGCTCGGCCGACCCTTTGGGGATCCCTTGGACCCCAAGGCAAGGTCCCCCTCCCTCCTCCTATATATATGGGGCTTTTAGGGCAGATTTGAGACGACTTTCTCACGGCTGCCCGACCACATACCTGCATAGTTTTTCCTCTAGATCGCGTTTCTGCGGAGCTCGGGCGGAGCCCTGCTGAGACGAGATCATCACCAACCTCCGGAGCGCCGTCACGCTGCCGGAGAACTCTTCTACCTCTCCGTCTCTCTTGCTGGATCAAGAAGGCCGAGATCATCGTCGAGTTGTACGTGTGCTGAACGCGGAGGTGCCGTCCGTTCGGTACTAGATCGTGGGACTGATCGCGGGATTGTTCGCGGGGCGGATCGAGGGACGTGAGGACGTTCCACTACATCAACCGCGTTCTATAAACGCTTCTGCTGTACGATCTACAAGGGTACGTAGATCACTCATCCCCTCTCGTAGATGGACATCACCATGATAGGTCTTCGTGCGCGTAGGAAAATTTTTGTTTCCCATGCGACGTTCCCCAACAGTGGCATCAGAGCCAGGTTCATGCGTAGATGTCTTCTCGAGTAGAACACAAAAGGTTTTGTGGGCGGTGATGTGCGTTTTGCTGCCCTCCTTAGTCTTTTCTTGATTCCGCGGTATTGTTGGATCGAAGCGGCTTGGACCGACATTACTCGTACGCTTACGAGAGACTGGTTTCATCGTTACGAGTAACCCCCTTTGCTCAAAGATGACTGGCAAGTGACGGTTTCTCCAACTTTAGTTGAATCGGATTTGACCCAGGAGGTCCTTGGATGAGGTTAAATAGCAACTCATATATCTCCGTTGTGGTGTTTGTGTAAGTAAGATGCGATCCTACTAGATACCCTTGGTCACCACGTAAAACATGCAACAACAAAATTAGAGGACGTCTAACTTGTTTTTGCAGGGTATGATTGTGATGTGATATGGCCAATGATGTGATGTGATATATTGGATGTATGAGATGATCATGTTGTAATAGAAATATCGACTTGCACGTCGATGGTACGGCAACCGGCAGGAGCCATAGGGTTGTCTTTATACTAACATATGTGCTTGCAGATGCGTTTACTATTTTGCTAGGATGTAGCTTTAGTAGTAATAGCATAAGTAGCACGACAACCCCGATGGCAACACGTTGATGGATGATCATGGTGTGGCGCCGGTGACAAGAAGATCGTGCCGGTGCTTTGGTGATGGAGATCAAGAAGCACGTGATGATGGCCGTATCATGTCACTTATGAATTGCATGTGATGTTAATCCTTTTATGCACCTTATTTTGCTTAGAACGACGGTAGCATTATAAGGTGATCTCTCACTAAAATTTCAAGACGAAATTGTGTTCTCCCCGACTGTGCACCGTTGCTACAGTTCGTCGTTTCGAGACACCACGTGATGATCGGGTGTGATAGACTCAACGTTCACATACAACGGGTGCAAAACAGTTGCGCACGCGGAACACTCGGGTTAAGCTTGATGAGCCTGGCATGTGCAGACATGGCCTCGGAACACATGAGACCGAAAGGTCGATCATGAATCATATAGCTGATATGATTAGCATAGGGATGCTTACTACTGAAACTACTCTCAACTCACGTGATGATCGGACTTGGGATAGTGTAAGTGGATCATGAACCACTCAAATGACTAGAGAGATGTACTTTTTGAGTGAGAGTTTAGCATATAATTTGATTAAGTTAAACTCTAATTATCTTGAACATAGTCTAAGTCCACTTTGAATGTATTTGTGTTGTAGATCATGGCTCACGCAAGTGTCATCCTGAATTTTAATACGTTCCTAGAGAAAGCTAAGTTGAAAGATGATGGAAGCAACTTTGTAGACTGGGCTCGTAATCTTAAGCTAATCTTACAAGCTGGAAAGCAGGATTATGTCCTTAATGCTGCGCTAGGAGATGAACCACCCGCTACGGCTGATCAGGATGTTAAGAACGCTTGGTTAGCACGTAAGGAGGACTACTCAATAGTTCAATGTGCAGTCTTGTATGGCCTAGAACCGGGACTTCAACGTCGCTTTGAGCGTCATGGAGCATTTGAGATGTTCCAGGAGTTGAAGTTTATCTTTCAGAAGAACGCCCGGATCGAGAGGTATGAGACCTCCGATAAATTCTATGCTTGCAAAATGGAGGAAAACTCGTCTGTCAGTGAACATGTGCTCAAAATGTCTGGGTACTCAAACCGTCTAGCTGAACTGGGGATTGAACTCCCGCAAGAAGCTATCACTGACAGAATCCTTCAATCACTGCCGCCAAGCTATAAAGGCTTTGTGTTGAACTACAACATGCAAGGGATGAACAAGTCTCCCGGCGAGTTGTTTGCGATGCTGAAAGTCGCAGAGTCTGAACTCCGTAAAGAGCATCAAGTGTTGATGGTGAGCAAGACCACTAGTTTCAAGAGAAACGGCAAAGGCAAGAAGGGAAATTCGAAGAAGAGCGGCAAGCCTGTTGCCAATCCGCCGAAGAAACCCAAGGCTGGACCTAAGCCTGAAACAGAGTGCTTCTATTGCAAGGGTATGGGTCACTGGAAGCACAATTGCCCCAAGTATCTGGCAGATAAGAAGGCGGGTAAACAAAAATCAGGTATATTTGATATACATGTTATTGATGTGTACTTAACCGGCTCTCGTAGTAGTGCCTGGGTATTCGATACCGGTTCTGTTGCTCACATTTGCAACTCGAAGCAGGAACTGCGGAATAGACGAAGGCTGGCGAAAGACGAAGTGACGATGCGCGTAGGAAACGGTTCCAAGGTTGATGCAATCGCCGTCGGCACAGTGTCACTTCAACTACCATCGGGATTAGTGATGAACTTAAATCATTGTTATTTAGTGCCTGCGTTGAGCATGAACATTATATCTGGATCTTGTTTATTGCGAGACGGTTACTCTTTTAAGTCTGAGAATAATGGTTGTTCTATTTCTATGAGTAACATCTTTTATGGTCATGCACCGAATGTGAGAGGATTGTTCATATTGAATCTTGATAGAGATACGCATATACATAACATTGATACCAAAAGAGTTAGAGTAAACAATGATAGCGCCATATTTTTGTGGCACTGCCGCTTGGGTCATATTGGTGTAAAGCGCATGAAGAAACTCCATGCTGATGGACTTTTGGAGTCACTTGACTTTGATTCACTTGACACGTGCGAACCATGCCTCATGGGCAAGATGACTAAGACTCCGTTCTCCGGAACAATGGAGCGTGCAAGTGACTTGTTGGAAATCATACATACCGATGTGTGTGGTCCAATGAGCGTGGAGGCACGCGGCGGATATCGTTATTTTCTCACCTTCACTGACGATCTAAGTAGATATGGTTATGTCTACTTGATGAAGCACAAGTCTGAAACATTTGAAAAGTTCAAGCAATTTCAGAGTGAAGTGGAAAATCATCGTAACAAGAAGATCAAGTTCCTACGGTCTGATCGTGGGGGTGAATATCTGAGTTTCGAGTTTGGTACTCACTTAAGACAATGTGGAATTGTTTCGCAGTTAACACCGCCTGGAACACCACAGCGTAATGGTGTGTCCGAACGTCGTAATCGTACTTTATTAGAAATGGTGCGATCTATGATGTCTCTTACTGATTTGCCGTTATCGTTTTGGGGTTATGCATTAGAAACAGCTGCATTCACTTTAAATAGGGCACCATCGAAATCTGTTGAGACGACACCATACGAACTGTGGTATGGCAAAAGGCCAAAGTTGTCGTTTCTTAAAGTTTGGGGATGTGATGCTTATGTCAAAAAGCTTCAGCCTGAAAAGCTGGAACCCAAAGCGGAAAAGTGCGTCTTCATAGGTTACCCAAAAGAGACAGTTGGGTACACCTTCTATCTCAAATCCGAGGGCAAAGTGTTTGTTGCTAAGAACGGAACTTTTCTCGAGAAGGAGTTTCTCTCGAGAGAATTGAGTGGGAGGAAGATAGAACTTGACGAGGTTGTCGAACCTCTCATCCCTCTAGATGGTGGCGCAGGGCAAGGGGAAACCTCTGTCATTGCGACGCCGGTTGAGGAGGAAGTTAATGATGATGATCATGAAACTCCAGTTCAAGTTTCTGTTGAACCACGCAGGTCGACGAGATCAAGCGCTGCTCCAGAGTGGTACGGTAATCCCGTCTTATCAATCATGTTGTTAGACAACAATGAACCTGCAAATTATGAAGAAGCAATGGTGGGCCCAGATTCCAACAAATGGCTAGAAGCCATGAAATCCGAGATAGGATCCATGTATGAGAACAAAGTGTGGACTTTGGAGATGCTGCCTGAGGGCCGCAAGGCTATTCAGAACAAATGGATCTTTAAGAAGAAGACGGACGCTGACGGTAATGTGACCGTTTATAAGGCTCGACTTGTGGCAAAGGGTTTTTCACAAGTTCCAGGAATTGACTACGATGAGACTTTCTCTCCTGTAGCGATGCTTAAGTCCGTCAGAATCATGTTAGCAATAGCTGCATTTTTCGATTATGAAATCTGGCAGATGGATGTCAAAACGGCGTTCCTTAACGGTTTCCTTAAGGAAGAGCTGTATATGATGCAACCCGAAGGTTTTGTCGATCCTAAAAATGCTGACAAGGTGTGCAAGCTCCAGCGATCCATTTATGGACTGGTGCAAGCATCTCGGAGTTGGAACAAACGCTTTGATGAGGTGATCAAAGCATTTGGGTTTATACAAGTGGTTGGAGAATCTTGTATTTACAAGAAAGTGAGTGGGAGCTCTGTGGCGTTTCTAATATTATATGTGGATGACATATTACTGATTGGAAACAACGTAGAGCTTTTGGAGAGCATAAAAGGTTACTTGAATAAAAGTTTCTCTATGAAGGACCTAGGAGAAGCTGCTTACATTCTAGGCATTAAGATCTATAGGGATAGATCAAAACGCCTGATAGGACTTTCACAAAGCACATACCTTGATAAAGTTTTGAAGAGGTTCAAAATGGAACAGTCCAAGAAAGGGTTCTTGCCAGTGTTACAAGGTACGAGATTGAGTAAGACTCAGTGCCCAGCAACTGATGAAGATAGAGAGCATATGCGCTCCGTCCCCTATGCTTCAGCCATAGGCTCTATCATGTATGCAATGCTGTGCACTAGACCGGATGTTAGCCTGGCCATAAGTATGGCAGGTAGGTTCCAGAGTAATCCAGGAGTGGATCACTGGACGGCAGTCAAGAATATCCTGAAGTACCTGAAAAGGACTAAGGAGATGTTTCTCGTGTATGGAGGTGACGAAGAGCTCGCCGTAAAAGGTTACGTCGATGCAAGCTTTGACACAGATCCGGACGACTCTAAGTCGCAAACCGGATACGTATTTATTCTTAATGGGGGTGCAGTAAGCTGGTGCAGTTCCAAGCAAAGCGTCGTAGCAGATTCTACATGTGAAGCGGAGTACATGGCTGCCTCGGAGGCGGCTAAGGAGGGTGTCTGGATGAAGCAGTTCATGACGGATCTTGGAGTGGTGCCAAGAGCACTGGATCCAATAACCTTGTTCTGTGACAACACTGGTGCCATTGCCTTAGCAAAGGAACCAAGGTTTCACAAGAAGACCAGACACATCAAACGACGCTTCAACCTCATCCGCGACTACGTCGAGGAGGAGGACGTAAATATATGCAAAGTGCACACGGATCTGAATGTAGCAGACCCGCTGACTAAGCCTCTTCCACGGCCAAAACATGATCGACACCAGAACTGTATGGGTGTTAGATTTATTACAATGTAATTCACATGGTGATGTGAGGGCTAGATTATTGACTCTAGTGCAAGTGGGAGATTGTTGGAAATATGCCCTAGAGGCAATAATAAATGTATAGTTATTATTATAATTCCTGTATCAAGATAATAGTTTATTATCCATGCTATAATTGTATTGAATGAAGACTCATTTACATGTGTGGATACATAGACAAAACACCGTCCCTAGCATGCCTCTAGTTGGCTAGCCAGTTGATCGATGATAGTCAGTGTCTTCTGATTATGAACAAGGTGTTGTTGCTTGATAACTGGATCACGTCATTGGGAGAATCACGTGATGGACTAGACCCAAACTAATAGACGTAGCATGTTGATCGTGTCATTTTGTTGCTACTGTTTTCTGCGTGTCAAGTATTTATTCCTATGACCATGAGATCATATAACTCACTGACACCGGAGGAATGCTTTGTGTGTATCAAACGTCGCAACGTAACTGGGTGACTATAAAGATGCTCTACAGGTATCTCCGAAGGTGTTAGTTGAGTTAGTATGGATCAAGACTGGGATTTGTCACTCCGTGTGACGGAGAGGTATCTCGGGGCCCACTCGATAATACAACATCACACACAAGCCTTGCAAGCAATGTAACTTAGTGTAAGTTGCGGGATCTTGTATTACGGAACGAGTAAAGAGACTTGCCGGTAAACGAGGTTGAAATAGGTATACGGATACTGACGATCGAATCTCGGGCAAGTAACATACCGAAGGACAAAGGGAATGACATACAGGATTATACGAATCCTTGGCACTGAGGTTCAAACGATAAGATCTTCGTAGAATATGTAGGATCCAATATGGGCATCCAGGTCCCGCTATTATATATTGACCGAGGAGTCTCTCGGGTCATGTCTACATAGTTCTCGAGCCCGCAGGGTTTGCACACTTAAGGTTCGACGATGTTTTATGCGTATTTGAGTTATATGGTTGGTTACCGAATGTTGTTCGGAGTCTCGGATGAGATCACGGACGTCACGAGGGTTTCCGGAATAGTCCAGAAACGAAGATTGATATATAGGATGACCTCATTTGATTACCGGAAGGTTTTCGGAGTTACCGGGAATGTACCGGGAATGACGAATGGGTTCCGGGAGTTCACCGGAGGGGGGCAACCCACTCCGGGGAAGCCCATAGGCATTTGGGGGGTCACACCAGCCCTTAGTGGGCTGGTGGGACAGCCCACCAATCCCCTATGCGCCAAGAGAGAAAAAATCAAAGGAAAGAAGAAAAAAAAGGAAGAAGTGGGAAGGGGGAAGGACTCCCTCCCACCAAACCAAGTAGGACTCGGTTTGGGGGGGAGAGTCCTCCCCCCTGGCTCGGCCGACCCCTTGGGGATCCCTTGGACCCCAAGGCAAGGTCCCCCTCCCTCCTCCTATATATATGGGGCTTTTAGGGCAGATTTGAGACGACTTTCTCACGGCTGCCCGACCACATACCTCCATAGTTTTTCCTCTAGATCGCGTTTCTGCGGAGCTCGGGCGGAGCCCTGCTGAGACGAGATCATCACCAACCTCCGGAGCGCCGTCACGCTGCCGGAGAACTCTTCTACCTCTCCGTCTCTCTTGCTGGATCAAGAAGGCCGAGATCATCGTCGAGCTGTACGTGTGCTGAACGCGGAGGTGTCGTCTGTTCGGTACTAGATCGTGGGACTGATCGCGGGATTGTTCGCGGGGCGGATCGAGGGACGTGAGGACGTTCCACTACATCAACCGCGTTCTCTAAACGCTTCTGCTGTACGATCTACAAGGGTACGTAGATCACTCATCCCCTCTCGTAGATGGACATCACCATGATAGGTCTTCGTGCGCGTAGGAAAATTTTTGTTTCCCATGCGACGTTCCCCAACACTTGTTACCATGTTGTTCGGATATTCATTTCCGCATTCCGTGTGTTCAGTACATTCTTAATCCATAGTTAGCATTGATATGATATTGGTCTAAGCTATGAGTTTGTTTGTCAGGATGGTGTTCACCAGGTTGAACCGTGCCCCTGCTCATGAGCAAGGTGAGGGTAGTCAAGCTTCGCAGGAAGACCTGCCTCACCCACCTTCTCTAGTAGAAGTGATGCTTGAGGCAGAAAGAAACAAAAGGGAGACCAACCGACTGCTAGAGCGTATTGAGCAGAATACGGCTCGACAGCCTAGGAATGCTGCAGTGTCCCTCAATGACTTTGTGAAGTTGAATCCTCCAAAGTTTCATCATTCCGTCGATCCCCTCGACGCTGATGACTGGCTGTGCAGCATTTCACGCAAGATTCGCTCTGCGAATGTGTCTGAGGCCGACAAGGTGACCTTTGCGGCGTATTTCTTGGAGGGACCCGCCAATCTGTGGTGGGAGAATTTTGAAGCTATGCGTCCCGCTGAACCAGTGGCCACATGGGCAGACTTCAGTGCAGCTTTTCGTCTGCACCATATTCCAGAGGGCCTGATGGACAGAAAGAGAGAGGAGTTCTGTGCTTTCGCTCAGGGCAAGTTGTCTGTGGATGCCTATAGCCGCGAGTTCGGTAACCTCGCCCGCTATGCAACAGAGGAGGTATCTACTGACGCCAAGAAGCAAGCAAGATTCCGTAAGGGTCTGAGCCCTGAGCTCCGTCGAGATCTGCGCCTCCATGAGTGTGCAAGCTTTCAAGCCCTGGTCAACAAAGCGATCAGTGCGGAGACTGGTCATACTGACTTCGAAGCCACAAGGAAGCACTCCCGTGACTTTGGCTCATCTTCTGGTTCCGCGTTTCAAAAACGCAGGCTGTGGGTTCCAAACAGTTCTCTGCCGCCAAGATACACTCCGAGGCCATCCTACGTGGCGCCTCAGACGAATCAGGCCAACCCTCCATCAAAAGCTTATGGTGGTCCAGCTAGCAATGCTGCACCATGTGCCAACCAGGTGATATGCTACAAGTGTGGAGAACCAGGGCATTATTCCCGTGAGTGTCCTCAGAATGTGGGTGCCAAGCAACCCGGAAAATCCGTCGGGCAGGCCAAGTCGGGTAAAGCGTTTTTTGTGAAGCCAACTCCTGCACGTGGCCGTGTGAACTATGTGTCAGCAGAAGAAGCTGCAGAGGATCCCGACGTCATGCTGGGTGCGCTTCTTGTTAATCATCACCCAGCGTCCGTTCTCTTTGACACTGGATCTTCTCATTCCTTCATTTCAGAAAGTTATGCACAGTTGCATAACATGTCATTTTGTGATATGCCAATCCCATTGGTTGTCCAAACCCCTGGTAGTAAATGGAAAACCTCTAGGATAACCTATGGCAATGAAATTCTAGTAGACAGGCTAGTTTTTCTAGCCTCATTGATAGCATTGAAATCTTTGGATATTAATATCATCTTGGGCATGGACTGGATGTCAGCTCACTATGCCAAGATTGATACTCAATCTAGAAATGTCCAGCTTACCCATCCCTCGGGTGAGATAGTAAATGTCTCTACTCGAGTTGCCAAATGCCAGCTCTACTCCTTAAATGCCAACCCTCTTCCGGAACTTGAAGACATTCCGGTAGTCCGTGACTTCCCGGATGTTTTTCCAGAGGAACTGCCAGGAATTCCACCTGACAGAGATGTAGAGTTTGTGATAGATCTTGTTCCAGGAACTGTCCCAATAGCCAGGAGACCTTATAAGATGGCACCCCTAGAGCTAGCCGAACTTAAGAAGCAATTAGATGAGGCCTTGAGCAAGGGTTTCATTCGTCCTAGCTCTTCTCCTTGGGCTTGTCCCGTCCTCTTCGTCAAGAAGAAAGACGGAACGGATCGGATGGTTGTAGATTACCGACCAGTTAACCTGGTCACCATTAATAACAAGTATCCGCTCCCCAGGATCAACGATCTGTACGATCAGCTCGCTGGATCCTCAGTCTTCTCCAAAATGGATTTGAGGTTGGGATACCATCAAATCAAGATTAAGAACGGGGACATTCCAAAAACGGCTTTTGTTACTCGTTATGGCCAATATGAGTACACCATTATGTCCTTCGGTTTAACCAATGCCCCAGCCACCTTCTCTCGGCTGATGAATTCAATCTTTATGGAGTATTTGGATAAATTCGTCGTAGTATACCTCGATGATATTCTCATCTACTCAAGGAATGAACAAGAACATGCCGAGCATCTAAGGCTGGTATTGATGAAACTTCGAGAGCATTGCCTTTATGCCAAATTTTGAAAATGTGAATTCTGGTTACCAGAAGTGACCTATCTAGGCCACGTAATCTCTGGTAAGGGTATTGCTGTCAATCCCGAGAGAGTTCAAGCTGTCCTTGATTGGACTCAACCTGAATTGGTTAAGCAAGTTAGGAGTTTTCTTGGTCTAGCGAGCTATTGTCGCCGCTTCGTCGAGAATTTCTCCAAGGTTGCAAAGCCTCTGACTGAACTCCTCAAGAAGGATAAAAAGTTTGAGTGGACACCACAGTGTGAGCATAGTTTTCAGGAACTGAAAAGACGCCTGACTTCCTCACCTGTGTTGCTACCACCAGATTTTTCTAAGGACTTTGTTATCTATTGCGACGCCTCGCGACAAGGATTAGGTTGCATTCTCATGCAAGATCGTCATGTGATCGCATACGCATCTCGACAGTTGCCTCCACATGAGGATAATTATCCCACACATGACCTTGAGCTTGCAGCTGTGGTCCATGCACTAAAAACCTGGCGACATTACCTTCTGGGTAATCGTTGCGAAATATTCACTGATCACCAAAGTCTGAAATATATCTTCACCCAGCCGGATTTGAATCTCAGGCAAAGACGGTGGGTTGAGTTGATCTCGGATTACGACTTAGGGATAACTTACACCCCGGGGAAGGCCAATGTTATGGCCGATGCACTAAGTCGTAAATCTTATTGTAACAATTTGATGCTACAACAAGGTCAACCACATCTCCATGAGGACTTTCGGAAGTTGAATCTTCATATTGTTCCTCAAGGATTCCTTTCTACCCTGGTGGCGAAGCCTACTCTTAAGGATCAAATTATAACTGGCCAAAAGCGTGACAAGGGTATATCACGGATCAAGGAGAATATTTTTAGCGGAAACGCTAAAGAATTTTCCATGAATGATCAAGGTGTTGTGTTCTTCCAGAATCGTTTAGTGGTTCCTAAGAACCCACATCTAAGGCAGTTAATCCTTAAGGAGGCTCATGATTCCCCTCTCACCATTCATCCCGGTAGTACTAAGATGTATCAGGACCTACGCCAGAGATTCTGGTGGACTAGGATGAAGAGAGAAATTGCTGAGTTCGTTGCTAACTGCGATGTTTGTCGTCGAGTTAAGGCAGAACATCAAAGGCCTGCTGGCACCCTTCAACCTTTAGCTATTCCTGAATGGAAATGGGATAAAGTTAGCATGGATTTCATTACCGGATTTCCCAAGACCAAGAAAAAAAATAATGCTATCTTTGTGGTCATTGACCGTCTTTCCAAAGTGGCTCATTTTCTTCCTGTTCGTGAGAGTATAACAGCTAGCCAGCTAGCAGAGTTATATATCTCTCGAATAGTGTCTCTTCATGGTGTTCCCCTGGAAATTAACTCGGAACGTGGAAGTATCTTTACTTCTCGTTTCTCGGAAAGTTTTCAGAATGCCATGGGGACTCACTTATCTTTTAGCACTGCTTTCCATCCATAATCAAGTGGTCAAGTAGAAAGAGTGAATCAAATTCTAGAAGATATGCTCCGAGCTTGTGTTATATCGTTCGGTATGAATTGGGAGAAGTGTCTTCCATTCGCCGAATTCGCTTATAACAACAGTTATCAATCAAGCTTGGGAAAAGCCCCTTTTGAAGTTCTCTATGGACGAAGATGTCGAACACCTCTTAATTGGTCAGAAACCGGAGAGAGGCAACTCTTTGGCCCGGACATGATCCAGGATGCAGAAGATCAGGTTCGCATTATTCGTGAAAAGTTGAAAACAGCCCAGTCTCGTCAAAAGAGCCAATATGATCGTCATCATAAGGTTGTGACCTTTGAAGTTGACGAGAAGGCTTACCTTCGGGTTACACCTTTGAAGGGTACCCATCGTGTCGGTATCAAGGGCAAGTTGGCTCCTCGTTACATTGGACCTTTTCGCATTCTTGCCAAACGAGGAGAAGTTGCCTACCAGTTGGAACTTCCTCCGCATCTTTCCAAGGTTCATGATGTTTTCCACGTCTCGCAACTCAGGCGTTGCTTTTCGGATCCTATCCGTGAAGTGGACCACGAAACGCTTGATCTACAAGATAACCTTTCTTACCGAGAATACCCCGTGCGTATTCTTGATCAAGCTGCGCGTACCACTCGACGACGAAACCTCAAGTTTCTTAAAGTTCAATGGTCAAATCATTCTGAAAAGGAGGCAACTTGGGAAAGAGAGGATCGTCTCCGACTCGAATATCCTGCATTATTCCCGACGACTTCTAAATCTCGGGACGAGATTCTTTTGAGTGGGGGTGAGTTGTCACATCCCTAACCCTTAACCAAGATAGCATTGTGCTCATGTCTTCTTTGCATTTGCATCTAAGAAGTTTCAACAAAAACAACAAAGTGGCAAAGGAAAAACTCAAAACCCTAGCCACCATTTCAATTAAAGGAAATTTCAAACTAGTTCAAATCAATGAACCCAAAATGGCGTCAAGAAATGTTCAAACTTTCTGATAAATCATGAAAGTAAATGAGCATTGGAGAAAACTATTTTCTTGACACTTTAAGCATTTTAAATAAATGCAAAAGCCACTGGTTTCAAATTTAAAATTTGAAATCAGAAACTATAATTTTCCAAAAATGTTGAAAGTCTTGGAAATGAGTGGGGATATTATAACAAATATTTCAGGAGGTCTAAAATAGTTTTTACTTTTTGTTTTGGAGCTGAAATAATTAGCTAAGCAATAAATAGCAAAACAGAAAAACAAAAAAAACAGAAGAAAAAGGAAAGGAGTTACCTGTCGCCTAAGCCGGCCCGGCCCAACTCCCCGCTCGTCCCCTCCCTCGCGCCAGTAGGCAGCAGGAGGTGGCCGCCGCCTCCTCCGGCGCGGCCACGCACCTGCGTGCCTTCCTGGCCGCCGGTTCGCGCTGGCGAGGACGGGGATAAGCTCCCCAGAGCTTCCCCTATCCATTCCCCGCCTCGGTTCTTCCCCTCCTCCCGGATCTCCTCCTTCTCCCTGCTGCCGCCATTAGAGCCGAGCTCGAGCTCGAGCTGGCCGTGCCCCTGGCCATAGGAACCCCTCCCAGAGCACGCCATTGGCTCCGCCTCGTCGCCCTGGCCATCTCTGTAGAAGCCGAAGCTTCCTCGAGCCCTGCAACGCCCGCAACGCCGTCGTCTTCCTCCTCCGGCCGCCGGACCTCTCCCGTCGATTCGTCGCCCCCAGGCCTTCCCCGAGCCGTCTGAGCTCTGCCCTGCACTCCCTGTGAGCATGCGGTCGTTTTCCCTAGGTTTTCCCCGTCGATCCCCTCCTCTAGCCCTAGTTTCACCGGAGCCCGACGAGGACCGGCGCTGCCGCTCGTCGCCGGTAGCCCTCCGATGTCCAGCTCGTCCTCTCGAGAGCACCAGCAGCTCCAGGACGACGCATAGATGCCGTAGCAGCTAAGAACTGAGCGTGGATCCCTCTGATTCAAAGCCCCCGACGACGCCCGAGCTTCGGCCGCCGCCCCGGCTCGTCGCCGACGCCTCTTCCGGCGACCCTAGCCTCCCCAGATGGTCCTGCCAGATCGGCCACTTCGCGAGCATGCTGTAGCTGCAAACCGCGTGTGCTTTGGTGCTGTGCAGCGCCGTCTAGGTCGCCTCCGGCGATCCCTCCGCCGCGGGTCTGGTCGCCGGCGACCACCCTCCGGTGGTCGTCGACGTGGCCGACCATTAGGGCGTAATCGCCCACCCCTCAGTCGCTGACAGAGGGCCCCACGCCTGGTCAAACCCCAATTAGGGGCTGGTCAGCGCGGGATTAGTCCCAGAGAGGCTGACCAGTGGGGCCCCCCTGTCAGGTTTGACCTGCACAGGTCGGCTGACCTGCTGACGTCAGCCTGATGCAATAAATGGAATTTCCAGTATAAAAATAATTCAGGAAATTGCTAAAAATTGCAAAAATCATAGAAATTAATGTGTAACTCCAATGAAAATAAATTATATATGAAAAAGTATCAGAAAAATTCAAGGATTCTGATTATGCTATTTTCGACTATGTTTGAAAAGGTTACAGGACCCTAATTTGTGAAATAAAGAATAATTCAATTCTTTAATCACTTTATAAATGGAATTTGCAAAAATATACAAATTTCATTGTAAATACAATGATCACACACTGCCCTAGATATAAATCAGTACCATAACATGACATTTCATGCATGTTAACATTAGGTTGATCTGAGCATCAGGTTGAATCAATTGAACCGGTATCCGAGAATACCCGTTTGAATTGCTATTCGAATGTGATTCGAATCAACTCTAAACCTAAAACATCTTGATTATAATAACCTATCACTTGCATTCTCATGCCATGCTCATGCATCATTTTGATTGCATATGTTTGTTATTGAATGTTGCCATTCATTTCGGTAGGCTCCGCACCCCCGGATTCCACCGAATATCCATCTGACGGATATCGTTCCTCCTCTGAGCAACAAGGCAAGCAACCCTTTTGATCATCACGATAACTCCTATGTTCTTGCTCCTGCACCTATTTATTGCATTAGGATCAAATGCTTCAACTGCTTTTGCCACGATAGTTGGACCCACTTCCTTTGCATGACTTAACCTTGTCACAGTAAATAGCCGAACCTTGCAACCTAGCATACCTGGTAGTTGCTTGAGCTATGATGTGCCTTATCCTGCTATGCATGCTATGCTTAGAGTTGTGTATGGTGCAAAGGTCGTGTGTTGAACTTGATTTGGTAAAGGTACCGGTGAAAGGCTGTGTAGGAGTACATGGCGGGTTATTTCATTGGAACCGTCCTTAGGAACTGAGTTCCGTGTATGTAATCCAAGACTAGATACTACCAGATGCTGGGCCCTGAAATATGACCCCGCTCGGCCTATTAATCGCGTAGTACTCGGTCCAGGAGTTGCAAGTAGTTTCTGGTGTTTATAGTAATGCTGGAGGTCGTGCATGGTGCTGACCTGAGAGGTGGACCGTGATGCGGTAGGCAATGGCACGGTGTACCAAGTGGCACCCGGATGGTGGGCTTGGGAACCCTGCGCACATCGTTTGAGGCCGTGGCGGAAACCTCGGCCGGACTTCCGTACGGGTTACTCTCAGATAGGCGATAAACCTGGACTAGGTACTAGTGTGGTTAACGGTCGTGGCCGACTCCCTCGCTGGGCTTCCGCTTGAAGGTTGCCGAGGTGCATGACGTGCACATGGCGATAAGTGGCGCGAGCGTGTGTGACGAAGTACACCCCTGCAGGGTTATGATCTATTCGAATAGCCGCGTCCGTGGATATGGACTACTTGGAGACATATGTTGTTCATAGATAACTTCAATGGCTACTCATAAAATTGTCAAGATAAGCGTGAGTGTCGTGGACGGCATTTCCGTATGGAGACGGAATGATTCCACGATAGTGTATTGTTGTGGTGTTAGTGGACTCGTGTGCGAGAAATCAAGTTGTCAAAACTAATTTCAAAAAAGCAAGTTGTCTAGCCACGAGTCAAATGCTCGCTTCCCGCATGAAACCCCACAATACCTTTTGATACCTTGCATGAGTAGTTAGTTCTCCTAAAGTCTTGCTGAGTACCTTCGTACTCATGTTTGTTTAATAAATGTTGCAGAGGTTGCTAATGACCCTAATGGAGGGTTCTTCGTAGACATCGACGACGACGAGTAGCTGGTGTCCCAGCTACGATCTGGCCCTACGTCGGCTCTGTAGTATAGTCAGGCCATGTGCCTTCTAGTTGCTCTGTCTGTACCCAGATAGTTTATAACTCTTTCGCTGGCTTGCAATTGTGTGACTGCTATTATGGGTCGAGAGACCCTTAATGTGTAATATTATGTGTGTGGCTCTGCCGAGCCTCTTAAATAAAGCTTGTATGGTTATGGTTATGTTGTGATGCCATCGATGTATCTATACATATCGGTATGCCATGCGTACGTGTGTCTTACTTGATATGTATGGGGTTCGAATACCTAGTCGTGAACTTTAGTAGCACTCCTTACAAGGAAATGCCCCTTTGTGATCCAACGAGCCTTCATAGTTCGCTACTGCTTCGGACACATTGGTTGACCGGCATGTGTCCTTCTTAGCTGTTGTGCCTGTCCCCTTTGGGGAAATGTCACGCGACGTAATGGAGTCCTTGTAGCTTGCTACGACTCGTCTACGTTCGTTGTTGACCGACACCTGCTTTGTTGGGTCATGTATGCCTGTCCTTGTGCGGAACTGCCACTTTGGTTTATGACTAGACATGTCGATCCGGGTTCTTTGACATTGGATTGCTAGCGACACTATCGCATACGTGAGTCAAAAGATGCAAACGGTCCCGGCTAAGGTAACGCTGCAGCCGTGGAGTTAACCGTGCGTGAGACCACAAAGGGATGCGTTGTGTTACAGGCTGGATTCCTATGGCTTAGGATCGGGGTCCCGACAAGAACATAGTGGATACTAGGGATCAATCCCCATCAAAACTAACTCGATTACATGATAGATCTCATCCAACCCATCACCGTCCAGCAAGCCTACGATGAGATTACTCATGAACGGTGAAGAGCATCGTGGAATTGGCGATGAAGGAAGGTTGGTGATGACGATGGCGACGATCTCCCCTCTCCAGAGCCCAGAACGGACTCCAGATCTGCCCTCCAGAGGAAGAACGGGTGGTGGCGGCGCCTCCGTATCGTAAAACGCGATGAAGTCTTCTCCTTTATTTTTTCCGGACGAAAGGGACTAAATAGAGCTGGAATTGGAGGCGGTGGAGCTCCGTGGGCCCCACGAGCCTGCTAGGCGCGGCCAGGGGGCGCCCCTGGTGGGCTTGTGGGATTCACGCTCCACTTCTCCGGTTGATTCTTGCGCCAGTATTTTTTATATATTCCACAAAAAATCCTCGTAAATTTCCAAGTGATTCCGAGAACTTTTATTTCTGCGCAAAAACAACACCATGGCAATTCTGCTGAAAATAGCGTTAGTCCGGGTTAGTTCCATTCAAATCATGCAAGTTAGAGTCCAAAACAAGGGCAAAAGACTTTGGAAAAGTAGATACGACGGAGACGTATCACCAGCCCAACTTGGATGGCAAGGCACCCAAGTGGGGGGCCACCCTAACCCTACCCGCCACCTCCCCCCTCCCTTGGCCGCCGGCCCCTAGGGGATAACCCTAGGGAGCCCTCCCCTCTCCCTTTCTCCTATATATAGAGAGGTAGAGAGGAGGCAGCCACACGACAATCTTGCCGCGGCGCTGCCCCTTCTCTCCCTCGTTGTTTCTCTCCTCCATAACCCAACTAGGAAGCCATGCTGGGATGTCTCCACCAACACCTCACCACGCCGTCGTGCTACCGGAGGACTCGGGCTGCTACTTCACCATCTCTCACTGGATCAAGGAGGTGAAGGTGTCTCCAAGCTGTACGTGTGTTGAACACGGAGGTGTTGTCCATTCGGCACTTGATCGGTAGATCACGATACGGTTCGTGATTGGATCGCGAAGATGTACCACTACATCATCCGCGTTCATGAATGCTTCCGCTTAGCGATCAACAAAGGTAAGTAGATACAATCTCTCCACTCGTAGATGGTCATCACCATGGATAGATCTGTTTGCACGTGGGAATTTTTTTGTTTCCCATGCAACGTTCCCCGTCACTACTGCGCTTCCGTTTTTGCACTAACACATTGATACGTCTCCAACGTATCTATAATTTTTGATTGTTCCATGCTATTATATTATCTGTTTTGGAAGTTTTATGTGCATTAATATGATGTTTTATATTATTTTTGGGACTAACCTATTAATCTAGAGCCTAATGCCTGTTTTTGTTTTTTCTACATTTTCGAATATTGTAGATAAGGAATATTAAATGGAGTCCAAACGGAATAAAATCTATCCGATGTAATACTCTTTTGCGGTGTGTTTGTCGAGATCCGATGAATTGTGAGTTATGTTCAGATTATCTATGAATATTATTTGAGTATCTTCTGAATTCTTATATGCATGATTTCATATCTTTGCAAGTCTCTTCGAATTATTGGTTTGGTTTGGCCAACTAGATTGGTAATTCTTGCAATGGGAGAAGTGCTTAGTTTTGGGTTCAATCTTGCGGTGTCCTCACCCAGTGATGAAGTAGGGGTAGCGAGGCACGTATTGTATTGTTGCCATCGAGGATTAAAAGATGGGGTTTTCATCATATTGTTTGAGTTTATCCCTCTACATCATGTCATCTTACTCAATGTGTTACTCTGTTCTTCATGAACTTAATACTCTAGATGTAGGCAGGAGTCGATCGATGTGTGTAGTAATAGTAGTAGATGCAGAATCGTTTTGGTCTACTTGATACGTACGTGATGCCTATATGCATAATCATTGCCTTAGATATCTTTATAATTATTAGCTTTGCTATCAATTGCTCAACCGTAATTTGTTCACTCACCGCATTATTTTCCTTCATGAGAGAAGCCTCTAGTGAATCTATGCCCCCCGGGTCTATTTTCCATATTATATTTTCACATCTATAAACCAAAAATACCAAGAATACTTTGCTGCAATTTATTTACTTTTGTTTCGGCAATTATTTATATCTAACTCTATCAAATCTCATCCTTGCAAATAACTCTGAAGGGATTGACAACCCCTTTATAGCGTTGGGTGCAAGAGTTTGATTATTTGTGTAGGTAATACTATTGGGGCCTTGCTTGTTCCTCCTACTGGATTGATACCTTGGTTCCCAACAAACTGAGGGAAATACTTATCTACTTTGTTGCATCACCCTTTCCTCTTCAAGGGAAAACCAATGCAAGCTCAAGAGGTAGCAAGAAGGATTTATGGCGCCGTTGCCGGGGAGGATACATAGCAAAATCACGCCTAGCAAGTACCCATCACAAACTCATCTCTTGCATTTACTTTATTTGCCATTTGCCTCTCGTTTTCCTCTCCCCCACTTCTAAAATGATTTTCAGAAAATACCAATTTTTTTCCTTTTTATTCGCCCTTTTTTCCGTTGGTCTTTTCGTTTGCTTAGGTGTTAGATCGCTTAAACTCAGGGCTACCCTTGCTACAATCTCTAGTATTCATGAGAATGAAGTTCTTATGTTTAAGCAAAGAGAGGGAGAAAACTTAAAAGATGCTTGGTATAGAATTTGCAATGCTCAAAATAGATCTATTCGCACGCAATCTACTATCGTTCTCCTTTGTAATTTTTATGTGGGTATCTCTCCTTGGAATAGATATTATTTGGATACCATTACGGGAGGAAACTTCTTGGGTAGCGATATCTTTGATTCTTATAATGCTATGACAAATCTGGTAGGTTCACCCCCACTCATGATTTATGAAATAATCTTAACCTTGGAACATGTGATGTGAAGGCTTGATGTTATTGAAAATAAAGTTGCTACCGTAGAGCTCATTCAAAACTTGGACAAAAATATTCATAATAATATTACTCAATTTGGATCTAAGGTAGGATTTACTTTAAAAAACCTAAGGGAAAAGGAACCCATAGTTAGCAAAAAATTGGATCAAGATTCTTCTAGAATTGGAAAGCTTGAGGACATTATTACCAACTTGGGTTCTGCCTTTGCCTCAATTCAAAACACTCCTCCTCCTAAGACTGCCAAGTTTGTTTATGTTTCTAGAAATAAGGTTGAATCCTCTAGAAAAAGTGATGAAGATCTTAAGATGATAAGCGTTCACCCTAGCTTTATTAGGGAACTCATTAGTACAAGTGAAATTCTGGATTTCTCACCTAGGAGTATGATTATTGATAAAATCAAAGGATCTCCTAGGGCTCACAAGTGTGCAATTGAGGAATTGCATACCAAAGATGATAATACCTAGATCTATTGCATTATGCCTAGCTAGGGGCGTTAAAAATAGCGCTTGTTGGGAGGCAACCCAATTTTATTTGTTTTTTTTTGTTTTTTCTTATGTTTTTGTGTGCTGCACACATTATTACCTCTATAGTAATTGTGTTTTCTTGTCTTAATTAGTGTTTGAGCCTAGTAAGACCTTTGGGATGGTCTATGGTGTTTGCAAGTTGATTTTGCTGAGAAACCAAAACTTTCACCCATGACTACCTCGACGCCTCCTTGCGCCCGCGGCTCCACATCGACTTCCTTGACACAAGCTAACCCGACTCGACATCAGCCACGGTGTTCTTCGCATGACTAGCCCGATAACGGCTACACCACTACGCTCTCGGCTAAATCGACATCGACACAAAGTGCTACTGCCTTGCTTGAGCAACCTCGTCGGTTTCTACTGCAACCACGAATATCGCGATGCATCGACTATTACGACTGTGGGGGGCTGACCGTCAGCTTACCTTTGGATTTTTCTCCAGTCTCACCATCCGCGTCGCTACCGTTGTGACTGTGGGAGGATGTTGAACATATAGATTATTAGAAAATATGAGATAGACTAGGATTTGTCCTACCTTGTCTTGTCCTTCAAATTGATCATTGTACTCTTATATATGCCCATGAGGCTAAAGCAATACAATAACTATTCCATCAATCCTTCTCTCCCTTCTAACAGTAGCATCATGCCGCGTAGCCGGAGGCGGCGAGCTCCTTCCGTGCCGCTCCCATAGACCATACCGCCGCACGGTCGCCGGGCGACGAGATCCTTCAGAGTCGTTTTATTGTCATGTCTTGTACCGTCGGTGCCGAGCTACCTCATTCGGCCACCATGGATGAACGCAGCACCACGACGAGACCGAACTCGACTCGTACGCACGTATACAACCCATGGTTATGTGAGCTAGTACTAGAAAATATTAGACGGGAAGGTAGACCAGTGTGCATTGAGATTGTAACGACAACATGTGTTTCATCGGGACGGGTCTAAGAGCATCTCTAGCAGACCTCGTATAATGCGGACCCGTAAAAGCCATTTACAGTTCGCGAAAAATGGGTTTTTCGGGCCAACGCGAGTGCGGACAGAGGCATAGCCCCCAAAACGGACCTGTATAAAAGCATATTCGCACAAGATGCTACTATACGGGTCTTCAATGTGGGGTCTACTCGGGCGCCACCCTGTTGATCCGCAAACGGAATACCCCGTAAATCAGAATTATTCATCATGTGCAAAATAAGTCGGATGTCAATATTACAAATACAATAATTATCCAAACTACAATAGGTATTCAAATCATCATAACAAACTAAATGAATGTCACACATGAATACAAAACTTGTCCCGTACACAAATCACACATGAATGAAATGAAAATGAATGGATAAATGGATGGAAAAAATGGAATGTTACTATTCCACATCCCTTTGCCGATGGTGCTCAATGAGATCTTTCTAAAGTTGATAGTGGGTGTTTGCATTTTCAATCTCCCCGTAAGTGTGAAGAAAAGCTCTGATTCAGTTAGGGTCACTAGCTGGTTTGACACGGCTGCCCACACTGCCATAGAAGAACTCCAAATTCATGCCCCTCTCATCTTCGAGAATCATGGTATGAATAATAACACCACATGTCATGATGTTTTTTAAGGATCGCTTGTCCCAAAAGCAAGCAGGACCACAAACAATGGCAAACCTAGATTGCAAAACCCCAAATCCTTTTTCAATGACTTTTCGGGCTACCTCTTATGCCTTTGCGAATTGAGATTCTTTCCTACTTTGGGGGTCTTTGATGCTCTTCACAAATTTGCACCAAGAAGGGTATATACCATTTGCAAGATAGTATCCTTTTGTGTATTCATGTCCATTGATAGTGTATTTGCAAGTTGGAGCATCACCACTAGCAAGTCTAGCAAGAAAATGAGACCGTTGCAACACATTGATATCATTTAGAGTACCCGGCATACCAAAAAAGCAATGCCAAATCCATAAATCATCTGAAGCTACGGCCTCCAGCACAATTGTTGAATCACGAGACTTGCCACAATACATTCCCTGCCATGCTTTTGGGCAATTTTCCAAGTCCAGTGCATACAATCTATGCGTCCTAGCATGCCAGGCCAACCTCTTCTTTTGTAAAATGCCATCAAATGTTTTGTGTCTTCCTCGTTCGATGCCCGAAGATATTGAGGACCAAAGAGACGGACAATCATTTTGGAAAACCTATGCACTGACTCAATTGTACTATGTTCCCCAATGCGAAGGTAATCGTCGGTATAGTCAACCGGAACACCGTATGAAATTACACACATAGCTGCCGAGATTGTCTCATATGGACTAAATCCCTTCAAGCCCGTAGCATTCCTTCTTTGAGTAAAATATCGACAATTCGCCTCGCAAGCTTCAACAATTTTAACAAAGAGGGATCTGCGCATATGATACCTTCTCCGGAAGAGGTGTGGTGGGCAAGTTGGATTGGCGGTGAAGTAGTCTCGCATGAGCATCTCGTTGACGAGATGGTGATTCCGAGGAATGCAAAAACGGCCGACATTCGATCCACACCGCCTCTTTCGGTTCTCGTCTTCGTGCTCCTTCACGACAAGGGCCATCACCAAGCTCTGCTGGCAAAATGTGAGAAGCATCCTCTCAATATCTGAGTCATCCAAAGAGGATGAATCCTCGAGCGTAAACTTATCCCAAAGGCTCAAGTACATCTCAAGTGGTGGCTCTCCCGGCTCCGCGAAATTGCGGATCCGGGGGAGCCGGTGCAGCGGCTTGCCGAAAGAGGGCAGCGGTGCACCAGTGGCGTGGTTCGCCTCGAAGATTCGGCTGAAAGCGGCGCCCTAGGGCCGGTGGCGGACTGGGGCAACCAATGGCGGCACGGCGTCAAAAGGGGGTGGGGAAAGGACATGGTCTGAAATGTCCGTCCTGCCAACCGTTTCCCTGCGATGCAGGGCACCGTATAGGCGAGGCGAAAACTTGTGCTTTCGCGGGTCGGGGAGGGGATTTTCCCACGCCCTAAAAAAATTTACGGGTCAAACGCGTTTGCGAGGACTGGTCTAGCAGCATATCCCGCCCTGACCCTTATTTTTGTGGTTATTTTGCGAGTCGGGGCATTATACGGGGTCTGCTAGAGATGCTCTAACTCCCCAATGAATGAGACATGGTCAAGAATTTTTCTCCCTATAGAATGGCTCGCGCACGAGAATTGTTGGATAAGGAGTTGAATTGACGACATGAAAATCAAAAGTAAAAATACATACTATGAATATTATATTTGATAATGTATAATTGTAACTATATTTATTGAATATAAGTGGAATGGTCGAATGGAAATTATTTTTTCCTTGCATGGTTGAATGTTCTGGTTGGATTTTTTTCATGCATGATTGCATGTTGAGTTGGATATTACCTTATTTATTATTGTATGTGGAGATGACAGGATTATATGTTGAGATAAATAAGTTAATAAGTATAACTCTCTTAGTATATATAAGATGATACCAAAAAAATGATATATAGAATGAGGTGGTCCCTCTACACGAAGAAGGTGGTTTATTTTGATACAACAATTTGGATGCTCCATGGGACACACACTATAAGGAAATAATTCATCCATAAAATGAACAAAAATAACCTTGAAATCGTCGTCTGATTGTGACACTAAGTTATTGCTAGTTTTTTTAAAAGAGTTATTGCTAGCTTTAAGTGATCGGGATTGCGTGTAGAAAATCACCAACACTGCTCTCATGCAATTTGGTACACCTTTTTTAAGAAAGAGAGGGTCTCGAAGGACCCATACTTCATTAGATAAGCATAAAGTCATAGATTAGAACGGGACCGAAAAGAAGAAGGAAATAACAACTAAGTCTATGACTTCTACATGGGGGACCCCAAACTGAAAGCAAGAAAAGCGACCGGGTCCTTGACAGCCATTGCTTGGATGGAGCCTCGTCGTCACAGGGACGAACCACTTGGCACAAGGAAGTTGCCTTAGACACATCACATGCTCACCATGGCCTCCAAACCGCAGCTGAAACTACATCCCATACGGCAAGGAAGCCGGGAGGATTGGAGTCGGCCGCCATTCGGCCAGAAGAAGTAGAGTCCCGACAAAGAATGGCAACCGATTGAGGGCGCCATAGCTCCAGCAAGGAAACCTCTACTGATAAGCTCGAACTTGATCTGTAGGCTTGGGATTTGTGTGTCTACAGTTGAAATCTGAGATGGGCCTAAGGCCCATGAGACAATTTCTGAAATGTCTAAGGGCCCATGTAGATGGTGGCATAACAAGGTCGTGGTGGAAAGTTTAGTACCCCGCTAGTGGAGAAGGATTCATGGGCTGTTACTGACTCGAACGTTGGTTCACCCCACGTCTCTCCACCTGGTCGTCTATATTAAGCAGGGGTAACGCCAACCCTAGCCGTCACGAGATCAGATCGCCTCTGCCTGACGCGCTCTTTCCTTTTGTTATTGCTGCCATCGGCGACTCCATCCCGTTCACCGCATAGATGGTCGACCGGAGAGTAGGCCTCCGAAACCCCGCCTCTCCAGATATTGTATGGGAGAGGGGCGATTAGGTTTTTTGGGGGCGATCACGCGACTGATCACCTCTGTCCGTGTGCTTCTTCTACGTCCGCGTCACCTTCGTCATTGCCATGTCATCACCAACTGAAGCCGACCATCTCGCCCGCGAGAAGGTCGAAGCCGAGAAGAAGGCGACAGAGGATGCTGCCGCCGCCAACATTGCTGCTAAGGCCAACTGGCCGATCGGAGGGTATAACTTGTTTATCCCGCTCCGGTTTATATTAGTCCTAGTAGTACTAACTATATGCGTAGATGTTTCTACTATATGCGTAGTACTTGCTAGTATGTTCCGTAATCAGTACGTCATCAATCTAGTCAATGCCATGTTAATAATTATTTCATGGATTAATTGTTCGGAAAATTGCCTATTTACTCAACAATCCAAAAACCTAACGTGTGTACGCAATTTTCGAGTAGTGGTTTTGCTGCTTTATGAAATCGGATAAGTTTACTAGTACTTGTTTCAAGTGTTGGTCGACAAGAACCACCTTATGAATGACATCTATGAACGTGTTCTGGGTAGCCGGTGTGACTCCTATGGGAACGCTCAATCCTAAACAGGAGAAGACGTTCAAGGAGACCACCGTCTTCTTTCTTAGAGCAGTTTTAAGCGTGATTGGAGGTAAGATGGTTGATGCATATTTACATGTGCATGTTGCCAAAGAGTTGAGGGATGCGCTCGAATCTAAATTTGGGGCCATCGATGGTGGGAGTGAGGTGTATGTTATGGAGCAGTTCCATGATTAGAAAATGGTTGAGAACCGTCTAGTATTGGAACGAGCTCATGAGATAATATGCATTGCTAAAGAACTTGAGGTTCTGAAGTGTGATTTACCGGGAAAATTTGCCGCGTGGTCCCTAATTCCTGGAGGAACTTTGCTACCAGTCTGAAACATCAGAGGCATGAATTCTCAATAGAGGATATCATCGGCCATCTAAGTGTTTAGCAGAACTCGAGAGCAAAGGACCCGCATGTTAAAATGGTCGAAGGTCCTTCTGTTGTCAATATGGTACATCAGTATAACTTAAATTCCCACTAGCCCAAGGGGAAGAATTCTGTCCAACAGAATACCGACTTTATTAAGAAGGGTAAGAGACCTTCAAGAAGAACAAGAAGGGAGATGGCTGCTTCAACTATGGTTTTGAGGAACATTGGGCCAGTAAGTGCCCAAACAAGTACAAAAAGCCAGGACAGGACTCCAAGTGTGCCAATATGATTGTGAGCAACAATGAAAGTGGTGCATATGGTACGGTAATTTGTTTACTGTATTTTCGGTTTGTCAATCTACCGATTGGTGGGTGGACACAGGTGCAAATATTCATGTGTGTACTGACATCTCATTGTTCTCTTCTTACGAGGTCACAGGACGAGGGTCCGTATTGATGGGGAATGGCACGAGTGCTTCTGTTCTTGGTGTTGGCACGGTCGATAAGAATTTACTTCGGGAAGGATCGTGCAGCTGAAGAACATGCAGCATGGCACCGCCATCAAGAAAAACCTCGTTAGTGGCTCCCTTCTGTGTAGAGAAGGGTTTAAGTTGGTCTTCGAGTCTAATAAAGTAGTTGTTATGAAATATGGACTTTTTGTTGGTAAAGGTTATGAATGCGGAGGTCTGTTCCGCCTCTCCCTTGCAAATTTTTGTAATAAGGTCATGAACAATATTCACTCGAGTGTTAATGAATCTGAAGTTTGGTATTCACGTCTTTGTCACATAAGTTTCAATGTTATGTCGCGGGTAGCAAAACTGAATTTAATCCCGAGTTTCACTTTATCCAAAGGTTCTAAGTGCCATTTGTGTGTCCAAGCAAAGCAACCTCACAAGCCTCACAACGATGCACATGAGAGACACTTGGTGCCATTAGAACTCATACATTCTGATCTTTGTGAGACGAATGGTGTGTTGACTAAAGGTGGAAACAAATATTTAATGACATTGATAGATGATTCTGTTGGGGAACGTCGCATGGGAAACAAAAATTTTCCTACGCGCACGAAGACCTATCATGGTGATGTCCATCTACGAGAGGGGATGAGTGATCTACGTACCCTTGTAGATCGTACAGCAGAAGCGTTAGAGAACGCGGTTGATGTAGTGGAACGTCCTCACGTCCCTCGATCCGCCCCGCGAACAATCCCGCGATCAGTCCCACGATCTAGTACCGAACGGACGGCACCTCCGCGTTCAGCACACGTACAGCTCGACGATGATCTCGGCCTTCTTGATCCAGCAAGAGAGACGGAGAGGTAGAAGAGTTCTCCGGCAGCGTGACGGTGCTCCGGAGGTTGGTGATGATCTCGTCTCAGCAGGGCTCCGCCCGAGCTCCGCAGAAACACGATCTAGAGGAAAAACTATGGAGGTATGTGGTCGGGCAGCCGTGAGAAAGTTGTCTCAAATCTGCCCTAAAAGCCCCATATATATAGGAGGAGGGAGGGGGACCTTGCCTTGGGGTCCAAGGGACTCCCAAGGGGTCGGCCGAGCCAAGGGGGGGAGGACTCCCCCCCCAAACCGAGTTGGACTTGGTTTGGTGGGAGGAGTCCCCCTCCCTTCCCACTTCTTCCCTCTTTTTTTTTCTTTTCCTTTGATTTTCTTATCTTGGCGCATAGGCTCCCTTGGGGCTGTCCCACCAGCCCACTAAGGACTGGTGTGTCCCCCAAAAGCCTATGGGCTTCCCCGGAGTGGGTTGCCCCCCTCCGGTGAACTCCCGGAACCCATTCGTCATTCCCGGTACATTCCCGGTAACTCCGAAAACCTTCCGGTAATCAAATGAGGTCATCCTATATATCAATCTTCGTTTCCGGACCATTCCGGAAACCCTCGTGAAGTTCGTGATCTCATCCGGGACTCCGAACAGCATTCGGTAACCAACCATATAACTCAAATACGCATAAAACAACGTCAAACCTTAAGTGTGCAGACCCTGCGGGTTCGAGAACTATGTAGACATGACCCGAGAGACTCCTCGGTCAATATCCAATAGCGGGACCTGGATGCCCATATTGGATCCTACATATTCTACGAAGATCTTTATCGTTTGAACCTCAGTGCCAAGGATTCGTATAATCCCGTATGTCATTCCCTTTGTCCTTCGGTATGTTACTTGCCCGAGATTCGATCGTCAGTATCCGTATACCTATTTCAATCTCGTTTACCGGCAAGTCTCTTTACTCGTTCCGTAATACAAGATCCCGCAACTTACACTAAGTTACATTGCTTGCAAGGCTTGTGTGTGATGTTGTATTACCGAGTGGGCCCCGAGATACCTCTCCGTCACACGGAGTGACAAATCCCAGTCTTGATCCATACTAACTCAACCAACACCTTCGGAGATACCTGTAGAGCATCTTTATAGTCACCCAGTTATGTTGCGACGTTTGATACACACAAAGCATTCCTCCGGTGTCAGTGAGTTATATGATCTCATGGTCATAGGAATAAATACTTGACACGCAGAAAACAGTAGCAACAAAATGACACGATCAACATGCTACGTCTATTAGTTTGGGTCTAGTCCATCACATGATTCTCCTAATGACGTGATCCAGTTATCAAGCAACAACACCTTGTTCATAATCAGAAGACACTGACTATCATCGATCAACTGGCTAGCCAACTAGAGGCATGCTAGGGACGGTGTTTTGTCTATGTATCCACACATGTAAATGAGTCTTCATTCAATACAATTATAGCACGGATAATAAACTATTATCTTGATACAGGAATTATAATAATAACTATACATTTATTATTGCCTCTAGGGCATAATTCCAATAGTCTCCCACTTGCACTAGAGTCAATAATCTAGCCCTCACATCACCATGTGAATTACATTGTAATAAATCTAACACCCATACAGTTCTGGTGTCGATCATGTTTTGGCCGTGGAAGAGGTTTAGTCAGCGGGTCTGCTACATTCAGATCCGTGTGCACTTTGCATATATTTACGTCCTCCTCCTCGACGTAGTCGCGGATGAGGTTGAAGCGTCGTTTGATGTGTCTGGTCTTCTTGTGAAACCTTGGTTCTTTTGCTAAGGCAATGGCACCAGTGTTGTCACAGAACAAGGTTATTGGATCCAGTGCACTTGGCACCACTCCAAGATCCATCATGAACTGCTTCATCCAGACACCCTCCTTAGCCGCCTCCAAGGCAGCCATGTACTCCGCTTCACATGTAGAATCTGCTACGACGCTTTGCTTGGAACTGCACCAGCTTACTGCACCCCCATTAAGAATAAATACGTATCCGGTTTGCGACTTAGAGTCGTCCGGATCTGTGTCAAAGCTTGCATCGACGTAACCTTTTACGGCGAGCTCTTCGTCACCTCCATACACGAGAAACATCTCCTTAGTCCTTTTTAGGTACTTCAGGATATTCTTGACTGCCGTCCAGTGATCCACTCCTGGATTACTCTGGAACCTACCTGCCATACTTATGGCCAGGCTAACATCCGGTCTAGTGCACAGCATTGCATACATGATAGAGCCTACGGCTGAAGCATAGGGGACGGAGCGCATATGCTCTCTATCTTCATCAGTTGCTGGGCACTGAGTCTTACTCAATCTCGTACCTTGTAACACCGGCAAGAACCCTTTCTTGGACTGTTCCATTTTGAACCTCTTCAAAACTTTATCAAGGTATGTGCTTTGTGAAAGTCCTATCAGGCGTTTTGATCTATCCCTATAGATCTTAATGCCTAGAATGTAAGCAGCTTCTCCTAGGTCCTTCATAGAGAAACTTTTATTCAAGTAACCTTTTATGCTCTCCAAAAGCTCTACGTTGTTTCCAATCAGTAATATGTCATCCACATATAACATTAGAAACGCCACAGAGCTCCCACTCACTTTCTTGTAAATACAAGATTCTCCAACCACTTGTATAAACCCAAATGCTTTGATCACCTCATCAAAGCGCTTGTTCCAACTCCGAGATGCTTGCACCAGTCCATAAATGGATCGCTGGAGCTTGCACACCTTGTCAGCATTTTTAGGATCGACAAAACCTTCGGGTTGCATCATATACAACTCTTCCTTAAGGAAACCATTAAGGAATGCCGTTTTGACATCCATCTGCCAGATTTCATAATCGAAAAATGCAGCTATTGCTAACATGATTCTGACGGACTTAAGCATCGCTACGGGTGAGAAGGTCACATCGTAGTCAACTCCTGGAACTTGTGAAAAACCCTTTGCCACAAGTCGAGCTTTATAAACGATCACATTACCGTCAGCGTCCGTCTTCTTCTTAAAGATCCATTTGTTCTGAATAGCCTTGCGGCCTTCAGGTAGTATCTCCAAAGTCCACACTTTGTTCTCATACATGGATCCTATCTCGGATTTCATGGCTTCTAGCCATTTGTTGGAATCTGGGCCCACCATTGCTTCTTCATAATTTGCAGGTTCATTGTTGTCTAACAACATGATTGACAAGACGGGATTACCGTACCACTCTGGAGCAACGCGTGATCTCGTCGACCTGCGTGGTTCAACAGAAACTTGAACTGGAGTTTCATGATCATCATCATTAACTTCCTCCTCAACCGGCGTCGCAACGACAGAGGTTTCCCCTTGCCCTGCGCCACCATCCAGAGGGATGAGAGGTTCGACAACCTCGTCAAGTTCTATCTTCCTCCCACTCAATTCTCTCGAGAGAAACTCCTTCTCGAGAAAAGTTCCGTTTTTAGCAACAAACACTTTGCCCTCGGATTTGAGATAGAAGGTGTACCCAACTGTCTCCTTTGGGTAACCTATGAAGACGCACTTTTCCGCTTTGGGTTCCAGCTTTTCAGGCTGAAGCTTTTTGACATAAGCATCACATCCCCAAACTTTAAGAAACGACAACTTTGGTCTTTTGCCATACCACAGTTCATATGGTGTCGTCTCAACGGATTTTGATGGGGCCCTATTTAAAGTGAATGCAGCTGTTTCTAATGCATAACCCCAAAATGATAACGGCAAATCAGTAAGAGACATCATAGATCGCACCATCTCTAACAAAGTACGATTACGACGTTCGGACACACCATTACGCTGTGGTGTTCCAGGCGGTGTTAACTGCGAAACAATTCCACATTGTCTTAAGTGAGTACCAAACTCGAAACTCAGATATTCACCCCCACGATCAGACCGTAGGAACTTGATCTTCTTGTTGTGATGATTTTCTACTTCACTCTGAAATTGCTTGAACTTTTCAAATGTTTCAGACTTGTGCTTCATCAAGTAGACATAACCATATCTACTTAAATCGTCAGTGAAGGTGAGAAAATAACGATATCCGCCGCGTGCCTCCACGCTCATCGGACCACACACATCGGTATGTATGATTTCCAACAAGTCACTTGCACGCTCCATTGTTCCGGAGAACGGAGTTTTAGTCATCTTGCCCATGAGGCATGGTTCGCACGTGTCAAGTGAATCAAAGTCAAGTGACTCAAAAAGTCCATCAGCATGGAGTTTCTTCATGCGCTTTACACCAATATGACCCAAGCGGCAGTGCCACAAAAATATGGCGCTATCATTGTTTACTCTAACTCTTTTGGTCTCAATGTTATGTATATGCGTATCGCTATCGAGATTCAATATGAACAATCCTCTCACATTCGGTGCATGACCATAAAAGATGTTACTCATAGAAATAGAACAACCATTATTCTCAGACTTAAAAGAGTAACCGTCTCGCAATAAACAAGATCCAGATATAACGTTCATGCTCAACGCAGGCACTAAATAACAATGATTTAAGTTCATCACTAATCCCGATGGTAGTTGAAGTGACACGGTGCCGACGGCGATTGCATCAACCTTGGAACCGTTTCCTACGCGCATCGTCACTTCGTCCTTCGCCAGCCTTCGTCTATTCCGCAGCTCCTGCTTCGAGTTGCAAATGTGAGCAACAGAACCGGTATCGTATACCCAGGCACTACTACGAGAGCCGGTTAAGTACACATCAATAACATGTATATCAAATATACCTGATTTTTCTTTGCCCGCCTTCTTATCTGCCAGATACTTGGGGCAATTGCGCTTCCAGTGACCCATACCCTTGCAATAGAAGCACTCTGTTTCAGGCTTAGGTCCAGCCTTGGGTTTCTTCGGCGGATTGGCAACAGGCTTGCCGCTCTTCTTCGAATTGCCCTTCTTGCCTTTGCCGTTTCTCTTGAAACTAGTGGTCTTGCTTACCATGAACACTTGATGCTCTTTACGGAGTTCAGACTCTGCGACTTTCAGCATCGCAAACAACTCGCCGGGAGACTTGTTCATCCCTTGCATGTTGTAGTTCAACACAAAGCCTTTATAGCTTGGCGGCAGTGATTGGAGGATTCTGTCAGTGATAGCTTCTTGCGGGAGTTCAATCCCCAGTTCAGCTAGACGGTTTGAGTACCCAGACATTTTGAGCACATGTTCACTGACAGACGAGTTTTCCTCCATCTTGCAAGCATAGAATTTATCGGAGGTCTCATACCTCTCGATCCGGGCGTTCTTCTGAAAGATAAACTTCAACTCCTGGAACATCTCAAATGCTCCATGACGCTCAAAGCGACGTTGAAGTCCCGGCTCTAAGCCATACAAGACTGCACATTGAACTATTGAGTAGTCCTCCTTACGTGCTACCCAAGCGTTCTTAACATCCTGATCAGCCGTAGCGGGTGGTTCATCTCCTAGCTCAGCATTAAGGACATAATCCTTCTTTCCAGCTTGTAAGATTAGCTTAAGATTACGAGCCCAGTCTACAAAGTTGCTTCCATCATCTTTCAACTTAGCTTTCTCTAGGAACGTATTAAAATTCAGGATGACACTTGCGTGAGCCATGATCTACAACACAAATATATTCAAAGTGGACTTAGACTATGTTCAAGATAATTAGAGTTCAACTTAATCAAATTATATGCTAAACTCCCACTCAAAAAGTACATCTCTCTAGTCATTTGAGTGGTTCATGATCCACCTACACTATCCCAAGTCCGATCATCACGTGAGTCGAGAGTAGTTTCAGTGGTAAGCATCCCTATGCTAATCATATCAACTATATGATTCATGCTCGACCTTTCGGTCTCATGTGTTCCGAGGCCATGTCTGCACATGCTAGGCTCGTCAAGCTTAACCCGAGTGTTCCGCGTGCGCAACTGTTTTGCACCCGTTGTATGTGAACGTTGAGTCTATCACACCCGATCATCACGTGGTGTCTCGAAACGACGAACTGTAGCAACGGTGCATAGTCGGGGAGAACACAATTTCGTCTTGAAATTTTAGCGAGAGATCACCTCATAATGCTACCGTCGTTCTAAGCAAAATAAGGTGCATGAAAGGATTAACATCACATGCAATTCATAAGTGACATGATATGGCCATCATCACGTGCTTCTTGATCTCCATCACCAAAGCACCGGCACGATCTTCTTGTCAGCGGCGCCACACCATGATCATCCATCAACGTGTTACCATCGGGGTTGTCATGCTACTTATGCTATTACTACTAAAGCTATATCCTAGCAAAATAGTAAACGCATCTGCAAGCACAAATATGTTAGTATGAAGACAACCCTATGGCTCCTGCCGGTTGCCGTACCATCGACGTGCAAGTTGATATTTCTATTACAACATGATCATCTCATACATCCAATATATCACATCACATCATTGGCCATATCACATCACAATCATACCCTGCAAAAACAAGTTAGACGTCCTCTAATTTTGTTGTTGCATGTTTTACGTGGTGACCAAGGGTATCTAGTAGGATCGCATCTTACTTACGCAAACACCACAACGGAGATATATGAGTTGCTATTTAACCTCATCCAAGGACCTCCTCGGTCAAATCCGATTCAACTAAAGTTGGAGAAACCGTCACTTGCCAGTCATCTTTGAGCAAAGGGGGTTACTCATAACGATGAAACCAGTCTCTCGTAAGCGTACGAGTAATGTCGGTCCAAGCCGCTTCAATCCAACAACACCGCGGAATCAAGAAAAGACTAAGGAGGGCAGCAAAACGCACATCACCGCCCACAAAACCTTTTGTGTTCTACTCGAGAAGACATCTACGCATGAACCTAGCTCTGATACCACTGTTGGGGAACGTCGCATGGGAAACAAAAAATTTCCTACGCGCACGAAGACCTATCATGGTGATGTCCATCTACGAGAGGGGATGAGTGATCTACGTACCCTTGTAGATCGTACAGCAGAAGCGTTAGAGAACGCGGTTGATGTAGTGGAACGTCCTCACGTCCCTCGATCCGCCCCGCGAACAATCCCGCGATCAGTCCCACGATCTAGTACCGAACGGACGGCACCTCCGCGTTTAGCACACGTACAGCTCGACGATGATCTCGGCCTTCTTGATCCAGCAAGAGAGACGGAGAGGTAGAAGAGTTCTCCGGCAGCGTGACGGTGCTCCGGAGGTTGGTGACTATCTCGTCTCAGCAGGGCTCCGCCCGAGCTCCGTAGAAACACGATCTAGAGGAAAAACTATGGAGGTATGTGGTCGGGCAGCCGTGAGAAAGTCGTCCCAAATCTGCCCTAAAAGCCCCATATATATAGGAGGAGGGAGGGGGACCTTGCCTTGGGGTCCAAGGGACTCCCAAGGGGTCGGCCGAGCCAAGGAGGGGAGGACTCCCCCCCAAACCGAGTTGGACTTGGTTTGGTGGGAGGAGTCCCCCTCCCTTCCCACTTCTTCCCTCTTTTTTTTTCTTTTCCTTTGATTTTCTTATCTTGGCGCATAGGCTCCCTTGGGGCTGTCCCACCAGCCCACTAAGGACTGGTGTGTCCCCCAAAAGCCTATGGGCTTCCCCGGAGTGGGTTGCCCCCCTCCGGTGAACTCCCGGAACCCATTCGTCATTCCCGGTACATTCCCGGTAACTCCGAAAACCTTCCGGTAATCAAATGAGGTCATCCTATATATCAATCTTCGTTTCCGGACCATTCCGGAAACCCTCGTGACGTCCGTGATCTCATCCGGGACTCCGAACAGCATTCGGTAACCAACCATATAACTCAAATACGCATAAAACAACGTCGAACCTTAAGTGTGCAGACCCTGCGGGTTCGAGAACTATGTAGACATGACCCGAGAGACTCCTCGGTCAATATCCAATAGCGGGACCTGGATGCCCATATTGGATCCTACATATTCTACGAAGATCTTTATCGTTTGAACCTCAGTGCCAAGGATTCGTATAATCCTGTATGTCATTCCCTTTGTCCTTCGGTATGTTACTTGCCCGAGATTCGATCGTCAGTATCCGTATACCTATTTCAATCTTGTTTACCGGCAAGTCTCTTTACTCGTTCCATAATACAAGATCCCGCAACTTACACTAAGTTACATTGCTTGCAAGGCTTGTGTGTGATGTTGTATTACCGAGTGGGCCCCGAGATACCTCTCCATCACACGGAGTGACAAATCCCAGTCTTGATCCATACTAACTCAACCAACACCTTCGGAGATACCTGTAGAGCATCTTTATAGTCACCCAGTTACGTTGCGACGTTTGTTACACACAAAGCATTCCTCCGGTGTCAGTGAGTTATATGATCTCATGGTCATAGGAATAAATACTTGACACACAGAAAACAGTAGCAACAAAATGACACGATCAACATGCTACGTCTATTAGTTTGGGTCTAGTCCATCACGTGATTCTCCTATTGACGTGATCCAGTTATCAAGCAACAACACCTTGTTTATAATCAAAAGACACTGACTATCATCGATCAACTGGCTAGCCAACTAGAGGCATGCTAGGGACGGTGTTTTGTCTATGTATCCACACATGTAAATGAGTCTTCATTCAATACAATTATAGCACGGATAATAAACTATTATCTTGATACAGGAATTATAATAATAACTATACATTTATTATTGCCTCTAGGGCATAATTCCAACAGATTCCTCTAGATATTGCTATGTGTATCTATTAAATACTAAAGATGAGGCTCTCCACTACTTTAAAATCTATAAGGCAGAAGTTCAGAATCAACTTGAAAAGAAAAGCAAACGAGTCCAGCTTGATCATGGTGGAGAGTACTTCTCAAATGAATTTGATTCTTTTTGTGTGGAACACGACATTATTCATGAGAGGACGCCTCCCTATTCACCCCAGTGAAACATGGTTACCAAACGAAAACACCGTACTCTAACTTATTTGGTTGACGCCATGTTAGATACATTGGTTTTATCCAAGGCATGGTGGGGGGAGGCTATATTGATTGTGTTTCATGTCCTGAATAAGGTTCCTACAAAAGATAATGAGGTCACACCCTATGAGGAGTGGTCGAAGATAAGGATGACGCTCTCGTACTTACGTACTTGGGGCTGCTTGGCGAAAGTCAATGTGCTGATCCCCATAGAGCGTAAGCTTGGACCAAAGATTGTGGACTGCGTTAATTTGGGATACGCTAAGAATAGCGTTGGCTATAGATTTCTAGTAGTGAAATCTGAGGTACCTGACGTGAAGGTCGGTACAATAATGGAGTCGCGGGATGCTACATTATTTGAGGATATTTTTCCCAAGAATCCGAGGAAAGTCCCGAGCCTGCCATTCCTATGGAATATTATGAACAAACACATGATGAAAATCATGAGGAGGATGACGAGGAAACCCTTGGTATGGGCAAGACACAAAGGACTACAAAGACCTTTGGTGATGATTTCTTCATATACCTCGTGGATGATAATCCCACTTCTATTTCAGAAGTGTATGCATCTCGAGATGCTGACTACTAGAAAGATGCGGTCCATAGTGAGATGGATTCCATCATGGATAATGGGACATGGAAAATTACTGATCGTCCCTATGGTTGCAAACCATTGGGATTCAAGTGGGTGTTCAAAAGGAAGCTTAGGCCCGATGGTACAATTGAAAAGTACAAGGCTAGATCTGTGGCTAAGGGCTATG